>NC_042615.1:512399294-513084153 GCF_901001135.1 Rhinatrema bivittatum | reverse complement strand
TAGGCAGGGTTATAAGGCACAAAAAGAATTTACAGAAGTTCTTGTTTCAAACGTTGCAGCAGATGCAGTTTGGCCCTTTTTTCTTCAATGGGTAAAGAAACCTTATGAGTCCCCAAGTGCCAAAGCAAAGATAAACAGTGGTTATGGCGGGACTTTCCTATTGGCAGAGGGACTAGACAGGGATGCCCTCTTTCCCCATTATTATTGGCCTTATTCTTAGAACCCTTTGCGACAAGGATCCGGTCCTCATCTTCCATTCAGGGGATACGTTTAGGGGAGTCTCATTTTAAATTATCCTTATTTGCAGACGATATAATGTTTACCCTTACTGATCCGAGGTCCTCTTGAGCTGGTGTCGAATCTAACTGAAGCTTTTTAGCAAGGTATCCAGTTTTAAAGTAAATCGGAACTTCTCAATATTAATTTACCGGCCCCTGAAGTATCTCTAATTAAGGAGCGCTTTCCATTTCGCTGGGCCAAGTCATCCCTTAAATATTTGGGCGTCCTTCTTGGTTCTCGTACTTCCGATTTATTTTCTCTTAATTATGCTCCCTTACTAGAATCTATCGGGAACGATCTAGATAAATGGGGAAGAGGCTTCTTCTCATGGTTTGGCCGCATCGCCATTGTGAAAACGAGCATACTCCCTTGATTTTTATATCTATTCTCCTCACTCCCGATTTTCCTCGCCTCAACCCTCCTGACGTGTGTGTGTCAGAAGAAAATTTTTTACTTCATTTGGAGACACCGCCCCCTTAGGGTAGCCCGCCGGGTTCTTTTTCAGCCGAAGATTTATGGGGAGCTTGACGTACCCAATCTCTCCTGGTATTTCGCAGCCTCTCAACTTAGGGAACTCCTAGACTTTGGTCCCAGGTCTCAGTGAAACAATGGGTGATGATTGAACAGGTGATCATTCGGGAGATGCCTTTGGGTGCACTGCCCTGGCAGCCACGGCTGTCATGGCGTCCGCTGTGGTGCTTACCATGGACAACACGTACTACTTTAAAGGTTTGGACCCAATGGCGAGTAAAATTGGTGGGTGACTACTCTTATTTTTACCAATCTTCTCTCTTTCACAATTTGATTTTCCCGGTGGGATATCAGTCGTGGCAGGTAGTTGGGATCACAGTTATTGGACCTCTGTTTAGGCAGGGTGGTTTTATGATGAAAGATTTGCTGGAACAAAACTTACCATCTGGAGCCTGTCAATTTTTTAGCTTTATAGAAAGTTGAATGCTTTACGGGGCAGCAGATCTTTGTTTGAAAGCTACTGCACTCACAGTGATTCGATACGTGTATAATCTCTAAAATATACGGGTTACTTAATGATACGGGTCAACATCCTCTCTCACATATTGATAGATGGGAGGAGGATCTAGGGCAGGCCCTAGGATCAAAAGCCTGGGAGAGTATTTTTGCAAGTGCCCATAAATGTTCTATCTCAGCTCGATTGCAGGAAAATTGTTATAAAATGTTGTTTCGCTGGCACCTTACTCCAGACAAATGACATAGATTTTCCCTAGGCGATCTAACCTCTGCTGGAGACATTGTGGAATGCCCGGGACCTACTTTCACATTTGGTGGCAGTGTGTATTAGAATTGTTTCTTTTGACAGGCAGGATTTGATTGGCTCGGTACTATTTTTGGTATCGCTTTCCCCCTCCCCCTGTCAGCTGAGTCTGTACTGCTCAATATTCCCATACCAGAGTTGAATAAGTATCAGCAGAATTTTTGTAGGCAGGCATTTATTGCAGCTCAGAGTGTTGTCACCGCCAACTGAAAAACTGAGAGAACACCTCCTCTCTCAGGGGTTTTTGGAAAGATTGCACCTTCATTGTCGCTCAGCCTCCCTAAAGGCGACCAAGAATAACCGTATGTCTTCCTTTTACTCAGTGTGGAAGCCCTTTTTAATTCATTGCTCATAAGTGGTGCCTGTGAAATGTAGGGCTTTGGTTTTCCAAGTGCAATTGCAGGGGGGAGATACTTTTTTGTCTTTGGGTTATTTGGGGTGTTAATCATTGTGTATTAACCCGTTAATCTTATGTTTATTTTTTTTGTCTTTTCTTATACGAAAATTGATGTAATGATACATATTGGTGTGAGAACTCTGTAGGGGGTGAAGGGAGGGGTGAATAGGGTGCAGTGTTTGTTTTTATTGTTTATCATTATATACTATTAGACATCATGTTTAATCATGGACGTCCTTGCACTGTGTTGTGTGTTCTATGAAAACTCAATAAACGATAATTACAAAAAAAAAATAAATTTACGGAAGTACCCTACTTTTTTCCCACAAATCTTAAAAAAGTCTCACCTAAGGATCCCACGCAGCTTTCCACTTCTGACAATCAGGTGTGCTCCTTCTTTGTAACCCTGGTTAAGGCCTTGCTGAAGTGAAACCCCTTTTCCAGCATCTACTCCATCTCGGTAGCCTTCCTGTAATTCAAACCGTAGAAGATGGAATTCATGCTCGTGTATCTTTTACATAGAACAACAAAATCTGCCATTAGCAGTTACTCTTTATACTTCTCACAAAGTCAAAACATCTCTAATTTCATGTTTTCATTTTCAACTGCTTCAACCACAGGTTTTTATTTTTTTTTTTTTTATTTTCTCACGTGCAAAGAGTGGGAAGTCTCAATCCGTTTCCACAGTTTGGACAGGCCTGGATTTGTCAATAGGCACACTAACCCCATGCCTAGGGCAGCAAAAATCTGAGGCAGCAGGCAGGCTGAAGATCTGAGGGCCTTTTTAGCTGTGCTTAATCTCACCCAGCAGAGAACAGCCCTCTGCTTCCTGATACAGCCCACAGGCAACAGAAGGAGAGGGGATAAACCAGTAACAGACATAGCAGAGAGCTGCTCTGGTCCCTAATCTGGCTCCTCCCTTCCTGTCATTCATGGACAGAAGGGGAGGGCATGAGCATGGAGCAGAGACAGCAAAGGGGTGATGAGATTAGGAGGGGCTGAGTGGGGGGATCATTGTGAGGTGAGGAAGGATCAGCTGGGGGCCTTTGTGTGTCTGTGTATGACAGGGAAGGCATTGGTGTTGGGAGTGTGAGTGGGTATGCCAGACTGGGTGAGAGGTTAGAGAGGGGATTGCAAGGGGCAGCAGAACCAGTGCATAGTAAGGAAACCCTTCCTCTTCCATCCTCACTCCAGATGCTCTCTCCCTTGATCTCAAATTCTATCCTCCTGATACTGGAACCCGGCTTCCTACCTCTCCCGGGAACCCACCCCAGCCCCTCCCAGTCCTGCGTCCACCATCCCAGATTCCTGATCTCCCCCATCACCAGTCCTCATTCCTTCCCTCTCATCCTGTCTCCTGTCTTCTCAACTTCGCCTCATCCCACTCCTGGTCCTCATCCTTTCCTGTCTACATCCCTGAGCTCTCCCCCTTGTACTGATATTTAAGATCTCTTTTCCTCATCCAATAAAAATAAAATAAATGATACAGCCAAAAAAGGGTTGAAAACTACTTTGATCTTTATAATGTAAAAATATAAAGATGGAATGTTTGTCAATAAACTTCAGAATCTACCCCCTGAGTTGATACAGGAAACTACGGGGCTATGCCTTAGAATTTCTATTTCCAGTTCTCCAAGCACAGTGTGAGGGAGGGAGAAAGGAAGGGTTGACAGCACCAATAGTGCCTAAGGGCAGTAAAATCCTAAATCCCTCACTGAATTTGGTACTAATTGGTATTGTCCTTTGCAGTCTGAGCAAAGCAGTCAAAGACTACACAGATCTAGTACCTGGTTTACTCTCTCACCCTGAGTGATGGTTCCTCCAGACAGGACCGACCTTGGTTTGGGGGGGGGGGGGGGGGAAGAGGTGAATTGTGGCAACCACCCTGGATCCTACACTTTGGGGGACCCAGCACTGCCGTGGTAGTCCTATCCCTAACACTAATTTCCTGTCAGCTTGGGGGTGGCACCATACATGTCAGTGTTCCAGGATCCCTCCCCCCAAGATCAGCTGAGGCACATTGGCAGGGCTGTGCAGGGAAACCCTTGCTGCACCTCTTCTGTGAATAAATGAATAACTAATTTCTGGTGCAGTTGATCTAGCACCTTTCATAAGCACTAAAAAATTCAGAAGAAATTATGTACATACACACACACACACACATTTATATCAGTTTTTTTTTAAGTGATGCATCTTTTGATACTCAGTTTTACTGATACAAATTTTTATGCAACAAATTCCTTTTAGGAGCTGCAGCAGCATAAGCAAATGGAATAATGCTAACCTTTACCAAATTCTCCTGATATCATGGTAATTAGAAAAGAGTTGGAAACCTTGGCGCGTCCAAGTCCCATTTCCCTGTCATCCTCTCACTCATTTGATCCCAGGCTTCTGTGCATGACTGGGCTTCAGATAGCTTGTGGAAAAATCAAAATATTTCCATTTTCAAATTATCTGAGGCCAAGTATAAAGTTTATCTAGATTGGGTATTTATGTGCGTTTCTGAAAGGGCTGCTTTAATTTAATTAACAGAGAAAGGGTGTAATGTCTCCCACCCTTCCCCTTCCCCACGCTAGGGTCTGCTTTTCTTTAAATAGTCATACACAGCTCTGATGTACTATTAAATTAATTGATTAATATTCTAAGTGATTAGGAATTCTCAACAATAAAAATACAGGTGGTTCCATAAAGCCAAATTGACATAATGACTTTTATTCAGTGCAATAATTGTGGATCTCTAGTCCAAAGGCAGACCATCTGGAAACTCAGAGCTTGTACCATCTGTCTGCGGTTCTCTGCACTATAAAAGGAGTTGGCTGACCTTAGAGAGGATTTGGCTAAAATTAAGGGAACCTTCATTAATACACAACATCCAGAAAATCTTCCACCACTCCTACAAAGGAGGCAAAAACAGAGAAATAAATGGGTCACAGTGGGGTGTGGTAGGTCAAGATCCATGACACCTTTTCAAATTACGGCCACACAAACTTTCTTCACAGCATTGGAAACAGACAAAACTCCACAAGGTACATATCAAGTGGTAGATGAGTTGAAAAACAAACAAACAACCCCCCCACCCCCGACATCTACTGTTCACAGAAACCCAAAAAGCACTCTTAAGAGACGCCAAAATAGAAAAATCCTTTTCCCAGGGGACTCCATTATTAAAAGGCATTAACTTGGAACAACCTTGGAAGGAAACATGTCAAAATGCCTATCGGGAATCCTCAGCTTGCCAAAATGCAAACCATTTTCCGTGGATAAGCAGGGCTGAATTAGGCCTGATACGTGGATGGTATCATCCTGCGGCACTAAATTGACCTCTCTTTTGCTCCACTGAGTATGTATGGGAATTCCCATGTGGGTGTTGCCTTGTGAGCCCCTTCAGTCTTTTTTGTCTGAGCACCAGCATGAACATGTACCTCTCTCTCTCTCTCTCTCTCTGTTTTTTTGTAAAAACTCAAAGATTTGTCTTTAAATGTTGCTTTCCTACCTCAGCAGTCCTCAAAAAGTACTTTTCAATGCCAAATCGTTAAAAAAAAAAAAAAAAAAAAAAAAAGGAAAAAGAAAAATTAAGAACCTATTTTTTCATCACAATGTCCAGAAAGAAGAAACCCGCAGTCAGTGGATTCAAGGACTGTGTTTGTGGTAGGAGAATGTCCTTATTGCTGGGTACGAATTCTGCTATTACTGCCTCAGACTGGACCAAGACTAGTACAATTGTTACAACTGCAGACAGATGTTTCTGCACACTATGAAATCCAGGGCCTGGAAAATGGAGGAACAGCATTGGAGAAGCCACAGACCGTCCTCATCCCGAAGCACAGCCTTGTCTACCTTTCCCGGAACTGAGTTCAACAGGAGCTCTTCAAAAGCATCTCCCCTATCTGTAGTACAGGCCAAATCCTCAGGGTTAGACCAGTCCTGACAGTATCTATCCCAGACCAGTCCTGACAGTATCTATCCCAGACCTGCCTCCAGGACCCCTATAGCAAATGTTGTATCTTTTTTCTACTGAAGATTCAACCTGTAGTGCTTTGTAAATGAATGCAAGGTAGCCCATGTGGCTGTCTTGCAGATTTACACAGGTGCTACCGACCTGCACCCTAGTGGAGTGCACCCTTTGGGACTGGCTTATCTCTCCATATTTAGCTTGAGGCTATTGCCTCCTTAATCCAGTGAGCAATGGATATCTTAGAGGCAGCTACACCCTTGCGAGCCCCCACAAACAATACAAAATATCTGATTTCAGATAATCATTTGTAACATTTGGGTACCTTAAAAGAGTCCTATGTACGTCCAGGAATCTGAGCTCTTTCTTCCAGCCCTACACACTTCGCTTTCCTGAATCCAGGTAAAGAGGCCACCTGATTCAGGTGGAATTCTGACATGACCTTCAACAAGAATATCACTGGTTAATTATGACTTTCTCCCTTGAAAAGGAAAGGTAGAGGACCCTGCAAGATAGCGCTTGTAATTCTGAGATTCTCCTTGCCGACTTTGCCACCAGCAGTAATGTCTTCAGGGTGAGATCTTTTATAGGGTCTTGCCTTAGAGGTTCAAATGATGCCTTTGCTAACACTCTCAGGACCAAGTTTAGGCCCCATGGTGGAACTAGTAGCCTCACAAAAGACGAATGTGCTTTGCTCCTCTCAAGAAATGGACTACATCCGGATTTGACACCAGAGAGGACTCTTCCCCCTAAATTGTCCCATGTAGCATCCAACGGCTACTATCTGGATAGTGAATTTATCGCTAGGCCCTTGTTTAGCCCGTCCTGGAGAAATTGTAAAATAACGTTTCTCTCTGCTTTGTGCAGTAGCAGTTTCTTCTAGTTACAGCGCCTTATAGAAGAACATGGGCCCAGCACATGTGCACATGTTGGGACTTACGTGAGTGGCCAGACCCTTTTGAAAAGCAGGAGCCAAGAATGGAGCGGAATTCAGCAACGTGGGAACTCCTTGCTAACTCGTCAAAGTGTAGGGCCAGCCAGCTTAAGTACAGCAGGTAGATGACGTCATCCGGAGGGGATGCCCCCGAGGTTTCTGCCATGGCCCTTGCGCGCATGCCTAGGTAATTCCCGAATCAAGATGACAGTCAGCAGTGCCCACGCCTCCCGGAACGCCAGGCAGGTCAGCGATGGATGGCAGAGACCGCCATTCGTCCAAGAAATGACAAGGCAGCAAAGAAAGAGGTGATGTGGTCGCAGCCGTCTGGGACCGAGGGTAACAAAAACATTCATTGTAATACAAGACATCCTACCTAATAAACGAAGGTTGACCGACGTGCCGCAAATGCGCAGTAGAGAGCAGCTCTACTGCGCATGTGCGGGCAAGGACGTCGGTCTCAGGAAAAAAAAACCCAACATGGCGGCGGCGGGTGGCGGCGGCCAGTAGTGAGGAGAGAGAGGGAGGGACTGAGTGAGAGGAAGGGAGGGAGTGGAAGGGATGGAGGGAGGGACTGTGAGAGGGAGGGAGGGACGGATTGAGTGAGGGGGGAGGGACTGAGTGGGAGGGAGGGAGGAGAGAGAGAGAGGGAGGGAGGGACTGAGTGAGAGGAAGGGAGGGAGTGGGAGGGATGGAGGGAGGGACTGAGTGAGAGGGAGGGACTGAGTGGGAGGGAGGGAGGGACTGATTGAGAGGGAGGGAGGAGTGGATGAGTGTGTGGGAGGGAGGTAGAGGGTGGGGAAGAGTGAGGGGAGAGGGAGAATGAGGGAGAGGTGAGAGACAGGGATGTGAGTAAGTGGAAGGGGAAGAGTGAGGGGAGAGGGAGAATGAGGAGAGGTGAGAGACAGGGATGTGAGTAAGTGGAAGGGTAAGAAGTTGTGGAGCAGAGAAAAGGGAGTGGAGGAGGGCTGAGGGAGAGGGGATGGGATTGAGAGAGGGTGGGGAGTGACTGAGGGAAGGGGAGAGAGGTGGGAGTGACTGAGGGAAGGGGAGGGAGGTGAGAGTCAGGGGAAGGAGGCAGTGGGAGACAGAGGGTGAGTAAGACTGAGTGGAGGGAAGGGGAGGAGTGAACGAGGGGAAGGGGGAGTGAGGGAGAAAAAGTGTAGAAGGGTGCTGTGTTAAATGTAATGTAGCCCGTTTTAACGGGCTTAACGGCTTGTTAAACATAAAACAATCAATGAAAATTAAAATAAAGTTAAATTTAATAATGGTAGGACTAAGTCAAGAGAAGGTTATCTGAAAATAGCCTTTAACTTTTTTCTAAAAAGCTTGATGTCTGTAATATCCGTAAGTTCACAAGGCAACTCATTCCAGAGGCTAGGGCTGATAAAAGGAAAAGCCATGTTATGGGTTATCTGAAGTTAAGCTATTTTAACAGTGGGTACCTGCAGAATGTTAAATATCAGCTGACCTTATAGCTCTAGTAGGAACATATCTGATTAGTCTACTGGCAATAGAGCTGGGTCCCTCCTCGTTCAGAGTTTTAAAAACTATGGTTATCAATTTGAATCTGATCCTTTGCTCAATGGGGAGCCAGTGAAGGTTTTTTTTTAGTACAGTTGTGTGCTCTGTAAAGACATGAGGCAACCAAACGGGCGGTGGCATTTTGCAAAAGCTGTAGCACCCATATTATGTGTTTTGGAAGGCCTATGTACAGCAAACTGCAGTAATCAGTGGTAGTCATGATAAAGGCTTGTACTTTACCAAGTAAAGTAATAAGTGCTTTAATGAACGTAACAAACATAACTTGTAAAGGGCAGTTTTAATAACAGCATTCGGTTGGGGTTTCATGCAAAAGGTGGAATCAGCTAAGAGGCGCCTAGAACCCTGATAGTTTCAGAGAAGACTATTGGTGTTCCCTCAATAATTAGATCTTGAAGCTGGAGTGGCATAGGGGTTTTTTTTGCTGATCCATAAGGCTTCAATCTTTTTTATATTCTATACAAGACTGTTTTGTCTCAGCCAAATGTTTACCACATGCAGACATTCATTTATTGAGTTGATAGAGAATGCCAGCTGTATGTTGTAAGCATACATTTTAAATTCATCTGTGTGAGTGCTCAAATGGTGCAGAGAGGAAGCATGTACAGGTTAAAGAGCATGGATTAGAGGGCTGATCCCTGCAGAATGCCTTCAAAAATTCTTATAGACCTGGTCCCCAGAGAGGAGGAGTTAGCAATCTGTTATGAATCTGGCTGCTGGATACTTCCGTTGAAGGAGGAGTTAACAATCTATTAGCGATCACCCCCCCAGGGGAAGCGGAGTTAGCTCTCTGTTACGGATCTTGCTAAGGAGTAGCAATCTTTTAGTGCTCTGCTCTAGCAGAGGGTAGGAGTAGCAACTGTTATGCTTTGTTCCTGTAGAAAGATGAACCAGCAACTTGTATGATTCCAACGGGGAGATAGCTATCTGATATGGATCAGCTTCCGCAGAGAGAGGAGTAATGGTCTGATGTGGGTTGGCTCCCACAGAGTGGTAGATGAATAATACCGCTCTATTAGTGTAGGAAGTAACACTTAGTAGAAATAGTGAATCCCTGGGCCGATGGCAGATGACAGCGCCCTCAAGTGGAGATCCTGAGAGGGACCACCGGCTAGGCTGGAGTATTGAGACAAACACAGATAGTTCTTTATTAGGCTGGAAGTAGAACCACCAGAGGTGGCAGTAGTGAGTTGATATGCCCGGTGGGGCTGAAGTCCCTCTGATACTGGAACTATGATCTCTGAGTTGCTGAGCTGTAAGGAGAGACTATAGGTAGTGAGTAGACAGGGTATGCTGGGCATAACCAGTGGTAGATGATACATTCACAATTGTAGATCTCTGTAGTGTCTTCTTTATGCAACAGAGAGTTCAATATACAGGAACAGGAGCCGCATGCGAGTACTGGTTTCTATAGGCAGTCTGAAATAGAACTAACAATTACTGTGTATGGGATGGCTTCTGGAATAGAAGAGAGGCTAGAAGAGATATAGGAACGTAGGCCCTCGTGGAGTGAGTACCGATTCCTATCTGTTAATCTGTAATAGTAATCCATAAGATATAGGTATGCGATATCTTCTGAGGAAGAAGATAGTATGAGAAAGGAATTAGGAACATAGGCCCTCGTGGAGCGAGTACTGATTCCTATCTTCAATGGTAACTCACGATCTCCGTACCTGCGATAACGTCTTAGACTGAAGGGAGCCTAAATTTAGGAACAATGGCCCTCGTGGAGCGAGTACCGGTTCCTGTCTGTAATAGGACTCAATGTTTTCACGTCTGCGATCGCTTCCAGGCAGTAGGAGTCTTCTGAGTCTTCGGGATCGTAGGCCCTCGAGGAGTGAGTACCGGATCCCGTCCAACAATCTGCAATCAAGAATAGAGAGAGCGGAGCCCCCAAGGAGCGGGTACTCCTGGTAAGTTTGAAAAAGCCGAGCAGTGGAGAAGAATTCCCCTTGCTGACTCGGAACGTAGTTACAAGTAGCGTGGACTGCCGAAGCAAGTCTCGATGGAGTTCCTTGCTAACTTGCTTGTAATTAGCAAACAAAGACCTTTTAAATTGAAAACAGGTGACGTTAATACGGAGGGATGCCCCCGAGGTTCGCGCCCTTGCTGGTACAAAGTCTGGAGCTCGCGTGCCCTTACGTCATCAGGAACATGGCGGATCTGTAGCATCAAGCCAGCCCGGGGACACCGGGACCAAGAGGCGGGGAGAAGCTGCGGCTGCATCTGTCAAATTTGCAGATGACACAAAATTGTGCAGAGTAGTTAAATCACAAGCAGATTGTGATAAATTGCAGGAAGACCTTGTGAGACTGGAAAATTGGGCATCCAAATGGCAGATGAAATTTAATGTGGATAAGTGCAAGGTGATGCATATAGGGAAAAATAACCCATGCTATAATTACACGATGTTGGGTTCCATATTAGGTGCTACAACCCAAGAAAGAGATCTAGGTGTCATAGTGGATAACACATTGAAATCGTCGGTTCAGTGTGCTGCGGCAGTCAAAAAAGCAAACAGAATGTTGGGAATTATTAGAAAAGGAATGATGAATAAAACGGAAAATGTCATAATGCCTCTGTATCGCTCCATGGTGAGACCGCACCTTGAATACTGTGTACAATTCTGGTCGCCGCATCTCAAAAAAGATATAATTGCGATGGAGAAGGTACAGAGAAGGGCTACCAAAATGATAAGGGGAATGGAACAACTCCCCTATGAGGAAAGACTAAAGAGGTTAGGACTTTTCAGCTTGGAGAAGAGACGACTGAGGGGGGATATGATAGAGGTGTTTAAAATCATGAGAGGTCTAGAACGGGTAGATGTGAATCGGTTATTTACTCTTTCGGATAGTAGAAGGACTAGGGGACACTCCATGAAGTTAGCATGGGGCACATTTAAAACTAATCGGAGAAAGTTCTTTTTTACTCAACGCACAATTAAACTCTGGAATTTGTTGCCAGAGAATATGGTTCGTGCAGTTAGTATAGCTGTGTTTAAAAAAGGATTGGATAAGTTCTTGGAGGAGAAGTCCATTACCTGCTATTAAGTTCACTTAGAGAATAGCCACTGCCATTAGCAATGGTTACATGGAATAGACTTAGTTTTTGGGTACTTGCCAGGTTCTTATGTCCTGGATTGGCCACTGTTGGAAACAGGATGCTGGGCTTGATGGACCCTTGGTCTGACCCAGTATGGCATTTTCTTATGTTCTTATGTTCTTATGTCCGTCTGAGCCGAGGGGAATTGCCACAAAGGTAGAGAGGGTGGAGCGAGGGCGGAAATAGGCACGAACGCAACAAAAATAGGTTTCTATGAGGATCTTTCATTGCCTGTCTTGACTTGAAATTCACAATGTGTTAGCACTGAAACCAATGGAGGACTTCATTTTTCCTACCAAGTAAAGATAATCTTTTCAACAGTATTGAATGCTCAACACAATCGAAAGTGGCAGAGAGATCCAATGATCTCTCTCTCGTGCGCATGCCTCACCGAAGCCCTCACACGGCTCCATTTCTTCCCGGCGCCGCTCTGCACTGACCGACGTGCTCTCTCGCCCGCGCATGCGCGGTAGAGTTGCTCTCTACTGCGCATTTGCGGGCCGTCGGTCAGAGCCCATTTATATTGTAGATTCGACACTACATTATGAAGTAATCCGCTGAGATTTGTGGATCAGTGGAATACAAATTATTTAAATAAATAAGTAAGTAAATTCCCCTTCAGCCTGTCAGCTTCACTAAGGGTATTCACCAAAGGCCTAGCAGTAGTACCAGCACATCTGCGACAAGGCATCAGTCTTCCTATACCTGGACGACTGGATTGTGATGGTGATTTCCCAGGAAGGTGTGCTAACCTCCCTGAAAAAAATCAATACAACTACTTCAATTGTTAGGATTTCTGATGAATTTCAAGAAATCTTCTCTAATTACGTGCCATAAAATTCATTGGAGCCTGAATAGACTCTCTCCAAGGTAGAGCTTACCTTCCAACAGATCAAGCAGATCCCTACTGTTGAACCAAGATTAGTCATCAGCCACAGATGTAAGAGTTGTTCTGGCCATGTGGCAGCAGAAAAACATGCCCTTACAATATTTGCAGTGGGGCCTTTGTTCTCACTCAACCTTTGACAACACAGTGCAGATTTTGAAATAAATTAAGGGATAGATTTTAAAAGGAGCAGACTGGGAGGGAACTTCCCTATCCCTCACCTAACCTTCCTTCCCTTTCCCCTTTCCCCTTTCCACCCCAACCCCTACCTAGCTACCCAAAAACATTTTATTTTTCTACTTACTGCTCCTCCTGAGCAGAAGTCATTTCCACGTGCCAGCCAGCTGCTGGAGCACGCTTCCCCGGGACAGCAGCTAATATTCGCTGTCCCAGCCGATCCCCACCCCGCCCCTTTTTCAGGGCCCAGCACTTGTGCACATGTTGGGACTTATGCTAGTGGCCAGACCCTTTTGAAAAGCAGGGGCCAGCCATGCACAGCCCTTTGAAAATTCGCTCTTAATTATGCTGGTGGCTAGAGCCCTTCGTTCTTCATGAAGAAGCACCCCTTCGGCTATCTCCTCAGCAAGTAACAGTGGCAACAAATGCCTCCAAGAAAGGTTGGGGAGCCCCCACAGGCCCCTTTTGAACCCTTTCTATGACTCTTGGTCACTCATAGAAAAACAATTATAAATCAACCTCCTAGAATTTAGAGTGATCAGTTTACACAAAGACAACCTTCAACTCACTTCCTTCAAAGAAAGAGCATTCACATTCAAACTGACAATCAAATAGTCATGTTCTATGTGAACGACGACGCATGGGGTCAGATTCTTTGCCAAGAAGAGATAAAATAAGGGAATGGGTTTGCAGACGTCGAGCCATCCTGCAAGTGACTTACCTCCCAGGGATCTCCAATCTATTGGCAGAATGCCTCAGCAGAACATTTTGACCACACAAATTGTCTCTACAGCAATCAAATGCCAACAAACTATTTGCATCTAAGCAAAACAGGAAGCTGGAAAAGTTTTGCTCCATTCTTCTCAGTTAACTTAGCTTTTCAGTATGCTTTTCTGCTCGATTGGAATGCAGATCTCATGTACACTTTTCCACAGATAACGCTGAAAACTTTTTGTACCATTCTTGCTATCAAAGACTGAACCCGACTGATCCGCATAGCTCCAACATGGCCCAAACAAGTTTAGTTCTAGTACAATTGTCCAGCAGCCTTGGCTCACTACAAGAGAAGAACTCAGCCTCATCGTCAAGTTTCACAGCTCTTTGGGGGTCATTTATCAAAATGCGATAAGGCATTTTCACATGCATTAAGGGGTTATTGCATGCGAAAAGCCCCGTTAACGCAGGGGCGGAGAGTGGGCTGGGTTAGCCTGTCTGCGAAGAGCTATCGCACAGCCATAACGCCGATTTTAACAACACCTCTTTGGATTGCGTTAGGCTGTGCGATCCATTGAAGGTGAGAGAGAGAGAGACTGGCCATAATGTCATCCCCATTGGTAGGTATTTGTATCCCTATGGTAGGCCCACCTAGTAACTCGAGGTGGGGTTTAGGTATGAGTGTAGGGGCCACTTTCACATTCTACGTGACACGTACGAACAGAACAGTGGTCTCTTGTGAAGATCTGATGGCCTTCGGAGTGAGGAAACTCACTCCAAGATGAGATTTGGGCAATGTGCTCGCCACCTAGCTTGATGTTACCCAGGTAGAGAGTCCATCAAGCTAGGTTGAGAGAACACTGCACAAATCTCCGAAGGCTATCAGATCTTCACAAGAGACCACTGTTCTGTTCGTATGTGTCACAAAGAATGTGAAAGTGGCCCCTAACCCCCTACACTCATACCTAAACCCCATCTCGAGTTACTAGGTGGGCCTAACATAGGGATACAAATACCTACATATGGGGATGACATTATGGCTAGGCTCTCCCTCTCAAAAATGGTCCACCCAGTGGTCATATGCAGGAAATACAACAGGTCTGACACCTATTGCAAATTCTGATAATGTTATCGCAATGTGCACTAACTTAGCTCTTCTCATAGGTAATTAGTGCAAATTGCGATAAACTGAATTTTTGCATAAACCACGCCCCTTTTGCTATCGCATGCGGTACTTACCGCATTTTGATAAATCCAGGCCTTTGTCTCTTACGATCCTAACAGACTAGGCATACAAGTAGCCAAACATTGTGCAACTGGCTAGCATACTGCATCGCATATGGTTACACCTGAGCAGGCTTACAGATCACAGATACCATCAAAGCTTATCAAGTCAGAGCCATAGCTGCTTCAGTGGTTCATTTGCAAGCAGTACCACTTGAAGATAAATGCAAAGCTGCAACATAGTTGTCAGTACACATCTGTGTGTCCCACTACAGTGTGGACCAACTAGAGTGACAGTAAATTCAGACAAGCAGATTTGTCTAACCTGTTCACCCAGTTGTCTGCTTTCCATGATGGTGGAAGCTGCCACCCTCAGCTTGGGACTCCCCCATGTGTTATGGCTAATTCAGCCCTGGTTATTGATGGAAAAAGCAAGTTTGCTTACCCGTAAACGGTGTTTTCTGTAGCTAGCAGGATGAATTAGCTATGCTAACTACTGGCCCGCCTCTCTGAACAGTTGATTATTTAGCTAGGTTAGCTCTAAACTCAATTGAGGGGGCTCATGAGCCAACACACCTGCAGGTATTCCCGCACATGCTCAGCAGACCAAAAGCTCTACTAGCTGAGAAGTCCATTCAGGACCACTGGATGTCATCACCCAAATAATGGCTAATTCATCCTGCTAGCTAGGGAAAATACCATTTCCGGTAAGCAAACTTGCTGATTCTTGTTTTAATTTCCAATGGACCTGCATATTAGCTTACTGCATCAGGAGCTAACTTACTTTAGTACATACATGAAAAAAAAATGTGCAAAGCATAGCACACATTTTTTACTCTTGTTTTATTATGTCGGGTTCTGTGCAAACTGCCAGGCAGAAACCCATGGACCTCCCCCATTGGGCAGAAGCTTAATAGTGAAGCTCCCAACTCCAGATTAACACAAACAAGTCCGGTTTTTAAGAGAGCCAAACTGAGTAAATGATATCCAATACTGACTTCGCCTTCACACACATTCCCAGAAACTCCCGAAAGGCCCGGACCCGCCTTTGTATTTGTATCTTGGCGGGAGGGCGCGCGGCGCGGGCGCTCGACGTTACGACGAGTGACGCCGGGGGGAGGGGAGGAGGGTGGGGCCGCCGGCATTCATCACCTTCACGCGCTGCTCCATAACGCTCTTCCACTCGCGGTGCGCGAGCTGCAGCTCGTTCGCCTCCTCGTCGAACACCTCGTCACTGCACGCGCCGACCCCGGCCGCTCGCGCCCACGCCATGCAGGCAGCGGAGGGAGAGCCGCTCGGAGCGCCGGGAGCGAGCTTAGTGGCCTGGCAGGGAGAATCCAGGAATAGTCATACTTGAACGGCAGCGGCAAAGATGAGCTTAATTGTTCACGTCAATGTAAACTGCTCTGGCTGCCTGCACTCAAGAGGCTGAGCCTGAGCGAGTCCGCCGCCTGGGAAAGGGGGTGGAACTTGCTCGCGTTCCCCAGCCAAGTGTCAACTTTCGCTTCCTGCTTCTGCCAGTAGCCAATCAGATGAGCTTGTGCCAATCCTTCGACCCCCCCTCCCTCCTGGGGGAGGAGTCGGGGCTTGCGCTTGGTCCCACGTCTAGCGTTGACTTCCGCTTCTTGCTCTTGCCTACTACCAATCCACTGAGCTTGTGAGACTCGTGTGCTCCGCCTCCTGCATCCCGTCCTTTGGTGTGGGTGAGGAGGGATGGAGTTGAGTTCTTTCTCTGCAGGAGTGCTGGCAGATCGGGTTGCTTTCTTTTCTGTTGGGCTATAAAAATTGTTTGCAGGTTGGGCTATGTATCAGCATTCTTCTTTCCATGCTACTGGTGTGTTTTCTCTTTACCTCAGGACTTGGTGCAACAGCCTGCAGTGAGCAGTCAAAAGTAGCAGGAGCTATCTGTGGCAGAGAGGGAGGGAAGGAAAGTCGTAGACAGCTACAAGTATGGGGACAAGGGGGAGATTTTATTTTCTCACCTAGTGGGCCGATATAGTACAGTGTGCTCTGGTGGAGCGCACTGTACTATATCGGCGGTGCCAAGCCGCACATTTTACTTTCAGAAATTGCCTGCCCAAAGGCTGGCATTAGATTCAGCCAGCACCGGGAAAGTGTACAGAAAAGCAGTAAAAACTGCTTTTCTGTACACCCTCCGACTTAATATCATAGTGATATTAAGTCGGAGGCCCCAAAAGTAAAAAAAAAATTTAAAATCTGCCCACGGGTCGGAAGACGGACGCTCAATTTAGCCGGTGTCCGTTTTCCGAACCCGTGGCTGTCAGCGGGCTCGAGAACAGACGCTGGAAAAATTGAGCGTCAGCTGTCAAACCCGCTGACAGCCGCTGCTCCTGTCAAAAAGTAGGTGCTAGGGATGCGCTAATGTCCCTAGCGCCTTTTTTTACTGCAAGCCCTCATTTGCATCTTCTCCCCCCCCTGAATCGCGCCCACAGGAGAGTGGCCGCTTGCCCACTCTCTCACAACTTTTACTGAATCGACCTAGTCAGGCTTGAGGTTTAGCCTGCTGGTGGAGGGAGAAGAGAGAGAGAATGGTTCTGTTGGATAAGAGGAGGGAAGAGAGCGGAGAAGGTTGAGGGGTAGAGAAAGTGGAATGCTGAAAACATGGGAAAGGGGTAGGAGAGAATATTAGACGATGGATACTGATGCTGGAGAGTTTGGGGGCAGAGACGATATAGAGAGGGAGCAGGAGGGAAGAGTGAGGTGAAAGGTTGTGAATAAGAGAGAGGGGCAGGGCTGGAAGAGAGAGGGGAGTATGGGGTAGGGGGCAGAGAAGAGCATAGACTGAATAGTGGATGCACCTACTTAAGTCTTGCCCATGAGCAGTGCAGAGGAAGAGTTTTTAAAATTACCCACCCTCTATATGCAGAGTAAAGAGGATCTCTTGTGGGTGGGATTGGGGGTAGAATTAGCATTTTATGTGCATACTTTTTGCATTTTTAAAAGCATGTGTGTTATTTTTCCCAAATAAACTACTTGCACATATTAGCAGGTTACCCCAGTATACACATAAGCACAGGAAGTTACACCCACTCGGGAGCAGATTTAACTTTCTGCATGAACATTTATGTGCATACATTTGAAAATCATAAATAAGCATGGGAATGTTTTCCTACCCTGAGTCTGCCCTCCCAACACAGAGGTCATAGTTTGGCCTAGCTAGTGCCATCTGGCTTGTCGGCCCTCCCCTGCGGACTCCATCCTAGTGCTCACATGTGGATGAGAGTGCCACAAGTGTGATGCATGCAGGTATCGATAGTCTTGGTTTTGCTCGGAAACATTATAGGGAAATCAGAAGAAACCCCAGCATGTAATGGGTTCTAACAAGGACAGGATTTACCTGTCCTGAAAATTGTAGCCAGTTGGCAACCCTTTTTCTGACATCAGCGTGCTGTAGTAGCATGCTTTCCCTTACAGCCATGGGTAAAGGACCTGCGCTACCTGGTGCCATTCCCACAATGCGCACAGGTCCTTCCATACCTCTTGGTGGTTGCATGCACCCAGACACACATGCACTGTGCTACACCTACCTATGCAATTTGTAAATGATGATGTGCAGAAGGTGAGGGCCTTGGCCGTTGTGATGTCATGTCGGTTCGGTTAACTTCTCGGCAAGCCTACACCAGGCAGGATTGAGAATCAGATGGTGTCCTGCCTTCTCTTGTATTTTCCTATAAGCTCGGCGATGTCACTGTTACTGTATAGTTTCTAATGACTCTTAAGAGCACACACATCTCTCCTGAGCAAAGGTTGACATAATAGAAGCCACCAGTTAGATGTGTTTGAATCTCCTGCCTTCGAATCACCTGTCACAGCTAGCCTTACAGAGATATTGAGATGTCTGGATGATGCAAGGCCCTTGACCATTATAGCTCACTGATAGTCATGTGGTGCAGCTGTATATATATATATATATATATATATATATATATATATATATACCCAGAAAATATGCAGAGTATTTTGCTTTGAGCAATAGCTAGAATCTATTACAGTCCTGAGTACTCCTGCGCCAAACAGTCTGCTGATAGTTCCATTTGCAGCGTCACTCCACACATTTCCATGGTTTAATGGGTGCAGGCCCTTGCTCATCCACATGCCTGTCATGACTTGTGGGGAATCAGGAAGAGCTGCTGTCCTCTACGCTGAGCCTCATGTGGTGTAAGTCACTTTTACAGTTAGTGGTGAGAAGGGCAGGTGTGCTCCTATACTCTCAATGATCTGCTCTGTGTAAAGCTTTTAAGGCTGGAGAAACAGTTGTCAGCTGATGACTTCATGAGCCTACAAGCTGTCTCCATAGTACACGGCACACATAGCTGAATGTATAGACTTACTGCTCCCAGAGGTCTCATATAGTAGCCATGTAGGCTGATGGTCTTTCTGTGTAGGACTCCTGCCACACTCGCATTTACAGGCACCTTTACCCTTGAGGGGCCCATGTCAGTACCTCTGACAGATGTGATTTATGTGGTCAGGTATTCATAATCAGTACTGAGGATGGACTAGCAATACCTCATTAGCAGTTATGGACGAGCTGCCACACACATCAATTTTGTTTGATGACAAACATTCCAGGAACATATGCATTGCCCATGTGTAGGTGCACAAAGTGCTGCAGGTAGTCCTTACTCAAAAGGTAAGTGTGTCAGTGTTTGACTCGGTGAGTGACATGCTGTGTTACTCTCTGTCAATCTCCGTCTCTGAGGGTGATGTTGCACTAGGAGGTCCCTCCCTTACCACAGCAATCCATACCCCAGAGCAGGCAGTGTGTGTGCATTCATTTTGCACACACTGCTTTTGAGCAGCAGGGATCGAGTGCTTCCACTCTTGAGAAGGAGAGCCTCTGAGAGTAGACCGTATGGCCTGAAGTAAGCATGGCCTCAGGCCTTGTACTCTAAAGTTTCCCCTAGTCCGCTCGCTGTTTATACCTAGCATTGAGAGAGGGTTGGAGGTGTGAAACTTGCCGGCATCACACATCAGATATGCAGCCTTACAAGTGTGCATATTAGTTGACATTTGCCTGTAATGTATACTGTGCAACCACCTGATTTATATATGTGAATCCAAGGTAGTCAAGGATCTTGCCTTCCGGAATGATAGATCCTAGGGAGCTCTCAGCCAGTGGAGATGGCACAGCGTGCTTCAGGCCAGGGTGAGCTAGGTAAGTGCAAAAACAATCCAAAGTCAAGGCAGGCAGAGCAGGTCCAGGGGCAATCCAAAGTCAAAGGCAGGCGGCAGGCAAACAGGTCCAGAGGCAATCCGAGGTCAGAATCAGACAGGAACCAGAAGTCACTCACAGGAGCACCAGCACAAGCAAGCCTGAGCCGAGGCAATGCTGTGCTGGGCTCAGTCCTTTAAATACCTGAAGTTCCCGCGTAAACGCGGGGACTTCCGGGTTAAAGTCCGACGCGCCATGGGGGGGCGGAACTAGTGACTGAATCGCGTCGGCCCGCGCTGCTGCCCGAGAACGTCACCGAAGGAACCCGGAACCTGACATCCTTGCTGCCCCAGCTCGTCCGAGCTAACACCACCTAGTACTTGGAGTGGGCCTAATAGTCCAGTTATTTGGAGGTGTGCAGGTTACCCAGAACTTAAGCTGTCACTGAGGCTTGCCACTCTAGGGAGGGAGGAAGTGGGTGTTAAGAAGCTCTCCACTGAATGTGGGCATGCTGGGATAGCAGAAACGTGGAGTTGCAAGGACCACCTAATGGCATCAATGTTGGCCTGATTTAGATAAATGGTTTGGATGTGAGTTTAGTGGCAGCATGTAGTAAGATACCTGGTGCAGGGGGTTGTGTGTATGTTGGTTTGGTTGGTGGGTGCCCGAGTCCTAGTGGCAGTTCTATTTGAGAGTCTCTTTTTCCAGTCAGTGGTCTCCTTAGCCTCCTCTCTGTTGATCATATCATGTACAATAGACATAGAAGCTGCCACCCCAGGCCACATCACTAGACACTCACTTTGTCCTCTGTATATGCTGGCAGGGTAGGACTACCTTCTTTCTACCATATGAAGGACAATAGCTTTCCTGTGCATACATAGAAGTGGTGCGGCAATATCTGCTGTAGAATCTAGGGGACAGGTTTTGCTTAGCACTTTCGGCACTTAACTTGTACACTAACCGACCTTTCCCTTCAACATTGCTATGTACTTGGTGACTTTTGGAACAGAGTGTCAGCTGCTGTGTGACAACTAGGGAGAGGGAGTGAGGGAGTAGTGTCTTGTCAAGAATGTCTACAGGCAAAGTGCAGAGGGTCTAGAGGGCTGCTACTGCTGTTTGGAACCAGGCAAACTTCCACAGACTGACTGCGATCCCTGTAGAAGGCTGCCTTTGGGATCTGGATGGTACCTGTAAGGTCATCCTTACCTTACATATATTATACAGTTCCCAAGCCATGCCAGGGGACAGCCTAAGGGCCAAGGCAGCAGAGTTCAAGTGAAGGCCCCAGACAGTCCTTGTTGAAAGAGTGCACTCAAGGGGACAGCCTAAGGGCTAAGGCTGCAGAATTCAAGTGAAGGCAGCAGGACCAGGACCAAAGAGTGCAGCATGGAGGCAGAAGGCTCAAAAGAAGACAGAAACATGGAGGCAGGAGGCCCAGGAGAAGACATAGCAGCATGGAGGTAGCAGCAGCATGAGCTGAAATGAGACATGATGAGAAGAGGCAGCAGGTGGATCGTAATTGAAGGCTGCATCTAGAAGGATGAAATATGGGCAGAGCATCAAGGAGGGCTTTAGAGTTAGGCTGCTGGACCACAATGGCTGACAGTAGACCATCCCTTCTGCATGCTAGCACAGGAACTCTGTAGTAAGGACGGATCCAGCAGAATTTTTCCATCTAGCCAGCACAGGAACTCTATAGTGAGGATGGATCCAGCAGGCTTCTTCCATCTATCCGGCACAGGAACTCTGTAGAGGGCCCACCCAGGATTGTTAGTACAACTCTTCTTATTTGGTATTCGATGCCACAACCTTTGGTCTTTTATGCCCCCTTGCCACATCATGGTTTGCCACTTGGGGGGGGGGGCATCTCTTTTGGGGGCCTACCCCTCCAGCGTCTGTCAGCCCAGGGATTTCTGTGGGTTGTGGACCCCAGTGAAGCTGGGGAAGTCTCAGATGGCTGCTTGGGCATCCTTTGCAGGATCTGTGTCAGCACGTTCGTCATGCTATTGACTGCTGCGGCCAGCATCATAACATTCTGCATGTTTGCAGCAGTCTGATCTCACAGGATCTGGTTCTGCCTTTTGACAGCCCTCCTGAGGTGCACTAGCTCTGCCCATATGTGTCAGAGGTGTATCCCATGCCTTCTTTCCAGCTGGTCCAGCTGCTCGTGCACGGACTCCTCTGTTGGTGGCGGGAATGTTGTTGGTGCTAGTGCCAGGCCTGGTGGCGGTGCTGTGATGGTGGTGTGGAGTGCAGGAATTTGGGCCTCCAAATGTGACATGACAGGGCTTTTGGGCTGCTCCTGCTGAAGGCGTGGTGCTTCAAGCTGGCACTATGGTGTGCTGGCTCGAGGTTGTGACAATTCTATATGCTCCCACGCAAGGCTCTGTTCATCCATGAAGCCAGAGAGGTTGAGGGACACATTGAGTGGGCTGGGTGAACCCAAGGGTTCCAGCAACTGCAATGGCTCCTGAGCCTGTGGATGCTGCTGCTCCTCCTCCTCGCTTACCTGAGTCTGGGCATCCATCAGGAAGGCCTGTGCAAACGGGCTACTGCGCTGCTGGTCCCTGGGGCTTCCTGGCTGGGACCGGCTGCTTCGTGGGTGAGAACTGTGGAAACAAAACAAGACATAAGTACCAATGGCAGCTAGTATTCTTTTTTCATTTGGCATCAGAGGGTGCATTTTGCTTCTTAGCATGGTGAGCATCTTATGCCAAATGATGTGTATACCCGTTGCTGCCTACCCATTTACAGGTGAGATAAACTTACCGGCTGCGGCTCACATGGTGTCCAGCCGCTCTGGCTGCCCTCAAAGACATCCGTTCCCAGTCTTTCAATGAGGCACTCCTCCATGGGAGTCAGAACGATGGGACGAGGGGGCTCCTTCTCCAGTTCACCATATATATATTTATTTCTGGACGCCATCTTGGCATTCAGCTGCTCCTTGCTGTCCCGGTACCTGTGGGTCACCTGCTCCCCGCTTCGTTGCATTCCGCTGCACCTGGAGATGCCCTGGGCTATGTTGTACCAGATCTGGCCCTTGGATGCCTTTGAGGTCTTGGCTGCCTGGTTGCCAAACAGCATGGAATAATGCTCCAGGACTCCTCCAATGTCCATCTCATTATCCTGGAAACTGAACTTGATAGCCGGGAGACGAGGGCGTCCCACTGACTGGCTGCCAGAAGAGGCTGCCACTTCCGCTTTCAGGGAGGTGTCCTCCCTTTCCTCAATCTCCCTCTCGCTACACTCTCCCCTCCATTCCTCCCCCCGCCTCTGTCCTGCCAACTCCCTTCCCCTCTGCCTTCTCTGTCTATCCCTAGTCTGACATCTTCTGCCCTCGGTCCTCGCCTGCCTATCCCCTTCCCCCCTCCAGACTCCTCCTCCTCATATCCCTTCCCACCTTCCTATCTCTACTCCTGTCCCTACTCCTACTCCTTCTTCCCCTAGCACTCCTGCCATCGTCCTCCCACATCCTCTCCTCCCTCCTCCCCCTCCTCTCGCCTCACGCCTCTCACGCTCCATCCTCCTCACTCCTCCTCACCATAAACACCCCTCATCCACCAACACTTCTCCACTCCTCCACAGACCTCCACCACCACTCATCTACTCCTTTTCTCTACCATCACTTCTCCACACTCCTCCTCACCACAAACACCACTCATCCATCAATGCTTCTCCACTCCTCCACAGACCTCCACTACCACTCATCTACTCCTCTTCTCTACTATCACTCCTCCACACTCCTCTGCCACCACTCCACCAAAAGACAGACAGACAAACTAGGCTAATAAAAACTTTCAATTCAACAAAGAAGACAAAGACCAATGTAAAGGGAAACAGATGGCAACAGAAAACAAGGTAACTCATTCAGTAATCACTATAAAGAACCTTCGATTAGCCACCAACAACACCTACCTACCTCCTCTCTCCAAACTCCTGATACATGCTCCCAGAAGCAGCTGCAGGATGCCTGGATATATAAACTGAAAAAATAATGCACCATGCACTAATGTATGCTAGCTGCGTAAAATGATGTGCCACAACACTGCGTGCACTGACACAATGCCACATGCATTATTTACCTATGCAATGCAGCAGTCTGCAATTTATCCTAACCATGACCTTTTTTATTGCAGGCACTATTTTCGCTATATTTACAGCAATTTGATGAATCTAGGTCTTAGGGCCTTATTTACTAAGCATTTTTCTTATAGACACAGAATGGGAAGAAAACCATACTAAACTGGGTCCTTAGATTGTAAGCTCTCTGGGGATGGGGAAAAACCTACTGTAGCTGAATGGAGCTCACTTTAAGCTACCGATGAAAGGGCAGGAGCTAAACCTAAATAAAAAAATAAATCTTGAATGTTGTCATTTATTTCTATTATAGTTATCATGCACTTCCTACAAATGGCCAGCAGAGGGTAGGATTGGCCTGCATAGGATAACAAGTGAATGGGAACCGTGCTAGAATGCACAATAAAACTTAACTCCTAGGGCAAGTGCTGAAAAGGCTGATCTAAGTATATAGACCTATCACCTTTGGGTCCCTGTTTTCAGGGGACTGGATGGATTCAGGGGATTGGCACAAGGAAAAAGAACAAGATTTATGATTTTGGCATCCGTAGGTAGGATAAGAAAGTGATAAGGGAGGTCTTCCCCAGAGATCAGAGTGGGAGGAGGGGAGACAAGAGTGTAATGTTATCACCTCTTTGAAGCAGTGTGGATGCACAGCCCTTAAGCAAGTAGGAACAAGTTCCCCGTCACCCTGGATATTTGGCACCCGGGGCAGTTGCCTACGATGCTTAAGCCTAAATCCAAGACTGTACTGAGCCTGTCACCTCTAAATCACTGCTTTCAATGGGCTGGATGGGCAGAGGGATACAGAGCCTGTCACCTCTAGGTCACTGATTTCAGTGGATTGGATGGGTTCAGGGGATTGGCAGAGGGAGAGAGCTTGTCACTTTTAGGTCACTAATTTGAACAAACTGGATGGGCTCAGAGGGCTGGCACAGGAATGCAAAGCTTGTCATAGTAACATAGTGTATGACAGCAAATAAAGACCAAAATACCTGACTATATGCACATTTACCCAAAGCATATCGAATTCTCACATGGAATCCAAGCCCCAGTTGCATCATGTCTCCTTTGGGGTTGCAGCTGCCGCTGCATGCCGCTTTCCCCCTTGCCTTCCAGGAAGCACATTGCAAATATATCGATGCTACCTTGGACTACAACCATTGCTTAGTAAAGGCTTCCCAGTGCTTTCAGTAATGCAAAAGATCTCTAGTGGCAAGAGAAGCATAAAAACATTTATTTATTTATTTATTTATTTAAAAATGTTTATATACCGCTTTTACAATTCGAAAGAATTAATCAAAACGGTTTACAACCAAACATGCATAATAATAAAAACATAACAGTTAAAACAAATTAAAACTAACAATTAAAATAATAACACAATAAACATTCAAGACCTGCGGTTTTTTAAACAATAAAAATAACAAACGGAGTGAATGAAAAATAAATTTCGTATGGGTATTATGTGAATTGTAGAAGATGGAACTATTGTAATGAATGAATGAATGTTTTTATTATGAATTAGAAGATAAGGAGTATGCTTTCTGAAATAGATAAGTCTTAAGTGATTTTTTGAACTGTTGAGTAGAAGAGGTGAGACGAAGATGATCTGGGAGTGAATTCCATAAAACAGGACCTGCAACTGAAAATGCTCTTTTTCTGGTTATTTCGAATTTTGCCAATTTGACGGTTGGGATATCTAATAAATTTTTTGAAAAGGATCTAAGATGTCTAGAGGGTTTATATATACGGAGATTTGTACATAGCCAAGTAGAAGAGGTATTATAGATAAGAGAATGGATGATTGATAATACTTTGAATTGAATTCGATACTTAATCGGTAACCAATGAAGATAAAGTAAGACCGGAGTAATGTGAGTTCTACGTGAGGTACCTACAAGCAACCGAGCGGCAGAATTCTGGATCAATTGTAAAGGGTATAAAGCAGAGTCAGATAATCCTAAGAATAAGGCATTACAATAATCCATACCCGAAAAAATTAGGGACTGTAAAACTGTACGATAATCGTTGAAAAACAGAAGAGGTCGAATTCTTTTCAATAAATGCAATTTATTGAAGGATTTTTTTGTTATGTTAGAAATATGATTAGCCATAGAAAGGTTGGAGTTAATTGTAATACCTAAACTAACAGAAGAGGTGCTGACAGGGATTTGAATATTTTTGAAGCTTAAATGAGAAGGAGGGCCTATGATAGATTCTGAAATAGATGAGAGATGTGTAATCGTGGTTTTTGAAGGGTTCAATTTTAGACGATTGTGGTCTAACCAGGTATTGATAGTAGAAAGGACCAAAGATATTAACGAAAAAGTTTCCGACCATGAATTATTAAAAGGAACAAGCAACTGAATATCGTCTGCATAAATACGAAAATAAACATTTAGAGTTGTGAGGATGTGACAAAGGGGAAGCAGATATATATTAAAAGTATTGGAGACAGAGATGAACCTTGTGGAACACCAGTTGAGGAAATATATGAATCTGAGCAATGATTGTTAACATGTACATATAAAGAACGGTTAGTTAGAAAAGATCGAAACCAGGAAAGAACAGTAGATTGAATGCCTATGGACTGTAAACCTGATAGGAGTATTTGGTGATTCAGGGTATCGAACGCAGCGGAAATATCTAAAGAAATGAGGATGTAATCTGTGTAGGCGTCGAACCCACGAAAAACTGTATCAAAACATGATAGTAATAAAGTTTCTGTCGAGTGGCCTTTCCTAAAACTATGCTGGCCTATCTAATCTGCTCATCTGCCCAAGTAAAGCTAAATTAGTTGGGCAGATGCAGACTAGAGATGCCATACGGTCTTTTTCTCTTGTCCTGTTTCTGTTTCTCTTGCCTATAGGGATCCTTTGTGCTAATTCCATGCTGTTTTGAAGTCTTTTACTGTCCATGCCATCACCACCTCCTCTGCAAGGGCATTCCAGGCATCCACCACCCTCTCTGTGAAAAAAATACCTCCTGACATTGTTTCTGTATCTATCCCCTCGGAACTTCATATTGTGACCCCTAGTTCTACAGCTTCCTGGGAAAGCATTAACACCTTTCAGGTATTTGAATGTTTGTATCATATTCCCTCCCCCCCCCCCCCCCCTTTATATCCTTTCTGAGAAACAGTCTTCAGAACTGAACACAGTTGAGGCCTCACCAATGGGCTGTAAAGATGCATTATTACTTCTCTTTTTCAACTGGTTATTTCTTTCCGTAGGCATCCAAGCAACCTCCCAGCTCTGGCCACTGACTTATCACACTGTTTTGCTACATTGAGTTTATTTGACACTATCACACTAAAGTCCCTCTTATGTTCGATGCACATCAGCTCTTTATCACCTACTGCATATCGCTGTAGGCGATATGCAGGCTATATGTACCCCAAGTGCATGACTCTGCACTTTTTGGCGTTGAAACTTAACTACCAAGTACTAGACCAGTCTTCAAGCTTTCTTAGATCACTTTGTATTTTGTATCCACTCTGTTGCAGGATCATTGTTGTAGAAAAGCAAACTTTTCCCCCTCTAACTCCTCCGCAATATCGCTAACAAAGATGTTGAACAGAAGTGGCCCTAGGACCAACCCCTGAGATACTCCACTTATTACCTTTCTCAGAGTAAATTTCATTTATCATTACCCTCTGTTTTCTGTCACTCAACCAGTTTTTAATCCGGGCTACTACTTTGGGGCCTACCCCTAGGCTATTCAGTTTACTAATGAGCCTCCTATACGGGGCAGTACCAAAAGCTTTACTGAAATCCAAGTGAACCACATCCAGCACATCTTCTCGATTTAATTCTCTGGCCACCCAATGAAGGAAATCAATGAGATTCGCATGACACACTCTAACTGTGGTAAAACCTATGCTGCCTCGGATCCTGCAAACTACTGGATTGTAGATAGTCTACTACCCTTTTCTTCAGGAGAGTTTCCATCAACTTTCCCAATACTGAGGTAAGGCTATGTGGCCTGTAGTTTCCAACGTCCTCTCTGTTACCACTCTTATGAAGGGGAACCACATCCATCTTTCTACAGTCCTGCAGGACTATGCCCAACTCCAAAGATCTATTGAGCAGATCCTTCAGTAGGACCTGCCAGGGCATCTCTGAGCTCCCTTAGTATCCTAGGCTGCAACCCATTCAGCCACGTGGCTTTGTCCACTTTCAATATTGCCAGTTGCACACAGACACGCTGCTCCATAAATTGTGTCGTACCTTCCCTGCTTTTATATGTACCCTTGGCAACTATCGGAGTCCTTCTCCAACCCCTTCAGAGAAAACTGAACAGTATTTAGCATTTCTGCTTTTTCCTAATCTGTCGGCATACATTGCTCCTCATCTTCTCTCAGCCTTACAATACCACCCCTGGCCTTCCTTTTTTCATTGAAATACCTGAAGAAAGTTTTGTCACCTCTAAGTTACTGATTTCAGAGGAATGGATGGGTTTATGGGATTGGCACAGGAAAGTAGAGCCTGTCACCTCTAGGCCACTGATTTCAGGGGATTGAAGGGGTTCAGGGGACTGGCACAGGGTTACAGAGCCTGTCTCCTCTAGGCCACTGATTTCAGGGCATTGAAGGGGTTCAGGGGACTGGCACAGGGTTACAGAGCCTGTCACCTCTAGGCCACTGATTTCAGGAGATTGAAGGGGTTCAGGGGACTGGCACAGGGTTACAGAGCCTGTCTCCTCTAGGCCACTGATTTCAGGGCATTGAAGGGGTTCAGGGGACTGGCACAGGGTTACAGAGCCAGTCACCTCTAGGCCACTGATTTCAGGGCATTGAAGGGGTTCAGGGGACTGGCACAGGGTTACAGAGCCTGTCACCTCTAGGCCACTGATTTCAGGGAATTGAAGGGTTTCAGGGGACTGGCACAGGGTTACAGAGCCTGTCTCCTCTAGGCCACTGATTTCAGGGCATTGAAGGGGTTCAGGGGACTGGCACAGGGTTACAGAGCCTGTCACCTCTAGGCCACTGATTTCAGGGGATTGAAGGGGTTCAGGGGACTGGCACAGGGTACAGAGCCTGTCACCTCTAGGCCACTGATTTCAGGGCATTGAAGGGGTTCAGGGGACTGGCACAGGGTTACAGAGCCTGTCACCTCTAGGCCACTGATTTCAGGGCATTGAAGGGGTTCAGGGGACTGGCACAGGGTTACAGAGCCAGTCACCTCTAGGCCACTGATTTCAGGGGATCGAAGGGGTTCAGGGGACTGGCACAGGGTTACAGAGCCTGTCTCCTCTAGGCTACTGATTTCAGGGGATTGAAGGGGTTCAGGGGACTGGCACAGGGTTACAGAGCCTGTCACCTCTAGGCCACTGATTTCAGGGCATTGAAGGGGTTCAGGGGACCGGCACAGGGTTACAGAGCCTGTCACCTCTAGGCCACTGATTTCAGGAGATTGAAGGGGTTCAGGGGACTGGCACAGGGTACAGAGCCTGTCCCTCTCTAGGCCACTGATTTCAGGGCATTGAAGGGGTTCAGGGGACTGGCACAGGGTTACAGAGCCAGTCACCCTAGGCCACTGATTTCAGGGCATTGAAGGGGTTCAGGGACTGGCACCAGGTTACAGCGCCAGTTACCTCTAGGCCACTGATTTCAGGGGATCGAAGGGGTTCAGGGGACTGGCACAGGGTTACAGAGCCTGTCTCCTCTAGGACTACTGATTCATGGGATTGAAGGGGTTCAGGGGACTGGCACAGGGTTTACAGAGCCTGTCACCCTCTAGGCCACTGATTTCAGGGGATTGAAGGGTTCAGGGGACTGGCACAGGGTACAGGCCTGTCACCTCTAGGCCACTGATTCAGGGCATATTGAAGGGGTTCAGGGGACTGGCACAGGGGTTACAGAGCCCGTCACACTCTAGGCCACTGATTTCAGGGCATTGAAGGGTTTCATGGGACTGGCACAGGGGTTACAGAGCCTGTCTCCTCTAGGCCACTGATTTCGGGCATTGAAGGGGTTCAGGGGACTGGAACAGGGTTACAGAGCCTGTCTCCTCTAGGCCACTGATTTCAGGGCATTGAATGGGTTCAGGGGACTGGCACAGGGTTACAGAGCCTGTCACCTCTAGGCCACTGATTTCAGGGGATTGAAGGGGTTCAGGGGACTGGCACAGGGTTACAGAGCCTGTCTCCTCTAGGCCACTGATTTCAGGGGATTGAAGGGGTTCAGAGGACTGGCACAGGGTTACAGAGCCTGTCACCTCTAGGCCACTGATTTCAGGGAATTGAAGGGGTTCAGGGGACTGGCACAGGGTTTACAGAGCCTGTCTCCTCTAGGCCACTGATTTCAGGGCATTGAAGGGGTTCAGGGGACTGGCACAGAGTTACAGAGCCTGTCACCTCTAGGCCACTGATTTCAGGGGATTGAAGGGGTTCAGGGGACTGGCACAGGGTTACAGAGCCTGTCTCCTCTAGGCCACTGATTTCAGGGCATTGAAGGGGTTCAGGGGACTGGCACAGGGTTACAGAGCCTGTCACCTCTAGGCCACTGATTTCAGGGGATTGAAGGGGTTCAGGGGACTGGCACAGGGTACAGAGCCTGTCACCTCTAGGCCACTGATTTCAGGGGACTGGATGTGCTGAGGGACTTGGCACCGGTATACAGTGTCAGGATTTTACTTATGCGGAGAGCAGACAGGGACCGGAGAGGGAGTGGTATTTGAAATGTTCCCTCCTCATAAGGTGAACTTTTTCACATCTTTTCTGGCAATGAAAGGACCATTGCACAAAACAAAAACAACTCTTGGAAAATAAAACAAATAAGAAATATGAGTGGCGAGGAAGAAGGAGGGTGTTTGTGCCCTGCGGCACTTCTCTTTTATGATCTGTAAAGCGTGTGGTTCTCCTGTGTCCAGACACGTTGCTGACAGACGTCCCTTAACTACAATAACTCTGCCCTGCAGGCCTACATTTCCTCTGCCTGAAACCTGCTGGGCCGGTTTTACCAGGCCTAGTCTGCAGCAGGCTTACAAAGCTGAGCTGCCTTTGATCCCCCTAGGTCCACGAGCCAAGGCACGTATCTCAAAATGCCACACGCCCAAGGACACTGGTAGATCCATTAAGGGATGGAGAAATAGAGAAGAGAGGAATGGGGAAAGGGAGGAGGGTCAGAGTCAGGGGAGGCATTGATTACCACTGCAAAACAGATTAAAAGGCATATTTCTTTGTTTATTTTTCTTTTTCTTTCTTTTTTAATAAGGCCCCAGTGGCCATGGTTACGAGGCCTGTTTTCACAGGCAGGCAACAGACAGCGCACCTGCCCAGTCTCTGACATTTGATGGGAGACTCCCACATTTGGAAACTGACTCCTGCAATCTTACAAATGCAGGGGAAACTCCCATGGATGGTGAATGATTTCTGCTCCTCTAATCCTCAACTTGATCCTAGACCTGCGCCCCCCACCCCTTTAAGCGATAATCCCAGTCCTCACTTCTTCTCCTCTCTCCCAAAAATATGATAATGTCCTTGCTGTCTCCCCCCAGCCCAACCCCAGCTGGCAGGGAATAATGTTTCATGGCCACATTTGGCCTCCTCTACAGTGCACATTCAGTCCCGTGATTTGAGTTATCTGGTGCCCTGTAAATCTTGTAGAATCTACTGGCACTTCACGCTGGAACCGTGAGGTAAAGAGACTAAAATCGGTTAGGAACCACCATTCTCTTCTTGCCATCCAGGGGGAGGTGAGCAAGGAGTGGGGATTTTAATGTGTGCTGAGGAAAGGGAGGGAGGTTCTACAATTGAGCTGAAGGAAGAGAAGGAAAATATTAAGCTGGTGGAGGGGGGGGGGGGGGAGAAAGAGGGAGAAATGGGGGCTCAGGTTGTGACAAGGACAGAGACAAGGCCTGGGATTGAGCTGCTGGGGAAGGGAGAGAGCCAGGAATCACACGGAGGAGAAGACCGGGGATTGAATAGGTGGGTGGAGGGGTGAAGGGGGAGGAGGGCTGGGGATCATGCTGGTGGGAGGGGAGAGGGCTGGGAACTGAGCTGTCATTGGGGGGGGGGGGGGGAGTAGAGGACTGGGGATCCAGCTGTGGGGAGGGAAGGAGAGATATAGTAGAAGGAAGTGAAAGACAGGGGGATGGGGAAGGTGGGATAGGGATGGAAGAAGGAATGTGAAGGAGGGAGAGATATGAAAGTGGGACGATGAGAAGGAAAGAGATGGGAAATGCACATGATGTAAGGGAGGGATGAGATGGAGAAAGATTTGGAGAAAGGTATAAGGGGATAGAGTTTGTTTTGGGGCACGAAAAGAAAAAGTGGGATAGTTGAATGAAAGGAAACCGGGGGGGGGGGGGGGGGGGGGGGGGCGGGCTGGGATGAGGTGGAGAGAATCCGGGCTGGGTAAGGAAGGTGAGGGCTGCCTGAAAGGAGAGGAGGAGATGGCAAGCTGGGGGGGATGAGAGGGGAAGATTGAAGCCTGGGAGGGAGACAGGAAGATGAAGGATGTGGCTGGAAGGGAGATGAATGCTGGGAGACAGTTGGGGAGGAGAAGGTGGATGAATGAGATGGGGGAGAGCTGGGAAGAAATGAAAGGAGGTGATGGAGGGTAGAGCAATGAAGAAAAGTGGCATGAAAGAAAGATTTCATATAGTTAGATGGACGGAGAACTGTAGAAGGAAGATAAGAGATACGGAAGGAAAGGTGATGGAAATGAGAGCCGGGAAAGGAGGCAGGAGAATTCAGACAAGATCACAGAAGAGAAGGGGAACAGTATGACAAGGAAAAATAGAACAAGAGGAGGCAGAGAAAGAACTGTATTTTTGGGTTAGATATTAGATTGTGATATATTTTTTTAAAGTTTTAAATGATTATACTACTTTTAAAATATGGTGCGGCGTTGTGCAGTTTTTAGCACTGGGCATTATGTTTTATTTATTATAAGCTGCAGTGTATTCTAACAAGGCAATGCTACTTGTTTCCATAATTCCATCCTGCAAATAACTCTGAAGGGATGGGAAATATCTACTTGACAGCATTTTGCAGAACTATGAGATGTATTCCGCGATAGCGAGTTCTTATGGTCCCCACGGGGGAAGCCCCTTCTCCATGACGAAGGCTTCCGCTCTAAACAGGAAGCCCATATGGAGGAGGAGGAGCCACCACCGTAGGCCCGTGCTGCCTCGCGGCCCTTCCTGTTTCCAAATGCCGACGATGCCCCTCGTGCTCTTGTGGCCTGAGGTGGCAAGTGGGAGAAAGATTAAAGAGTACTGGAGCTTGCCCTGGGAGAGGGCATGGGGTGATGAGGGGGGAGCTTGCCCTGGGAAAGGTCAGCAGATTATGAGGGGGGGTGAGGCAGAGAGGCTGCTTTGGAGCCCTGTAGACGTTGATACCGAGGAGCGGAGGCTGGGGATGGTGTCTTTAGTGCCAGGAGTGGGGCCCGTGGCTGGAAGCTGTCTATGAATAGGACTGGTGGAGAGAGGTAGGGGTGCCATATGGTGTACTTAAAATCTCCCTCTTGCTATTGTTCTCCTGTTTAGCATCTCTAAGGCCGGGATCTCGCACTCAAGCATAATGTTTGTCTAAGATGAGCAATGTTTTCTTAGACAACCTTAAGTTTATTTTAGGGAGGATATTAAATAAAAGTAGTATGGTGAATGGGGCTCTTATATATGTCATTTTATCTGTTTTCTTTCTCCTTTTTGACAGCCACAGAAGAGAGATTTGAATTACTCAAAACCTTATGAGACCTAATGACAGAGGTGTGTGTTGTAATGCAGGTAGCGTATGACAGGCGTGTTCTACATGTGAGGCACAGGTGCTCACTTGCAGGGTTGCCCGATCTGCTCTGTACCACGGCTGAACCAAGAAATAGTGGTTACATAATTCAACAAAGGCAGCTACATAAATATCATACCAATTTTTTTCTCCTTCCTCCTGTCTTTTTCTCTCCTGCTCTCTCTTCCTCTGCTTGTTTCTACTATCTCAAATTAAGAGTCAGGACATCGTATTGCCTTTTTTAAAAACAGGTTTAATCGCCCTACTTTGGCAATGGTTGAAATATTATCAAGCGCCCAGTAGGGTCGGGTGGGACAGCAACCCCCCTTGATATTGAATAGGTTCTCAGTCTCACTTAAAAGGCCAGTCCTTAACTCATGGCTCAGACTTTGCATTTGGATCTTAGCCAAAAAGAGGCCAAGCACGATACTCCAGAATATTCGATTTGCAGAGAAACCAGAACAAATTTGTTGCCAAGTAATAGCCCTCGGTATCTTTCGTGCTTGGAAGAAGCACTTAAATCTCGGGACAAAAAAAATTCTTGGAGGGTTAAACTATTACTGGCTATTTATATTGTTGGTTAGTATTAAGGTTAGTATTTCTTTGCTGGTGTTAGAACTGTTTGTGTTGTGGGAAAATAGATTTTGATTCTATGAGCTAATAAAAGATATTATTTGTTTGTCAATGTTAGAATTGTGAGTTTGCAAAGGTCATGTACTTAATCGACAAAGGTGAGAGTACTGATTCTTGTGCAATTAGTTTCAAGCATAGTTCCCACACCAGTCTCATTTTCTGATAAATAGATTATTACCCCACTAGGAGGAGAGTCTTAAAAATAAGTTAATTAGTCATATAAAATAATATTAAATTAACCCTAATTTTAATGATTGATTAATTTTAGTGCTGTTGCTGGTCATTCACTAACTAGTAACTAACATTAATCTCCTAGTTAACAAATTTAAAAACCATATATTTAAAAAGACACCTAATAAATACTTTAAAAAACCTTATCACAACAGTGTTGCGTCCGTCGGTCTCAGATGGTTTCAACCTTTGTGCCTCACCTTTTTCTCTGCTCTCCCCAATAGCCTTGGGAAGATGGCTACCGCCGAGTCTGCAAGCTGCTTTCTCTGGCGTCCCCGGAACGGCTATGGCAAAGCCTCACGCCATGTTTCTCCTAATGGCCTCCTTAAGGTGCGTGCGAGCACGCCACCCACATCTTTATCCATGTCATGGCGGGAACCTCGGGGGCGTCCCCCTCGAGTGACATCACGCCATCTGGGTATTTAGCCTGCCCTTGCTTGCTAGCTATTTGAGTTAGCAAAGACAGGAATACGGATTGGACCTGTCCGGTCTAAGTTACTCTGCCACTTCCCTGCTGCCGCTGGAAGCTCTCTCTTCCATTCGGGGTATTTCTCTAACCTGGGTACCTGCTCCTTGGGGGCCCCTTGCTCTCTTTCAGGTGCCTATCTGGGATCAGGTACTCACTCCTCGAGGGCCTGCTCTCCCTGACTCGGTGCCTATATTCAACTACTTCTGCCTGCTGGAATCTTCACCATACAGCTACCAACTCTCGGGCCGATACAGTAAAAGTCGCAGGAGAGCGGGTGAACGCAGGCCACTCCCCTGTGCGCGCGATTCTGTATTCAAATGAGGGCCCGCGGCAAAAAGAGGCGCTAGGGACACTAGCGCGTCACTAGCACCTCTTTTTGGACAGGAGCGGCGGCTGTCAGCCGGCGTTGGTTCTCAAACCCGCTGACAGCCACGGGTTCGGAAACCGGATGCCGGCAAAGTTGAGTGTCCGGTTTTCAACCCACGAGCCTCGGGCCAATTTCAAATTTATTTTTTTTTTAACTTTCGGGACCTCCGACTTAATATCGCCATGATATTAAGTCGGAGGGTGCACAGAAAAGCAGTTTTTACTGCTTTTACTGCTTTTCTGTGCACTTTTTTACTGCTTTTCTGTGCACTTTCCCGGTGCCCGGAGAAATTAACTCCTACCTTTGGGTAGGCACTAATTTCTGAAAGTAAAATGTGCGGCTTGGCTGCACATTTTGCTTTCTGAATCGCACGGGAATACCTAATAGGGCCATCAACATGCATTTGCATGTTGCGGGCACTATTAGGTTCGGGGGGGTTGGACACGCGTTTTCGACGTGCTATTACCCCTTACTGAATAAGGGGTAAAGCTAGCGAATTGAAAACACGCGTCCAATCGCGGGTTAACAGTGCGCTCCACTGGAGTGCACTGTACTGTATCGGCCTGTCTTTGAGTAATCTAACTTTTTCAGTCTGTCTCATCTACAGCTCTGCTGTGCTGGGAACCTACATCTGGATCTCCCTATACCATCTCTGCAAGACGGGTCCCCTCTGCTGAGGGTCCCTGGACTGCTACCTCTGGATCACCTCACTACTGCCACCTCTGGTAGTATACAACAGCTGTACAATAAAAGACAAATCTCTGTGTTTGTGCGTCCTGAGTCTAGCCCAGTACTGTGGCTCCTCATGGGGCTCCTCCCCATGGGCATGGTCATCTCCACAGTACCCAAGAATCCACTCAAACACCTCAAAACCATAACAAACAGGCATGATATAAAATTTTAATAAATGAAAATGAAAAATGAAAATTTAGCAATCCTTAAATTGCATCATACATACTCCTTATTTATTTATGTATTTTTATGTATTTAAAATATTTCCAAACCGCCTATCAACATTACTAGGTGGTTTACATAAAAAGAACCATAATCAGCCTTTATCGACTACAAATTAAGATGCAGACAGAAGCCCAGCAGCAAGATGGGGACTATCCAGCCTATTGCTCTGAGTGCCACCTGATAGTGAGAGAGGTTGTATGTCTGCACACAGTGCAAAGAGCTCCTGGCTGGTACAAGAATCATTGGCACCCTAGACAGACATACTGATGCATGATTATCTGTCTCTCCCCCCCCCCTCCAATCTACTTCCTCGTATTATGACTCTGACTTCCTTCTAACCCACAGACTCTGCCACCGATGATCCGACTACAGCAGTGATTCCGTCATGCACACCCCCGGGGCCCCAGTCAAAGCCGGTATAGGCATTAGTTCACCACCCCCAATACTTCCACCAGCCCTGGGCATAGGTAGGTGCAGGAGGGAGGTTCTGAAGGCTAAATTTAGGCTGTTAGAAAATTGAAATCCAGAACCTCCAGAGTTTTATTCTCAGAAAAGCTTTTCGTTCCCACGTGCAGGACCTCAGAGGCAGGCCAAGCTCCAGAGTCTTAATGTGTTGAGACGGTGTAGGGAAGAAGATTTTAGGTTTTCCAGGAACTGGGGAACCTTCTGGTTCCAGGGAATAGCTCTGAAAGAAGTAGATGGTAACTCACTGATGGTGTAGACAGCGGTATCTTCCAGGCAGAAGTGGAGATCAGGCAGCGAATCCGGGAACATTGGCCCTCGAGGAGTGAGTACCAGTTCCAGATAGCGACCTGAAAGAGAAGAGAGAGGCCCCCAAGGAGCAGGTACCCCAAATAGAGTAAGTCCAATAATGGAGAGGCAGAGTAGCTAGGTATGGAGAGTGAATCCCATCTGTAAGGAGTTCCAGTACGAATACCTGACCTTGCTAACTCGATTAGCAAGCAGTAGTGTAGGCTTTTTGTATCCGGGATGCGTGACGTCATCACATGGTCACGCCCCTGAGGTACGCGCCAAAGAAAGTATTTGAAGCAGGGCCACGTGGCGCACGCGCCCTAAGGCAGCTGGACAGCATGGCGGGAGGCAGCACCCAAGCCAGACCGGGGACGCCGGAGAGGACGGCAGGCAGACGCCGCGGCAGCCAAACGTCCGGCAACCGCAGGAGGAGTCGCCAGAGAGGTGAGGGCGGAGTGAAGATGTCGGGCAGCAACAGTTGTAAGAGTACCCCCCTTCAAAGGGCGGTCTCCTCTGCGGGTACCAGGTTTAGGTTTTGAAGGATGTGCGAGATGAAATTGACGGAGCATCTCTCTATCAAGGATGTTTGCTTAAGGCTCCCAAGAGTTTTCTTCGGGGCCGAAACCCTCCCAAGAAAGGAGGTATTCAAGTGTTTTGCCTCGTCTTCGGACATCAAGAATCTCTTCAACCTTGAATTCTAGGTCATCTTCTGCATTGATGGCAGGTGGTTCCTGAGTCTTGGAAGAGAATTCACGGAGTATGAGAGGTTTCAAGAGTGAAACGTGGAAAGCGTTGTGGATGTTTAGTCCGGGTGATAACTTCACACTGTGCCTGATGTTGCCAAGACGTTGGAGGATTGGAAATGGTCCACGTAGCGAGGAGCGAACTGCGTGGAGGGTAATTTCAGTCTGAGATGTTTGGTAGATAACCAGACTTTGTCACCAGGTTTGAAGACAGGCGCTTGAGAATGGTGAGTGTCATAGAACTTCTTAACGCGGTCACTCGCTTTGACTAGCATGTCTTTCGTCTGAGTTCTCAGGTTATGGATTTCATCAGCAGTAGATTGAGTTGCTGGGGACATCACTGAGAGCTTCAGTGGAAGTGGCGGTGTTGGAGAGCATCCATATACCACTTCAAAAGGTGTTGATCCAGTTGATGTTGCTGGATGAAAGTTGATGGTGAATTCAGCCCAAGGTAACAGTTCGGTCCAGTTATTCTGATGGCAACTCACGTAGGCTCGAATGAACTGTTTTAAGGTTCTGTTCATGCATTCTGTTTGGCCATTTGAATGTGGATGATAGGCTGAATTGTAGTCTAGACAGATGTCAAATAACTTGCACAAGGCCCTCCAGAATCTTGCCGTGAATTGAGATCCTCGGTCTGAGACAATGTGTCTAGGTAGGCCTTGAAGGCGAAAAATATGCTTAATGAAGAGCTTCGCAAGCTCCAAGGCTGAAGGTAAGCCAGGCAGCGCCACGAAATGGGCCATCTTGCTGAAGCGATCGATTGTTAACCAGATGCAATTCATTCCTCCAGAAGGGGATAAATCGACTACAAAATCAGTAGCGATGTGTGACCAGGGCTGATCCGGAACTGGCAGCGGTTGCAACAAACCCCATGGTTGGCCAGAAGCAGGTTTGTGTTTGGCACAGTTGGTACATGATGTCATGTAGGATAGGGTATCCTTCTTGATAGTAGGCCACCAATAAAACTTCTGGATCTTGAGCAGGGTACGGCATTGACCAGGATGGCCAGCCAGCTTGGAATCGTGCGCCCAAAAGAGCACTTTCTTCCTGAAGTGTTTAGGCATGATGGTCTTACCAGCAGGCACAGAATGTGTAGTTGCCAAGATGACTTTCTTCGGGTCAATTATGTGCTGAGAATCTTCAGGCACATCCTCCGAGAGAAAGGAGCTTGACAAGGCATCAGCTCTGGTATTTCTGTCTCCGGGGCGATATTTAAGCACAAAGTCAAAACGATTGAAGAATAAGAACCATCTAGCTTGTCTGTGGTTAAGACGTTGCGCATGGCGGAGATACTCTAGATTTTTGTGTTCTGTGAATACAGTTATTTGATGTTGAGTGCCTTCGAGCCAAGGCCGCCATTCCTCAAATGCAAGCTTTATTGCCAAGAGCTCTTTATCTCCGATCCCATAGTTCTTCTCTGCCAGGGAGAAACGTCGTAAGAAGAAGGAGCAGGGACATAAGGCTTTAGAGTCTCCAATATGGCTCAATACAGCCCCCATGCCGACATCTGAAGCGTCAACTTCTACGATAAAGGGCTTGTTGGGGTTAGGATGCCGGAAGCATGGTTCCGTGGAAAAGGCAGTCTTTAGTTTTTCAAATGCAGAAATGGCCTCCGCAGACCATTTTGAAGCGTTAGCACCCTTGCGGGTCATTGCGGTCAAGGGTACTGTTAAAGAAGAGTAGTTCTTTATAAAGCTTCTATAATAGTTGGTAAACCTAGGAATCGCCTCATGTCCTTCAGGCTGGTAGGTTGGGACCAATTTTTGATACTCTTGAGTTTTTGAGGGTCTATCTGGAAGCCATCTTTAGACACGATATAGCTAAGAAAAGGCACTGAGTCTTTATGAAATTCACACTTGGAGAGTTTGGCGTAGAGCCGGTGTTCACGGAGTCGGTGTAGTACTTGCTTGACATCCTCTAGATGAGTGAGCAAATCCTGGGAAAATATCAGGATATCATCCAGGTATACCACGACACTCTTGTACAGCAGGTCCCGCAGGATGTCGTTCATCATGTTCTGAAATATAGCGAGTGCATTGCACAGGCTGAAGGGCATAACTAAATACTCAAAATGGCCGTCTAGAGTGTTGAAGGCAGTTTTCCATTTGTCGCCACTATGAATGCGAACTAAGTTGTAGGCCCCCTTCAGGTCACGTTTTGAAAATATTTTGGCTCCCTGAAGCTGGTCAAACAGCTCTGAGATTAAAGGCAGTGGGTAGCGGTCTTTAATCGTGATCTCGTTCAAACCTCGGTAATCGATACAAGGACGTAGGGTACCTTTCTTCTTCCCCACAAAGAAGAAGCCTGCGCCGGCTGGAGACTTCGATGGTCTAATAAACCCCTTCTGTAAATTCTCCTCGATGTATTCGGACATCGCCTTGTTCTCAATCGCTGAGAGTGGATAGACATGTCCTTTAGGAGGTTCAGTATTGGATTTCAGTCTTATGGCACAGTCAAAGGACCTATACGAAGGAAGAATGTCAGCAGCTTCTTTGGAAAACACATCACTAAAGGATGCATATTGGGGCGGCAGTCCCGGCATCACTGGAGTAGTAGGCATGCAGATGACAGGAGCAATCTCCTTAAGGCACTTCCCATGACAACTTGGGCCCCAGCGGGAAAGTTCCAAGGATGCCCAGTCAAATTGGGGTTGGTGCGACTGCAACCAGGGTAACCCCAGGACGATAGGGTGCATGGCCTTCTCTAACACAAAGAAGGGAACTGATTCAATATGGAGAGCTCCGGTGCGGAGAGTTACCGGTACTGTTTGGCAAATCACGTCACCCGGTAAGGGCTCTTCATGGATGGAGGATAGGAGTAGTAGAACCTTCAAGGTGACGAGGGGAATCCTCAGATGTTCCACTAAGCGTCGAAGAATAAAGTTGCCTCCTGCCCCTGAATCCACCAGGGCAAGAGTTTGAACCTTAGATGGTCCACAGATCAAGGAGACTGGGAGAGAGAGTGGAGGAGAGGGCATAGTAAGGCCTAAAAACAGTCCTCCTGCAGGACTTAGGCCCATCCATTTTCCGGACGAATGGGGCATGTTGGGACATCGTGACCAGTCTGTCCACAGTACATGCATAGACCATGCCTCTTCCGAAGTCTTCTCTCTTTGGAAGTCAAATGTCGGCGACCAAGTTGCATCGGTTCATCTCCACTGGCAGCAGGAATTACTGGAACCATCCGAGGTATAGATTTAGCACTAGCCTCCTTCTAACCAGGTCCTCTATTAGGCCGGAGCTCTTTCACCTTATCACGAAGTCGGTGATCGATCCTAGTAGTCAAAGCCACTAGTTCATCCAGCGAGTCAGGTGTTTCACGAGCGGCCAGCTTGTCTTTCAAACGAGTATCCAGGCCTCTGAAGAAGAGGGTCTTCAGGCATTTGGGGTCCCAGCAGAGTTCTGTAGCAAGAGTCTTAAACTCTATCGCAAAATCAGTCAGTGGTCGGTTGCCTTGCTTCAGGTCCACCAGAGCAGAACCGGCAACGGTCACTCGAGCAGGATCATCGAAAACGGATTTAAATAGGTCCAAAAATCCATCTATGTCCTGCAAAATAGGATCCTTGTGTTCCCACAGTGTAGGGGCCCAAGACAAGGCCCTTTCATCAAGATAAGATAGAATGTAAGTAATCTTGGAAAAAGCTGTGGGGAACTGAGACGGCTGTAATGCAAAATGCATGCAGCACTGGTTTAGAAAGCCCCTGGTCTTCTGAATCTCTCCCGAGAAACGAACTGGAGCAGTCAGCGGGACAGCAGTCTTTAAAGTTACTTCATGTAACTGACCTTCATTGCTGGAATTAGCGCCTTGGGTCTTCTATGTGTGCAGCTGATGAAACGCTGAAGTGAATTTCTCCAATGTGTCTTGCTGTTCAGAAATGCGCAGGGCCAGGCCCGAAAAGGCCTGCAGGGCATTGAGCTGTGCCGGATCCATGGAGTTAGCAATCTGTTATTGTTTGTAAGGTTTTGGATGGACCCTTGGACACTGTGGCTGCTGACCACGTCCATGGGGGGAAGTCCCGTGAGGGGCCACAGGTCAGGCTCAGCTTAGGACACACAACACAGATAGATCTTTTATTAACAGTATTGAGGAGCCACCAGAGGTGGCAGTAGTAAGCAGAGATGAAGCCCGGCTAGGCTTGTAGTCCCTCAGGCTCTGGAACAGCGATCCCACAATGGCTGTGCTGTAGTGAAGAGAAACTGAGATAGTGAGTACAGTGACGTATATGCAGGGTTCTGGAATAGAGCCTCGTTGATTGAGTACTCACACAGCGGTTTCTCTCGGTAGGAATCACAGGAGCTGGAATAGAGGCAGGCCCTCGAGGAGCGAGTACCTGGTTCCAGGGAACAGCTCTGAGAGAAGCAGATGGTAACTCACTGATGGTGTAGACAGCGGTATCTTCCAGGCAGAAGTGGAGATCAGGCAGCGAATCTGGGAACATAGGCCCTCGAGGAGCGAGTACCGGTTCCAGACAGCGACCTGAAAGAGAAGAGAGAGGCCCCCGAGGAGTGGGTACCCCAAATAGAGTAAGTCCAATAATGGAGAGGCAGAGTAGCTAGGTATGGAGAGCGAATCCCATCCGTAAGGAGTTCCAGTACGAATACCTGACCTTGCTAACTCGATTAGCAAGCAGTAGTGTAGGCTTTTTGTATCCGGGATGCGTGATGTCATCACAGGGAGACGCCCCTGAGATATGCGCCAAAGAAAGTATTTGAAGCAGGGCCGCGTGGCGCGCGCGCCCTAAGGCAGCTGGACAGCATGGCGGGAGGCAGCGCCCAAGCCGGACCGGGGACGCTGGAGAGAACGGCAGGCAGACGCTGTGGCAGCCAAATGTCCGTCAACCGCGGGAGGAGTCGCCAGAGAGGTAAGGAGGGTGGAGTGGAGACGTCGGACAGCTACAGTCATAAAAGGAATCCAAGATCAAATGCGAAGAACTCTCGCTATTCTTCCACAACAAAATAGTGAAACTCCTGCTTCGTTTCTCCCCCCATCCCCTCTAGCACAATCACTTCACAGTAACCATATCACTGCTTTGGACAAGCTAGACTGCCTCAGAAATTGAAACTCTTCTATAGAAGCTCAAGCCCTCCTCGCACCCATATGATTCACTTCCCACCAAAGCCCTGCTAGACGTCCCAAACATAATCTCCAATCCCCTAGCGCAGATAATCAACTGCTCACTCACCACTGGCACAGTCCCCGACTCATTAAAATTGGCAGTAGTTAAACCCATCCTTAAAAAACCCAACCTTGACCCCCTTAGACCTCTCTAACTATCGACCCATCTCCAACCTTCCCTTCCTCGCTAAAATCATGGAAAAAGTTGTTAATGCCCAACTCTCAGCACACCTAGAAACCCACAACATTCTATCACCCAGTCAATTTGGTTTCCGAAAATTCTTTAACACGGAAACCCTCCAGCTCACCCTTACAGACACTATCCTTAAAGGTATAGACCATGGTCACTCCTACATCCTCGCCCTACTTGACATCTCTGCTGCCTTTGATACTGTCAACCATGATATCCTGATCAGACGCCTTGCAGAAATCGGCATCATGGGATCAGCCCTTCAGTGGTTCACATCATACCTAGAGAACAGGCAATATATAGTCAAAATTGGAAATTCCAAATCTACTCCCACGCAACTATCCCAAGGCGTACCCCAAAGGTCCTCCCTCTCATCCACCCTATTTAACATTTACCTACTTCCTCTCTGCCAGCTCCTTACAGATCTTGGCCTCCCACACTTCATCTATGCGGACAGTGTCCAAATTCTCATTCCCATCCAAGAATCACTATCCAAGTCTATTAAAACCTGGGAGAACTGCCTCAGTGCGATAAACCTCCTCCTCACCAACCTACACCTTGCCCTGAACACGGCAAAAACTGAACTCATCCTCATCCCTCAACATAACATCACCATGAACCTTCCAGACAAGAACCTCTCCACAATTCCTATTGCCTTCCAGCAGCATGCACGAAGCCTTGGAGTCACCAAGATAGCCAACTGAATTTAAAAAAATGTATCAATGCAACTATAAAAGACTCCTTCAAACTCCACATCCTCAAAAAACTGAAACCTCTCCTCCACTTTAACAATTTCCGCACGGTCCTTCAAGCCACGTTCCTCTCAAAAATAGACTACTGTAATTCCCTACTCCTAGGCCTCCCTGTCTCTACCATCAAACCTGTTGAGTTTGTGGACCCTTGAGCGGGCTAGAGATGATGAAGGCACACCATGAGAAGGCCCACAGTGGAGGTCGTAGCCTGGAGGCGGTTCAAGTCAGGAGACCCACCGAATCACCACTGGAAGCCCGAGATCCCCCCAGGAGGAGCCCTTGAGGATCCAAGATGCTTGGACTTATGTGCGGTCTCCTGAAGGTGAGTACTGAAGAGTAGTCCAGAAGTTGCGGAGCGGAGTAATAGCTGGAACCAGGATACCAACTGGAACTTCACAATTGGAAGCCCGAGGTCCTTCCAGGAGGAGCCCGTGAGGACCCGAGCCACTTGGACTTAGGTGAGGTCTCCAGGATGGAGCTAACCAGGAGTCGGGGCAGGTGGCAGACAGCAGAATTCCAGGAGATGAGCCAAAGTCAGGATCCAGGAGACGAGCCAAAGTCAGGAGCCAGGAACAGGCAAGGAAGGGCTGGAGAAGGAACAAGGCTGGAACAGGTAAGGACTGCAACTAGCAAGACTCATACGAGTGAACCTCGTTGCAAGGCGAGGTATGAAGAGAGAAGCTGGGTTTAAATACCCAGCTGCGTCTGACGTCATCCCAGGGGCTGGGCCAGGATTTCCCACCACGGCCCCTTTAAAGGCCGAACCCCTGTGTGCGTGTGCACCTAAGGGGCGGGGTTTGGAGCAGGAGCTTGGCGGTGTCTCCCTTGTGGAGACGTCGCTGCAGAAATGCCGTGCTGAGGCCCGAGAGCACCCGGGGAATGCCGCAGCTCGGCCGGAAGCCGAAGAGGTAAAGGAACCCCGAGGTCCGAATTTGTAACAGTACCCCCACCTCTTACGCCCCCTCCTCGGGGGTCTGGGCTTATACGGATGATCCAGATGAAATTGGGAAAGGAGAGACTTATCCAGGATGTTACTTGCAGGTTCCCAGGTATTGTCTTCAGGTCCACAACCTTCCCAAGACAATAAATATTCTCATCTGCGATGATGGAAGCGAACATCCAAGACATAACGGACTTGATAGATGGAGTCATCATCAGTGACAGGCTTCGAAGATTCCGGTGGACTGCGGTGGTATTTAGAGAGAATCAGAGGTTTCAGCAGAGATACTGGGAAGACATAATCGATAAGAGACAACACCCACTCTTTCTGAAACTGTAAAGGGCCCAATGAACCTAGGGGCAAGGTGCATGGAAGGCATGCAGAGATGGATATGCTTGGTATTCAACCATACTGTTACGCTTGGGCTCCGGTCAGGAGTCGTGAACACCACCCAGCAGGGTGGCTCCAGGTGGAGAGAGACAGGAAGCCAGAAACAGTGTCAGGTTCCAGGCTGGGTCAGGGCAGGCAGCAAGTATCAGAGTCTGGGTTCAGGCTGGGTCAGGGCAGGCGGCAAGTAGCAGTGTCTAAGCAGGCTGGGTCAGGGCAGGCAGCAAGTAGCAGTGTCTAAGTACAGGCTGGGTCAGGGCAGGCGGCAGTCAGCAGTGTCTGGGTCCAGGCTGGGTCAGGGCACAGTAAGCAGGGCAAGGCAGGTCAGAAGGCCCGTAGGCCACACACACACACACAGAAGGCCCGTAGGCCACACACCAATAGCGGGGCAAGGCAGGTCAGAAGGCCCATAGGCCACACACACACAGAAGGCCCGTAGGCCACACACCATAAGCGGGGCAAGGCAGGTCAGAAGGCCCGTAGGCCACACACACACAGAAGGCCCGTAGGCCACACACCATAAGCGGGGCAAGGCAGGTCAGAAGGCCCGTAGGCCACACACATGCACACAGAAGGCCCGTAGGCCACACACCATAAGCGGGGCAAGGCAGGTCAGAAGGCCCGTAGGCCACCCACATACACACAGAAGGCCCGTAGGCCACACACCATAAGCGGGGCAAGGCAGGTCAGAAGGCCCGTAGGCCACACACACACAGACAGAAGGCCCGTAGGCCACACACCGTAAGCAGAGCAGGCAGGTCAGAAGGCCCGTAGGCCACACATACACAGAAGGCCCGTAGGCCACACACCGTAGTCAGGGCAAGCAGGTCAGAAGGCCCGTAGGCCACACATACACAGAAGGCCCGTAGGCCACACACCGTGAGCAGAGCAGGCAGGTCAGAAGGCCCGTAGGCCAGGTGAGAAAAGCGAGGAAGAAGGCCCGAAGGCCGCGCAGGGCAAGGCAAGGAAAGGCCCGAAGGCCGCGCAGGGCAAGGCAAGGAAAGGCCCGAAGGCCGCGCAGGGCTAGAGCAGGGAGCCCAGGTGAGCTCGATGCCGAAGCACCGAGGGAACTGTCAGGCAGGGTTATAAGGGCCAACCCAGAACATAGAGTGGACAGGGGAGATGGCCTGGGCCTGTCAGGAGAGCCAGCATTAGAGGGACCCCTGGTGGTGAGGCGGTTGCACTGCAGCCAAAACTGTAACACATACTCTATCTCCTGGTTGGAATACTGGAGCTGGACAACGATGTTTATCAGTGTTACTCTTAGAGGTGGCCACTGTTTGCTGCAACTTGAGTTGAGTTAACTCCCAAAGAGAATGGAGCTGCTGAGTGGAGAGCTGAGCCGCAGGAGAAGGTCCAGACAAGGGGAGAGGTAGAGGAGGCTTGGGTTGTCTACTGTAGACAAGCTGAAAAGGAGATGTTCCCGTAGCTGAATGGCTATGATGGTTGTATGAGAACTCGGCCCATGTCTTGTTTGTCCCCAATGAAGGCTCTGAGGAAAGCCTTTAGGGAACGATTGGTTCGTTCCGCTTGTCCGTTGCTCTGGGGGTGAAACGCAGAGGTAAAATCCAAACGGACTCCAAATTGTTTACGGAGGGCCTTCCAGTATTTTGCAGTAAACTGAGGACCCCGGTCTGACGTAATGTGGAGTGGCAGTCCATGGGCACGACATATGTACTGTGAAAAGAGTTGGGCTAACTCAGGAGCAGACGGAAGCTTATGTAATAGGACAAAATGAGCCATTTTGGAGAATCTGTCCACGGTGACCCATATGACTGTTTTTCCTTCGGAGGGGGGCAATTCCGTTATAAAATCCGTAGATAAGTGGGTCCAAGGCTCAAATGGGATGGGAAGTGGCTGGAGCAAACCCCAAGGATGGCCTAGTATCAGTTTCGCACAAACCGGACAAGAGTCAATGTAGACTCAAACGTCCCTTCTTACTTGAGGCCACCAGTAGTAGAATGTGAGCAATTCCAACGTTTGTACTCTCCCACGATGTCCTGCAGTAAGGGAATCATGGGCCCAAGCGAGAACCTCCCTCCTCAAGCGAAGGGGCACTACCATCTTGCCGATGGGAGCTATGTCTGTGGCGGCCAGTAGGACCTTTGCAGGATACAAAATATACTGAGGTGGAGTAGGTGTGTCCTCTGTCTCCATAGTACCGGAAAGAGCGTCTGCACAGATATTCTTAAACGCTGGTCAATAGCATAGGAAGAAGTGGAACTGACTGAAGAACAAGGACCAGCGAGCCTGTCTCGGATTTAGTCGTTGGGCACGCACAAGAATTCTAGATTTTTGTGGTCTGTGTATACCACTATGGGATATTGAGCCCCCTCCAACCATTGACACCACTCCTCGAAGGCTAGCTTGATGCCCAAAAGCTCCTTGTCGCTGATTCCATAGTTTCTTTCAGCTGGGGAGAATTTTCGAGAAAGAAGGACCAGGGGAGTAGCTTGCCGTTGTTGGAGATTTGACTGAGTACAGCACCCACTGCCAAGTCAGAAGCGTCTACCTCTACTATAAAAGGTCATAGAGGGTCTGGGTGATGTAGGCAAGTGTCCTGTAGAAAGGCCTGTTTTAAGTCTTCAAAAGCTTGATGTGTTGTTACAGACCATTCCTTGGCGTTAGCTCCTTTCTTTGTGAGGGCTGTAAGGGGTGCTACTTTCTGAGAATAATGAGATATAAATTGCCTGTAGATATTGTGAAGCCAAGGAATCGCTGGAGAGCCTTGGTTGTGGCCAATCCCTAATGGCAGACACTTTGTCTGGGTCCATGTGGAACCCGGTGGAAGACACAATAAAACCCAAGAAGGGTAATGACTCTTGTTCTAACAGGCATTTCTCCAATTTAGCAAACAGGCGATTGTCCCTCAGTCGCTGTAGCACCTGTTTCACTTGTTGCCGATGTGTAGCAATGTCCTTAGAGTAAATTAGAACGTCATCTAAATAGACAATGACAGACGAATGGAGCATATCTCGTAGTACCTCGTCATCAAGTTTTGGGGGCATTGCATAGCCCAAACAGCATGACGAGATACTCATAGTGCCTGTCACGAGTACTGAACGCGGTCTTCCATTCGTCCCCAGGATTAATCCTCACGAGGTTGTAGGCCCCATGGAGATTGAATTTTGTGAACACCTTGGCCCCTTGCAATCAGTCCAGGAATTCCGGGATAAGCAGCAGAGGGTATCTGTCTCTGTGCGTAATGGCATTGAGGACACAATCGATGCAAGGCACCTATGTAAATGTACAAACGGTAGTATCACTACTTGTATGTGCCTTAATGTAAACCGTTGTGATGGTCCCCACCAAACGACGGTATAGAAAAGACTTAAAATAAATAAATAAATAAAATAAAGGTCTAAGAAAACCATCTTTCTTTGCGACAAAGAAGAAACCTGCTCCTGCAGACGAGTTTGAGGGGCGAATGAAGCCACGTTCCAAATTCTCCTTAATATATTCGGACATAGCTTGTGTCTCTGGGAAAGACAAGGGGTATACCTGACCCCGAGGTGGAGTTGTCTCAGGCAGTAGATCGATAGCTTAATTGAATGGTCAATGTTCCGGCAGCAGTTCTGCCTTCTCCTTGGAGAATACATCTTTGTATTCTGAGTACTGAGGTGGTAACGTGAGGGAGGTCACCAACAACGGTATACTGGGTTGAGGTAATGCTGGTAAACAGGAAGAGAAGCATTGTGGGCTCCAAGCTGCTAACTGCAAGGTGTCCCAGTGGATGATAGGAGAGTCTTTAAAGCCAAAGCAGGCCCAGGACAATCGGATGAATGGCCTTCTTGAGTACAAGAATGAAATCTCCTCGGTGTGCAAGAGGCCTGTATGGAGAGTTAAGGGTTTAGTGCTAGTAGAGATGCTCCCCGGGAGGGGAGTTCCGTGAATCGAAGAAACTCGGAGTGGAGAAACTCGAGGTTGTACGGCGAGCTGTAGTTGCCAAACGAGATTGGCGAGAATGAAGTTTCCTCCGGCTCCCGAGTCAACCAAAGCCAACGTGTCAAAGGAACCACCAGGGAATTCGAGAGTAACTGGTATGGTACATTGAGGAGCAGAATTCGTACTACCTAGGGTGAGCTCCCTGATGACACCTAGGTTCTGGTGTTTTCTGGCCGCTCACCACATTGGGCTAAGAAATGCCCCTTACTGCCACAGTACAGGCAAAGGCCTAGCGAGTGTTGACGTTTCCTTTCTTCTTGAGAAAGAGGGCTTCACCCCAGCTGAATAGGCTCCACCCCTTGGTTGCTTGAAGAAGCGGCGGGGGAGGACAAAGGTCGAGAGAATGTAGGTGCCAGGTTAACCGGTCTACGAACCGATCTCCCTTCACGGAACCGTTGTTGGAGTTGGCGGTCGACCCTTCCTGCTAGATCGATCATGCCGTCTAGGTCATCCGGAAGGTCCCTTGCCGCTAACTCATCCTTGAGGTGCGAAGACAATCCTTCCAAGAATATACCATGAAGACTGTCTTCCCTCCTGTCCAGCTCAGCGGCAGTAAGAAAAGGAGAATATCTGTCAGCTTTGAATTTGTCAAAAGCCTATCACCACATCCCAATCAGCAATATCTACACTTTGTAATACTAGGAAACCACTATCAGTTAAAAGCATTGCCCTTTGGATTAGCCACAGCTCCCAGGACCTTCACAAAAATAATGGTAGTAGTAGCCACGCATTTGCGTAGACAGGGAATAAGAGTATATTTGTATTTCGATGACTGGCTGATAAGAGCTAACTCTTTAATAGAAGGGCAGCAGGTGATAAACAAGGTCATACAGACAGTAGAGAAGTTGAGATGGGTGGTAAACAGGGACAACAGCCCTCACAAATATTGACCCATCTCAGAGTGCAGTTTGATACATTGAGAGGGAAAGTTTTCTTAACAGACAAAAGGACCAACAACCTCCATGATCAGGTGAGAGGGATACTGATCTCAACTATACCATGAGTCTCCCAGTATCTCCAAATCCTAGGCTCAATGACAGCAGCCATCAAAGTGGTTCTTTGAGTGATGGCCCACATGTGTCATCTGCTATAGAGCCTGTTGTCAAGATGGTTGCCACAAAACCAGGGTTATGATAGAGCACTGCCAATGATGGGTCAGACCAAGAGAAGTATAAAGGGATGGCTAGTGAAGACCAGTTTGAAGAAAGGAGTCAGACTGGAATCCCCTCAATACATGATAGTGTACACAGACATGAGCAGGTTAGGTTAGAGGGCACTTTGCGAGGGGAAGGTAGCCCAAGGGCGCTGATACCATATGGAAGCGATATACTTGATGAACTGCCTAGAGACTTGTGCAATCAGATAGGCACTAAAGAGCTTTCTTCCGATAGTGAAAGGCAAGGCTGTCAATGTATTTCAGACAATACCACAGCAGTAGCCTATGTCAACAGATAAGTAGAAACAAGGAGTCTGCAAATGACAGAAGAGGAGGAACTTCTGATGAAGTGGGCAGATACACACCTACAAAAGATCTCAGCTACTAATATAACGGGATCAATCAATGCACAGGCAAATTTCCTAAGCAGGCAGATGCTAGATCCAGAAGAATGGGAACTAGCCGAAGAGGTCTTCAACCAAATATTAATCAAATGATATTGTCCCCAATGGGATCTAATGGCGATATGCAAGAAAACCAAAGCAAAGGATTTCTACAGCCGAAAAAGAGAATGAGAATCCAGGGGGATGCTGTAGATGTACTGACAAAGGCATGGCCCAGAGATGTACTTTTGTACGTATTCCCACCCTGGCCAATGGTGGGAAAGAGACTGAGGAGGATCTCAGATCATTCGGGACCAGTCATACTAATAGCCCCAGCTGTGGTATGCAGACCTAGTCAGACCCAAGGTGGGAGAACTGCTCATATTCAGCCATACAAAGGGCCTTCTGCACCAAGCTCCAGTATCTTTGGAGGAACCAGTACAATTTTGTCTTACGGCATGGATCTTGAAAGGAAAACGCTCAACAGAAGGAATTACTCAGGTCAGATACTATCAATCCTGCTGAAAGCTAAAAAGATTTCCACTTTACTAACATTTGGATGATCTTTGAAGGATGGTGTAGAAAGAAGAAGGTGCTACCACTGAACACACAAGTAGCCTATCCTACAGTTTCTTCAGGATGGGTTGGACAAATGGCTAGCAGTAAACTTGCTAAAGGTCCAGATAGCAGCCATAGCATGTTGCAGGGAGCAGATTAGAGGGGCCCCTCAGTGTCACACCCAGATGTTTCCCACTTTCTGAATGGGCAAACCACATCCATCTATCTGTGAAACCACTAGTCTTACTCTGGGACCTAAATTTAGTCTTGAGGGCTTTGACAAAAGCACCATTTGAGCCTATTAGGAGGGCCTCTATAAAAGGATCTTACATTGAAGACAGTGTTATTGGTGGCTATTTGTTCAGCGAGAAGGATATCTGAATTACAGGCATGATTCTGCAGAGATCCCTACTTTTCCTTTTCAAGGGAGAAGGTCACGATCAGGCCAGTCCTATCTTTCTTGCCGAAGGTGGTGTCAGAATTTCATTTAAATCAAGTGGTTTCTTTACCAGGCTTTAAGAAAGCAGAAAGTCAAGGCCAGAAGAGGGAGCTCTGATTCCTAGATATGTGAAGTGCTTTTCTGAGGTACCTGGAAGCCATAAATGACTTCCGAATGTTGTATAGACTTTATGTGTTTGCAGGGGCCCACAGAGGGGAAGTGACCTTGAAAGCATCAATTGCACGATGGATTAAGGAAACAATAGTGGCAGCATATATATTAAAGGGCAAACTGGTGCTGGAGGACCTAAAGCACACTTCACAAGGGCCCAGGCAGCATACAGGGCAGGGCACAGGATAGTCACACCAGCAGAAATCTACAGCACAGCAGGCATCTCTGCAGTCATGTACATAACATAAATTGAATATTTAGGAGAAGGAGGACAAATCCTTTGCCATGGGGGTCCTGGAAGCAGCTTTGGGTTACTTCAACCCAGGATAAGTACTGTTTTGGTACATCTGACTTGTCTGGACTGGTCTGGCAGGATGATGAGAAAGGATCAATTAGGTTCTTACCTGGTAATTGTCTTTCTTTGAATCCTGACAGACCAGTTGAGAGCCCATCCTGAGAAGAGATCGGTGGTAAAAAAAAAAAAAAAAAAAGGACAACAATAAAATAATAAAATAATAACAATAAATGGTTTAATAATAAGAGGCAAAACCATAGAAGAAAAAGTTTTAAAAAATGATCTCTCTCACTCTCTCTCTCTCACTCTCTCTCTCTCTATATATATAAACAGAGAAAGGAGTGCCTATTTTCACAGCAGGGAAATACAGCCCAGGGAGAGGAGAGCAGAGGTAATGCTTAATCCCATATGAGTTTTTTTGGGATTATTACTGAAAAATTATTTTTTGGGTGATATCTTCTTTTGAGTCTCAGGAGAATCATAAGCTTGGGTAAGAGACTGATGCCTTCCCTGCTATACCAAACTAAATAGGGAGGGATGGCAAGCAAAGTCAGCTTACTCTCTGCCTCCATCTGCTGGTGGGGAGACAAATCCCACTTGTTTGGACTTGTCTGTCAAGACTCAGGGAAATACAATTATCAGGTAGGAACTTAACTGAACCATTTTTGAAACCCAGACAAAATGTATTCCATGCATTAAAAAAGGCTGAAGGAAAGCCATACAAATGTTGGTGGGGTTTAATAGTGAAATAGGCAACTAAAGCCAAAAAGGGCATCATTCAAAAAAAAAAAAAAAAAAAAAAGAAAAGCATACCCAAATGAGAAAAATAGTGAAGAGCATAAGCACTGAAAAGTTAAATGTAAAAAAGTAAATAAGCAGGCTAAGAAATAAATTAAAAAGAAGCTTTCCATTGAGATACAAACAAATAATACAAACTTTTTCAAGTACATTCAAAGCAAAATGCCTGTTACAGAGTCAGTTGGGCCACTTCTTGACAGATGTGTTAAAATAGATGGTCAGGGAGAGCAAGGAAATAGCAGAAAAACTAAATGAATTCTTTGTGTCTGTATTTATTGAGGAGAATATCGTGGTCATACCCATGCCAGAAACATTTTTTGATGATGATGATGACTCTGAGCGATTGGATAGAATCACTGTGAAACTGGAGGATGTAATAAATCAGATTAACAGACTAAAGAATAACAAATCACTGGGACCAGATGATAGTCACCTCAGAATTCTTAAGAAACTAAAAAAATGAACTTGCAGACCTGTTTCTAGTGATTTGCACTCTATCATTTAAAACAACCACGGTACCAGAAGACAGGAGGGTGGCCAATGTGGCACCAGTTTTTAAAAAGGGCTTTAGGGGTGATCTGGGAAACTATAGACCAGTAAGCCTGTTGGATGGTGTTGGGCAACATGGTTGAAGCTGTTTTTAAAAACAATATTACTGACCACTTATACAGATGTAACCCCATCCCGGAGTGCATGTCCGGCATGGGTGGGCCATAAATGTATTTATAGTCTCTTTGGAGCAGGGAGTCTGACTAGCTCTTTCATTGCCCCTTTTCCCCAAGGTGTGGATCCTTGTAACTCGGTGAAGAAAGGGTTCCTTTCCAGTCCCAATGCAGGGCTGACTAACCTCCTTGGAATTCTCTGGGTGAAGTGAATTTCTATACACTGTGTGCTGTGTGCCTGAATAATACAGGGGAGCTACTGTTTGTTTACTGCAAACACTGATGGATTTATGGCACAATAAATATGGATTTCTGCACCACAGTCTTTATGGCTCTCTTTACAAATGTTTGTCCTCTATCTGTGCAAGTCTTTCACTTAGACAAGGGACTTTCTACCTTCCTGGATTGGGCGAGATGTTGGTCCCAATGAGCAGGGTAACCCTTTAGTGGATGGGAAACTCCTTACCAGATGGCCAAGACCTGTCTCTGCACAGAGAGCAATTTCTCTCTCTCCCCAGGGGCTTTGAAGATCCCAGATGGGTGTCAGCCACTCTTAGATGACTTCTTATTCACAGTTATTAATACTTGTCCCTTTCTTCTTGATGGGGATCCCTGTTGGATGGGATCCTGGATGAAACTGCAATTTGCAGGTCAATGGATGGGTAGGAAGAGGGGCAAAAAACATTTCCTCCCAGGTCTTCAAAAATAACTTCTTCTGGTTCCCAAAAAGGAAATAACACCAGAGCTACCCTTGTAGCAGGTCACCACCTCATATGGACAGGTCTTCCTTATCCCTGGACGTCCAGAACACAGTGTCCCCTGAGTGTCTAGTAAAGCTCCAACCAAGTAAAAGTCCATAGACCAGTGAGCCTGACTTCAGTACCGGGAAAAATAGTGGAAACTATTCTCAAGAACAAAATCGTAGAGCATATAGAGAGATATGATTTAATGGGACACAGTCAACATGGATTTACCCAAGGGAAGTCTTGCCTAACAAATCTGCTTCATTTTTTTGAAGGGGTTAATAAACATGTGGATAAAAGTGAACCGGTAGATGTAGTGTATTTGGATTTTCAGAAGACGTTTGACAAAGTCTCTCATGAGAGGCTTCTTCGAAAACTAAAAAGTCATGGGATAGGAGGCGATGTCCTTTCATGGATTATAAACTGGTTAAAAGACAGAAAACAGAGAGTAAGATTAAATGGTCAATTTTCTCAGTGGAAAAGGGTAAACAGTGGAGTGCCTCAGGGATCTGTACTTGGACCGGTGCTTTTCAATATATATATAAATGATCTGGAAAGGAATACGACGAGTGAGGTTATCAAATTTGCGGATGATACAAAATTATTCAGAGTAGTTAAATCACAAGCAGACTGTGATACATTACTGGAGGACCTTGCAAGACTGGAAGATTGGGCATCCAAATGGCAGATGAAATTTAATGTGGACAAGAGCAAGGTGTTGCATATAGGGAAAAATAACCCTTGCTGTAGTTACACAATGTTAGGTTCCATATTAGGAGCTACCACCCAGGAAAAAGATCTAGGCATCATAGTGGATAATACTTTAAAATCGTCGGCTCAGTGTGCTGCAGCAGTCAAAAAAGCAAATAGAATGTTAAGAATTATTAGGAAGGGAATGGTTAATAGAACGGAAAATGTCATAATGCCTCTGTATCGCTCCATGGTGAGACCGCACCTTGAATACTGTGTACAATTCTGGTCACCGCATCTCAAAAAAGATATAGTTGCGATGGAGAAGGTACAGAGAAGGGCAACCAAAATGATAAAGGGGATGGAACAGCTCCCCTATGAAGAAAGGCTGAAGAGGTTAGGGGTGTTCAGCTTGGAGAAGAGACAGCTGAGGGGGGATATGATAGAGGTCTTTAAGATCTTGAGAGGTCTTGAACGAGTAGATGTGACTCGGTTATTTACACTTTCGAATAATAGAAGGACTAGGGGGCATTCCATGAAGTTAGCAAGTAGCACATTTAAGACTAATCGGAGAAAATTCTTTTTCACTCAATGCACAATAAAGCTCTGGAATTTGTTGCCAGAGGATGTGGTTAGTGCAGTTAGTGTAGCTGGGTTCAAAAAAGGTTTGGATAAGTTCTTGGAGGAGAACTCCATTAATGGCTATTAATCAATTTTACTTAGGGAATAGCCACTACTATTAATTGCATCAATAGCATGGGTTCTTCTTAGTGTTTGGGTAATTGCCAGCTTCTTGTGGCCTGGTTTTGGCCTCTGTTGGAAACAGGATGCTGGGCTTGATGGACCCTTGGTCTGACCCAGCATGGCAATTTCTTGTGTTCTTATGTTCTTATAAAATTGCTAAAATAGCACCTTGTGAGAAGAGAACAGCAGTGGAGCCCTCAACCTGCCCCGAAGGATCACAGGCAGGGCGGAGCCCAGGCCCCATGTAGGCCAAAAATGTAACTCAGCCAAAAATCTCCAATATTCTTCTTAAAACTAAAAACTTAGACTGCCCTGGAGCCCTTAGTGGGACGTCCATTCCAGCACCCTCAAGAGGAGGGCCTGCGCACGAATAGATCCTCCCTTAATTATCTCTTTTACTAACTACACTATTTCCCAGGGCTTGATGGTAACCCGAAAAGGTGCCTGGATTACATAGACATGGTTTAATGGCAAGAGTCAACATGAGTTTTGCAAAACGAAGTCTTGCCTTACCAATTTACTAGATTTTTTTTTATTTTAGGGTGTAAATAAACATGCAGACAAAGGTGAGCTTATTGATAAAGTATATTTGGGTTTTCAGAAGATATTTAACAAAGTTCCTCATGAAATACTCCTCATGAAATTGGGAGGTCATTGGATCAGAGGCAGTGTCCTACTGGTAGCTGAATAAAACACAGGAAACAGAAGGTAGGACTAAATGGTCAGTTTTCCAAATGGTTATTAGTGGAGTGCCTCAGGGGTCTGTGCTGGGACTTGTGCTATTTAGCATATTCATAAATGATCTAGAGAAAGGAATGATGAGTGAAGTGACCAAATTTAGATGACACAAAAGTGTTTTGAGCCATTAAAACATCAGCACATTGTGAGAACTGCAGAAGGACCTTCTGAGACCAGGAGACTGGGCATCTAAATGGCAGATGTAATTTAATGTGGACAAGTGGAAAGGTAATGCACATAGGGAAAAATAATCCCAACCACTGGTACAGGATGCTGGATTCTGTTACAAGTCACCACCCAAGAAAAGGACCTCAGATTCCTTGTGGATAATACCTTGAAATCATCAGTCGTGTGTGTGGCAGCAGTCAAAAAGGCAAATAGAATGTTAGGAATTATTTGGAAAGGAATAGAGAACAATGCCCTTGTCTAGATCCATGATGTGACCACATCTTGAGTATTGTGTACAGTTCTGATCTAAAAAAATGATATAGCGAACATAGAAAAGATACAGAGAAGGGCAACAGAAATGATAAAGGGGATGGAAAAGCTCCCTTATGGAGAAACACTAAACAGATTAGGACTTTTTAGCTTGGAAAAGAGACAACTGAGCAGGGATAGGATTGAAATTTATAAAATCATGAGTTGTGTGGAAAGGGTAAACAGGGAATGGTTATTTGCCCTTTCAAACAATACTAGGACTAGAGGACACGCCATGAAACTAGCAATTGGCAGATTTAAAACAAATCGCAGGAAGTATTTTTTCACTCAGCACACAATGAAGCTATGGAATCTGTTGCTGGAGGACATGATCAAAGCAAGTAACACAGTGGGGATCAAAAGAGGTTTGAACAAGTTGCTGAAGGAAAACTTGGGAAAGCCAGTACTTAGCCCTGGGAGTGAGATACCTTTATTATTATTTATATACTGCATCCTGCCATGGCCCGGAGCGGTTTACATAATAAAAACACACACAATCTCATAGTCGCATAAAAACACTCTTCAAAAACAAACAGTTGGGTGAACGAATGACAGGAGGGGTATAAAAAGAACATGATTTAGTTGTAAGACCACACAAATAAGTAAGTTTTTAACATTTTTTTGAATGCCTTAATGCAAGTGGTGAGATGAAGTAATTGAGCAAGAGGGTTCCACAACTCTGGGGCTGCTATGAAAAAAAAAGCAAGTTCCCACATTCCAACCAATCTGGCTTGCCGCACTGATGATTATCCAAAAGACCTGGGCAGATCCCCAATTGGTTACTGGGGATCTGACGGGTACTTGTGACCAAGACCAGCTACTGTCAGGGACAAAATGCTCGGCTCAATGTATCTTGGCCTGACCTTGCATGGCACTTATGTTCTCATGGAATAAAATAGTGTGGTCGCTGTGTTGTTTAGTCTACTTGAATGTGTAGAAATCAAAGTCAACAAACATCAGGTCAGGACGTGGGAATGTCTTTCTCTACCTTGCTTCTCGTCTGCTGGATTTTGAGCAGCTGCTGCCTCATGCCCAGAATAAAGGATATCCCCACGGTAAAAGCCATACCAATCATGACTCTCCTCCCTAGGAGCCAGATCAACAGCAGTGACTGCTGGCCAGCAGTATGGGAACACAGTAAGCAATCACTCCCAGTTACTGCGGCTGCTGCTCCTTCTTCCTCTTCTAAACTTCCTGATTACCAAGCAATCGCCCACTCTGGAGAAAGAGCAACCGATAAGGTGCACATCTCACTGCGTTCCCATTCTGCTGGCCTGCTACTACTGTGCTGCAGGACACTAAGGGGAGCCTGAAGGAGAGGAAGAGGATATGGAGCATGGGGGTGATAGAAAGGAATCTGAGGGAAGGGGGGATGTAGCCAAGGAGAAATTAGAAAGAACCTAAGGGAAGAGAGGAGGGAGAAAAGAATCTAAACAGAGAGATAAAGAGGATCCTGTGGGCATGTGAGGAGAAGGAAAGGAACTTAAGGGAGAGAGATAAGAACATAAGAACATGCCATACTGGGTCAGACCAAGGGTTCATCAAGCCCTGCATCCTGTATCCAACAGTGGCCAATCCAGGCCACAAGAACCTGGCAAGTACCCAAAAACTAAGTCTATTCCATGTTACTGTTGCTAGTAATAGCGATGGTTATTATCTAAGTCAACTTAATTAATAGCAGGTAATGGTCTTCTCCTCCAAGAATTTGTCCAAACCTTTTATAAACCCATCTGCACTAACCACATCCTCTGGCAACAAATTCCAGAGCTTAATTGTGCGTTGAGTGAGAAACAGTGAAAAAAAATAGGGGAATGACAGGAAGGACAAAAATGGGAAGGTTTTGGTGTAGAGTAACCTGGAAGAAGCAGAAAGGGGGAAGAGAGGGGTAGAAAGAGCAGAAGGAAGGAGGAGAATGAGGGGGAGAAAGGTGTAGCGCAGTGGTCTTCACTATTTTTGAAGTGGGAGCCACTTTAGATTTAATGGGGCTGGAGTTGGGAGGCATTCTCTCCAATGTTATGGCTCAACTGAGGAGAGTCTTCTGATGATACAGCTCCCAGCCACCCTCTGTCAAACATGTTGGACTCCCTTTCCCTGCCCAGCAGTCCCCACTTCTCCCCAACATCAGTGGAGCCGCGTTCCAACACCCCCTCTCTGGAATCTCACTCTCTTCACACACACACACACACACACACAACCCAGATGAGCTGTCACTCACTCACTCACTCTCATTTCCTTCTGCCTCTGGTCCCATCTCCCACCTGTTCATCTGAGCCTGAGGAAAGATTCAGCTTCAGCTGCACTGCTCCAGTCTTTGGAATACCCCTCCATTGTATGCAAATATATCTCATGCACATTCATTGTGGATATCCTGAAAACCTGACTGGGTATGTATGTCCCGAGATCTGGCTTGAGAACCACAGCTCTAGAACAGGGGTCGACAATTCTGGTCCTCAAGGGTCACAACTCACTGAGGTCTTCAGGACAGCCTAAATGAATATGATGAGACAGATTTGCATGCACACTGCCTCAACTGTATGCACATCGCTCCGATGGGTATTCCTTAAGGCTATCCTGAAAACCTCGCAAGTTTGTGGCCCTTGAGGGCCGGAGTTGCCCACCCCTGCTCTAGAGGGAGATGTTCAAAGGCGTGTGTGGAGACAGCAGGTTCTCAGTGTGGTTGATAGAAAGGAGCTAAGAGCCAGAGGGCTGAAGCACGGCAGTAGAAGAAATGCCTGGTTGCTGGTGGAAGCCATTAGCTCCTGGGAGGAAGTTGACATCCCCATCTCTGAGCAGTATCCTGTCTGGAGGAACCATGGAATTGTGAGTGAAAAGCAATCCTCCTGCCACACAATTAATTCTCCTGTGAGAAAGAAGAATCCTAGAGTGAACAGAGGAGAAGGATCCAAACGTTCTCAGAAAAGGCAGGTGTAAGCAGCACACTACAAGTCTTTGTGCTTTCATATGAGAAGATATCTAGCAGGGTAAAAAAAAAAAGAGCTTTAAAGGGGAATATCTCAGGTTTGACCCATGACATGCACAGTCCACAGCGCAAAACCGTGTACACTTAAGTCACGCCTCTGGAGCAGCCTGTAAACATTTTCGCATGTAAATAACATCAGACCAGTTTTGGAACGACAGCTTTGGCATTGCCTGCCATCTTTCCACCTCCTGACTAAAATAAAACTGCTGCCACGGAGTGAAGAGGTCATCCCTGACCGGCTGTTTTCACCCCGGGTCCACTTCACCAGCTGAATGACCACAACCTAAAGACCCTGAAGATTATTCAGGAAGACCCCCTCTTGACCATATGTTTACACTGATATGAATTTAAAAAGAGACAGAACCAGACTGCATTCTTTTTTTTTTTTTTTTTATATTTTCCATAACAGTAAAAAATACAACTGACATTCAACAATGCTTCTGAAATCACAGAGTTCCCAGTGAATCCTTTTCTACATATATTACTTTCATTATGAGTTTCATTCCCCTTAGGAATTAAAAAAAAAAAAAAAAAAAAAAAGATTATACCCATATCCAGCCTAAAGTACCATAGGAGAGACAGAGCAAAACAGCAACAAAATCAGTTACTTCTACAAAAATACAAAAAAGGATCACCTTAATTTATATTTAAAATGCAGTGAAGGGAACCAAAGGCAGAGACAGACAGAAGACACAGAAAGTAAGAGAGAGATGTGAGAAGGGGGGGGGGGGGGGTGAGGAAGGGAGGTGAGAGAAAAGACAGAACCAGATTAGACAGGGAGGAAAAAAAACTGAAGGAAAGAGACAGCTCAAAATTTAGACATCTGAAAACTATCTGAATTGTAATTTCTTCAAGATCAGGACTCTCCATTAACCCAGAATACTTTTACAACTTTATGTTAATGATTTACTGAACACGCCCCCATTCCTTCCTCTCCACAGTAGCGTGCTATACCTAGTAGCTTCCAAATCTCTAACAGTCGTAGAGAAAACACATCCTGACCTTCATCATCCATTGCCTCTCTGCGGCAAGTGGGTATAAGGATATGGTAATCAGTAAATTCAGACAGATGTGACTTGAAGCTTGCAGGAAACTCATGTCATCTGATTATAAGCGCAGTGTTGCGCTGGTAGCTCCTTCTGTAATACGTTGTGGAAAAATTCAAACGCAGGCTGCAAGGTATGCGAGGGGGGAAAGCGGCACCGAGGCCCTGGGAATGACTTCCGGCAGTGGACCACACTTGATTCCTCTTCAGGAGGGAAAGATCTAAAGAACCCTCCTCAGCTTTGCACATAATATTTTCTCATCTGGTCACCTATACCTGTTGATGAATAAAATCAATCTTGATTTTTGTCTTGTCTGTCTGTGAGTAAACGTTTTTGGCGTGAGGGATTCCAGTCCCTACCAGGCTGTTGATGGCCTTTTCAAAACTAGAACCACTGATTCCTGAAGCAATACCTGCAGTAGAGCTCAGGTAGAGGGGAATCTGTAATGGATGCACCCTGGTAGTAGAACAGTCCATCCTACTTTTTTAGACCTTGATCAGCTTATGCTTTTTCCAAGGGAGCACACACTGAGGTCCCTATGTGAGTGCAGAGACGAAGTAGCAACATGTCCCATCTGAAAAATGGACAATGACAACAATTCTACCTTCTCAGCAAGGACTAATATTAGCAAGTTATAAAATAACTTCTCTGTCCTACTCATAGGTATCCTTTCCTTGTTTTTCCTAATCTATCTTATTTCTTATGTTTTCACACTCTGATTTGTCCATGCTGTATTTCTGTTTTACGTGTATCAGTGTGATACCTGCATGGGGTTCTGATGAATATCTGCTCTTCTGCTGTCTGTGCTGTATTCTTGCTTTATGTACACCAGTGTAATGCCCACACTAGGCTCTGATGAATATCTGCTCTTCTGCTGTCTGTGCTGTATTCTTGCTTTATGTACATCAGTGTAATGCCCACACTAGGCTCTGATGAATATCTGCTCTTCGGCTGTCTGTGCTGTATTCTTGCTTTATGTACACCAGTGTAATGCCCACACTAGGCTCTGATGAATATCTGCTCTTCTGCTGTCTGTGCTGTATTCTTGCTTTATGTACACCAGTGTAATGCCCACACTAGGTTCTGATGAATATCTGCTCTTCAGCTGACTGTGTGTGCATGTTATCAGAACCCTCCATGCAGGTGTCACACTGATAGAGATCAACACTGCAGCGCCCATTCAATATATTCACATTTACAAGCAGGAGGAGCTTTCAAGACCTGATTTCTAACCTTTTTGCAAAGATGTTACTTCAAAGAACATAAAATAAAATGCAATGGCTTCACTGTTTCTTTTTACTCTGATTTGCCTCCTGTATCCTTCCCTCCCTGGGATTGGGCAGGCTTTTTCTGGAAAAGTTTGTGGTCCCCGGTACAAGTTCTTGGTATATCTGTGAAAGCTGCCAAAGCCCGGTGATCCTCTCCTGTAAGCTGCAATCAAATTTGCCTTTAAACTTTCTTTGTGTCTCCTCGATCTTTCACACTAAAAAGGGGTGAAATCTCCAATCATTCCCTGAGAAAAATCTGTGAATAATAATGATTATTATTAGGAAATGTTTTACGTTAATGGAAATACATGGAAGCCATGCCAATCTCCAATGAGAGGAGTCCTACAGAACAGGGCAAACAAAAGGTGCAGAGACAAAGTTCAGTCTGGAAGACATGAGAAACTGAAGCGCCAACAGCGCGGAGGGGAAAACGTGGGCGATCCAGGCAGCAGATTCCCTACTCAAGAGGCATCTGTGGTCTGGCAGGTGGGAGAGGAGGGGGGTGAGGAGGAGGCTGCAGCACGAATGAGGAGCCACCTGGAGCCCAGAGCCTTGGAGAAATGATCGTCTACGCAGCCAGCAATGGAGAAGGAGCCAGCAGAGTCCGGAGCAACATACGGTCTTCCTAGACTGCGGAAAAAATGCTCTTCTACCCCAGGGTCGCAGTCTGACGTTAAGATGTTATAGCCTGGGAAAGAAGAGAAGGGGAGGAGGAGTTAGCGACATCTGGGTGTGTATGCATGCTCTTGCACAGCCAATTGGCAAACAGTAATTCCAGGACTCCTTTCCTCCCCGCCCCCCCGTCACTGTCCCAGTGCTGGGCATATACAGAGGGCCTTCAGTCTCCAGGACTATGAGTCCTTTCCCTGTCCTAGCCAAAGTTTTTCTAAGTTGCTGTGGGCAAGTTCCACTCACTGGCAAGTTTACTCATCTGTGCCCTTCTCTTCCACTGCCAATTCCTGGCGCTGCGCTTTCCACCTTGCCGCACCCCTATGCCTACAGTAGACTTCCCAATTCTGATTCGGTGCGTCATGCTCCCTTCTCTGGCCATATTCAAGTCCAGACTAAAAAAAAAAAACCCCATCTTTTTGAGTCTGCTTTGAAATCCTAAGCATTTCTCTACAATAAATACACTTTCCACGGACTCTTGTTTTTCATGTATTTATCTGGAATAGACTGTAAGCTCCAAAGAGCAGGGACTGTCTCTTATGTGTAACTGTACAGTGCTATGTGCATTAAAAAGCACTTTGAAATAAGTATATAGTTGCAAGTTCATTCCCACCTGTTTTGCTGACTTGCTGACAGGAGAGTGCTGAATAGTGAGTCCGAGTCTGGGGTGCTGTGAGTGGCTGCTGGAGAGATGTCTTAGTCTGGTTAGAGACGCAGGTGATCACTGATGGTCTCATCTATGGGAAACAGACAGAAGTCTCCTTATCACTTCCCCACAACATGTAACGAGGAAAGATCAGAAGTGTTATTTGGGAGCAAGACAAATTGAATAATAAGGAAATTGCTTCTTCTAACTCAGGTGAAAGTCTTCTTTAATATTAAATGTGTTAGAATAATAACTTGAGTTTATATGAATACAAGCATACATACATGTAGACAATTCTGAAATGGATGACCCAGAAGCACAAATATGGCACATGAGCTGCAGGACATATTCCAAATGGGAGAAGTTAACAATATATTTCTCCAATTACAGGAAAGAACCAGGGATTCGAAATGAGGCCCAGGGAAATAAAGTGACTCCCCTGAGGTCACATGCAGAGAGTAAGTGATAGGGCAATGTATTAGAATTGAGGAACAGAGAGATAAAGTGACTCCCCCAAGATCAGAAAGACAGAGCAAGTGACAGAGCCGGGGATTAGAATCGTTTGTACCTGCTGTAAAATGGCAGCAGACAGAGGTCTGGTGGTTGCACTGTCAGGTTTTGCCATGCTATGCATTTTCTTTATCAGTGCAAGTGGCTCCTCGTTAGGCTGCTTTGGCTCTGGGGCACTGTCTCTATGGTGCAGCAGTAGTGAGGCCTGTGGATGGGTGGTGGACAGACGTTCTGTATCTGGGAGACAGTGGTGCAGGGCCTGCTCCAGGGCCACCTGCTGGAGGGGGCTTTGCACAGGGACCTCTGCTGGCTTTGCCACGGTATCATGGAGCTTTGCCCCGGAATGCGGTGTTTCGCTGTAATCAGAAAATATCCGAAGAGAAAGTAAACATTTCTGCTTAATTTGTGCTGTCTGTTCAGGACATACAAACAAGAGCGTGAGCATCCATCAATGGACTAAAATTATAAAAGGCAACATATTAGCAATAAAAGAAATTAAATAAGTGTTTAGTAGCATTTGAATAAATTATATATTTAAGTTATATTCTGGAAAAAATATACCCTGTTCTAAATCAAGCCTATAAATCAAAAAGATAGAAGCTATCAGAAATTACCTTGGACACACATTGCTATCTGACTGGCTCTTCCTGTATGCATGATGTCATATATGATATCATAGTATTGCTCCTGCTTAGCATGTGATGTGATTTATGATATCATAGTACAGGTAATTTGATATTATAGTACTGTATAAATCTAAAATGTCTGTGATGTGATTTATGACATCACAGTAGTGCTCATGCAGTACGTGATGTGATCCAGGCCTTAGCCCTGGATCGCGCTGAGGTGGTGGAGTGTAGTAAGGATCCTTTTGACAGCTCTGGTGTTGAGCACCTACTTACACAGAGAGGGGTGGTGGGGACCTCCTCATCTTCAGAGCCCGTGACTCCAGGGAGCGACTTAGTCCCCGCCTTTCAGGGCTCAGCTTCCTCTTGACTGGATAAATGGGGATCCTGTGGCTGCAGACAGGGTGGAACCGCTCCTCTGACTTCAGGCTTGGTTGACCTGTAAACAAATAGAGGGTAATACATGTAACAGATACCCTGCCCCCCCCCCCCCCTTATTCTATTGGTTTTGTTTCCTGAGGTGATATCAGTATTTATGTTTGTAAAAACACCTGCTTCTTATTCAGATGATACTAAACACTCCTCCTACTGTTATGAAATTATGTAAACTGATGTGCTGCTCATTACCACTGCCCGATGCAGGTGTCACAGTGCTACATATAAAGTGGGTATACAGCACAGACACCCAGAGAGCAAGTGAAGGGAAGATCTGGGTTTGATTTCAGGGTCAGCTGGGACTAGGAATGCTGCAGAGGCACTATTCACAACCACTGGGGGTAGGGAGTCTCAACCAGTGCATAACGGTAATGCCTACTGGCCAGACTCAGGGTACATGTGTACCAGATTTCAAAAGGAGCCACAGACTGGGGCCCCTGGCCAAGGACCGATCCCTCATTGGCTGGGCTAGATGGGAGATTATAAAACATTAGAAAACCCATGTCTAATTACAAATGATTGCCCATGGGGGCCATAGCCCAACAGAGGATGACTCAAATGGAGCTGGAAGCCCACAGGAGCAAGAGGTGGCTGCTGGGCAAAATGCCCCCAAAACAAAATGGGTGCTGCCTTAATTAAAAGATGCATGCCTTTTATTCCCAAAAGATATAAATGTTCTATTCTAAGAAATAGTCTGGATTAGGAGAAAAAAGGAGATTTGAGAAGACAAAGAGAATACAAGGGGGTCAAGAAAATGGCAAGTTAATTATGCGAGCTGTGTGTCAAAGAGTTTCCACAGAAGAGAGAAAAAAGAATGGAACATAGGCCTGGTGACTTTAAAATCCCTCCTGAGGTTTTCCTGAAACTATGTAACCAGCAATAAATTATATCACAGTTTTACTGCATCTGATTGGTTCATACCAGCTGTGATGTCACTGCACCTACCAATTAAATGGCACTACAGCATGGCATCCTGTGCAAGGTTACTCTCCAAGCAATGGCTACTCTCAGGAGCTGCTGAAAGGATTGCAGAAAGCTTAAAAAAAACCCCAAAACCCCAAAGTGATTCATTGATAGCTGGGGCACCAGCTCATGGCTTCTCCATTCTCACACATCAGTGAATGTAGCTTCTTTTCCAAAGTATTTACTGGCACTGTGTCTTACATCAAGAAATCAAACTGTGGACGAAGGCATTTTTCGAAGCCATGCAGAAACCCCACAAAAACATCTGAGAGTTATATTCAAATATGGCTGTCACAGTAATAGAAATAAGGGATTTGTGCTCACCATGTGTACAGTCATCTGCCTCATCACAAAAAAATTGCACCATGTTTTGTATAAGTTCATTATAAATGCAATAAAATTGTAACTATATATATATATATATATATATATATATATATAATTTATATATATATATATATATATATCTCATGCTTTTTGTTTGGTAGCTCAAGGTCAATTACATTTAGGAATAGGAGGTGTTTCTCTGTCCCCACAGGGCTTTCTATCTAAAGGATCTACTTACTACAGCTTTTCTCCCATTCTGGGTCTATGAGAAAAATACTGTGCAAACGGGTCCTAAATTTGTACCTGTGGCGTTGGAGGGTGGAGTTGCGTGGGGTCACAGGGAGCAGCAGTAGTAGTTGAACCCTGGCTTCCCTGGTTTTTACCCTAGTGCTCTAACCACTAGGTTATTTCTCCCTATACATAAAAGATTTAAATAAATACAGACTCAAAGCGAGGGCTTAGGGGCAAGTAAAAACATGCTTAGCACGGATCGTTTCACAGACGTGCTTTTCTGTTTAATCTTTGTGTGCCAGCTCTAGGTGCATATTTCTCTCTCTCTCAATAGTGTTTTGTTTTGGGGTTTTTTGGTTGCAGGAAAGCTGATTTTCTGCCTGCCTTTACATACTCGCTCGCGGCACGCTTTCTTTGCTTAGTTTGGGATTCCTGCGGTTTCGGTCGCCCCTGGCTTTTGTTTTCCGCACGGTGCCCGAAGCCTAGAAAGCTCCATTGCTGTCAAATGCATTCCTGCCAGTCAGCGCCTGCGAGGGAGACGAGGAGGCTTCGTCTTGCCCGAGGCTCCCGGGGAGAAGGCATGGGCCGGGCATTCAGACTCTTGGGGTTCCGGATGGGGATTTATCCTACGGCGCTGGAGATCGCGTTCGGCAGGCGACGGGCGCTGGGGATCGCGCACGTGCCCCGGGTTTGGGGAGGGGGGTGGGGTGAAGCGTACTGGTGGCTCCCAGGGATGAAGGATGGACAGAAGATAAAGGGGAGAAATAAAGCTCTGGCGGTCTTATCCCCACCAAGAAAAAGCAAGAAAGCGTCCCAGGAAGTGGGTGAAAGCCAGCGCCGGGGGGGTTGGGGCTCCACCTACCTTCCAGGATGTAAACCTTGAAGCCGCTGCTGATGCCGGTGGTGTAGTGGAAATCCGCCACCGCCATCGTGCCCTGGCCGAGAAATGGGGGTGTCCGATCTTCACCGGGAGCGTGGGGGCGCGGAAAGGACGGGGACAGAATTCCCCTTCCAAAAAAATGTAAAACAAAAAAATATATACTATAAATAGATGTGCAAGTATAAATAGATGCAGGTATCTGGACGTCTGTGGGGAGGGAGGGGAGAAGCGCGTGCTTCTTGTTTATTAAAGTTTGATCTGTGCACAGCCGGGGCCGGAGAAGTGACTGGGGAAGCCCACGCTGTCTTCTGCCTACAGAAGGAACAGCCTGAGAGAATAATTGCACAGTGCAGCAGCAAATACCCGGCCACCTCCGATTATACCCGAGGGAGGGTAAAGGAGGAGGCAGCCTGGTGTCAGGAGCCAATCCAATCCCAGCTCCCTCTTTTGGTGCCCTGGAGGAACCCCTCCCGGCTCCCTCCAGATCTGCCACAATAGGTGGGACCAAGGGAGGGAGGGGCTCCGGCCCCCCCAACCAGCAATTGTTTGCGGTCAAGATGGGGGTGCTGAAGTGCCTCAGATTCCACAGGAAGGATGTAAATTGATCTGATGCAGCTTTGCATCCCTGTGCCAGTCTGCCGAGCCATCCAGTTCCTTGAAACCAGTAATCTAAAAGTGAGAATCTGTGTCCCTGTGCCAGTCTCCTAAATCCATCCAGCCCCCTGAAACTTGTGACCTAGAGGTGAAACACTGTGTATCTCTGTGCTAATCCCTGAGCCTATTCAGTTCCCTGGTACCGGTGAGAATGGCTCTGTTTTCTGGCTGTACCAATGTCCTGAGCCATCCAATGCCATGAAACCAGTGATGTAAAAGCAAGAGTCTGTGTGTCCCTGTGCCAGTCCCCTAAGTCCATCCAGTCCCTTGAAATTTGTGACCTAGAGATGACACGCTATGTATCTCTGTGCCAATCCCTCCGCCTATCCATTTCCCTGATACCAGTGATCTAGAAGTAAGAGAGAGAGAGAAACTCTGTATTCCTGCACTAATGTCCTGTCGTCCAGTCCCTTAAAACCAATGATCTAAAAGTGACATCTGTTTCTCGTCCCCCTGCACCAATCCCCTGAGCCTATCTAATTCTTGAAAATCAGTGACTTAAGAGGTGACAAACTCTGTATCCATGTGCCATCCAATCCCCTGAAACCAGTGAGCTAGAGGTGACAGGTGCTGTATCACTGTGCGAATCCTTTCAGCCAATGGAACCGATGCAATAAATGAGTGCAGCAAGTGGACACTCAGTCAATTGCGCGCCCCTAGTGCCTTCTTGGCAGTGGGCGTCCAGGAGAGATCGGCTGTCCGTGGGTTAGGAAAGCGGATGCTCGATTTTACGAGTGTCCATTTTCCTAAACGGTGCACAGCCACAGGTTAGGAAAATGGACTCTTAACTGACCACCGGCACTTTAAAAAAACCTTTTAAACTTTTGGTTCCTCCAACTTTTGGTTCCTCCAACTTAATATCACCACGATATTAAGTTGGAGGATGTACAGAAAAGCAGTATTTTGGACGCGCTACTCTCCTTATACCATAAGGGGCTATGGGCGCGCGTCCAATCACAGATTAAACAGTGCGCTTGGCTGTGCGCACTGTTCTACATCAGCCCCAATGTTTCCTCAAATTTTTTAGAAACTGCATGCTCAAAAATGTTCTTTTTGCGCAACCTCTTATAAGCCAAGTTCAAATTTGTGCACTATGAGCCAGTATAATGCAAATACTATCAGAATTTCATGTGTGCGCTGTGTTTTGCTGTGTGCACAGACTTCACGACCTGTGTGCGTGTGCACATGCGTACAGCTTAGAGGGAACAGTACTCTCAGCCCATTCAGTCCCGTGAAGTCAGTGCATCCCTGTGCCAGTTCTCTGATTTAGGATTTAGGCATGGGCAACATAGGGCAACTGCCTCCAGCACAAAATTCTGAGAGGTGCTGGAGCACTGCTGACGCTTGCTGCCCTCCAGGCCTGCAACCCTTTCTTCCTCCAGGTCACCTGCCTGCTGCAACAAGAACTTCCCCTATGCTCCAAGCCGGTCCTCACAGTGCTCCAGCCCTAGCACAGGTTGCCCTGGTAACAGGAGGCCTGTGCTGTAGCAGGGGGTGGAGCGCTGCGAGGCCTTCTGGGAGCATCCATGCGCCAGTGGTAGGCCCCATGTTTGTTTAGGGGATGCTCTTGCTGCAGCGCTGACGGGACAGGACCTGGAATGGGAAGAAAGCTTGTAGGCCCAGAGGTGAGGGGGGGATGTGCCACATTACAGCAAGGGGAGAAGGTGAGATCTGGGCAGGGGCCCAGCACCCTCTGATTTCTGGGGGAAAGGAGGATATTGCCTTCCCTTCCCTCTCCCCAACCGATGTACTGGATGGGACTTCCCCTCTGCACCTCCATGATTTTCTGTGTGGGGGGGAGTCTAACCTCCCACAACCTGTACCCTTTAATGATTTCCAGGGGTCCCTCATCATTGCCTATGGGTGCCAAAATTGTAAATCTGACACTGGACCCTGAGGTGACAGGCTCTGTATCCCCGTGCCAATCCCTTGAGCCATCAGTCCGCTGAAATCAGTGATCTAGAGGTGACAGGATCTGTATCCCTGGTCTGACCCCCTGATCTGGCATTGAGAGGGTTAAACTATCTTGCATCAAAAGCAGGTTGAAGAACTAAGAGATTCCTGCCTTGACATGCTAGGAACACAGCTAGCATTGGGAAGCATGCTGCCTGGTTACATTTTTTCCATTACCAGTCTGGAATGCAGGGGAAATGCAGGGACTTGTTCCAGGTTTGTCCTTTCATGCATTCACCTTTGCTATCCGTGTGTCTGTCAGCGCCCAAATCCAACACCGGGGGGGGGGGGGGGGGGGGAGAGGGGAAATCCAGAAGAATTTGCAGCCACTCTGCTAGCTAATATATATATTTTAGCATTACTATATCTGGCAGAGAAAAACATTAAAGTGCACCCTCCTTTTAAAATTCGATTTTCTGTTCCTATTTTTATCTCCATCCCTAAGGCGGTCTTTTCTTTATAATGATTTTTAAATCGTCACTTGCTTTGTTGCTCCCACTATTACAAATCTAGGTACTAAACTGGGGGACGCTGCTGTGTTGATTGTCATCAAATCCTCCTGCAGTCATCACACTGATATATGTAAAGCATAAATACAGCACAGACTGCTGAACAGTGCACTCAAGGGATGGAGATAAACAGGAGAGTGTGGCCATAATTAAAAGGTACACACATTTTAGTCACCCCTCCTCCAAAAAAAAAAAAAAAGAAACAACCGAGGGCAAACCATGCGTTACTGACAAGGACCTCATCCTTATTGAACTGAGGTAGTTTTTCAATAGGGTAGGTGGCAAGACCATGCTCCACTTTCCTCCCAAATTTGACTCCCAATTGGTCCAAGGACAGAAGAGTTAATGTGGCCCCAGAGACTCAGGTGAATGACTTGAATCGCTGCTGTAGCCATGGCTGGATTTAACACCCACAGGCAGAGTGCAGCAAGTGCTATGCAAGCACATGGCCATGAAGCAAGCAGAAGCAGGTTCCTCTTTAGTCTGGATATTTGGTGCCTTCAAAGGTCGCTGCCCCAGGCAATTGCTTATTTTTCCTATGCCTAAATCCAAGCCTGGCTGTAGTGCTATCAGCCCTGGTTGAAAAGCATTACAAAAAAAGAAATAAGGGCTGTCATGGTAACTCTCACAGGGCAAGTCTCTTTCACACACACATTTTGGACCTTTTCTCTGGCTGCACAGTAAGGCTTCTTCTGCCGCTGGCTGCAAGGAAAATGCCAGCGGCCCTGCAGTGACTCTTCTCTGGCTGCTGGATCATCCTTTTGCTGGCGGGGAATGGGAATTCCATCAGCACTTTGCAGTTCCGCGCCGCTGGGCCCTTCCTTTTGCTTGGGGGAGTGGGAACCCTGCCAGCATGTCACAACTCCGCGCCACCGCGGGACCTTTCTTTTGCTGTTGGGGAGTGGAAACCCCACCAGCATGTCGCTGCTCCACGCCGCCAGCACTGCAGGTTTTCCTGTTGCCAGAGTTTGCCTGAATGAAGGGTGAAGCGGCTGTGGCAAGGAAGGTTTCAGGGGGCAATTTTGCCACCTCAAAATCTTGCCATCTGAAGTGGCTGCTTCACCCTGCTTCATTATAGAACCACCCCTGATTCCAGGGGTTACTGGTAAGTGTTACTCCAGTCCCTAGACTAGTGTTATTACACTCTTTGTCTGAGCTCAGTGTTTTCCTGTTGACTAAGTGCTGGAATGGTTATCTGTTAATAATCAAGTTTTGTTAGTTTGTCCACAGTTGGCTTTTTTAGAGAATACTGGCAAGGCTGATGTCACTGCAGGGGTGTATATACTGCGATGTAAGCTTTGCTCTGTATCCATCTGCTGGTAGAGGTGCATAACCCACTGGTTCTGGATCCACCTGTCCTTATTAAAGAAAAGGAAATTATTAGGTAAGTAGTGATTTTTCCTTCCCAAGCATGAAGAGTATGGGATTTTTAAAAAATCCTTATTAGTTTACATTTTTAGGTGTTATTTTTTTTTTACTTTTTATTTAAATGAGAAGCACACACATCAGAGAGAACATAAAATATGATATGTTAACTGGCTGACATTGTTCAGTTCACCAAGAGGACAGGATCTTAAATGTTATTTAATGTGTCTGCTATTTTTTTTTATTTACATTAAAAAAAACCCAATCATCAAGACATCTCAGAATAGAGAAAATAAGGTTGCACTAAGCATAGATATATAATAAAAATTCAAAACAAAAAGAAAAACTTTATAGCTCAATTTCAAGTCCACAATCAGTGGATGGCAATGTGTATCCTGAGTAAGAACATAAGGAGAACCTAAGTTTAGGGTACAGAGTATGATAAAGGCGATGGAGAAGACTGAACGATCTTATCACTCAAGAAAAATGAAAGCTGAGATGGTTAAAAAAACCAACATAAGAAACCACTATACTTAATAGAACATTTACATAGAAATGTAAAGAAAAATAAAGCACCCAACTGTAAAACTCAAGGGTGCATTAACAAAACCTTTTTCTTTTGAGTTTGTCTAGAGACATCAGGAAATGCTCACTACAACTCCTACGTACTCCTATTTAGTTGCATCAAGCCGTTGATGTAGGAGATGTAGCGAGTGTGAGATGCTTTTGGACGATGCAGTGGTGTCTAGTCAGTTGTAAAATGAAGTGCGAACTGGAAGTGATATGAAATATAAAGCGGCAACGTTTGACTTGAAGTCTTACAGTAGGATTTGTAAAAAGTGAAAGTGAAATCGTCATTGCTTGTGGTTATAGGCTTTGAAGTGTTTGTGAACCACATTTGAAATTTGTAGGAAGAAGACAGTACTGAGCAGAATATTTCCCCCTAAAGAAGCCTGTTCTGGGCAAAACAAGGGACCCTTGTTGGGGCAGTTGAAGTATATATGACAACGAAAGTATCCATATGAAGAAGAGATGATACCCTTGAATTGTTATACGATTGGATTTACAGGGGTTTTTATGGTTGTACTTGATATTCAGGGTTTTAAGGTTAATTAATGTGTATGAGATTGGATTTATTGTTGAATGTGTGTTAGGTATATGAGGCTATGTTATATTATGTGTCCTAATGTGTATCATGTTTTATAGGTATGTGGGCTATATAAGTAAGATATACAAGACGTTTCATATATAGAGCAAGTTTGTATTTTTCAAGATGACTTTTGGATTGTGTTATGTATGAATACATTTATGCTCATTGAATTTATGAGTATATTATTGAGTGTAATTTTGATACAGCTAGTCATCGTTTAAATACATTGGAAAAAGTGAAAAATTATTGTATTTAATTCTCTCATTGGTTATAATTATTACATATTTATTTGAGAGATTGAATGTTTACCTTCAGTTGTATTTTTACCTTGAGGATTACCACAATAGACCTAATATCATATGATAGTGATGGCTAACTCTGGTCCTCAAGAGTCATAAACAATCCAGGTTTTCAGGATATCCACATGAGATAGATTGTATGATATCCACATGAGATAGATTGTATGCAAGGCCTTCATCATATGCAAATCTATTTCATGCATATTCATTGTGGATATCCTGAAAACCAGGCCTGTTTTTGGCTCCTGAGTTAATAAGGTAGGGTCTGCTGGAAAGCTGGATGAGACATGGAAACTGCATCTATCTGGGCTGTACTGGAGCTATGAGGATCAATCAAGCGTGGTTTTGCAGCAGCTTTTGTATTGTTCTGGTGATCACTGGTATTGGCAGAAAAGCATACATGAAGAGGAAAGCATCCTGAGTTTGCTGGGTAGAACTGAGCAAAATTTGTTTAGCTTTCTGTTCTACTCCAATGCAAATAGGTCGTTTGATGGTAGACCCCATAAATTGACTAGTCTTTTGGCTGCTGATTGACACAGATACCACTCATGTGGATGAAATAATCTCCTGAGATGATCTGCAAGCGTGTTGGAGATTCCTAGAAGATAGGTGGCTTGCAGTAGAACTCAGTTCCTGGTTGCCTACTGCCAAATCTTTAATGCTTCCTGGCAGAGATTCCATGACCCTGTGCCTCCCTGTTTATTGACATAAAACATGACAACTTAGTTGGTTTGAATCAACTTCAGAGGGATAGCTGAGTTAGTCTGGTGTAGTAAACAATGTCAGGAGTCAGTTGGCATCTTATAGACTAACCGATTTATTGAAGCATGAGCTTTCGAGGACAGTGTCTACTGCATGAAGTGATGTACAGGATATGGGTAAAATATATACAGAACAAAGAGAAGGCATTGGATTAGGCAGGACATGGTGAGGAGAGAGTCTCGATAATAGCATTATAGTATAGCCTACTGACATCTGAGGTAAGTGTGAAAAGACAGAATGATCTGATAACAGTTAAGTTCATAGATAGTTGTTGTTGTGGTGAGGCATGAAGCCATTGACTCTGTTCATATCTAGGGTATTAGTGTTAAATTTTTTGATGAGTTCCAATTCAGCAGTGTTCCTTTGAAGTTCTTATGTAGGAGTATGGCAACCTTTAGGTCAGACAGAGAATGTCCCGGAAGGTTGAAATCTTCTCTTATTTGTTTCTGGATGTTGCTATTTCTAATGTAATATGTATGTCCATTTATTCTTTTCCTTAGGGATTGACCTGTTTGTCCTATGTAGACAGCAGAGGGACATTGCTGGAAGGTAATGGTATATATTACATTGGAAGAAGAGCAGGTGAATGAGCTCCAGATGTTATAGTTTATGTTGTTGGGTCCTGTGATGGTGTTGTCTGGGATAATATGTGGACGGAGTTGGCATCTGTTCTGGCAGGGTCTGGTTCCTGAGTTGGTGCCATTGTTGTACAATTTGTGGTTCCTAGTAAGTATCTGTTAAAAGTTGGTGGGATGCAGGTAAACCAGGATAGGTTTGCCACCCACACAGCCTGAGAGAGGGTAGTGTCATTGTTCAGGATGGGTTGTAGATCCTCGATGATATGTTTCAGTGGTTTCAACTGGGAGCTATAGTTAACAACTAGAAGTGTTCTGTTATTTTCTTTTTTGAGATGATCCTGTAGTAGAGTGTTCCTGGGTATTCATCTGGCTCTGTTGATTTGTTTTCCTATCTCATTGGTTGGATATTGGATTTTGTAATTCCAAAAATATCCATTGTAATTTTCTCAGATGGGAGTCCCTCTCTGAGGAATCAGAACAGCTGCAATTGTACCATTGAGCTTGGCTGTAGACAATAGACCTGGTGGTGGGTAGAAGCTGAAGGCATGTAGGTATGTATGGCAGTCAGTGGGTTTTCTGTATAATGTGGTTCTTATGTGTCCTTCATGTATTTGGACAGTGGTGTCCAGAAAGGAGACTTGCTGAGTGGATTGTTCTAGGCTCAGGTTGATGGTGGGGTGGAATTTGTTGAATTGTTGGTAGAATTCTTTAAGTGCTTCAAATCTGTGAGTCCAGATGATGAAGATGTCATCAATGTATCTTAGGTAGAGGAGCAGCTTCTAGGTGTAGGAATTGCATAAACATTCTAAGTATGCCATGAAAATGTTGATGTATCATGGATCCTTGTGGGTACCCATGACACTGCCATTGACTTCAGGTACAAGTCCTCTTTAAATCTTAAGTAGTTGTGTACAAAATGACAATGTTTGTTGGCCAGATCAGCTGTGGGGCATCTGGTATGGCCTTAAGTCCGTCTTTTTGGGGGTTGTTGGTGTAAAGGGATTCAACATCTATGGCTACCAGAATGGTGTTGTCTAGGAGGTGGCCAATAGAATGGAGTTTCCTTGGAAAATCTGTGGTGTCACGAAGGTGGCAGGGAGTGCTGGTGGCATAGGGACTGAGGATGGAGGCCATGTAGTCAGATACTCCTACTGTGAGGGTATTGATGCTGGAGACAGTGGGGCATTCAGGGTTCCCTGGTTTGTATATTTTGGGTAATAGGAAGAAAGTACCTGGTTGAGGTTCCTGGGGTGTGTCCAAGTAAATATGTTGCATATACTAGTGGGGAAAACTTTCAGAAGATTGTGTAGTTCCTTCTGGGGTCAGAGAGCAAGGGCTTGTAAAATGTTGTGTTGGAAAGTTGTCTCTTTGTTTCTCATGTGTAATCTAATCTATTTATGAATCAAGTTGTTCATCTGAAGAAGATGCTTGAAGGTAGTCAGAGCATATGTGATTGCACTTAATTCCAGCAGATTGATCTTAAAATAGCTTTCCTTGAAAGAGATCAAGTGTCCTGGTTTGAAGGAACCAATATGGGTGCTCCATCCTTTCATGGGGATGTCCATCATAAGAGTTACTTGATGAGAGAGAATGTGAAGCAGAGCTCATTCCTGAAATAGGTGGGGGTTGAACCACCAATGCAACTCTTGCTTTATTTCCCTGAAAATTTGTAGGTAACAGATTTGAAAGTGGGTTAGTAGGAATTCAAGCACAATCTTAAAACATGGCTGTTCAAACTAGCGTACCCTGACTAACGAACTGACTCTCACCATAGATGCGACAAAATCCTCCATCCCGACCCTCGCCCTTTCTACTTTCTCCCTCCACCCCCTGTGGATATACCCATCCTCCTCCCCTTCCCTTATTACTATCCCCTCCAAACTACTCTAATTGCTCTGATTTAATTCAATTATTTGAACTAATATGTACATATGTATATAATTCGCGTATCATATTCTCCTACCATTGTTAACCCTCTCCCTGTTAAAAAATGATAATATTGTAAAGCTTGTTGCTAAGTTATGTTACAATGTGAACCGAGGTGATGTTTTGCAAACGTGCCTCGGTATATAAAAAACCCTTAAATAAAATAAAATAAATACATCAATGGCCACTGCGAAATGACCTAAAGCACTAGAATTGGTCTGGCTGTTGAAAGCTGCGAGGTCAGACGTTTGTGACTGAATGATCTTATAGTGCTTGCTCCTTCTGATGATAGAAAAGCTCTCTCTTGTAATGAGTCTATCCATTCCCTGATAAATTTGATTTTCTGAGTCAGTACTTGGTGTGACTTCTCAAAATTTATTAGAAATCCCCAGTCATGCAGAAGCTGAATTGTTTTGTGCAGGGAGAGTAACACTTCTTCTCAGGAGCTGTGACTAGCCAATTATCCAGGTACGGAAAGACCTGGATCCCCTGATGATGTAAGTGTGCCACTACTACTTCGAGGCATGTAGTGAAAACTCTTAGAGCTGACAACATGCCAAAAGTGAGTACTTAGTGTTAGGATAAGTAAGTGAGTGAACCCGTTGGCTGAAGTGAGAGGTGGAATCACCCAGGCGGAGGAGTCCTCCGGGGCCTCACCGTCAGGAGGCGGAGCCTCGGCTGTGGGATGGAGATACAGCAAACATAGAGGTGGAGATGTAGAGGGTGACCCCTGGACGAGGGCCACGGAATGGCAGCAACTGCTAATGTCAGTCTTGCTTGAGACAAGAGTCAAAGGAGGAAGCGGCAATACCTGAGGAGCGGGGGATGTCGAGAAATACAGTCACTGTAACACACTGAATTAGTAGTGGAGAATGCAGGGAGGTTCCTTGGTGGAAGAACACGGTAGCAATCCACAGAGTGGGGGGTTCCTCAGATGATACACAGCACAGGTCCGCCGCTCAGGGGGGAATCCGGAAGAGAGTCCTCATGGCAATGGTCTGCAGAGTGGGATACACCAGTGAGGGGTCTTCAGATGATATCACCGAATGGGTCTGCAGAGCAGGGGGAACCCAGGAGTCCTCACGGCAATGGTCCACAGAGCGGGGTACACCAGCGGGGATTCCCCACGTAGCAATAGAGACAGTGATCCAGAGGTGGTACTCACAGCGACAGGAAGTATGCAAGGTCCCGTAGAAAGCCTTAGGAGAAGGCAGGCTGGAAACCAGGTGAAAGGCCCTCCAAGGAGCGGATGGCCAAGAGACGAGGGGGGCCCCCCAAGGAGCGGGTACCTGTAGTCTCACACCACGGAAGCAAACCGGAACAAGCAGAGTAGAAGCTGGAACAACAGCAAGTGAACTCGTTGCCAAGTCGCTGGCTGTCTGGGCAGGCTGGATTAAATATGAGAGCAGAGTGACATCATCTGGTAGGGACGCCCCGAGGTTCCCGCTATGATGTGGTTAAAGCTGGTCGGGAAGCGCGCGTGCCTAAGGCACCCCACGGGTAAGATGTCGGTCGGGAGCTTCCACGCTGCTTGGATAGGCCTGGGAATGGAGGCCAGAGGGCCGGTGTTAGCTGGCTGAAGCCGCGAGTTCACCCAACGGAGCCAAGGTTGTGAAAAGGGAGGTGAGTAATGGCGGCCACAGCCGTCTGTGGCCACGGAGAGTAACACTTTGTAATCGTAATGGGAAGAATCTACCTTGAAGTGAAGGTAGCGCCAGTGGCAGGGATGGATGGATGTTAGCATATGCATCCTTCAGACTGAAAGCACACATCCATTCCCCCTTGTGGATGTAGGGGAGAATCGTGCTGAGGAAATTAATTTTGAATTTCTCTTAGAGTAGATGTTTTTTCATTTCTCTCAAGTCTAGAATGGGCCTCAATCCTCCTGATGAAGAAATATCAGGAGCACAGGAACTGGCTCTATCACTAGCTGCTGAAGAAGTAATTGCATCAAGTGAGACAAATCTGGATTGAGAGTTGAACAATGTGGAAGAGATGGTAGCTGAGAGAAATACAAACAGTATGCAGACTTCATGATTTTCAGGACCCAGAGGTCTTTGGTTATCTGGCACCATGCCTCCAGGAAAACTTGGATTTTGCCCCCTTTGGGAAAGGAGGACTGTTGGTTTTTCAGAGAGATCAAAGCCTGGGCCTGTTGTGATATTTTAGTTTGACAATGTTGCTGCTGTTGAGGCCTGGCCAGAAATGGTTGTTGTTGCTGAGCTGGAAGAGGCGGGAGGCAGTACAGTTGAAAAGGTTGGAATGGGTGTCTCAAATTATGGCCTTTTGTAAATGCAAAAGGAACATCTTGAAGATGAGGGCTGCTTGTGTCCCTTCAAGAGAGATTGGACTGCCATGTTCTGTTCTTTTTTTTTGAGCGACTGTTTCTCTGAGATTTTCTTCAAAAAAGTGCTCTCCTAGACAAGGGACATCCACCAACTTATTGTGTACATTGTCCTGAATGACGTTGGCTATAAGCTACACCATCAAGCGAGCTCCGATTGAGGCAGAAAAGGCATGTGATATTGTATTACACGATTCATAAACAGAATGGAGAAGATATTGTATGCATGCTTCCACAGCTAAAAGTGGTTGAGGGTAATAATTTCCACCTTTAGTAGTTTGGAGGAAAGGTTTTAGTGTTTTAATGCAGTCATGCAGATATTGCACCATATAAAACTGGTGAGTAGAGATGCGAGTGGTTAGCATGGAGCTTTGAAGTACTTTCTTTTCAAAATTATCTAGAAGCTAATGATCTTTTACAGGGGGAGAATTTGAATACATTTTTGTCCTCTTTACTTTTTTCAGGGCGGATTCTATGACAATGGATGATTCTAAACCCAGGTAATTTTTGTACTCCATATTTTAGATCTAACTTCCTAGCCGAAGGAATGTAAGAGATAGGGGTTTCCCATATGCTCATCTGCAACAGATTCAGAATGTTATGGACTGGAAAATTTGCTAGTTCTGATGGAGTTTCCAGTATTTGAAGGCAACCAAGGACTTCCAACCAGGGGTCTTTATCCTTGCATACATTTACTCCAAGTATTGTTCCCATTTTTTCTACGAACTTTGAGTAAGGAAGGTCTTCTGGAAGCAATGTATGCTCTGGAGGATCCAGAAGAGGGTCAGAAGGGATTCCTGTAGAAACTTCATTGGATCCTAAGAGTGTGGGAAAACTAATCCAGGATCACAGTGATGAAGAAGGTGAATTGGGAGGTTCTCCCAGTTCCTCTTGGAGGGGAATTGCCCTGAACTACCACATCTGACTGACATGACTCCATTGCAATTGAGTGGAATGATGAAGAACTTCGTAGTAAGAGTTCTGATGATGTGTTCACCCTAATAGGTGAAACTGGGACTCTGCTCTGTTGTATTGCTGTAGCGATGCTGGAGAGGATGGAAAGTTCTTTCTATCTCTTTAGTTAAAGAGGTAAAGACATTTTTCACCAAGTCTGCTATCTGGTTGAGTGACTGATTTGTCCTCTGACCTGCTGTGGATGGTGAAACATCTTCGTCAGAGACAATAATGGGTTCCTTTCCTTAAATAGGAGGCCTTTTCGAAGTGAGTGATACTAAAGAACATATTGGGTACGGCATTTCCAAATGGAAGCCCTCTGCTGGTAACCTTGAAGAGATGAGAGCTCTGGTCATTGGAGGAAGCAGAGGCAACAAATCCCCTTTTGCACCTGATCTTGAATGAACAACATATAGCTGCATTGGTAATTCAGCATGATGCCCTTGGTCTATGTCTCATTGTGTCAATTGTGGCAGTGCAAGAGACTTATGCTTTGATGGTGTTGAATACCTGGAAAATTTTGAAGAACTATACCTCGAGTGTGTCGATTGGCATTGCTTTAAATGCATCGACAAAATCGATACTGAGAGGAAGTATGTCATTGTTAGACGCATCAATGGCATGGTTTACATTGAAGAGACAATGGTGATGTGCATCCTTGTGCCTTGCATCAATGGGGCATGCAACAGTGACACCGATGCACCATCCATCAATGCATCAAGATGCAACAAAGGGGATTAGGCTCCATGCTTTGAGGGTACTGTTATGGTTTGTGCGTTTCGTGGACCCTTGGTCCGAGGTGAGAGTTGTTACTGCCTGTGGGGAACAGGTCCACACCGTCGGGAGGCGAGGTCTGGTACAGCTGGAGTTCTGGGAGAGAATCTGTGGGGAGGCCCCACAGAGCGGGTGATAGACACAGCAGTGAGGAACCCCACAGTAAGCAGGTTTGAGTGAGAAGCAGTACCTGGTGGAGACCTCCGAGAGGGTGGTGCTAGGCAGACCTGAGGAGCGGGAAGCGTGAGGCAGGAGAACCGGAGATAACTGTAGAGGCAACCCCGAGGGGTGGAGCTACATAGTGAGGGAGGTACTGATGCAATGAAGTAGGCTACCCCGCGGAGCAGGGAAACCCAAGTCTGGTCCTCAGGTGATGACGTAGGCAACCCCGAGAAGCGGGGAAGCTCGTGAGTCTCTGGAGTGGAACGTGGGCACCACCCCGAGGAGCGGGACAGCACAGACAGTCTCTGTAGTAGAACATAGACACTGCCCCGAGGAGCGGGGAAGCACAGACAGTCTCTGTTATAGAATGGAGGTGCTGCCCCGAGGAGCGGGGAAGCACAGACAGTCTCTGATGTGGAAAGTAGGCACTGCGCCGAGGAGCAGGGAAGCACTGACAGGCTCAGATGTAGAACGAAACACTGCCCCGAGGAGCGGGGGAGCGTGGAGATAGGTCTCCCAAGTGGTGAGAGCGTTCCCTGAGGCAACTCCGAGGAGCGGGAAGCTGACGAGTAGGACTCCTGGGAGCGCAGGGCTAGCCCGAGGAGTGGGAGAAGCCAGGAGACTGGGTCTCCAGAGATAGCGCACACAAGCCCCCGAGGAGCGGGTACCTGAGCCAGGGTCCAGAGTCCAAGAAGGGTCCGATATAGTCACCACTTGTCCAAGGAGACAGGAGCTAGCAGAGTAGCGATAGAACTCAATGCCAAGTTGGCTAGTGAGGGGCGAAGGCAGTGCTTAAGAACCCTGATCCAGTGATGTCATCAGTCAGGGACGCCCCTGAGGTTCCCGCCGTAGTAGCTTTAAAAGAGGGCCGGGGGCGCGCACGCCTAGGAAGGCCCAGAGTCAGCATGGGTGGCGGCGTTGTCCCGGCCGCCATGAGGAACCAGGAGATATGCGCCAGTGGAGACTAGCCCTCGCTGCGAGCAGACCCGAAGAGGGAAGCAGGACAGTACAAGATGTAAGTAGACGCAGTTGCAGCCGCCTGTGACCGATGGTCATAACAAGTACCAATATGCCATGCTTCAAGGGCCTCAATACATCATGCATTGAGTGCACCGATGTGCTGTGCACCGATATGCTGTGTATCACGTGTAGCCTTCATCAATGGTACTGATGCACCATATGCACTTGGATGCTTTGTGCCTCTTCGATGATGGTTGCTCTAACAACCCCATAGAGTGATGCCGATTCTTCCTCAATGCAGGGCGATCAACATTGTTGGCCTTACAGGAGAGTTTTCAAGGAGCTCCTGCTCAATTCTTTTCCTGGCAAGGCAGACAATGCTGCACTGTGGAAAGAGGATAGACTGTGACTTCAAAGAGATTTATGCAGCTCCTCCATTTTACGTGCCCTGGACTGTTGGGAGCACAGGACATCCTCCTGCAGGTATTCCAATTTGGTCATAGTCTGGACCAAGGCTATGAAAGCACAACTCATGCCCATCTGTGAGGGACATTTCCTTGCCCCACATGCAGTTCTTAAATCTACTTATGGTAGATTTATTTTTGCCGGACATGTTGAGGAGGCAAAGTTTTCTTTTTTTTTTTTAAATAGCACTGAAAAGTGTATTGTGGGTGTTGCAGAGGCAGCAAGGCAACTTAAAAATGAATAAACTTAAGAAAAAAATAGTAAGGTGTTGAGAATTCTGAGAAAAAAGACTGGAGAGACTGAATACATGTCCGTGCTGTGCTTAGACAAAAAATGACTGAGGAAGCTCATGAGGCAACACCAGTGCAGGAATTCCTGACCCTGCTCAGTAGAGTTAAAAGCTAAAAAGCTCTACTAGGGTTACCGCTGTAATGATTCAGGGAAGTCTCAATATAATACCGAGCGTCACCCCCAATCAATATTTTCATGAAATGCAATATAAATTCATTTGGAGGGCTTATATTTCCACTCCGCTAGCTTATTGCTCACATCTGGTGACATCAGATATATGTGGGAAATGTCATCAGGAGGTTGGCACACTCATCTGTTTTGGGGCTGTAAATTGATCCTCCGCTACTGGTATAGAATCGCCAATTATCTTGCAGATTTGTTGGATATGAGTATCCCCATCTCCCCTCATATCTTGTTGTTTGATAACTTAGCTGCTTTTAGGCTTCGAGGCCTGGGCCCACGCCTGTTCTTCCATAAGGCCAGTTATGTGGGAAAGAAAGTAATTTTACTTCACTGGAAAGACGTATCCCCACCCACATTTTGGGAATGGCGCAACCATCTCCATAAGATGCTCCAGATGGACAGTCTGACCTCCTGGACTTCATCATGCCATCGCAGGAAGTTTCTACTCGCTTTGGGACTTCTATCTTCAGTCCTTGCCACATCGGGCATGGAGTTTGATTTTAAATAAATGACTGGGTCTCATGTTCGGACATAGGGCTTGCGGCACTGCCTCAGCATTACGAACTGGTTCATGGAATCCTTGGGTGGGGATGGGGGAGGGGGAGGCGGTAGGGGGGTGGGTTGATGGGACGGGGGGTGATTACCCTAAAATGTTGTAACCCCGCAGTTGGTCTGCATGGGCGCACAAGAGCCACTGCACACATGCTGTACCCCTTGTTTCTTGTTATGATTTCTTTGCAATGGAATAAAAACCATTTTAAACTAAAAGCTAGGAGTGATGAGTCAGTTCGATGTTGCCAGATAACGTCATCCTCATATCATGGCTAATTCAGCCTGCTTATCAACAGAAAACCTTCATCACATAAACCTGCTTGAACCTAAAGCAATATATTATGCATTCATGACTGTAGCTGAAATCCCAAATGTCTATGCAATATCTCAAAACAGCTTCTACAGTAATTCATATAAACAAGCAGGGAGGAGCAATAAGACAGTCCCTGAGGGAAGAAGCGTTCAGATTACTCAGCTGGGCAAAACAACATCTCAGCATTTCTGCAGTGCACATCCTGGGAGAATCTACTACTTAGACAAACTGGCTAAGCAGGACTGTACTGGTGCCTGGAGATTGGGAGCTGAAACAGAAAGTGTTCCACTGGATATGCAAAAAAATGGGGGATACTAGAAATAATTTTATTGGTATCCACGGTAAACACAAAGCTAATACAGCAGAGATCCAGATTCCCCTGCTTTAAAGAGCAACATTCTGGTCTATCCTTGGGAACAAGAACGTTGTGCCCATGTAACTTGTCTCTTGGTTTATAGCCACCTAATTGAGAGGCTACAGCAAAATCCTAGGGCCACAGTTTCTCTCCCAGATTGCTCACACTGCTTAAAACACCAGACTTCAGCTTTGGATGCCAGGGTTCCACCAGTGGGGTGAAGATACAACTTCCAGGGCCCTCAGTGCAATAGGGCTACAAGTCCAGCCCAATCTCCCTCACCGTGGTCTTCACAAATACAATTCACTGCACAGAAAGGTAGATAAATGTCATTGAGGACAAGAAAAATACTGCCAGATTCTTTTGATGGTGTTTAAACTGTTTGTTGCAGCTTAAAAAATAAAATCCAGGACAAGACAAAAATAGTGAAAAGAAGCACGAGAATGACAACTAAAAGATCAGCAGTATCTTTATCGATATTAGCCTTTGAGCTGAATCAGTGTCCTTTTGACCCTCCCTGTGAAGGCTGGGAAACTCTGGCTTTGTTTGGATCTTGAGCCACAGAAAATAGATTGCAGAAAAAGCAACCTGTCTCCCTATATGTCTGATCTCTACTGTTTACTGAGCATAGAGAACAAACAAGCTTGAATGCAGAGCCTCCTGAAAGGAGTGATGTATCCTTCAGGTTAAGACCACGCCAATGTTCAAAAAATACTTCCTTAATTGGTGAACCACGAGGCCTATCCAGTGCACTTTTCCAAATTCCTTTTATTCTGTCTATAAATAAAAATGTAGAGATTGCCAAGGTATTGTCTGCAAAGAGCTAATTTTAACTTTGTTTACCTACCTTGATGTCTTCATTATTGGGATTTTTATGTACCTGGAAAGCCTGGATAAGGTTAGGGATGTGGAGTAGTTTCACATTTTGCGCTCCTTGGACGTTAAGTGTCTTGTCATGCGGTGTCGGGAGGTCTCTGAGTCTTTTCGAAAGATGGATCACCTGTTCGTTCTCCATGGCGGGAGAAAGCAAGGCGCTCCTGCTTCGCGGGCTACCATAGCTTGTTAGATTAAGGAGGTGATCGTGGCCACATATGTGGATGCTGGAAAGCCTTTGCCTACTCAGGTTAGGGCTCATTCCACTAGTGTCATGGGCAGAGATTAATCTGTTGTCTCTCGTCGATATCTACTGAGCTGCAATGTGGTCCTCCTTACACACTTTTTCCAGGTTTTATCTTCTGGATGTGAAGGCCTGGTAGGATGCAGCCTTTTCACGTGCGGTGTTGACTGAACCGCGGGCAACCTCCCACTCTCTTGGGGCATAGCTTTGGTACATCCCACTGGTCCTGAGTCCATCTGTCTACATTCTAGGAAATGGAGAAATTACTTACCTGATAATTTCATTTTCCTTAGTGTAGACAGATGGATTCCGTTTCCCACCTTCGGCTGCCTCATGAATGTGTCAATAATCCTCCTGTGGGGCTCTGGGTCTCAAGGGATTACTGGTAAGTGTTCATCCAGTGCCCAGCTTGGGGTGACTAGAATTCTATGTGAGCTCAGTGTTTAAGGTTGATTGAATACAGTTCTGGTTATCTGTTTTTAATCATGTTTTTAATCAAGTTTTTTCTAGTCTGTCTGCAATTGTTTTTGAAGAGAATACTGGTAGGCTGGGGTCACTGAAGAGTTATGTATACTGTGACGTCAGCTTGCTCCGTCTCCATCTGCTGGCAGGGGAGCATAAACCCACTGGTCCTGAGTCCATCTGTGTACACTAAGGAAAACAAAATTATCAGTTAAGTACCGTATTTTTCACTCCATAAGATGCACTTTTTTTCCCCCAAAGTGGGGGGAAAATGTCTGTGCGCCTTATGGAGCGAATATAAAAAAAAAAAAAAAGAACTACAACCCCCCACCCTCCTGACCCCCCCAAGACTTGCCAAAAGTCCCTGGTGGTCCAGTGGGTGTCCTGGAGCGAACGCCTGCTCTTGGGCTGTCAGCTGCCAGAAATCAAAATGGCGCCGGTGGCCCTTTGCCCTTACTAAATGACAGGGGCTACTGGTGCCATTGGTCGGCCCCGTCACATGGTAGGAGCAATGGATGGCCGGCACCATCTTGGAGCATTTAAGCTTCCAACTGTTTCCTCAGTAATTGTAGGGAGACTCACTTTACTTAAGAAAGCACCATTGGTATCAAGATCTTAAGTTGGGGAGCTACTGTTTAAGGTTTCATAGTACGTTCTGACCAATTCCCTCATGCCTTTATCATCAGAGACTAGACTCCCCTTTGGAGGACCAAAGCTTAGGCATGTAGGTTTGGGATTGCTGCTTCTGCTCTACTCTAGCCAGCAATGTGCCTGTCTTATTGCCGTGCTCATAATGTCTTTGGCAAACCTTAATGCCACCTCAGTTTTACCGACCTGGAGAGATCTAAGTCGATCTCTCAACTTAGATCATTTTGAAGTGTTTTAGCAGAACAAGTCCACTTGTACTCAACTTCCAACTCTGCTATCTCTTTTTCAGCTTGGCTTTCCTTGTTGATGTTGGCTTTTTTGATATGATTCGCATTACTTATAATTTTACCTCTCAACACAGCTTTAAGGATTCTCCACCTCAAAGAGGGATCATATTCAGTTCGCCTATGGTGAAAGTTAAAATCAGATGTGATTTTTTTTGCACCAGGTCAATAAAATCTTTCTTAACCAACAAAAACTAATTTAACCTCCAGGAACCAGTTGGCCTGCATCACTTAGCCAAATCCAGGGTTATTGAGACAGGGTGATGATCAGAGAGTTGGCATGATAATATATTACATTAAGAAATATGTCTTGGGGAGAAATGTGAAAGTATGGGAAGTAGGATATTTGTACCTCCTTATGTCATTCAAATTGAAAATATGAATCATAGCTGCCAATGATCCAGATATCCTACTATGCACGAAGGAGTAGAACAGTCTACTTGAGGATCCAAACATGTATTCCAGTTCTTCTCTCCTCCCCAGTATTAAGCGGAGATCAGGACATTCTCTCAACCTACAAGCAAGATCAGCAGAGAAAGAATTAAGATCTGTATTTGGATCATGCACATTGACCAAGAGAAATTCTAAGGACAAGATAACATACTATATCTCCCCATACCATTTATTTCAGTACTCAATATCTGTAAGGAAATTGTTTATGCACCAACATACAAACCCCTCTGTTTTGTGGCATATATGATGCTGCCCAAACCTGGCAGACCCAGTCTCTTTTCAACTTCTTATGTTCGGCACGAGAGAGGTGTCTCTTGCAGAAAAACTATCTGGACTTGTGATCTTACTGTAGCATCGATTTTCTCTTAATTGGATTGGAGACGCCCCCTGATATTCAGAGAAAGTATTCTAACTTGGCTCATCATTATTTAATACTGTATATGCATGATTATGTAGAGAGAAATACCATGTTTGTAATGCTCAAAACATCTGCTCAAGCCTGCCCCATAAGTAACATCAAAACACACATTAGAGAGAAATGCCAATGTGTGATCATGAAATTTGAAAGTACAAAAAAATCCCCCTCCCTCAACTGCCCAAATTTAAACCCCCCAAAGTCTCTCAGTACTGCCTGAGCTAGGAGAGGTTTGACCAGCTTTAAATTCCAGAACAATAAAAAATTAAAAGAAACCAATAATCAGCAGAGCTGCTACTTGCACCCCCAACTAGCACATTTATCCATCAGGACATCTCCGAGTGAGACTGAGGTCAAGACTCAGAGGCCCCCAATAATATATAGGCCAGAAGAAAGCATCCCCTTAACGCTTCCCACCTCCAGGAACTACCCAATGAAATCATCCCCAATCCCTGCTATTAGCAACAAACCCCCATATTCCCCTTTCCAACAAGACCCCTCCTCCTGATTCCCCTTTCCTGCCCCCCATCAGACTTATTCAATCTTACCCCAACTCTCCTCCCCTGTCCCAAAAAGGTTAAAAAGGATGGAAGAATATTAGCAAATGTCTGTGAGGCAATTAGGTCTGTCTGGTTTATCAAGTTCCTATGAAGACGCCCAGCAGATAATCTCGAGCACTGAATGCACTGCACGGCCCGACCATGCAGCATGAGAGAGTTTGTCGAGCCTCAGCAATTAATGTGCAGACTACAAAAAACAGCGTGGGCTGCAGTAGGTCTTTGCTCATTACAGGATTCCAAAACGGAACCGATGGCAGTTAGTGAAACAATCAAAACAAGATTAAAGAGTCTGTAGAAAGAATTAAAAAAATTGTACTGCAAAACAAACCAAAATCCTTAAAGGAGCCGGAGCCATCTCTTCACCTCTGGAAGCCCACAGACACTGCACCTGTTATTATTCCTCCCACCCCCCAGCCCTCCCTCCTGTCCTGCAGCTTCTTTATGAAATGACCAAGCAGGTAAAAACAAATATAGACCTTCCAACCAGTTCAGCACTGAAAAATATTCTCAGAAAGGCCAACTGTACCTTCTAATCATTGAAAACAACTGCAGCCCCAAGTTCAAACAAAAAGGAGTTTGGTCAGTTGTGTGGTCTGATCGAGGCCAGAAATTGCTCCACCTCCTTCATTTTGAAAAGAATCTCACGGGGTCCAGGCCTTCTGTCCTCTTCAGGGGCCCAATAACTCGAACACTGTTCCTCCTACTTTGATTTTCAAGATCGTCAGTCGTGTCCAGTAATAACTTTCCATTACAGCATATCAATCTTCCGTCGGACCTCTGTTAGAAACTGTTCCAGCTCTTCCACCCGCTCTTCTACCACATCCACATGAACACAAGTTTCTCCTACTGATGAAACTAATTGTGCCACTTTGCCAACCAGGTTTCCAGGCATGGTCCAGCGAGGTATGGATTTTGACTGCCAGTTTGTCTATTATCCCTCTAATCGCATCCATCATGTCAGGGGAGATGTTAACTTCCTCATTGCTGGCCTTCTCACATGTTCATCTCGGGCTGTCTTCTTATCCAGCAAATCTTTCTAGCCTCTTCTCGTAGGCTGAGCTAACTGATCTGCCCACATCTTGGGTAACAATCTTTTAACTGCTTCACGAGTCATTTAAAAAACCTAAAAATGTATTAGATTATCGGAGGGTAAGAGATTTTACTGAATGTGGCTGTAGAAGCTTCAGGAACCTGCGTCTGCTCAGCATCTCTAGTGCCACCCCAGTCTGAAGCACTAAATTTACCATTGTCCATTCTATTCTATTGAAAACTTTTGTGACCGTCAGAGAAAGGAGCATAGCTGGTATGTTATTTGTATTGGCTGCTTGGATAACACTGAGCATCAAATGATTGCCTTCCAGCAACAAAGCCTGTTTGATCTTTATGTACTGGGTCACATCACTTTAGCAATCATCTTAACATCTACATCAGGACAGCGATAGGTCTGTATATACTACAGTTGTTGATACCTTTACCCAGGTTCAGTATCACGGTAATACCTGCACTCATCATGGTTTCTATTCATTTTCCACCAGCTAGCAAATCATTGCCACATATCTGATAATTTCTTCACCAGATACCTTATAGAATTTAAGAGTAAATCTATCTAATCCAGGTGATTTATTTCATTTAGACAGGGTATTTATTTTTTGGTCCGTAGTTCCTCCTTTTGCTTTTTTTCTTCCAGCTCATTTGGAACCAGAGCTGGAATTCGGATGCCATGAGCCTTAATTTACAACTATCTGGGTCTCACCCATCCATCGCTCCAAGGTAGCGATTCGTCTGCTTAAATGACTTAGGTGGCTATGCAATTAATGGGGATTCTGATGAATCACTGTTAGATGTAACCCAAAGCGAGGGTAGAAAAAGGAAAAAAATGGCTTTTCTTCTGGCTGGGTATTCTCAAGGGAAACAAGGGGACTGAACCCACCTAAGCAGTCTCCCAGGGATAGAAAGGGAAGACAGAATCTTGAAAGCAATGATCAGATGGAATACAACTGCCTTAAAAATAACTTTAGGTATTCAGTTTTATTTGTAACACTCTGAAAACATTTGCAGAATTAAAAATGCATTTGCATTATGTGATGGGCGTGTGGCAAGGTTGATGCAGCCTCGTAGGTGAACCTTCGAGGCCTACGCCAACAGCTGGTGAATGCGCCCTGGAACGGGACAGGCCGGAGCTTCACCTTTACCAGCCACCTCCTCTGCAGGTTGAGCCCTGGGATTCTGGTGACCAGCAGGACTTAGGTGGGTCCCTAGGGCGGTCAAGCAAGCGGGAGTCCAAGAAAAAGCTGAGGTCAGGGCAGGCGGCAGGCAGGAGATACCAGGACAAGGCCAAAGGTCGGGGCAAGCAGGCGAAGTCAGTCCAAGACTAAGGTCAGTTCCAGGCGACAGGCAAGAGTAATCAGGTCCAATGCTAAGGTCAGGTCCAGGCAGCAGGCAAGAATAGTCAGGTCCAAGTCCAGAGCAAAGGTCAGAACCAGGAGGTCAAACCAAGGAAGTCTGGAAGAGGCAAGGACCAGGCAAGGCTGGAACAGGAACGCAGAGCAACATGTACTGCTAGAGCGGGAGAACCATTGGTAAGGCCCCCGGCATAAAGTCCTCACGCCTATGTGCACGCGTGCCTAAGGAAGGCAGCACTGGTGCTGAGGGGGATGGCACAGGAGCAGCATGACATGGCGGGGCCTGGACGTGAATGTGGCCGGTTGTGGGCCTACCCCATGATCAGTCAAGCATGACACATCAGCAATGTCAGTATCAATGTTTATCACTTTTCCCTTTTGCCTGTGTAGGTAACAATAAACCTAAGAATAAAACCGGTTCTTTCAACTAGTTGGGAGTACTCATCAGATAAGTATTTGTTACTGAAAGAAAATCTACTTTCTCTAAAAGTACTTGCTTGACTCCTACTCCTTTAAAGAATTAGAGTCTTTTTGTGAATGTTTTGTCTTTCAGTTGTTATGAATTACAGCTACATTCCTGGATAAAGGGTAATTATTAAAACTGCTTGTTCTTCTGTTTGTCTGTGTCTGCGATTTTCTTGTCTTTTCCTTTTTCTGTATGCTATTTCTCTCTCTCTTTACTTGGGAGTTTTGAATCACTCTGGGGCCGATGTAGTAGGACCCGCGGCAAAACAAGCACTAGTTATGAGCGTGGGTTTTGATCACTGCTTGTGGCTGAAGCTGGCGCGTCCACGGAATGAAAAAATAAAACATTATGCTTATGATTTGCATGCAGAAATGCGCTCACGTACGAAAAAATGCGCATACCTAAGCGTGGTAAGGGCCTATGTAATAAGCAGCTGCATCCGCCTCAAAACCTGCGCCAATAATCCACACATAAAAGCAAGCGAGCGAACAGGTCTCTCTATTAAGTGAAAGTATGGCCCTGGAAAGTATTTTTAAATATTTCAAATAACTGTGCTGCAGAAAACATAGCAAATATTTTCATGGATGCTAATTCACATCGGCATAGCAGTGAGATAGGTGCTCAGTTGGGCACCAATTTGGATGCTCGGGTGCTGACATAGGCATTCAGCTGGGAGCAAATATGGATGCTCTGGCACCCAGAAAGGTACCTAGCTAATCTTGCCACTCAAGCCCTGAGCTAGGCGCTTATTTGGCCATGAATCTATACGATCGGGTGCCCAGAAAAGCGCCTACCTAAGCTGGCCACTCGGACACCGAGATAGGCGCTCAGCTAGGTGCTTTTCAGGATGCTCAGACGCTGACATCGGGCCCCCAAGTCAGTGCTGACACTTAATTTGTGTCCTGACCATGGCGTTAAAAATCTGCATTAAAAAACCCACACCAGCATTAGCGCGGCTCCCTGCATTGCCTATGATTAGCTAATTGCCTCCTTTGCATGCTGTTAGCATGCATTCGCGCAGGAAAGGAGGAGCCGGCTGTCGTGGTACATGTGGGCACCAAGGACATAGGAAAATGTGGGAGGGAGGTTCTGGAAGCCAAATTTAGGCTCTTAGGCAGAAAGCTTAAATCCAGAACCTCCAGGGTAGCATTCTCTGAAATGCTCCCTGTTCCATGTGCAGGTCACCAGAGGCAGGCAGAGCTCTGGAGTCTCAATGCGTGGATGAGACGATGGTGCAAGGAAGAGGGATTCAGTTTTGTTAGGAACTGCGGAACCTTTTGGGGAAGGGGGAGTCTCTCCCGAAGGGATGGGCTCCACCTTAACCAGGGTGGAACCAGACTGCTGGCGCTAACCTTTAAAAAGGAGATAGAGCAGCTTTTAAACTTGAACAAAGGGGAAAGCCGACACTCGCTCAGTAGCGCATGGTTCGGAGAGAGGTATCTTCAAAGGATACTAATGATGCATTAGAATTAGGGCATCCCGACAGTGAGGTTCCAATAATTAGAAAAATAGTCCAAGTGCCTGTAACTAAAAACTCACCTGAGCTAAAAAATTCTAACTTATCCCTATCAATTAAAAAGCAGAATGAAAATGCAAACAAAAAACAAACTTTGAAATGTTTGTATGCTAATGCCAGAAAGCTAAGAAGTAAGATGGGAGAATTAGAATGTATAGCAGTAAATGATGACATAGACTTAATTGGCATCTCAGAGACATGGTGGAAAGAGGATAACCAATGGGACAATGCTATACCGGGGTACAAATTATATCGCAATGACAGAGGGGAGCACCCGGGAGGAGGTGTGGCGCTTTATGTCCGGGATGGCATAGAGTCCAACAGGATAAACATCCTGCATGAGACTAAATACAAAATTGAATCTTTATGGGTAGAAATCCCTTGTGTGTCGGGGAAGACAATAGTGATAGGGGTATACTACCGTCTACCTGGTCAAGATGGTGAGACGGACAGTGAAATGGTAAGAGAAATTAGGGAAGCTAACCAAATTGGTAGTACAGTAATAATGGGAGACTTCAATTACCCCAATATTGACTGGGTAAATGTATCATCGGGACACGCTAGAGAGATAACATTCCTGGATGGAATAAATGATAGCTTTATGGAGCAATTGGTTCAGGAACTGACGAGAGAGGGAGCAATTTTAGATCTAATTCTCAGTGGAGCACAGGACTTGGTGAGAGAGGTAACTGTGGTGGGGCCGCTTGGCAATAGTGATCATAATATGATCAAATTTGATTTAATGACTGGAAGAGGAACAGTGTGCAAATCCAAGGCTCTCGTGCTAAACTTTCAAAAGGGAAACTTTGATAAAAAGAGAAAAATTGTTAGAAAAAAACTGAAAGGAGCAGCTACAAAAGTAAAAAATGTCCAAGAGGCTTAGTCATTGTTAAAAAATACCATTCTAGAAGCACAGTCTAGATGTATTCCACACATTAAGAAAGGTGGAAAGAAGGCAAAATGATTACCGGCATGGTTAAAAGGGGAGGTGAAAGAAGCTATTTTAGCCAAAAGGTCTTCATTCAAAAATTGGAAGAAGGAACCAATAGAAGAAAATAGGATAAAGCATAAACGTTGGCAAGTTAAATGTAAGACATTGATAAGACAGGCTAAGAGAGAATTTGAAAAGAACTTGGCTGTAGAGGCAAACACTCACAGTAAAAACTTTTTAAAATATATCTGAAGCAGAAAGCCTGTGAGGGAGTCAGTTGGACTGTTAGATGATTGAGGGTTTAAAGGGGCACTTAGAGAAGATAAGGCCATCACGGAAAGATTAAATGATTTCTTTGCTTCGGTGTTTACTGAAGAGGATGTTGGGGAGGTACCCATAATGGAGAAGGTTTTCATGGGTAATGATTCAGATGGACTGAATCAAATCACGGTGAACCTAGAAGATGTGGTAGGCCTGATTGACAAACTGAAGAGTAGTAAATCACCTGGACCAGATGGTATACACCCCAGAGTTCTGAAGGAACTAAAAAATGAAATTTCAGACCTATTAGTAAAAATTTGTAACCTATCATTAAAATCATCCATTGTACCTGAAGATTGGCGGATAGCAAATGTAACCCCAATATTTAAAAAGGGCTCCAAGGGCGATCCGGGAAACTACAGACCGGTTAGCCTGACTTCAGTGCCAGGAAAAATAGTGGAAAGTGTTCTAAACATCAAAATCACAGAACATATAGAAAGACATGGTTTAATGGAACAAAGTCAGCATGGCTTTACCCAGGACAAGTCTTGCCTCACAAATCTGCTTCACTTTTTTGAAGGAGTTAATAAACATGTGGATAAAGGTGAACCGGTAGATGTAGTATACTTGGATTTTCAGAAGGCGTTTGACAAAGTTCCTCATGAGAGGCTTCTAGGAAAAGTAAAAAGTCATGGGATAGGTGGCGATGTCTTTTCGTGGATTGCAAACTGGCTAAAAGACAGGAAACAGAGCGTAGGATTAAATGGACAATTTTCTCAGTGGAAGGGAGTGGACAGTGGAGTGCCTCAGGGATCTGTATTGGGACCCTTACTTTTCAATATATTTATAAATGATCTGGAAAGAAATACGATGAGTGAGATAATCAAATTTGCAGATGACACAAAATTGTTCAGAGTAGTTAAATCACAAGCAGATTGTGATAAATTGCAGGAAGACCTTGTGAGACTGGAAAATTGGGCATCCAAATGGCAGATGAAATTTAATGTGGATAAGTGCAAGGTGATGCATATAGGGAAAAATAACCCATGCTATAATTACAGAATGTTGGGTTCCATATTAGGTGCTACAACCCAAGAGAGATCTAGGTGTCATAGTGGATAACACATTGAAATCGTCGGTTCAGTGTGCTGCGGCAGTCAAAAAAGCAAACAGAATGTTGGGAATTATTAGAAAGGGAATGGTGAATAAAACGGAAAATGTCATAATGCCCCTGTATCGCTCCATGGTGAGACCGCACCATGAATACTGTGTACAATTCTGGTCGCCGCATCTCAAAAAAGATATAATTGCGATGGAGAAGGTACAGAGAAGGGCTACCAAAATGATAAGGGGAATGGAACAGCTCCCCTATGAGGAAAGACTAAAGAGGTTAGGACTTTTCAGCTTGGAGAAGAGATGGCTGAGGGGGGATATGATAGAGATGTTTAAAATTATGAGAGGTCTAGAATGGGTAGATGTGAATCGGTTATTTACTCTTTCGGATAATAGAAAGCCTAGGGGGCACTACATGAAGTTAGCATGGGGCACATTTAAAACTAATCGGAGAAAGTTCTTTTTTACTCAACGCACAATTAAACTCTGGAATTTGTTGTCAGAGGATGTGGTTAGTGCAGTTAGTATAGCTGTGTTTAAAAAAGGATTGGATAAGTTCTTGGAGGAGAAGTCCATAGCCACTCCCCTTAGCAATGGTAACATGGAATAGACTTAGGTTTTGGGTACTTGCCAGGTTCTTATGGCCTGGATTGACCACTGCTGGAAACAAGATGCTGGGCTTGATGGACCCTTGGTCTGACCCAGTATGGCATTTTCTTATGTTCTGATGTTCTAAAAACTGTGGCTCCTTAAGCGCGTTCATACCCACTTTTTTCCTGTGTACAAAACCCTTTTTACATCCCCGTATGGGGCCTTGCATGGGAAAACGCACATCCAAACCCACGTACATCCGCACACAGACCCGCTGCAGCTTCAGCGCACCTTATTACATCGGCCCCTCTGTGTGTAATTCTTTCTTTCCATATTTAATACACCTGAGTTACTGTGTGCTGTTTCCTCAAAATCTCTCTTTCCTGTTCTCTGTATTCCTGCTGGGTTATGTCTCAGTTTTTCCTTCGGTAGTCTAATTAGACTGAGTGCTTGTTTCATGGCCTGTACACTTAGCTGGATCCACTGATTTCTCACTGGTTTTCGTCCCCTCCATCGATGTTAGATAGTGTGTCTGGTACAGCGCTGCTAGCGATCACAGCTTGAGTAGATGAAGGGGCTCTTTCTCTTGATCTCGGTTGGAAGCATAGTCTCCTGGCTTGTTTGTCAGACTATCTAGGCTTTAAATAAAAAAATAGTGTCTGACTACACTGCCACCAATTATCTTCTGAAGGTGTGCTAAGTTTTGAGTTCCCTTTTCCTGTGGTCTTGTAGCCTTGTTGTCTGGACTAGTTTAGTGAATAAATAAAAAGATAATTTTGGTTCTTTATTCTGGCTAAGGCCCAGAGGAATCTCTTCAGAGTTCTTTCCAGTGTGGTAAGATATAGTTTCACACTCTCTCTTTCCTTACATACACATACTTGCTCAAGTTCCTATTTCCAGGGCCAGTTATTTACTGTATAATAGTTATTAACCAGTTTCCTAATCTGGTCGCTGATATAATTTTGTATTTTCTCAGGAATTTTAGGTATGCACAAACACTATTGTAATGATCTCTCAATTCACAACTGTGTACTTGCACTGTACTGAAATTACCCAGGATTTTATTTATTTATTTATTTATTTATTTATTTATTTATTTATTTAAAATTCTTATATACCGCACAATGGGTAGGGGTCTATCCGTCTAGGCGGTTTACATATTTGCACATACACAAATAGTAATACATATTGACAAACGTTTCATAAAATCTTATACAGGCATGTTAAAATTTATAAAATAAGCAATTAAATTGATGAACTTAGTATAAGTTGTACGCTTGGGTGAAAAGATGTGTTTTTAACAGTTTCTTAAATTCTGTACGGTTGGCTGTGAGACGGATATGATCTGGGAGTGTGTTCCACAATATTGGACCGGCGACAGAAAATGCTCGTTTACGGGTTAATGCTAGACTTACGGATTTTACTGTAGGTACTTCGAGAATGCATTTGTCAAGGGAGAGGAGTTGTCTGGTAGGTCTGTAAATTCTTAATAGTGAGCATAGCCAGATGGAATTGGTGTTGTAGAGTAAGTTGTGTATTGTAGACAGGATTTTATAGGATATACGATATGAAATTGGGAGCCAATGCAAATGTTGTAGAATGGGAGTAATATGATCTGACCGGGGTGTGTTGTATAACATTCGGGCGGCTGCGTTTTGTATTAACTGTAAAGGTCGTATCGTAGATTGCGGTAAACCTAGATAAAGGGAGTTACAGTAATCTAGTGAGGATAGGATTAATGCCTGGGTAATTAATCTGAAGTCATTTGGAAGAAGGAGTGGTTTGAGTTTTTTTATCAAGTATATTTTGTAGAAAGATTTTTTTACGATTTCAGATATGTGATCAGTCATTGTAAGTTTGGAATCTATTGTTATACCTAGGTTTTTTGCATGAGGTTTTATATTGATGGGTTGGTTCTGAAAAGTGAAAATTGGTGGTGGTCGGTGTACTGAGTCAGGTACGGTAGATAAGTAGATTAACTCTGTTTTACTTGTGTTTAATTTGAGTCTGTTGTGGGAAAGCCATGTTTTTATTGTGGTTAGGTATAAATGTAACAAGGAGGAAGTTTTTGACCAGGACTCTGTAAAAGGTATGATGAACTGTATGTCATCTGCGTAAATTTTGAAATTGAGGTCTAGTCCAGCAAGAAGGCGGATAGTAATCCTTCACAGGATAAGATGGGTTTTCTCCCTTTTACTGCTAATGCTGTGCTGCTCTCGGTTAGAACCTTGATCCCTTTCTCTGTTCAGTTCTTACAGAGGGACGCAGATGGAAGCTAAATACTTGAGTCCGATAACTGCTTCCGATGATTAAGAGTTAATTGAAAATTATACTTTCTAACATAATAGAGCATCAGAAATTGAAGCAGACTGTCCTTTACTCCAGTCTCTTTAGTTAAACAGATAATTTCTTTATAAGAGGACAGGTGTAGTCATGGAATAAACTATTTAGTCAAGAGATATATCTCACATTACCTCTTTCAATTATTCCTGCTTTCTTTGCAATGGAAGAGATCAGTATACATCTGAATTTCAGATCAAACGTAAGGGGTTGCAGAGCTGTGTGACTCAATATGTAATCACAAATTCACTTCACAACTTCTTCCCTCAGTTCCAGTCAACTCGTGTTTTTGCATCAAAGGCTGTTAAATTAGCACGCATTACATCCACTGTTATTAACGTTAAATGTTAACTGACTTATCCTAGCTCTTACCTGAAAATGCGTGCCTTCCTCTCTATGCTTTTCGAACACTCAAACACTTTTGAACAGACTTTGGAAGAGCTGAGGAGTAAAACCCTTCTGCTCCGTGTCACTGCCAACCATCACTCTGCCAGAATTCTCACTGAAACTGTTTGGAGAGAATCCTTCCACTGTTGTGACATCAGTTAAATAGTTCTCCAAGATCCTTTAGGGAAAGTTTTAATATATGTTTTAATATATGTTTAGCATATACAGACTTCCCCCTTCTTAATATCAAGTTATCAGGACAAACTGTTAGAAATGTTTGAGCCCGATTAGCGACCTAAATGAAATCTGAGTTACTCAATCAGTGGGGAACTCAAAGCTGTATTTCCGCCAGCCTCTTTGCAGCACCTACTCAGCACATGCTCACCAAATGGTGGGTGCTAGCTCATTTGCATACACACTGACTAGAAAATTACAGCAGGGCTGCTATGAAATGGAGTCTGCTGTTTAGAAAACCAGGACTGGATCAGTTGTTTTTAATGGACTGGAGTCCCATGTTCTCAAAAGTTTGACTCTTAAATCCAACTTTTCTATCCTAACTGGTTCTGTTTGTCTTTTAAAGTGGTTCACAGTATTTTCTCTTGCCACGAACCTTAATTTTAGGGCCAAATCACTTCATACAATACCATAATAAGATGTAAACCCGTCCTCTCAAATTTCTCCCAAATTAAAAACATGTAGAGGGTCCCCAGTTTTCCTTTGAGGATTACGAGCATTTCATCGCAGAATTCTCCTGCCTTTGGTACCATTTTGGATCTCTTTCCACAGCTTCAACAAACACCATTGTTAGTGATCTTTAACCCCCTCCAAAATCCCTCAAAAGACAGGATAGTGATACTGAGGCTTCCCTCACCTGGCCACCACCATTATTTGTGTTCAGATCAGGCCATTTAGAGAGCTTGGGCACAATCTTTAATTGGCCACATTTTAAAGTTTCAAGGGGGATTTGACCCCCTTTTAAACTTGGGTCAGTTGATGTTCACCCAGACCCTTCAAATTCCTGCGTGAGCATCTGGTGGTTCCCCCCACCCTAGATTGGGGTTTATTTTCAAATGTTGCCGCTTACTTTCCCTTATTTTTATATTTAAAAAATGTCCCCGATTCTGCTGTGCCCCGGAAATGACCCCTACCACGGTCCACTTCCAGTGTGGCCCACGTCTGTTGCCGGCACCGGGGACTTTCCCATCTGTCCCCGACACTGATCTCTGGTTTTCAGGGGCAGCAGCAGCATCCCCCAAGGCTGCCGCAATCTTAATGGCAGAAACTCCAGCCCTCCTGCCTCCCTCACTGCAGCCCGGGCTGAAAATACTGCGGATTCTCCCCTCTGGTAGCCACAAGGCAGGGAAGCCTCGGAGCTGTCTCCTAGAGCTCTTGGCTTCTGGGAGAGTCATTCCTGCAGCAGCTCCCAACCTGCCGCGACTCTGCATCCACCAGCAGCCCCCAGGTTAGCTTTATTTTTAATAACAAATATTATACCCCCCCCTTCTTATTTTTAACCCCAGGGATTACATGGGAATTTTGCCGTATTTTAATAGACCCTCACACTGTGCCTAGTCTGGTAGTCTGGTCATAGGAGCAATGGTCCTGAGGCCGGGAACCATACATCAGGGCCCTGGTACCTTATATTATGGGCTCTAAATCCAGCTGCCACGGGTCACCCACATCCCCCCTTTTGAGGACTACAACTCCCTGCTGCATCGGAGCTGTGATCGCAGCCTGTGCAACAGCCCTGGACCTAGCCGACCCAGGGAAGAGGACCAGTGGCACGGCAATGCCACTGAACCCCCACTTATCCCAAGTAATTTAGCCCTGACAACAGCCCTCCTATCTGCCTCAAAGTAGGCATGGGCTTCCGCTTATAGCCGGGCTAACAAGAGGCGTTCCCTGGGAGAGGGGGAGGGGAGGAAACCAGCACACGCACACACATGTTCCATTTTCAAACGTGGCCATGCTATTTTACCCCTGCTGGGCCGTCGCACAGTACATACTAGGTGCTTTCAGCATGCACACCCTATACTGGCTCATTTTCAAAGAAAAACGATCTGGGTAGTTTCTCTTTGAGAATTAGCTGCAGAGTACGCATGTTACACCTACTCGCATACTTTGCAGCTCTGTGTGCTATGGAAAACTGTCCCTGTAATGCTTGTTATTCTGTTTTCAGGAAGGTGGTGTTTGATAGATCATTCATTTGTTGTTGATTTGTGGATCCTCCTGCTGAATAGAGTTAATTATGCTCAGCAGAGTAATTGTGAGGTTACCCCTTTATTGCTGTGTAGAGACCCCTAGGTTTCCACTAGATGGCCCTAGATCTGAGCCCTACAGTTAACCAGGTAGGAGGGAGAAACCATTTATTTATGTAAAAATATTTATATCCTGCTTCTCCATAGTTCGGAGTGGGTTACAGAAAGTGCACATATTAAAACAAACATTACCTCATTAAAAATTAAAGCCAACTTACATTTTGTTACAATAATGCAAAATACAATGCACATGAAAATCAAAAGGGCCTAGGAGAGAGGCAAGGCACTAATTTTAGAGAGGTCAGGCCCCCAGAGATCAAATGCAACTTAAAGTGGTACGTTTTTAAGTTTTTAAAAAACATTTTTGGATCTTGGGTATTGTGGAACAAATACGGGAGAGAGTTCCATAATAGCGGACTGGCCACCGAGAAAGATCGCTCCCTAAGTTTCCATTCCCTACAGCACCTCCCTTACAGGATTGCGTGGTGGTTTTGTTCCAGTCCAGAAGTGCGTGTGGGGGGGGAGGGGAAGCTAGGAGGATAAGTATGGTGTTTTGGTTTGGCTTTTTGGAGAATGAGGAGCAGTTTGCATTATCCCTGTTTAAGTTAGGGCCTACCAACCTAACTTGGTGCTTTTTCTGTGAGAAGAGACCTTTCAGTGCACCTCCTGCCTGTGAGGATCTGCCTCGTCTTTTTGTAGAGACACTTTGAGGGAAGATTGGATATTTCCCTGGCCCAGACTCAGTCTGGTGGGGGACATGCTTCAGATCTGGAGGCGTTCTCCCTGCCTGTGAAGGGGCTGCAGTGATAGTTTTACCTCAGAAGAACCTTTGAGACTTTGTTAATATTTTACCACCGCTCCTCACGCTGGGGCTGGGCTGCAATGGCCTGGTTCCTCTGCACAGCAGACCTTTCCTCAAGAGAGGTCACAGCAGGAGTACTTGGGACAAGAAAGAAGAGACCAGATCTTTGGAGACTCATCCCTGGGATTTCCACCATTCAGGGGCACAGGACACAGGCTGGGGTGAAGAAGACTGGACTTATGGACCACAAGTAGGATTTTTCCAGGACTAGGGGGATCCCCTCACAACTAGGATTTCCCTGCCCCACTGGGGCAGTTTAATCACTCAATCCAAGAGTGATAAGCCTCTTCCCAGGATCCCGAGACTAAGGACACCTACTCAGAGAGAGACAGTAAGGAAGTTCAGTGGGCGAAACCAGTGTTAACCCAGCTGTAGCCTGGCACAGTTATCTGCTGATTGGATATTTGTTTATTTTGAAGAAATCATAGTAAATCTTCATTTTGAACACCCGCCGACACTGTGTGCTGTCTGGTCTCTGCTACACAGCTTCACCTAAAGAAGTTTAGTGGCACACAAGTGAAAGGGATTTCATTAAACCGCCTGGGTCTAGAAGGGCATCCTTTCCCCCCTAGAAAAGAACTCCCTCCTTGGGACAAGAAGGTGGGGGGAGAGAGACAGTGGAATTAGCCCCAGAGACAGATTTTTCTATGGACCCTTTGGGATATTGCCCACTTGCTAAAAGGGGGTTACAGCTGCTTTAGGCATTATGAGGGCAATAATCAAACTGACTGCATTTGATACAAACAGCGTGGGAAGTTTTTGCTGGCAGGATTTGCAGCTGGTAATTTTGCTTTGTTTAGTACCCCTGGAAAAAATACCCAAAGAGATCTACACCTTCTTTTTCATGGATGCTTTTTCCCAGCCCAAAACAACACAAATCATTTTGAAACTTCAGACCTACTCATTTTGTTGCCTGCCTCGGTCTAACCCCTCCCCGGGAACCCCTCCATACAGTGCGTGTAATTTTACCCACTTAGAGGGTGGGCAATTTCCCCAAAAACCCATTTATGTGGGCAAAGCACTGTTTGGTCTGCAGAAAAACCTTTGAATATTGCCCTGCCCATATCTTATCAGCACCAGGATACAGGACAGACCAGGACAACATAATTTTTTTCAGCACATGTACACTGGGGGGGGGGGGGGGGGGGAGGTTGTGAATAGCTGCACTGCTCACACATTGCAGCCCGTTTTCAAAGGGAAACCATCCACGTCCCTGTAATCTGCATCCGCTGTTTGGGTGGGAGGCTGAGCGGGCTTACATAGTGCACGTGTGCTTGGAAATCGAATGTGATGTGCCATCCCCTTTCCTGGGAGCACCTCTCCTTAGCCTGGCTAGAAAAGTACATGCGTTGTGAGAGCCCCTGCACACATTTAAACGAGCAGAGGAGTACGACTTCCAGCCAAGCCATTTTTCCTGGATAAGAGTTTCTTTACCCTGACAGAACAGCGCTGAAAACTGTCCTTCCCCCATTCCTCTGCACCCTCTGGCTTTTCCATCCCCTGAGCATTTCATAGTGCAAACCATTCAACCTGGCCATCAGATGCTGGGGGCAGCAGTACGCTTGGCTTGCACACACAAAGGCCTGGTAAAATGAATGCCTTGACGATGCACGCTGTTCTACTTCATGCCTTCCAATGGGGGGCGCCACCGCTTTGTATTTCTGGTTACTATAGGCTGGGTCCCATATTCCTCCCTGGGAGACCCGAACCTCATTTCCAAGTGGAAATCTAGTTTCAGCGGGATCTACCCAGAGGGCCGTGTATATATATATATAGCACTATTTACTTTTAAATTAGAAATATTTTCCTACAGTCTCCCAGGGAGCACTCTCTGACCTGGCGCTCGGCAATAACATCAGCATATGCCATCATCTTAGTGACACCTCTGGCTCCAAGGTGAGCAGGGATCCCCTGGATGATCTCATGTAACTGAACTGCTATTAACAAAGGATGTAGGGAAAAGCTGTATGGAGCAGGGCACTAAGATGACAACCCCCATAAAATGCCCAACTGAAGTTTAATGCGGGCTCCTAAACACCTGTGAACAATAGGAACACTGTATCGAGTGTGAGATAAACAAGACAGTCATTGAACACAGGTTCCAGGCTTCAGAAGGCGAATATTGCTGGGTATGTGGGTTTTGATGAATAGAGCTATCATTAAAAAAAAAAAAAAAAAAAAGTCTTCTTGGGAGATATTCAGCAAGCATTGCACAGGAAAACATGTGGGGTGTGCAGGAAGCAGACCCACCGTAAACACGTTAATGGCTCGTGTCACAAGGGATTATTCACCCACACACTGCCACACCTCTGCATTCATGTCCCAGGGGTCTCGGCGCCAATATTTACTCCAGTTCAGGGCCAAGGACGCCACTGAGAAAGAAACTTGCAGTCGGGGAATCCTGGCAGCACGCTTTGTGTGCCCTGCTCCAAATGGAAACACCGAGTAGGCTCAATGCGGAGAGGCTGAACTGGGCTGGAGGGAAGGAAGAGGCTCCTGATTTTAAATAGACCATGCACACTTTGATTAATTAGTCATTGAATTCCTGTCTGGAAGCCGCCTGCGCTGGGCCGCATTTACCATACTCAGATTATTGTAATGTCAGATTTAAAACTCTTTATCACCTGGAGGCATCCTGGCACAGATATACAGAGGTGAAGGAGAGCCTAGAGTGGCCCAGTATCACAGCCAGCCTAATCTCCAGGCCGGAATATGATCTGGTAAATAAAAACATTCATAAGGAGGCAGTGGCAGCATCAGTCATCAAGTGCTGGCTCTGGAGATGCCGTGAAGTTGTGGATCTCCATTCCCAAAAGTGTATGGAGATGATTTGTAGTGTGGGGGCTACCAAAGCTGAATTTGACGGTGATCTAAAGACAGTTTGCTGCTCCACCTCCCCAATGGTCTCTTTTTCAGCACGGGGGTAACGACAGGTATTTTAATAAAACGTGGGTCATTGCAGCTCAGGGTGTGACAGTCACCTCATGCAGCTCGAACCTGCACCCAGCCAACCAAGACCAGCCGGCTGGCGAGTGCTGGGATGCTATGAACAAAAAGTACAGCAGATAACCTTAGCCCTTAAAACTTAACTTAGAGGGAGACACCTTCATGGAAGAAGTCATCTGCCAGCTTCATGGAAGCTGTACCTGGAGTCCAAGCTGAAGGCCATCCTCACATGTCCTAAGAAAAACATCTTTCAGTGAAGGGGGGGGGGGGGGGAGCGGTGTGTGTGAGAGGGGTGAGGAGACATCAGGCTCATTTGTTCTAAAAAATGGAAATGCAACCAGAACCTTGTCTGGGAAAAGCACCAGCCAAAGCTCTGTCTGTGGAGCAGAAACCAGTAAACCTACCAAAAGCCAGCAGGTGAAGGAAGTGCTGCTTAATCTGCCCAGCCTAGGACAAGAGCGGGGCTGAACAAACCCATATGAGCAGATGAGCGGATGGGGAGGCAGTGAGTATGCAAATAATGAAACAAACCCCTCTGACTTCCAGAGCGGAGCAGGTGCTGAGCTTTCTCTCAAGCCTGTGGCGACAACTGTCAGAAGAAACCCCGGCAATGCACCATAGCTCTGTTTGTTTATTATGGCTTGAATTAAAAAAAAATATGAATTTGAGGAAAACAAATGCAATACCCTTGGGAGAAACAAACCAAAAAATAGTTGACAGGCTTTATTAGTTTTTGATCATGAGCACAATAATGTATGTTTTCCCTATCATTTTAATTCTGTACACGTCAATGCTTTGAATTCATTTTTGATGTCCGTCGGGGTAGTGTCTCCAAATAGGCTTGTTTTGCACGTACCATGGCAGGCATGAACCTCGCTCATAAGCCAGCCTAGGTTGAGTACGATCTGATATCTCTCAAATCTGCTGCCAGCGTGCGTCTCAAAACTTGCATTGTGCCACAGAGAGCTTCCTCCTGTGGTTTTGTGATTATACAGGCAAACATAGCGAGGTGAGCTTGGAAGCTTTTGAATCATGCCTGTGGCAGCTGGAACAACTGGAACTGCTCTCGCATCTTTCTGCCACATTTTCCTAGTTTTTGATTGCATCTCTTGATTGCATCTCTTCATCTTCTCTCTCTCTCTCTCTCTCTCTCTCACTTCATCCGAAATACAGAATAGTGCTTGGTAAAGTTACTCCAGGGCAGGAGTAACCAGCCCCTTTGATCCTCTGTGCTTTGAATAGCAGCAGCTGTGATCCAGGGCAGGGGTGGGAGGGAGGTAGCAGACACACGTACACGCGTGCCGGCACACGCCTGGCCTGGGCACTAATGGAGCTGAGCCCTGCTGTGGAATGATTGCTATGTGTCAGCTGAGGACTGGAGGAAGCGAGGCTGCTGCAAGGCTAATTGGCAGGATTAATGGGAGCCAGGTCCCTGTGTGTGCAGGGAGAGGGTGGGAGCTGCCAGACCAGGAGAGAAGGAAGCAAGGGATGGGGGAGGGGTTGAAATGGGGACTCTCTGTTATATGCCTGAGGGGCCTGTATACCTAAGGTTTTTGCCTATTTTGTGTCTATGAGAAATAGACACCTAAATTTAGGCATCTAAGGGCTGGATTTTCCATTCTCGCAGAGAATGGTGAATCCCAGCATTAACGGGGTGTGTGTGTGTGTTTGTGTGTGTGTGTGTGTGTGTGTGAAAGCCGGCAGCGATCGCACCACCGCGATGTTCTCACTGCCGGCTTTCGCACCCAATAGCACCACTGTGAAAGGTGGTGCTATTGGGGGTGCTACTGGCGGCGATAACGGTGCTTATCTTATCGCCGCCAGTGGAGATAGCGCCGTGTTCCCCTCCTCGCCGCCCCGACTCTTCCCCTCCCTGCCCCTGGTAAGCTATCGCATGCGAAAAGGACTTTTCGCGTGTGATAGGCTTAGAAAATGACCCCCTAAATCAGGTTCCCATTCAACTTGCGTAACATATTTCATATGTTTCCAGTGTTTATGTGTTTTTCCCCATGTAGCTTGATTACGGCTATCATGTTCTTTCTATGTAGGTCATATGTGTTTCCCATATTCCACCTTTCATGGCACTTCAGAGTGGATTATATTCAGATACTGGGTGACTGAACTGCTTAAGTGAGAGAATATTCGCTATCTTTGACAGGTCCCCTCACATTTACAATTAGTGGTGTCACCTACTGAATTTATTTAAGGTGCAGTCTGTGTGTTTTTTCCTGTTTGCATAGGATTACAGTGTAGTTTGAAAGTATTTTACCTGCATTCTTAAAGCATTTTTAATTTAGCTTGCATGTAGTTTCCCTGTTGTTTTAGTTTAGCTGGCATGTGCTTCGGTGCAGTCTGCAGCACTGATGTGGCTTGTCTATTAGTCACAGCAGCTTTGCAAGGGATATGCCTGCAGTTTGTATGCCAGTTCCCTGTGGTGCACTTCTAGATGTATGCGTGTTTTTCTGTGAGGTGTAATAGTGCCCCTTCTTCCCTCAGCAAGATATACTGATGCAGATGTTTTGAATTTAATCATGCTTGGGACAGATATAGAGGGTAATGGTAGGAACGGGTTGAGAAAATGTTGGGGGGGGGGGGGGGGGGTTGGAGAGCTGGTGATGTTTTAAGTATGGGGATTTATATGCTCATTTATGCAAAGTGAAAGAGAACTTGAAAGGGAGACATCTTGGCAGACTGGGTGGGCCACTTTTTTTTTTTTTTAATCTGCTGTGTTATTACTATGATGTATTCCTGTTCAGAGAGAGTCCTGAGTGCAGAAGAGACATGCAAGGGTATCAAGTGATCGTTTCTGAATCCTTCTGCCTTCCTCTTCACTGATTTCCCCCCCCCCCTCGCCCCCGTCAAGGCCTGGAGACTGGCACGCGCAGCACACACGCTGCAAGCACAAGGGCGTGCAGCAACACAAGCCAGACTCAACAAGGAGTGAGGCTTGCCATTATACTCCACGCCAAGGCAGGGAATGCCATCATGCTCTGTTGTGCTTGCCGGGGCCTGTCCATATCTCTCTCTCCAGACCTATACCTTCAATCTGGAAACAAGGACGGGGACCATGATTATCCCATGGTGCTTCAGTGTCTCGGTTACGTATGCAGCAGGGGGATGCTCTAGTTGTATGAAATGTTCAGATTCTATGCTGGAGACTCTCTTGCTTCTTGTTCCTGGCTTTTATCTTTTCTGGGTGTGCAGCTTCCACCTAGGTGGGTGCTGGTGTACATCTTTTTCAGGAGGCATTTGAACAATTTTAAAGTGTGGGGTTAAATATGGTTAGTAAGCAGTATTTTTGTGTTGAGTTTTGTTTGATTTGATGCTTATTTGTTATGTTGTCTGTAATTTAATTATGAATGTATATTAGTGTGATCTGCTCAGAACAGCGGGACTGCTATGAGCAGAACAGAAATATTTTTAAAGAATAAATGAATAATAAAATAATAAAAGTTGGTTAATATCTGCTGGTTTCACCTAATATTCTAATCTAGACCTATTTTCTGGCAATGAGGATGGGATCCTGCTGCTGGTGATGTGCACGGGCATCAGGAGTGTGCAGTTCTTAATTGCTGAGTCCAACATGATCAGCCAGAACTCAGAGGGCAAGGCTATGCTTAGAAATCGAAGCAACAAATTCACCTGCAGCTATATCACCTGGGACTGTTCTGCGGAGAGACTGTCGTTCTATTTGGAAGCACATAAAATTGAAATCTCTGAACAGAATAGGTTGTTCTCTTGGCTATGTCTGGGGATATAAACATAGGCCATCATATGGTCACTTGTCTTGCCAGCCTTTTGCCAAACACTAAGAATATAAGAGATCATGGTGTGCTGACTCCGCAAACACGTTTTTGTCCTTGTTTGTATTGCTAGACAGCAGTTAAACCCTTTGATTCAACTTCAAGTAATCAGATGAAGTCAGCACTTCACTTCCAAAACGTTTATTAGAACAATGAATTACAAGTCACACATTGTGAAGAACTGGAGTCAAGATTAACAGCACAAATTCTGGAATTGTCACAGTTTAAATGAAGCAAACTGCAGCCATGCCAGACAGAAGCTGGAGTTCAACTGCAAATGGTAAGAAACAATGTTTTTCTCAGGAATTGTGGAAAAAGATACAGAAGGTTGCAGCTAGCTTTCTGAGAGACTTTTTCCAAACTGAAAATCCCTCCAAGCAATAAACTGTCCTAAGTAGCTGTGGGACAAAGGGAATAACTGAGAAGGGAGAAACACATTCAGGCCAATGCAATACCGACGCACTAAAAACGTGCATGCAACATCACCTCTCCTGGGTGCTCGATGCAATAGGCAAATGAGCCACTGCGCGAAAAAAGACGTGATAGGGATACATTGTGCGTCCCTAGCGTGTCCATGGCATCAGGCATCCAGGAGAAGTGGTCAGGTTAGGAAATCGGATGCTCAATTTTACACAGCCACGGGTTAGGAAAATGGACGCTCGTTAATTGAGCATCCGTTTTCCTAACCTGACCACTGGTAAGAGTTTTTAATTTTTTTTTTTTTTACGTTACTCTTTCGGTTCCTCCGACTTAATATTGAAACGATATTGTCAGAGGAAATACAGAAAAGCCGTATTTTCTACTTTTCTTTTAGGGCTAGCTGCTGGGCTGGCATTAATTTTTGAGAGTAAAAATGTGTGTGTCTGGTACATATTTTTTTTTTTACATAAGGGGGTAATAGCTAATAGCCTCATCAACATGGCATTTACATGTGACGAGCGCAATTAACTATGTGCTGCTTTGGACGTGCATCTTGGATGCACTAATCTCTTTATTGCTTAAGGGGTTGTGGACGCGTGTCCAACCGCGGATTAACCTGTGCGCTAGCCTGAGCTCACGGTATTGCATCGGCCTGACTGAGAATAAAAAGACAGGACAGGCAATGTCCAATCAGGAAATCCAGAACAATCAAACGGCAGCTCCAATGACCTATCAGAGCAAAGGTCTTATAACCTGCCGAAAATCTAAGCCAAACAATCTTAACAATAGGACACAGGGTGGCAGAGCAATAGGAAAAACATAGTAAATACATTGTGAAAACAGAATAAATAGCATTACTAAAGGCCCATTTCTTGCCTATGCTATCCATCATAGTGCAAAAGTTTCTGTTCCACAAGTGGAATTGCAGTTGTAATGAGAGCATTGCCATCTATAAGGCTGAGTAGTGCAGAATTGGGGACCATTGCAAATTTGGTGAAGTTTGAAATGACATGCTTTGTGACCGTCTAGTCTGTGGAGTCCAGAAAGAAGCACTTTAGTGCCAGTTCCTTGCCTAGCCAAATCTGACCCTTACAATAGCACATGACAAGGCTTTGGCAGCTGAAATGGTGCTGCAGTACACACAAGAAATCTGGGTCACCGTGACCAAGGTGGACATTGTCAGTCACAATAAGAAAGTCACTCAGTAGCCAGCTCCAGGGGCTGTGCTTTCAAACTCTAATTTTAGCCATAGATTTAAAGGGGCAGAGTGTCATTTTTGCAAAAAGAAAACCCACACATTGAATAAATGTGAAGTTCAAAACTCAGTAGTAAGAGGCATAGAGGGAACAACAAGAACCCTGATTCACAAAAAAATATGCTTGACATAGCAATGAATGATGAAATTGGGAAACTATACCACATCAGGACTATACACAGCATAGAATCACGTAATTCAAAATCCTTAATAACAGTCCATATCAAGGATCATGAATGCGAAATGGAGGTTGACTTTCAGTCTAGGGTGTCAGTTATCAGTGAAGACACTCTCAAGGAGTTGTTTTCTACTCAACCCTCCCAAGTTGTGTACCCCACAGTGCAGCATCCGTGATTGCAATGGACAGAACATTGAACTTGCAGGAAGCTGTTTTGTAAATGCTTGCTATGGCATTTTTTATGGGACTTTGCCATTTTTTATGGGACTTTGCCATTTTTTATGGGACTTTGTCATTCATAGTCATGTGGGGTAAATTCAAGATCCTTTTAGGAAAGAACTAGATTACACCTTTAGGAATCAGTATCTAAGGGTCCATGTCATCACTGATGGGCATCTCAAGGACATCATAGATGAATTCCCTCAGGTGTTCTCTGAGGAGCTGGGAGCTTACAAGGGACCAATAGTGTCATTCCACCTGGACCCAGCCACTGAACCCATTCAGTTGAAGGCCAGGAATGTGCCATTTGCACTGTGCCCTAAGATCAAGGCAGAACTTGAACATCTCATAACACAAGGCATCCTAAAACCAGCTACATAAACAAAATGGGCTACAAAATAGGGATGTGCGGATCTCTGGAGATTATAAGTGTACTGTCAAAAAGGCACTTAAAGAGCATCTGCATCCCATGCCTGCTATTAAACGACTATTTGAGCCAACTTCTAAAAATGAGTTATGCTTTTTTTTTTTTTTTTTTAATACTCAATTTCTATCATATGTTTAGGAACCTTCATTTTCAGTTTTATTTTCCTGGGAATTTATCAGTGTTTATTATAATGAAAAAAAAATGGGAGAAAAACTGGGAAAAAATGACTTTTTTTTGCCACTGATTGTCTCCCATTTTTGTTTGTTATAGTAAACCCTGATAAATTCCCAGGAAAATAAAATAAAACTGAAAATGAATGTCCCAATATATGTTTCTTCCATAAAAGGCACCATTTGCTGAACCTCTATACAGCTTTCTCCAGAAAGGGGACTCACTGATATGCAAATACTTTCTGGAACTTTAAAAAATTCCTGACATCAGACTATGTTCATTCACTATGAAGAACAAAGGCCTCTTTCTGTCACCCGGGATGCCTCATCACACAATGCAGGGGCTGCGCTCAGCCATGCATTACCAGATGATATGGAGGCACCAATTGCCTACTCTTCTCGAACCCTGTTGTCACCTGAACAGAATTATTCTCAGACTGATAGAGAAGCACTTGTTTTGGTAAATGGACTTAAAAAGTTCCACAACTATGTTTATGGCTGTGTCTATTGGACACACTGGGCAACAATGAAAGTGTTACTGACCTAAAAAGATCCTACTCTGTAGTATCTTGATGTGCTGAACACGAATATGACCATGAAAAGTTTTTATTGGCTCTCGTTTTGAAGATATTTAATATAGTTCACTTTCTATGTTTAGTCATGTAAATTTATCCAGTAAGACTGTAAATAAGCCCAGAATGATGTAATATTGCATAATACCATCATGCACACATCATCCAGAGTTTATTACATCATTTTCTGATGCAATGCAGTTCTACTGCCATGCTGCTGCTGAGTAAGCTGACATCAGCAGTGTACTATATGAAGCCCAGTCAGAAAGGGTGAGCATTTGAAATATTCATGCTAGCTGACTACTGCTGGACACTCCGCAGAGATGCTCCCGAACAGGTGTACAAGAGACAAGCAAAGAAATCTAAGACGTAGTCTATGGCTTCATTTTTCAAATGGTATTAACCGTAGGTCTCCTACTATTGGCATACAATTCAAGATGTAATTATATTATTGCATATTACAAAAAAACTAGAGCCAATTTTGCATTTTCACAGTCACATTCATGTTTAGCACATGGAAATTTATAAGAATTGACTAATTTCATTTCTGTAACATGACTTTTGTGAAAATTTGTTGCCCCGATAGACAAGCCTATACCCCCTGGCTTTTCGCCACAGATGCAGCATCGGTATATCCTACTGACTGCTTAGGACTATACATTGGTGCACAAATTTGGCAAAGCAATTGCCCAGCTGGTGCCTTAAGCCGCTTGCTACGTCAGGCGTTAGACTTTTGTTGTTCCACCTCTGGCCAAAGTTCTGATGCTAGAAATTCTTCCTGCTGCTCCCCTCAAGGCTGCCCAGATAGCTAACTGACTGCAAAGGACCCTGTCCTACCTGTGCCCTAAACTGGGTGTGGAGAGGATGGTTAGGTGATAAACGACCCAAGGAGTTCGGACCATTCTCAAGCAGGCAGCATGAACTCTCAGTCCATAAGGGATGTCTCCTTTGGGGAAACCATGTTGTGTTTCCAAGGAAAGGTCATCAGGTCATTCTAGCCTTTTATATGCAGCACATCCTGGAGTTGTGCATATGAAAGCACTGGCCAGGAGTTATGTCTGGTGGCCTGGAATAGCTGCTGACATAGAAAGAATTGTCAAAAAGTGAGACACAGGGAGCGCTGTGCTGCGAGCAACAAGGATGGACGCGTGAGAGCAGAGCTCCAGCTCCCGAGGCCTAGACCACCTGCCCCTAACAGTACAAATTCTCCCGTAAGACCAGATTATCTCTCTCAGAAGTTTGTGAACATACTGGGATGGCTGCTAAGCGAAAAACGGCAGACCTGAAACATTTTGGGTTCCAAAAGCAGCCTCTGGAGACTCCGACATCGGAGAATGTACAGGCCACAGAGCCTAATGATGACATTTTCAATGGAGAGGAGGCCTCTGTCTCTGAACGGAGCTACCAGCGAAGGACCCCCCTAGCAGAGATGAGATGCGAGGTTGGTTCCAAGAGATTTGCGCTGACCTTAAATTACATAAAACGGAGCTGTTAGCCTCGATTGCGGAAATTAAAGAAGATTTCGCGGCCTTAGGGAATCGGGTTGACGATTTCGATAACCGGGTAGATGGCCACGCGGTGACCATGGTGGCCCTCACCACACAATGACAGCAACTTCAACAAGAAAACAAACTTATTTGATGAAAAATTGAAGATCTCAAAAACCGTTCGAGCCGCTGTAATTTACTTAAACGGGAGGTCCCCGAAATAGACACCTACAAGAACGCTGCTGAGGTCGCGATGAAAATCTGCTCCTTTCTCTTGGACAAAATGCCGACAGAATCGTCTTCATCTACCATTGCTGGAGGCTCCCCGGTAGAACTTGAATGGGTCCATAGGGCTTTGGGACCCAGAATGGACAATAAAATAAGAGACATTGTCATCTGCCTGCAGAGCTTCCAGCAGAAAACTCAAATTTTTGATATAGCTAGGAACACCCTGAATGGACATGGGAAGGCCATAAGATCTCAATTTTTCAAGTCCTCGTGCCCGCTACACTGCGAAAACGCTATGATTTGAGAGAAGCCACCCGGACCCTCTGTGGAGACAAACACGTTACCGGTGGACTTTCCCTTTTGGACTATATTTCACCCATCAAGGGATATCTCACTGAGTGAAGACCTTACTTGAAGCCGCAGAAGCCTTTAAAAATGCAGGACTACCTGTTACCTTTACCATCCCGGCAAAACCTGACTCCTTTCCAAAGAGGGATAATAATCCAAGATGGCAGCGAGTGGCGAATGGTCACCACAGACTACGCCGCCAGCCAGACAACAACAGCTCCACTTTATCTGACCAGGGCTGAAACTTTGAACGGTTATGATAATAATAATTATACTTCCTTCCTTAGGCGGAATAATGTATAAATGTTTTAGTAGCCCGGTTTAAGCTAAAGCCATAATCTAAAGAGCACAGGCTCTGGCCTGTCTTAGTTTGTTCTCAAATTACATGCGCTCTTTTTTGCTTATATTTACTCAGTTTAGAAATGATATTACAACAATTACATTTGATGGTTTTACAATATATCTGATGGGGGCGGCGGGTGGGTGTTCACTGGGAAATGTATATGCAACACGTGTCTTACTTTGTGCACGTTGCAAACCCCACGCACATATGATCTGCTGTGGAGATAAAGCAGATACTTGGGAAACGGGGGAACTAGCCAGAGGGTTTAACCAAGCATTACTGAGGTTGTCATTCCATTTCGGACTATACCATGAATGGGTGTTTATCAAAAGAAGAGGGGATCAACTGATTTAATTTCTATATCAATGATCCAGATTCTGTCACTAAAAGTAAAGGGGCTTAACAGCTATAGAAAGCGCCAGCTCCTATTTCAGGAATTGCACAGACAGAAGAAACCCACTTGCTGAAAAGGCATGAGGGTCTGCTCAAGCACAAGGACTTTCCTGCGTAATACTTTGCCTCTAGCACAGTACTCTCATGTTATACTGGGGTAGCAATTTTAATGTCGTCGACTTTCGTGCATGAGGTACTTTATATGTATGAGACCCCACGGGGCGAATGCTAGTGCTTATCATCCATGCAGGGCTGGAGGTTTTCACACTGGTAAATGTTTATTCCCCGAATATTGATCAGGATTATTTTTTTCAGGACCTAGAGGCAAGACTATCCTCATGCGACAGCAGGCTATTAATTTTGGGTGGTGATTTCAACCTAACCCTGAAGCCCAGTTTGGATAACTTAGGTGCTGGTCCTCCCACAGCGAGGGGAGATAGGCATAAGCTTATGAATATGTTAGACTCATGGGGGTTGGTGGATGTTTGGCGACAATGATATCCCACAACTCGGCAATACACCGTTTACTCTAATGCTCACGCCACATATTCCCGTATTGACTACTTTTTGGTGAATAAACTGTTACAAAATAAAGTAGTGCAGGAGGAGATCGAAGCCATAACTTGGTCAGATCATGCCTCTATCTGGATGGAAGTCTCTCTTACAGTTATTGATGGGGGTATGAAATATTGGCTTCTGAATGAAAGTTTGCTTACAGATGCTACCTTCATCGGTAAGGTAGAACGTCACTTAAAGGAATATTTTCATCTTCAGACTACTTTAGACTCTTACCCAGCGATTATTTGGGAATGCTCTTCATTGCACAAGCTACTTATTGTAAAAACCTCAAGGAGCAAAAGAGGTCCCAGCTAGCTAAGGAAATCCAGACATTATCCCAAGTACATATGGCACGTCCATCAGGGGCTATCCTTACCCAGCTGTGCATGGCTTGCAGGGAGCTTCAAGCTCTGGATAATGAATATTTATTTATTTAAGGCTTTTATATACCGACTTTCTTGATACAAATCAAATCAACTCGGTTTACATCAAACTAAGCAGAACAATAATCAACCAATTAACAAGTGACACTTTAAAGGAGCATAAAAGTTACATTATAACAAGGATGTCTTAACTGGGAGAAGGAAAAAAAGAGGGGGAGAACGAAGATAAATAACTATATACAATAAATTACTATATACAATGGAATATGGGAAGGAGGCAAGGGGCCGACATCATGACTTGTGAGCATGATTAGCAATTGTTTATTTTCATAGACAGAATGATAATTCTAAATCAGACTGTTGGGCTAGTGGCAGGGAAGGCTCAGCCTAATAGCCATGTCTTTAATTTCTTTTTGAAATAGTACATAAACTGAATATCACCAAACAAAACTTCTTTGAAGGTGGAAATAAAGTGGGCCATTTCCTAGTGAGATGCTTGAAAGCAACACAGGTGCAAAATAACATAGCCAAACTAAAGGACACACAGGGAAATCTAGAGACTCAAACTGCAGACATTCACCATTGCCTTACTCAATTTTATGCCACACTATATAGCGCTAACTCTAATATAACTCTCACAGAAATAGATCACTATCTAGCTTTGGTTCAGGTTCCTCAGTTGACTCCTACTCAACAACAGCTGTTGGACAGTCCCATAATCTCCCCTGAGGTACTACTCGCAATTAAAGGGCTCAAAAGTGGCAAAGCTCCAGGTTTAGATGGGCTTTCCAGTAAATATTATAAAACATTTTCTCATAATCTGGTCTCCTCTTTGGCAGAAGTCTTTAACTATCTATGGTTGGGCGGACAACTGGGGCCCCATTCCAACACAGCAGGGATATCGGTCATAGCTAAACCAGGAAAGGACCCTACTTTATGCGGCTCATACCGCCCTATTTCCTTAATTAATTTAGATTTAAAAATTCTGGCGAGGATCCTTGCAGAACGATTTAATAACGTGCTATCTGTTTTAATACATCATGACCAAGCTGGATTATACCCGGAAGGTTGGCCTCTGATAATGTACGTAGGATTATTGACCTTATATGGTGGGTTAATAAGGAATCGATCCCAAGCGTCCTATTATCAGTTGATGCTGAGAAGGCATTCGATATGGTGCACTGGCCTTTCCTATTTCGAACGCTCAGCAAAATGGGCTTTGGGGATCCATTCCTGACCTGGATACACCAACTTTATCACCTCCCTAAAGCACAGGTGAAAGTGAACGGGGGGGATATGGCGACAACTTCTCTATAGCCCAAGCTACCAGACAGGGATGTCCCCTCTCCCCACTTTTATTTGCTTTATTCCTAGAACCTTTTAATTCGATTATCAGAGGCTCTAATAATATCTATGGAGTCCAATTAGGCCCCTCACAGTACAAAATGTCACTGTTTGCCAATGATGTTTTATTTACTCTCTAACTAGCCCTCAACAATCCTTGCCAGCAGTAATGGAGGAACTGCAGAAATTCAGTGCTGTATAAGGCTTTAAAGTAAATTTTAAGAAATCAGAAATTTTAAACATAAATGTACCGGCAGAAGTTATTCACCCAATATGGACATCTCTTCCATTTAGATGGAGAACAAAACCATTGAAATACCTGGGAGTATATCTAGATCCAGATTTAACTAAATTTATGCTCTAAATTATGACGCATTGCTGAAAACTATCGACAAGGATCTATTAAGATGGCACAGAGAATCCTACTCGTGGCTAGGGTGTATAGCTATTGTCAAGATGAGTACACTCCCACGTTTACTTTACCTGTTTATAACATTTCTGATCAATCTCTCCCCCACTATACTCTGGAGACTTCAGAAGAAAATCTTTGATTTTATATGGAAAAAAAGACCACCAAGGATTGCATGTTCTGTTTTTTATAGTTCTAAGGAGAGTGGTGGGATGGGTGTACCAAATTTAGGCTGGTACTTTGCGGCAGTTCAGCTGAAGGTGCTTTTGAATATCCACAACCCACTCCATCCAAGTCCCTGACAATTGATTGAACAACAAATTGTGGGTGATATGCTTCTGTCTGCAATACCTTGGCAACCGCGCCAAACATGGCGGGCCATCCCAAACATCCCAATATCCTTACAGACTACGTTGAATGTTTGGACAAAGTGGAAGGGGCATCTAGTCGGGGATAGTCCGTATCATTATCTTTCTCACTTGTTCCATAATCTCAGATTCCTGGCGGGCTTATCCAAGAATGCCTTTACTAATTTGAAATCAATGGGGCTGACTTTGATGGAACACTTTTTACAATAAGGAAAAATTATGTCTGTAGACACTATTGTCGAAATTACATGATTCTACTCCCCTAAAGTTTTGGAGTGCGCACAAATCTCTCATTTGTGCATTCTCCCATAATCTCTCCACTGGCAAATCTATGTTTGAATCTTATTGCACACAAACCAATGGAGTGAAAGGGGCAATCTCCAAAATTTATAAATTACTTCAAGGTCCGATGACCACTAAGCCAGCCTTTATGGTGTCCTGGGAATCTGAGCTTAATTTAACTTTGAGCCTAGATGATTGGGCCAAGATCTTTCTCTGAGCCCGCAGGTGTTCCATCTCAGCCAATTTACAGGAACATTGCCTGAAGATCCTTTACAGATGGCACTTTGTTCCTGCACGATTACATAGGATGTTCCCTGCCCTATCCGCTAAATGCTGGAGGAACTGTGGTTAGATAGGCACTTACCTTCATATATGGTGGTTCTTTATACTGGAAACAAATAGCGGATTAGATTGCTCAACTATTGGAAATAGAGGCCAACCCGGATCCTCGTATCATTCTGCTGGGAGAACCTATAGAGGGGTTGACGACTCACCAACAACGATTGTGCCAGCAATTGTACATTGCTGTTCATCTAGAATTAGCCTGTAAATGGAAATGTCCAGATTCTCCCTCCATAAAATACAGGAATTAAAACACATCAGGCTTAACTTCTCTGGTCTCTGAGGGGGGGGGGGGGGGGATGACGTGAAATGGATGCAGGATGTCTGGTATGCGTGTGAAGAGAGAATGCGGCTGTGGGGGACAGGAGTACGACCCAGCTTGGGAGATGTATGACTGTTTATGGGGTGGTAGGGTGGATGGAAATGTGACGTGATAAAAGGAAAGGGGTTTGTAGATGGCTGTGCTTTTCTCATTATCCAAACTGTTTTTGAGGCTTTAACATATAGTTGAAACTCTTCTGTTTCTGTATAACGCTGTGAGTATTGCTCTTTGTGAGGCTTTGTACATCCCTTGACAATAAAAATTATTTTGACAAAAAAAAACAACAACACATCACAGCTATACACTACAATCAATTAGTTGTCTATCAGGCAGTTTGGGTATGTTTATTTTCCTGGTGTCACACTCACAATCAGGGATAACGTCCAATTTCTGACCAAGAACCCTTTCCTTAGCTAACTTCCCACATGTTAAGTCCCTCATTGATAGGCCCTGTATGGAAGTGGGAGGCTATTCGCCCTTTGATCCTGACATTGAGTATATTTATATATAACAGAGCATCACAAGTTCCCTCATTGGAATAAATCACGGAGTAGAGAATAACACTCTTTTCCTTTTATCTAGGAATGTATATGTTATCAATGCCTTGCTTGGATTTGGGGGGTGGAGGGAACTAAGCGGGTCAGACACTTGTTTAACCTTGAAGCATTATGTTATAAAATGTACTCGCATTATGAAGAAAAAAGTCTTGGCAATTATTCACTGTACTTGAATACTGTTTATTTTAATTGTTATTTTGCCAATAAAAGCTTTAAATACAAAAAAAAAAAAAAGTGAGCACATGCCACTTCCTCTTGAAATGACTAGAAACCGTGTCAAGGGTTCACATTAATTGTGCAAGTCATTTCAAGGGAAGAACTTCCTTGTTGTGGTAGATTCTTATTGAGGTGGCTCAAGGTAATCACTGTATCCTCATAGACATCTGCTAAAATAATTACAGTGCTTCGACAGTGGCTTGAAACTCATGGGCTACTGACACGATCAGTCAGATCAGTCCTGTCAGACAACGGGTCTGCTTTCACGGATGTGAAATGTAAACCGTTGTGATGGCGAAACCGAACGACAGTATATAAAACACGACAAATAAATAGAAAAATAAATAAAAATGTGAAACCTCATTAGGGCTGCCATCATTGCACCTCACTAACTCCAGGCAAATGGCCTTTCAGATCAGATGGTGCAGTCAACAAAAGAGAATCTTTAAGAAGACTGGCCTACTATGCATGCCCGATTCCTCATTTCACAACATGTCACACCTTGTCTACCTACAGGCGTCAGACAGAATGGCTTATGAACATCCTCTGAATACATGCTTAGACCATCTCCATCCTGTCCTCACTACGGAAATACAAACAAGAACAGGAGCTAGACTCCTCCCTGTGCTCATCTACCTTACATTCATTTACACCATGAGGTCCATTTTCAGTTGCTGTGTGGCTTGGCAGTTGCATGTTGATGAGGCTATTAGGGAATTACCTGCAATGCAAAAGAAAAAAAAGTGCATTTAAAACGCACATTTTGACGCTAAAAAAGTAACGCCTGCCTACAGCAGGCATTAATTGCTGAGCACTCCCAAAGGTTGTACAGAAAAGCAGTTAACAAGCGTCTATTTCCCTAACCCTTGGCTATGCGCCAATTAGGAAAATGGATGCTGATAGGGGCGTGCTGAACACTTGGGAAAGGGACACTCAGTTAACAAGCGCTTTTAGTTTTGCCGCTCATCAAGGACTGAGACTAAATGACAGCCTTTAAACCTTGGTGCAGCAGTGCGCGGCCCCTGCGGTTGGACGATCATATCACCTAGGGGGAAGGGTTTTACGCATGCAGCAGGAGGCGCTCTAGTACGAAGGCTCACGTTCTGTGCCAGACACGCTCTGGTTTTTCGTTCCTGTCCTTTATCTTTTCTGGCTGTACAGATCCCACCTAGTGGGTGCAGGTGTACATAATAAAAGATGGTTAATATCTCCTGGCTCCACCTAATAATATTCTGTACCCTCACCACTCTGGACCATCATTCCTGCCTAGGCCATAGGTAAAGGGTGGAGTAATTGAGATATATGCACATAGGCATAGTAACAAAAGTAAAGGAGTAAAAGGCAGGTTTCCTTTACCCAGCACATCTAGCCTGCCCAGCAGCAATTTTACGTACGTTTTATTCACACTAAATAAAATTCCCACATGGAACTCAACACCCTCGTCCCACTGTGTCCGTTTTAGGGTTGCAACTGCTGCTCCATGCCTTCCAGGAAGCACAGTGCAGCCATATCACCTCTGCCTGGGGCTGAAAGCGTTGCTCAGTGGAATTGCCCAGTGCCCTCATTACCATTCTCTTGCCACCAGGGATCCTCTGTGTTCATCCCATGCTTTTTTTGAAGTCATGGTCCATGCCGTCACCACTTCCTCTGTGAGGGCATTCCAAGCATTCACCACCCTCTCTGTGAAAAAATAACTCCTGACATTGTTCCTGAATCTACCCCCCCTGAAGCTTCATACTGTAATCCCTAGGTCTACAGTTTCTTTTCCATTGAGAAAGCGTGGCTTTCTGTGAATTAATGCCTTTCATGTATTTAAATGCCTACACATTTCTGTAGTCTGCAGCTGTCCTGCTAACGTGGCTGCACCAGAGAATTGCAGCAGAGCATCTCGAGGCCTGTAAGAAATAAAGATTGCTTCGCAGCAGATGCCGAATCTACGAGCCCACTGGCAGATATTCACAAACTGCTGTCCTCTGTGTGGGGATACGTGACCGCAAAAGTAATGAATTCAGCATTGCACAGGTCTGGATTTGTCAATAGCCACACTAGACCTGTGCCTAGGGTGGCAAAAATCTGGGTGGGCAGCAGGCTGGCTGAAGATTTGCTTCCTTCCAGCTGTGCTGAATCTAACTCAGCCAGGGAACAGCCCTCTGCTTCCTGATCCAGCCCCTCCCTTCCCAGGCAGCATGCAGGGAACAAGATGAGAGGGGGGTGAGCCTGGAGCACAGAGAGCAAAGGGGGATCCTTTTGTTAAGATTAGGAGGGGCTGAATGGGATCATTGGGGGTGAGAAGAGAGGCTGAGGAATGAGAGTGGATCAGATGGGGGGGAAAGGGGCAGTGTTGGTGTGTGTGAGAGAGAGAAGGGACTGATGCTGGTGTGTGTGTGAGAGAGAGAGAAGGGACTGATGCTGGTGTGTGTGTGTGAGAGAGAGAAGGGACTGATGCTGGTGTGTGTGTGTGTGTGTGAGAGAGAGAGAAGGGACTGATGCTGGTGTGTGTGTGTTTGCTAGATTGAGAGGTTAGAAAGGAGTTGTAAGGGGAGCAGGACCAGAGCACAGAGCACAGAGCCCCCTTCCCCACCCACTGCAATTCAGGTTCTCTCTCCCTTGATCTCAGATTCAATCCCCCAGATCCTGGAACCTCCCTTCCTTCCTCTCCCTTCCCTCCACCCCCCCAACATGTCCTACTCCCTTTCTCAATCCCAGAATCTCCCTCCCTCTCCCTCGTTTTCTCCCATCCCAGATTCCTGATTTCCCCCTGTCCTCCTTGATCTTCCCCATTATCTATCCTTCCTATTCCTAGTCCTCCTCCTTTCCTGTCCCCCATTCCTGGTCCTCTGTCTCACCCTCTCCTCCTCTTTTGTCCATCCCTAAGATTTCATCCCTGATTTGATAATTAAGATCCCTATTCCTCACTCAATAAAAATAAATAAATGATGTAGGCACAAGCAAGGTTGGAAAATTGCTTAATTTTTATCATATGAAAGATGGAAACCTTTGCCAATGTGCTTCACAATTTTCCAGTTCTTGCCACTGAATCTCTGCCTGAGCTGCAACAGCAAACTCTGGGTCTGTGCCTTACACCTCCTGCTCCCTGTTGTCTGACCCCAGAGGGGGTCACAACAGCAGCAGCAGTGCCTAGGGGTGGCAAACTCCTAAATCCATCTCTGGTATTGCATTCCTATAGCACTATTTGTCTTTGTCTTCCTCTTCTCTCTTTCTCCCTCTCTGTTTCTCGCTCACTGCCTCTCTCTCTCTCTCCCAGTTCCCTCTCCTTTTCCAGGCACTGCTGCTGTGACCTGCTCCCTGGCAGCAGGTCTCTGGGTGGGGAGCTGTCTCCTCCCTGTGATTAATGAGTACAGGTGATCACACATACAGGATCCCTCCTCCCCCTCCCTCCCACAGGCACACCCATCACACATTCCCCATCACTACACACACACACCTGCACCTAGGGCAGGGCCCTCGCCAGTCTCCCCACCACTTCACTCATTCCTCAAGAATGTGTCCACACATCTGCCCAGTCTGCTCCTGTGTTTGTACAGCCAAGAGGAGATTTGGGAGGGTCAGGCTGTCTGTCCATGCTAGATCTTGCCCCTCAGGTCTTCAATCTAGCACTTATCAGATAACCATGTTGTTTACATAGCGCACACGATCACAGCCTGAGCAGAAAGCAGTTCTCCTTCACCCAGCACACATGATCACAGTCTTAGCAGAGGGCAGTTCTCCTTTGATCAGCATACAGGCTCACAGCCTGAGCTTGAGGACTTGGTTAGAAGCGTGGCCTGAAATCCAGGGAAGCAAGGGTTCAAATCCCACTTCCTGCACTGACACATCTTGGGCAAGCCTATCTCTTGCTGCCTGTCTGCTCTGCATTTAGATTGTTAGTTACTTAAGGCAGGAACTTATTGAGCCTGAAATCTAACAATGCTGTAAATTGCCGATGCAATAAAGTGCGCTCAGGTCTACACGGGTTTCGGACACGCTAGCCTAACACCCGATGCAATAAGGAGATTAGTACGTCCCAAACAAATGCATAGCCAATAGTGCTCATCACAGATAAATTCCATGTAGATGAGGCTATTAACTGTTAACTCCTGATGCAAAAACTCGCTGTGCACCCAGCACACAATTTTTAACGCAGCAAAATTAACTCCAGCCCTGGAGGTGGTGTTAAGTTAATCTGTGAGTCAAGGGTTTATGAGAAATTAAAAAATACAGTCCTCTGTGGTTCCTCCTAGTTAGTATCCTTGTGAAATTTACTGCTTGCGGTGTTTAAAAAGAAGGGTATACGGGCTTGATTAAAAAAAAAAACCCCCAAACAATTCTGGATGCACAATGCACTCGCACGAAAGCAAGGGGCACTCAGCCATGGGCGTCCAGCGACCTCAGCAAAATCAGCCAGAAGTGGGATAAAAACGGACGCTCGTACTGAGCACCCATTGCAATTGTGGCGCCCAATGCATTTGAGCGCTAGGGACGCGCAATTCTTCCCTTTTTTTAATGCAGCCCCTCATTTACATATTGCATTGGGTGCCCAGGGGGATGTGGCTGTGCACGCATTAGGAAAGCCGAGAGCTTGATACGAACGCCCGCTTTAATGTGCGCCTTACTGCATCGGCCCCCTCAGAAAAATAAGCTGCATGTATTTAATCATTCTTTAAAGTGCCCATGGAGAGAGTTCCATAGATTCCTTGTTGTTCTGCCTTCTCCCAAACATATAAGTTAATGAGGCCTATAGGGGAGTCCTATCCTCCACAGGATCAGCAGGGCAGCTGGCCATGCCACACTAAAAGGGGTGACTTAGGTAGGGTTTCTAAGTCTACGGAAGAGACTCCAAGTGCCTCGCTTCTAGGCCTGCTCCCCGGCTCTCTGGCCTGGCTCAGGGCAGTCATTTTCATGCCTGACAGATGCACTGCAGTCTGGCAGCAATTACTCAGGCAGGTGGCAGACACAAGGCAGGGGCCCTGCAGGCACTGGGAAGGGGGCTGGAGGCTTATTAGACTAATTAGACAATGGGTGATTGCTCTAAACATAAAAACCCATCCTTCTTGTCTTGTCTTCCTTTCCCCGCCCCTTCTCTTTTTTTTTTTTTTCACTCCCCTCCTTTCTTCCTCTTTTTCCAAATCAAATTCAAGAAAACATTATTGGCAGGGCATGCATTGTCAAAGTAATGTATAGAGTAGCACAAAGAAAGAGGCACCTAGTGCAGAACAGAAACATCAAAGGCAGTTCCTAAGCTCTGGTAATGGTTAGTATTTAGCAAAAATCAAACTGCAGGCCCCCCCCCCCCCCCCTCCAAGACCGCGCACAGATCTAAGTCATATAAAAACCTTTAATGTGGGTGGTCTTACTGGCCAGCCAAGGGAGCACTGGAAAACAAGGTCAAAAGAAGGCGACCCCAGTGCCTTTCATTCTATGCATTCGGGGAAAATGGGCACATCAGGGCATCCCATTTCTCTGGTGCTCCCCTGACTGGTCAGTCACATCAAAGCTTTTAAAATGATTTAGATTCGTGTGCTGTCTTGGTTTCTTTTCTACATTTTAATGTTTTGCTATTTTGGACAAAAGCAGCAGTCTGCTAGCATTAGTGTTTTGTAGATTTTAATTCCCCTAACCCCTTGTGAGAGAAAGGGTTGTTTATTATATTCATACACTATTCTGCTGTATTTTTCTGCTGTTGTACTTATATGCAGTTGTATTTATGTGCTACTATGTATTTTGATGATGTATTGTAAGCTGCCCTGGCTCATGTAATGCAATGTAATTAATGCCTGGTCTGAAACAAAACAATGTTGTCTTTCTTTGCATAAAGCTTTTCTGGCTTGGTGAGAGGTTACCACATACTCTTTTGTTGCTGTTGTTTTTTCTGTTTCCCTCAGGATTATACACAGCTTTTCCTGCTCATTCTGTTGTGGGAAGTCTTTGTTCTTCTCTGTCTGCTCTGAGAAATGTGCATCTCTTATTGCTGTATTTTTGCATTGCACAGGAGGAAATGCAGCTCTGTTTCTATTTCTCCGGCGTTGCATTGCATGCAGTTGAGCTTTGAGGGGTTTCCAGTTCAGTTTTTGTCTGCATACTGTATTTCTATGTCTAATTTGTGGTCACTTACTCTGTCTTTGATGAGGGTCTGTGTTCTGTGTGTGTGGGTGAGGAATTCTGCTAATGTGTAGGTTCTGCGTAGGGATTGATAGCAGTCCTGCTTCTTCTGTTTTCCAATCTGCACATCCCAATAGAAGGAGTATTGGCTGTGTGGGGCCCATTGTAATATTTACAATGCTGTCTTTTCATCGGTAGGGTTGTTGCTGTTTGAGTCCTGGGAGTGTGCGTTTCCTACATATGTACCGAGCATATTTTAATTTTGTTAGAGATGGCAGTTTCCTCCTGCTCCTTTGGGTTTCCAGCTCATTCAGAACATGAGCTCCAGCTTCATGAATCTTCATTTATCTCTACTCTGGGTTTTCCCCTCCCTTTTCTATATTACTCCTCCCAACTGGATCAGTTCAGGCATTGCAGCCACAGTCCTCAGTCAGGGCCCCACAAGCCACAGCTTCCTCTGCGATTCAGAGAAGGTGCATCCTAAATCTGTCCACTAAGTGTCACCATTGAGCAAAGGGGCTGTGAATGCTGCCTCCGCAGCATCCCTAGCTCCAGGTGGCTTGGGGAGAAGAAGCCCGGCCTGGGAATCAAACCCAGTCTTCTCTCAGGATTTGTTTTCCACATAGAATACAAGGAATGAACCTCCTCACTTAAGCCTGGGTATGTTAGATATGATCCCAATCTCTCAAATTTACTTCTAGTGCTCTTCTTAATACTTGCATTGTGCCAAAGAGAGAACTTCCTTCTGGAGTTCATGGGGTGAGATATGTACAGGCAACATATCAAGGTGCACCTGGAAGTTCTTTCTAATCAGGCCAGTGGCACCCAAGATGAATGGAACTATTTCTGTATCTTCAGGCCACATTTTCCTCGAGTCTCTGATTACATCTCTTGGTACTCCATATATAGTACAGGTATTGACACTTCTAATTAGCAATGCTACAGCCACTATGTCTGGGTTTCTTTTTCTTTTCTTTTTTTAATAATCTCATTATTGGCATAAAGTCAAAGCATCAAAAACATCTAGATAAATATAGTCACGGGTTCACGTTCACGTGCCCTCATATAGACAAAAATATGTACCACCAATCAAGAGGTATATTTTGTGAATATAGCAGTCAAAGTACAATCACTGCCAAGACATCCACACCCCTATGCTTACTGCACATACATCAGGGCTTCCCAAACTTTTAACCAATGTGACTCCATTTTAGCTCTTGAAAATGCACATGACCCCAGGGATGATCCAAATAAATTAGCAAGTTTATGGTCCCCCTTCAACAATCACTTCACTCTCCCCTTCCTGTTGATCCCCTCAGTCAGCCTCCATCCTTTTCAGTTGATCTTTACTATCAACATTCATCCGCTTCAGAGGACCTCCTCTTTTAATGTCCTCCCCTCCACTCCAGCAGGTCCCCCTCTCCCCCCTCAAACCTCTTCCCTTCCAACTGATCCCCTCTTACATCCTCCCAGCTCCTCTGCCTCCCAAGCCCATCCCCTCTCACACCCCCTACAGCCTATTTTGCATCCCTCCTGCAGAACTGTTATGATCCCTAGGCCCTTCTTTTAACCTTCAACTTATCCTCTGTCATCTCCTCTATCATCTCTCCTCACTCTTATCCCCATCCTCTCTCTCTCCCCTCCCAGCCTTATCTCTTCCCCTCCAACCCTTTTCTCACACACCACAGCTGATGTCCTCTCATAGCCCAGCTCTTCTCTTACGTCTTCTGTTATTCACCCTCCACAACCAGTCCCTCACCATATGATCCAGCCCTCAAACCCTTCCTGCATTTGATTCTTTCCTTCAAAAAACTCTTCCTCCTAACAACCCCCTGTCCACAGTCAGCAGCCTGACTGCTGACTGGAGTGGCCTGGGAGGGAACTTCCCTACCCCCCCCCCCCCCCCACCCCACCTTCCCTTCCCTTCCCCTACCTCCCCCGCCCTTTCCCCCCTACCTTTTTCTTCGTTTTCTTTTGTTTAAAACTTACTTCAGCCCTGGGGCTGACGTAAGTTGTGTGCGCCGGCCGACTCCAATTTTGGAGTGGCCTGGGAGGGAACAGGGGAAGGCAGCGCGGCTCAGCTCAGGCTGAGCACGCGCAAGGTGCATAATTGTGCACCCCCTTGTGCGCGCCAATCCTCGATTTTATAACATGCGTGCACCTGCGCGCGCATGTTATAAAATCGCGGGTCCATGTGCGCGCGCATATCTATTAAAATCTACCCCTAAGTGAACTAGATGACTGCCTAGAGGGGCCACAGTGCTGTGGGCGGTTCAGTGATGGCATGTCTTCCTTCACGGTCCTGTGGCCCAGAAGAGAAAGTGGTGTCCCGTTGGCCTGCAGGGGGTGAGAAGAAGGAGATTGCCACATCCAGCAGGAGCAGCACCATGTGATATTGAGTTTATTGACAAGAGCAGTGCCACAGGCCACAGCAATCGATCAGAGTGCAGCAGCGCCACAAGCCACGGTGAGTCGGCTATAGTGTAGCAGCACCATGGGCTGCAGTTATCGGGAGCTGGAGCAGTGGGGCCTGCACGGCCGTCGGGAACTGGAGTAGCGGGCTGCATGGCTTGATTTTAGATTGCAGTAGTAGGACCCTGCAGCTATCAGGGGCTGGAGTTAGGGAGGAGCAGTAGCATTTCCCAGGCAGCTGAGACTAGAAGGAAAAGTCCTGTCAATGCTGAGGACTGAAGGAGGAAGCTGCTGCTACTTACTACTTGTGCCTTCCAGAAGGGCGGAAAAGTAAGTGAGTTAGAGTGTGTGTGTGAGAGAGGCTGCTTATCTGTGTGTGATTGAGCATGTGTGTATATGAGAGCGAGGAGAACATTTGTGTGCATCAACCCCCCTCTCCCTCCTCCTGTTCATCCATGACAATCTCAGGGCATCTGGAAATGAAAAATTCCCAGGTATGGAGAACAGGGAAAATTTAAAAAATCCATTTTAGTTATAATATTTGGGTTTTATTAGATGTTTCTGCTGTTTTGAAATGTTTTATTGGCATTTGGAAAATGTTTATATGAGTTTTTAATTATTGGATGTTATTCTGTCAGCAGTTTTAAAATATGTATTCTTTTTATTAGAATGGTTGTACTAATACTGATTTTATATTTTTTGATGTTTCATGAGGAATGGTAACATTTCTGTTTTTACCTTGTTGCATTGCATATAGAGTCTGACTTCTCGCGGTACCAGTTCAGTTTTTGCACATTTCTCTTTATACTTTATGGTTTCCTTATTCTGCATTAGGTGAGAGTTTGTCTGTGTTCTACATATGTGACCGAGGCGAGGTATTCTGCTAGCATTTAGTTTCTGTGTAAGGATCTGTAAGTAGCCTGGTCTGTTTTGTATTCCTAACAGAATGTGTATTGGTTTTGTAAGGTCTCGTGTAACATTTGCAGTATTGCTTTTCATAGGTAGGGTTGTTACTGTTTGAGTGCTAGCTATTAGTGCTGTTTTGGAATGGGTGTTTACTGTATTGTAATTGAAATTCAGTTTACGTATGGCTTTCTGAGGGCCAAGCTCACACCCAACATCATTACAAGGCTTAATACTATATGGACTCCAAGTGGTTTTTTTTAGCAGGATTTTCTATTCGGCACCAGAGCAGAGCATGTAAATATAAAATATATGTTGTAAGAGATTACTTTTACCTCAGAAGACTGTACTTTGAATATACGTTTTCATGTAAAATTTGTTTTTATAGATACATGTTTTATTTTATTGTGTGTGGGGAGCACATGACAGGTGGGAGGAAAGGCTGTAAGAATGCTTAGGGTGCATAACATCCTTGCAATGGCCCTGATTATAGCCTTCCTTCTTTCCAATAAACTTAAAATAACAAATCTCCTTTTTGCTTTTGTCACATATTGTCTGGTTTTCTAGTATCAAGCTTTTTATTGGTTTGAATTTTGTCCCCTATGATTACAATTTGTTCATTCTCTGCACGTCTATCAGAGACCTGATCTCCGTGTTTCTCTGGCACAGCAATGGTGTAGTGTTTACACATTTTCCAGTGGATGAGTCATGCTCTCTTGTTGTGCCTGTCTGTATACAGGCCTTCTGGCATCAGCACTGGGTATGTGCATTCACTCAATTCATTTTTGGAGGTTTGTGCATGTAAATTTTTTATGTGCAGGAAATTAGATTTAATGCTCTCAGGTACAACTTACAGGCATAAAGTCACATTTTTTTTCACGGAAAATGCCATTTACAGTATGTTCATAAGTTTTGAAAATGAATGGGAATTTTGGAACAAAAGTCCAAAAAAAAAAAACCAAAACAGCCAAAATGAACTGAACCAAAATGTTTTTGGCTTAACGTCACACCCAGTACAGGATGTGAACTATTTCTAGTTCTTGCTACTGATCCACTGGGCCGGCCTCTGAGTGTGTTTTTTCAAAGTTTTGTGTTATTTCATAATGTGCCTTTTTTCTAACAGGACCTGTTCTGACCATGGTTATAATGTTACTGTGTTCCCAGTGGGGTCAGAAGGCAGGGTGTTAACATCTCCCCCCCCCCCCCCAACTGTCCAAGTTCTCAGTCTCAGTCAAGAAGGGCCCATCCTCAGCTTTTGGCTAGAGTCTTCAGTTACTGTTAGATCTTAACCAAAGGCTGAGGAATGGTCCTGGTAATGGAGGGAGTTTGTATCATGGTTACTCTCTCTGGGATACAGAGGATGGGTTCAACCATAATTTCATTTATCACACTAGAAACATCTAATGTTCTTTTTGCAAGAGTATCGCCCCCTGCAAATTTGAGTGAGAGAGCAATGAGCACAAATGCAACAAAACCAGTAGTTCTGTCCACTTTTATACTTATACGAGGCATTTTCCACAAGGCCTCTTAAACAGTGCATGCCAAATTCTCATTTAAAAGTCTGTTTACAAAATGTGATTGGTTTGGTTTTGAATGGCCAGTGAATCCTAATGATTTCATTATGCAGAATAAAACCATCGTGCTGTCTCAGCTTTGAAAGCACATATTCATATTGGGCACTTGATTTTGAACATTGATTGAGGCCTGATTCGCTAAGGCCTTTCTCCCATTCTGTATCAATGAGAATAAAGCTCAGTGAATCAGGGCCTAAGAAGTATAAGCGGCAGGAAGCAGCAGGCGTCTGTGTTCCTTCATGATGCAGTGGTGACATCAGGTGGGGGAAAGGCAGAACTGTAAACAAATTTTTAGTTAAACATTTTAGTTCCATTTTTAGCATGCATTGAGGTCAGGGAGATTTTGCTAGAAAAGGGATAGTACAAATTAACATTGTGGGCTGAAAGGAAGGCGTTTCACTCCTGAAGGAGGGGGAATTGGTAGTTCTTACACAGGGAAGCTATCAGACTGTGGGGTTGAAGAGATGCCAAGTTACTCAATTCAAAGAAGAAAATTTTGGGCCAGTCCTGGATTTCTGGCATCCACATCCAATGCATTCTGGTACCTGCAGTGGTGATTTCAAATGGTAGAAACAGAGACTTCAAGCAGCGCAGTGCTGGCCAAAACTCTCCTTCCTTGAACTTGGTCACTTGGCAGCTCTGGAGCTGACCTTCCCCTGACTTCATCTCTAAAGGATCAGAGATGAAGTCAGGGAAGGTTTTTCTGCTTCTCTCTTTCTGAGAGGTATTTATTTTATTAATTTATTTTAGACATTTATACTCATCACAATCCACAGTACTTGGCAGTAACAATTTACCTACATAATAAAATGTATAAAAACCAGAATAAAAACATATGTTTAAAAATAGTATATGGAGATAAGGAATAAAATAAAAATAATAAAAACATTTTCAGACATAGGAAAGACCAATGCTGCAAACATCCTAACTTGACCAGCATTTGATCAGTCCATCCTGCTATTATAAGCCTGTCTGCAATAAAAAGCTGTTACTTGCTTCCTAAAAGGGAGTATAAATAACATTGGATGTTCCGGATCTCATCTGGTAAATTATTCCATAGTCCTGTGCAAAGAAAGTCCTCTCTCTTGTGGTTCCCAAATGTGGAGGTCGACCTGGAGGAATATCTAACAGATTGTGACCTGTTGACCTCAAGTTTTGTTAAGGCTTACATGAATACTACATGGGTAGTGTGTCTATGTCCAAAGGGAGAGGCTGAACCAGTCCTGGCTTATCTCTCATTCTATCTATAGACTTATAGTTACAGTTTCTTACATTTTTACACCAGTCCATATAACAGGACTGATTCAACCTGATGCTTTTGATATGGCATTAGGGTGTGTGTGTGTGTGTGTGTGTGTGTGTTTTTTTTTTTTTTAATGTTGAGAAACTCCCCTAATGCTTTAAAATAAGAGCTAAAAACCTGGGGCGGGACTTACCTGAACAGTCAAACTTGGTGTAAAGGGTGTTACTGGGGATGGACCCTTGGATCGAGACGAGGTTGACGCTACCTGCAGGGAGGAGCCCTGCAGGTCCTCGTCGTCGGCTGACAGAGCCAGCTGGTGCGGAGACCCAACAGGACCTTCACCAATACCAGCTCTCATTCCCCGCAGGTTGAGCCTGTGGGTACTGGGGCTGGCTAGACTTAGGTGCAGGTATCCGGAAGTGAAGAATCCCCCGAAGGACAGGAGGCACGAGCAGAGTCAAGGCGTTTCTAGGGTGTGTGTAGATTCATCTCTTCCTCTGAGTTGCCCTCTAGTCACCAGTTGTGGACTGCCATGTAGAATGTCAGTAGAGAAGGGTGCTAAGCCTACTGATTTTCTCAGTGGAAAAGGGTAAACAGTGGAGTGCCTCAGGGAAATGTACTTGGACCGGTGTTTTTCAATATATATATAAATGATCTGCAAAGGAATACGACGAGTGAAGTTATCAAATATGTGGATGATACAAAATTATTCAGAGTAATTAAATCACTAGCAGATTGTGATACATTACAGGAAGACCTTGCAAGACTGGAAGATTGGGCCTCAAAATGGCAGATGAAATTTAAAGTGGACAAGTGCAAGGTATTGCATATAGGGAAAAATAACCCTTGCTGTAGTTAGACGATGTTAGGTTCCATATTAGGTAGGGCCGGTGCAAGCGGATTTGGCACCCTAGGCAAGCCTTCTCCCTTGTGCCCCCACCCCCCCGGGTCACACCCCCACCTCCTGGTCTCGGCCCCGACTCCTACCTCATTCTCGATCACGCCCGCTGACTGTGTGGTTTTCTGGGTCACGAGCAGGTTGTACACTGCTCATGGCCCGCCAAATCTCCACTCCTCTTTGCCACCGCTTGTGGCCCCATATGGCTCACACCCAGTGGTGCACCAAGGGTCTCCGGCACACGGGGGCCAATGCATTTGTGTGCCTCTCCAGCATCCCCCCCTTAATCCTTCTTGTACTATTGCTTAAGGTCACAGAAAATCAGTGGCATCTCTAGACAGAAGAATTGTTGGGAGCCAAAATGACATTTCTTCATCACTCGCACCTCTATAGCATGGATCCTGCTTTAAAATTGGTTATAAAAAAAAAAGTGTTAATAAAAAAGTCCAAAGGGTCTTCTGCGTAATTTTAAAAAGCTGGCCAATTTCACACTATAAAATTATTTGATAGCCTCATTCAACTTATTCTATATGGCTATAAGAGTGAAGTCTGGAATATATAGGAAGGGACAGAATGTCAATACAAATCCTGCACCTCCAGTTCTGCAACTCTGTGCATCCACTGAAATTCCCCCAAACAATGGAGCTTGGATGTTTCCCTTACAGCTCATCATACTAAAAGATATTTTCAAATTCTGGTGTCACCTCACAGTAACAGCAGCACAAACACCTTCCACTGCCAGGCACATTGTGAACTAACACAAAACCCCGCAAAAAAGACACTCAAAATCTATACTGCAATCCCATAGACTTAATTGGCATCTCAGAGACATGGTGGAAAGAGGATAACCAATGGGACAGTGCTATATCGGGGTACAAATTATATCGCAATGACAGAGAGGAGCACTCGGGAGGAGGTGTGGCGCTTTATGTCCGGGATGGCATAGAGTCCAACAGGATAAACATCCTGCATGAGACTAAATACAAAATTGAATCTTTATGGGTAGAAATCCCTTGTGTGTCGGGGAAGACTATAGTGATAGGGGTATACTACCGTCCACCTGGTCAAGATGGTGAGACGGACAGTGAAATACTAAGAGAAATTAGGGAAGCTAACCAAATTGGTAGTGCAGTAATAATGGGAGACTTCAATTACCCCAATATTGACTGGGTAAATGTATCATCGGGACACCCTAGAGAGATAACGTTCCTGGATGAAATAAATGATAGCTTTATGGAGCAATTGGTTCAGGAACTGACGAGAGAGGGAGCAATTTTAGATCTAATTCTCAGTGGAGCACAGGACTTGGTGAGAGAGGTAACGGTGGTGGGGCCGCTTGGCAATAGTGATCATAATATGATCAAATTTGATTTAATGACTGGAAGAGGAACAGTGTGGAAATCCAAGGCTCTCGTGCTAAACTTTCAAAAGGGAAACTTTGATAAAATGAGAAAAATTGTTAGAAAAAAACTTAAAGGAGCAGCTACAAAAGTAAAAAATGTCCAAGAGGCGTGGTCATTGTTAAAAAATACCATTCTAGAAGCAAAGTCTAGATGTATTCCACACATTAAGAAAGGTGGAAAGAAGGCAAAACGATTACCGGCATGGTTAAAAGGGGAGGTGAAAGAAGCTATTTTAGCCAAAAGATCTTCATTCAAAAATTGGAAGAAGGAACCAAGAGAAGAAAATAGGATAATGCATAAATGTTGGCAAGTTAAATGTAAGACATTGATAAGACAGGCTAAGAGAGAATTTGAAAAGAAGTTGGCTGTAGAGGCAAAAACTCACAGTAAAAACTTTTTAAAATATATCTGAAGCAGAAAGCCTGTGAGGGAGTCAGTTGGACCGTTAGATGATCGAGGGGTTAAAGGGGCACTTAGAGAAGATAAGGCCATCACGGAATATTAAATGAGTTCTTTGCTTCGGTGTTTACTGAAGAGGATGTTGGGGAGGTACCCGTAATGGAGAAGGTTTTCATGGGTAATGATTCAGATGGACTGAATCAAATCATGGTGAACCCAGAAGATGTGGTAGGCCTGATTGACAAACTGAAGAGTAGTAAATCACCGGGACCGGATGGTATACACCCAAGATTCTGAAGGAACTAAAAAATGAAATTTCAGACCTATTAGTAAAAATTTGTAACCTATCATTAAAATCATCCATTGTACCTGAAGACTGGAGGATAGCAAATGTAACCCCAATATTTAAAAAGGGCTCCAAGGGTGATCCGGGAAACTACAGACCGGTTAGCCTGACTTCAGTGCCAGGGAAAATAGTGGAAAGTGTTCTAAACATCAAAATCACAGAACATATAGAAATACATGGTTTAATGGAACAAAGTCAGCATGGCTTTACCCAAGGCAAGTCTTGCCTCACAAATCTGCTTCACTTTTTTGAAGGAGTTAATAAACATGTGGATAAAGGTGAACCGGTAGATGTAGTATACTTGGATTTTCAGAAGGCGTTTGACAAAGTTCCTCATGAGAGGCTTCTAGGAAAAGTAAAAAGTCATGGGATAGATGGCGATGTCCTTTCGTGGATTACAAACTGGCTAAAAGACAGGAAACAGAAAGTAGGATTAAATGGACAATTTTCTCAGTGGAAGGGAGTGGACAGTGGAGTGCCTCAGGGATCTGTATTGGGACCCCTACTTTTCAATATATTTATAAATGATTTGGGAAGAAATATGACGAGTGAGATAATCAAATTTGCAGATGACACAAAATTGTTCAGAGTAGTTAAATCTCAAGCAGATTGTGATAAATTGCAGGAAGACCTTGTGAGACTGGAAAATTGGGCATCCAAATAGCAGATGAAATTTAATGTGGACAAGTGCAAGGTGATGCCTATAGGGAAAAATAACCCATGCTATAATTACACAATGTTGGGTTCCATATTAAGTGCTACAATCCAAGAAAGAGATCTAGGCGTCATAGTGGATAACACATTGAAATTGTTGGTTCAGTGTGCTGCGGCAGTCAAAAAAGCAAACAGAATGTTGGGAATTATTAGAAAGGGAATGGTGAATAAAACGGAAAATGTCATAATGCCTCAATCTCGCTCCATGGTGAGACCGCACCTTGAATACTGTGTACAATTCTGGTCGCCGCATCTCAAAAAAGATATAATTGTGATGGAGAAGGTACAGAGAAGGGCTACCAAAATGATAAGGGGAATGGAACAGCTCCCCTATGAGGAAAGACTAAAGAGGTTAGGACTTTTCAGCTTGGAGAAGTGACGAGTGAGGGGGGGATATGATAGAGATGTTTAAAATTATGAGAGGTCTAGAACAGGTAGATGTGAATCGGTTATTTACTCTTTCGGATAATAGAATGACTAGGGGGCACTCCATGAAGTTAGCATGGGGCACATTTAAAACTAATTGGAGAAAGTTCTTTTTTACTCAACGCACAATTAAACTCTGGAATTTGTTGCCAGAGGATGTGGTTAGTGCAGTTAGTATAGCTGTGTTTAAAAAATGATTGGATACGTTCTTGGAGGAGAAGTCCATTACCTGCTATTAGGTTCACTTAGAGAATAGCCACTGCCATTAGCAATGGTAACATGGAATGGACTTAGCTTTTGGGTACTTGCCAGGTTCTTACGGCCTGGATTGGCCACTGTTGAAAACAGGATGCTGGGCTTGATGGACCCTTGGTCTGACCCAGTTTGGCATTTTCTTATGTTCTTATGTTCTTAACATAACAGTAATAACACCAAGGACTCAAACAACAATAACCCTACCTATGAAAAAGCAAGGGTAAATATTACACTGGGTCCTAGAATACCAATTACACCACCTACTAAGGAAACAAAACAAACCAGATTGCTATAGATCCCTATACAGACACTATATGCTAGCAGAATCTCTCATCATGGTCACACACACAGAGCAGAGATAGACCCTCATCAAATACAGAATAAAGCCACATAAAGTATAAATAGAAATGTGCAGGCAAAAACTGAACTGTAAAACTCATCATGCCAGACTCTATACAGTGTAACAATGGAAAAACAAAGATTTCACCATTCCTCATGAAACAAATCAATAAAATCAAGATATATAAATCATTAATCATAATTATAAAATCATACAAATAAAATAATTTCAAAACAGCTGATGAATAGAATATCCAATAATTAAAGACTCATGCAAATTTTGAAAGCTTTACCAAACACCAATAAAATATTTCAAACAGCAGACACATCACAAACTACCCAATAGTTAAAATGGTAGTCAATCAACAAAAATGAACTTAAAAAGCCACCTTTACTTACCCTCTCCAGCAGTTCTCCTACTCCTTTCCCTTGCAGGCCACACCAGAAGCAGCAGTAGCTGCTGAAGCTGTCCTCACAGTCCTCTTCCTTAGGGACCACAACCAGTCTCTTCTCTGTCTCTCACACACACACACACACACACACATACGCACACACACACACACACACACACACACACACACATACACACACCCCAGTCACACCCTCAGGATCAGTTTCTGTCTCTCACACACCATTCATCTCCCCAACCAGTCTCTCTCTCTCTCTCTCTCACACACACACAAGCACACACATACCAGTTATCTCCCTGATCAGCCTCTCTCACACATACACAGGTCACCTTTCTGGTCAGTCTCTCTCAATCACACAATGCTCTCGCTCTCTCTTACTTATACACAGGCTTTCAATCACACACATGCTCTCTCTATTTCACTTACACACAAGCTCTCAATCACTCACACGTGTTATATCTCACTTACAAACAGGCTCAATCACATACATGCCCTCTCTCACAGCCACAAGCCAGCCAAAACATGCTCAATCTCTCTCGCACACACATATTGACACACACAAGCACCCTCCTGACTCACATATACACCACACACACACATACAGAAGCACCCTCCCTGTCTCACATATACACCACACACATACAGAAGCACCCTCCCTGTCTCACATACACATTACATTCTCACAGAAGCACCTTGCTTTCAGACTTGCAGCATTTTTCACTTTTACTAAAAGTGAAAGTGATGCTCCCAACCATTATATAAGAAAACCACATTCCTATCAGAAGGCAAAATGACACCCTTCCTTCAGGTTCTGTCCTCCCAAGGGACAGCCACCCACACCGTACAGCTTCTCTTGTTTTACACTTTCAGGCAATAAAGCAAGTGTGTTTCTTCAAACTATCAGTCGTATGATTATTCATGTGGGAGATATGGAACAGAAAGACATCCTTAGTCAGCTTCCCTTTTAAATGGGAAGATTCCAGTCTTAGTCATTTAAAAATATACATTTTCTAAAGGCTGAAAAAAAAAATCAAAACCGTTTCAGATTGGAACTATTCTAGTCTTCATGCTTAAATTATGCTTAAAAAAAAAAAAAAAAAAGCCCCACCTGGCATCAGTATCTTAAATTTGTGATTTTGCTGAGGTGAACATTTTAAATACTTTAAATTTTTTTTGCTTTAGAATTTGTCTCTACCCACTTTGTTAAATTTTATTTTCCAGAAGAGGGATGCTTAAAATTCAGTAATTTCATCTTTCATCCTTTTCAAAAGTTGCGCTACCAGCACAAAAGTTGAGGTATATGTATTATCACATTTCATTTTTTTAAACTGGCAGAATCCTTTCTCACATACATACCGCATACGCACACACAGAAGCTCCATTCCTTTCTCACATACACATCACATACACACACATAGAAAGAAGATCGGCGCAGCCGGTCTAGCTGATCATGTGGCCGAAGAAAGGAAGATCGTCATAGCTGGAGACCAGGCGCCGAGACTTAGGGGGCGCCACAGTAGGCAGCCAACCCCCGACTCGCCCTGCCTCCCCCCCAGTGCCATCCTCCCGACGCCCCCCTGGTGGTCCAGCGGAAGGCCCGGGATCGATCTGCCGCTCCTGGGGCCTCGGCTGCCACTAAGCAAAATGGCACCGGTGGCCTTCAGCCCCTACCATGTGATAGGGGCTACCGGTGCCATTGGTTGATCCCTGTCACATGGTAGGGGCTGAAAGCCACCGGCGCCATTTTGCTTAATGGCAGGTGAGGCCCCGGGAGCGGCAGATCGCTCCCGGGGCCTCACCTGGACCACCAGGGGGGGTGTCGGGAGGGTGGCACTGGGGGGGGGAGGCAGGGCGAGTCGGGAGCTGGCAGAATTTTGAAAGGGCACTTTTTGCCCTATCAAAATTCTGCTGCCTGCCACGGCACCCCCTAAGTCTCGGCGCTCTAGGCACAGGCCTAGCTCGCCTAGTGGTTCCTCCAGCCCTGATATTAGGAGCTACCAACCAGGAAAAAGATCTAGGCATCATAGTGGATAATACTTTAAAATCGTCGGCTCAGTGTGCTGCAGCAGTCAAAAAAGCAATATTAGGAATTATTAGGAAGGGAATGGTTAATAAAATGGAAAATGTCATAATGCCTCTGTATCGCTCCATGGTGAGACCGCACCTTGAATACTGTGTACAATTCTGGTCGCCGCATCTCAAAAAATATATAGTTGCGATGGAGAAGGTACAGAGAAGGGCAACCAAAATGATAAAGGGGATGGAACAACTCCCCTATGAGGAAAGGCTGAAAATGTTAGGGCTGTTCAGCTTGGAGAAGAGACGGCTGAGGGGGGATATGATAGAGGTTTTTAAGATAATGAGAGATCTTGAACGAGTAGATGTGAATCGGTTATTTACACTTTCGAATAATAGAAGGACTAGGGGGCATTCCATGAAATTAGCAAGTAGCACATTTAAGACTAATCGGAGAAAATTCTTTTTCACTCAATGCACAATAAAGCTCTGGAATTTGTTGCCAGAGGATGTGATTAGTGCAGTTAGTGTAGCTGGGTTCAAAAAAGGAATAGTTCTTGGAGAAGTCCATTAACTGCTATTAATCAAGTTTACTTAGGGAATAGCCACTGCTATTAATTGCATCAGTAGCATGGGATCTTCTTAGTGTTTGGGTTATTGTCAGGTTCTTGTGGCCTGGTTTGGCCTCTGTTGGAAACAGGATGCTGGGCTTGATGGACTCTTGGTCTGACCCAGCATGGCGATTTCTTATGTTCTTATGACTGACTCCTCAGATGCAGGCTGTGGTACTGGTTCCTCAGATGCAGGCAGTATTGCTGGCTGGCTAGGGTGACCTTTGGACTCAGCATCATGAGGAGTGCTGCTGGATGGTGCCTGCTCTCGTTGCTCTGTAATGGGAACATTTCAGTTGAGGCCACTGACATTCAGCATTCCTCCCACTGGGAAATCCCACTCTCCCATCTCTTCTGCAGGACTCTCCTTCTCCTCTACCCTTTGCCCCCATGATCTACTTCTGGGTGGGTGGTGCCAGGTGGGGTTTTTGTTTTTTTTTGAAGCATAATTTAAGCATGAAGACTAGAATAGTTCCAATCTGAAACGGTTTTGCTTTTTTTTTTAAGCCTTTAGAAAATGTATATTTTTAAATGAGTAAGACTGGAATCTTTCCATTTAAAAGGGAAGCTGACTAAGGATGTCTTTCTGTTCCATATCTCCCACATGAATAATCATACGACTGATAGTTTGAAGAAATACACTTACTTTATTGCCTGAAAGTGTAAAACAAGAGAAGCTGTTTTTCCATTGTTTTTCCATTGTTACACTGTATAGAGTCTGGCAGGATGCGTTTTACAGTTCAGTTTTTGTCTGCACATTTCTATTTATACTTTATGTGGCTTTATTCTGTATTTGATGAGGGTCTGTCTCTGCTCTGTGTGTGTGACCATGATGAGAGATTCTGCTAGCATAGGGATCTATAGCAATCGGCTTTGTTTTTGTTTCCTCAGTAGGTGGCGTATTGTTATCCTAGGACCCAGTGTAATATTTACCCTTGCTTATTCATAGGTAGGGTTATTGTTGTTTGAGTTCTTGGTGTTATTACTGTTATGTTATGATGGGATTGCAGTATAGATTTTGAGTGTCTTTTTTGCGGGGTTTTGTGTTAGTTCATAATGTGCCTGGCAATGGAAGGTGTTTGTGCTGCTGTTACTGTGAGGTGACACCAGAATTTGAAAATATCTTTTAGTATGATGAGCTGTAAGGGAAACATCCAAACTCCATTGTATGGGGGAATTTCAGTGGATGCACAGAGTTAGAGAACTGGAGGTGCAGGATTTATATTGACAGACTTCACTCTCATAGCCATACAGAATTAGTTGAATGAGGCTATCAAATAATTTTATAGTGTGAAATTGGCCAGCTTTTTAAAATTATGCAGAAGACCCTTTGTACTTTTTTTTTTATGAAGAAATGTCATTTTGGCTCCCCCCCAACAATTCTTCTGTCTAGAGACGCCACTGATTTTCTGTGACTTTAAGCATTAGTACAAGAAGGATTAAGGGGGGATGCTGGAGAGGCACACAAATGCATTGGCCCCCGGGCGCCGGAGACCCTTGGTGCACCACTGGGTGTGAGCCATATGGGGCTGCAAGTGGTGGCAAAGAGGAGTGGAGATTTGGTGGGCTGCAAGCAGTGCCAAATCTGCTCCTGACCCAGAAAACCACACAGGTGGCTGGTGTGATTGAGAATGAGGTAGGAGTTGGGGCTGAGACCAAGGGGTGGGGGTGCAAGGGAGAAAGCTTGCCTAGGGTGCCAAATCCCCTTGCACTGGCCCTGCCTAGCTGTAATGCCCTCACCCTAGATAGGTATTTATATCTCTCTGGGAGGCCCACCTAGTAACTCGAGGTGAGGTTTAGGTATTAGTGTAGGGGGTTAGGGACCACTTTGACATTCAATGTGAGACGAACAAACAGAACAGTGCTCTCTTGTGAACATTTGATGACCCTCGGAGTGAGGAAACTCACCCAAAGATGAGATTTGTGCAATGTTCTCTCAACCTAGCTTGATGGACTCAACATTGTCTCACATTGAATGTCAAAGTGGCTCCGAACCCCCTACACTAATACCTAAACCTCACCTCGAGTTACTAGGTGGGCCTCCCAGAGAGATATAAATACCTATCTAGGGTGAGGGCTTTATGGCTAGGTCCTCTCTCTCTCTCTCTCTCTCTCTCTCTCTCTCTCTCTCTCCACCCACCCCCCCCTCTCTCTCTCTCCACCCCCTCTCTCTCTCTCCCCCTCTCCCTCAAATCTAGTCAAACAGGGCTTTGAGAACATTTCACAAAATGCAATCAAGCCTTAACGCAACCTATCACACAGCTTAACACTACTAAAAAAGGTGTAGTTAAAGCCATGCAATAGGACTTTGCAAAATTTAACACATGCAAAAACACCTTATAGCATTTTGATAAATGACCCCCTTAGGGAAATAAAAAAAAAAACTAATCAAGAAAGCAAAAAGTCTAACAGAAGAAAGGAATGCCAAAACGTCTCAAACCGCTTCTCTATTCCCAAGACTACCAAACCGTCCTCCAAACATTACTCTTCTCAAAGCTTGACTACTGCAACTCCCTCCTTAGCCTTCCTGCCTCCACCCTCAGGCCGCTGCAGCTACTTCAAAATGCAGCCACAAGTTCTCTCACAAACAGCAAAAGATCTGACAACATCACGCCCATCCTCAAGGACCGGTGGCGTAGCGAGGGGTGGGCGGCCGCCCCGGGCGCCGAGACTTAGGGGGCGCCACGGCAGGCAGCAGAATTTTGAAAGGACAAAAAGTGCCCTTTCAAAATTCTGCCAGCCTTCGACTCGCCTAGATGGAGACCAAGCGTTGAGATTTAGGGGGCGCCGCGGCAGGCAGCCAGCTCCCCGACTCGCCCTGCCGCCCCGCCAGTGTCACCCTCCCGACGCCCCCCCTGGTGGTCCAGCGGAGGCCCCGGGAGTGATCTGCCTCTCCCGGGGCCTCCGCTGCCACTAAGCAAAATGGTGCCGGTGGCCTTCAGCCCCTGTCACATGGTAGGGGCTAAAGGTCACCGGTGCCATTTTGCTTAGTGGCAGCCGAGGCCCCGGGAGCAGCAGATCGCTCCCGGGCCCTCCGCTGGACCACCAGGGGGGGCGTCGGGAGGGTGACACTGGGGGGGAGGCAGGGTGAGTCGGGGGCTGGCTGCCTGCCGCGGCGCCCCTTAAGTCTCGGCGGCTGGTCTCCGGCTGCACTGATCTTCCTTTCTTCGGCCACATGATCAGCTAGACCGGCTGCGCCGATCTTCTTTCTGTGTGTGTGTGTGTGTGTGTGTGTGTGATGTGATGTATATGTAAGAAAGGAATGGAGCTTCTGTGTGTGAGTGTATGTGAGAAAGGAATCTGCCAGTTTAAAAAAATGAAGTGTGATAATACATATAACCTCAACTTTTGTGCTGATTTTGTTGAAAAGTTGGATGAAAGATGAAATTACTAAATTTTAAGAATCCCTCTGCTGGAAAATAAAAAATAAAATACATCCCGCGGAGCCGCCTGTTCTTGCCGCACGCGCGCTCATAAAAATGAGTGCAGAAAAATAGCACCGATTTCAATGCAAATCATTGATGGAGGGAGGGGGCGCCGAAGAAGTCTCTTGCCCCGGGCGCCAAATTGTCTAGCTACGCCACTGTCAAGGACCTACACTGGCTACCCATCACCTTCAGAATTCAATATAAAACCCTAACACTCATCCACAAAAAACTGAACAATGACAAAATGAACTGGCTAAATACATCCCTTCACTACCACATCCCCCAAAGGAAACTTTGTTCCACCAATGCCGGGCTCCTCCCAATCCCCTCCCCTAAAATGATACACCTGTCCATAGTTCGGGAACATGCCCTCTCAGTGGCAGGGCCATCCCTCTGGAACAACCTTCCATTACAACTCAGAATCGAACCCTCCACTCAAATATTCAAAAAACATCTGAAAACATGGCTATTCCAAAAAACCTTTCCTCCTGAGACCTAACCCTTTACCCATCATCCGCCCTCCAGAACATTCTCATAATGTACTCAGAACCTCCAAGAATAGTCTATCTTAATATTCGCCAATAATGACAAATTTCTAAGTTCATAAGTTAATTCCTTAAGTGTTCAACCACCCCCATTATATAAACATGCTAACTAATTCATTATGCAGTTCTATAAGTTATTTTGTAAGTTCCCATTTCGCTTTCAATGTATAGTCACACCATCACCTTATCTCTATTTTTAAGTTTTTGTAAAAAGTACTTAAGTTATCTTGTGTTACGGTTCTGGCCGCGAGTGCCGCGCCCCGACCCTTACCTCCATGTTCCTGGACCCATTTCCGCTCCTGGTGGCCTGCTTCGTGGCCTGTTCGGCAGCGTCCCCGTGGGGGCAACGCCGCCGGGAAGCCTCTCATGGACGCCCTGCTCCTAGGCGCGCACGCATGCCACTTGGATGCTTTTCTAGGCCCGTTCCTGCCATTGGTGACTCCGCCCAATTCCTGACGTCAGACGCCACAGCCTTGATAAGCCGGCCGTGGACATTCAGTCTTTGCCTTGCAACGGCGTTACCATCCGGTTCCCAGTTGCTCCGTGCCCCGGAGTGGGTTGCCTTTGGAACTCGCTCCGTTCCTGCCTGCTTGCTACAGTACCTGCCTGGATCCTGTCTGCTTGCTACAATACTTGCCTGGACTCTGCCTGCTTGCTACAGTCCCTGTCTAGGATCCTGCCTGCTTGCTACAGTTCCTGCCTGGTTCCAGTACATGAGTCTTGCCTCAGTTCCTGCCTGGTTCCAGTACCCGAGTCTTGCTACAGTTCCTGCCTGGTTCCAGTATCTGAGCCTTGCTACAGCCTTGCCCGCTATCCTTGTCTGGTTCCAGTTCCTAGTCCAGCTTACCAGCCTGCCTGCTTCAGTCTCAAGTTCCACTACTCGCCTAAGTCCCAGCGGCTGGGCCCCTACGGGCTCCTCCCGGGGGAAGTTCAGCTTCCAGGGGTGAAACCTCACCTAAGTCCCAGCAGCTGGGCTCCTACGGGCTCCTCCCGGGGGAGCACCAGCTTCCAGGTTGAAGAGCATCATCTAAGTCCTGCCTGACATCTGCCTCCCGGCTTGTGGTGTACCAGAGACAGTGACCACCTTTCCAAGTCTCCCCAGGTCGGCCCAAGGGTCCACTAAACTGAGACTCCATAACAGATTGCAAGGCCATGGACTCGGCGGATGCATCTGTTCCTTTGGATCTGCCAGGGTTGGCCCAGCAGCTGCAGTATCAACAACAGTACCTTGAGGTCCTTACTGGTTCTGTAGGGGAGTTAACAGCCCGCTTGGATGCTAGAGCCCCGTCCGCCTCTGATCCAGCACCTGAGTGCCCAGATTCTTCGGTGACTCAGCTGCCGGCACCCCCTTGCTACGCTGGAGATAATAGGACCTGCCACGGCTTCCTGAACCAATGTTTCATATGGTTCTCCCTGCTGCCCCGGCAGTTCCCCACAGATGCGGTGAAAGTAGCCTATATCCTCTCCCTGCTTGATGGGAAGGCCTGAATATGGGCCTCCCCTCTTTGAGAACATAATGATTTCTCGCTGGTGGACTTACAACTGTTCATCTCAAACTTCAGACAGGCTTTTGATGAGCCAGCCCGAGTAGCTACGGCTACATCTGAACTGCTACAGCTCCGTCAGGGGGCTCGCTCCTTGGCAGAGTATGCTATGGAGTTCTGGACTTTAGCCCAAGAAGTAGGTTGGCAGGATGGTAGTCTTAAGGCCATCTTCCTAGAGGGCCTATCCTGACGTATTAAAGACGAAATCGCTGCCCGAGATCTGCCGGAGGACCTCAACGCCTTGATAGAGATGGCTGCCCGCATTGATCGCCGCCTACAACAGAGGGCCAAGGAGCCGCGCTCCTACCGCCACAGTTCCGCTTCAGTGTCTGCGAGACCTGCGTCTTCTCCTAAGACTTCTTGCTCAGACGTCCCCACTTGCGAACCAATGCAGCTGGGACATGCCCCGCTCTCTGTCGAAGAGAGTCAACGTCGTCGTTCTTTGAAATTATGCTTGTATTGTGACCAGAAGGGCCATTTCTTGACACGCTGCCAGGAGCGCGCGGAAAATGACAAAGCCTAGGAGGTCAGGAGGAGCTCCTCCTAGGCTGTGTGACAGCTCCTCAATGTACCGTGCCTGTTACCCTGGAGTACCCTGGAGGATTTATCGAGACGATCGCATTCCTGGATTCAGGAGCGGGAGGTAATTTCATCCTGCAAGACTTAGTCTCCCAGTTGCGAATTCCTACGCATAGACGAGAGGCCCCGTTGCGAATTACCTCCATCCAGGTGATCAGGATCAATGTGTGGAGAGAGACAAAGAAATGGTGGAAATAGTAATCAAATACTTCAGTTCAATGTTCACTAAAGAAGACCCTGAAGAAGGACTATTGCTAGTTAACAAGGCTGTGGAAGGGGATGGAGTAAATGAAACTCAGTTTACAGAAGAGAATGTATGAGAAGAGCTAAGAAAGCTGAAAGCGAACAAAGCCATGGGGCCTGATGAAGTTCATCCTGGGATACTGAGGGAGCTCAGAGATATGCTGACAGGTCCGTTGTGTGACCTGTTAAATAGATCCTTGGAAACAGGAGTGGTGCCAATTGATTGGAGAAGAGCGATGGTTGTCCCACTTCACAAGAGTGGAAGTAGAGAGGAGGGTGGAAACTACAGGCCAGTTAGCCTCACCTTGATAGTGGGAAAATTAATGGAGACTCTGCTGAAGGAAAGGATAATGAACTATTGTTCCGACTGTTGCTGCCCGACGTCTCCACTACGCCCACCTTACCTCTTTGGCGACTCCCTCGTTGCCTGTTGGAAGTTTTGCTGCTGCAACGTCATCTTGCCGTTCTCCCCTCCGGCATCCCCAGACCGGCTGGACGCTGCACACCGCCATGTTTCCCAGCAGCCTAAGTGCGTGTGCGTGGCTCAGCCCCGACTCAAGTACCAGCAGTGGTGCAAACCTTAGGGGCGTCCCCCTGAGGTGATGTCATCCTCACCGGATATTTAAGGTCTCTGAAATCGCTAACAAATCGAGTTAGCAAGGGCTTTCCTCCAGGTATCAGCGGATGGGATTCGCTCTCCACATACCTTGCTACTCTGCCTCCTCGGACTTACCAGGGGTACCCGCTCCTCGGGGGCCTCGCTTTCTCTTTGCTTTTCAGATCGCAGTCTGGAACCGGTACTCGCGCCTCAAGGGCCCACGTTCCCGGACTTGCTACTGAATACCACTTCTGCCAGGAATTCATTGCTGCCTACAACACCAGTGAGTTACCATCGCTCTCTCAGAGCGTTCCCTGGAACCAGGTACTCGCTCCTCGAGGGCCTAATTCATTTCAGCTCCTGGGCTGCTTCTAAGAGACTATTGTGTGAGTGTTACCATCAAGGTTCTGTTCCTGAACTCTGCATACTCTGCCTACTCACTATATTCAGTTTCTCTACAGCTCAGTTATCCAGGATCGCTGTTCCAGTATCTGAGGGACTACAGCCCAGCCGGGCACTTCCAGCTCACTACTGCCACCTCTGGTGGTTCCATATACTGTTTAATAAAAGAACTAGTGTGTGTCTGTCTCCATACTCTGAGCCTGACCGGTGGTCCCTCTCGGGATCTTCCCCCGGGGGCGTGGTCATCTGCCACCAGCCCAAGGATCCACCCACAACTACCATGAAAACTAACAACTATCTACAATCCAGTGGGTTGTTCAATATTTAGACAGCATGCATTCACTGGGGAAGTCCTGTTAGATTAATCTGATTTAATTTTTTTTGATTGGGTGACTAAAGAATTGGATCAGGGAAGAGCACTTGATGTGATTTACTTGGATTTTAGTAAAGCTTTTGATACAAACCCACATGGAAGATTTGTAAATTAAATGAGAAGCTTGGGAGTGAGCACCAAGGTGGTGACGTAGATTACTAACTAGTTGACGGATAGAAGACAACATGTGATGGGAAATGGAACCTGCTCTGAAGAGAAAACAGTGTTAAGTGGAGTGCAACAGGGATCAGTGTTGGGACCTTTTGTGTTCAATATCTTTGTGAGAGACATTGTGGATGGGATAGAAGGTAAAGTTTGTCTATTTACGTATTATACTAAGATCTGCAACAGAGTGGATACACCGGAAGGAGTAGAGAGAATTAGACGTGATTTAAGGAAGCATGAATGGTGGGTGAAAATATGGCAGCTGGGATTCAATGGCAAGAAGTGCAGTCATGCATCTGGGGTGTGGTAATCCAAAAGTGATGTATGTGATGGGGGTGGGGGGGATGGGGTGGTGAAGGGCTGTTGTGCACGGTGTTAGCGGCGACGGCTGCGGCAGGCCGCGACCGGGACCGGGTGTCATGGCCGCCGGCTGCGGTCGGCCGTGACTGAGGGAAGGACGGCGGCCACAGCAAAACTAAACTCACCCAGATCGCCGGGTATGGTTGAGGGTGCCTGCAGGGGCAGGCAGCCCTTCTTCTTCTTCTCTCTCTTGGTCCTCTGCCATCGCTGTGTCTGCAGCATGGCTCCGCGGCAATCTGGCTCCTCCTCCTCTGCCCCTTAGGGCTGCGCGTGCGGCTGAAGGAAATTCTTAAAGGAGCCATGACAGGAAGTGTCATGGCTCCCTCTGAAACTCCTCCCCCGGTTTCCTGTACTTAAGGCAAGGGCTGAGCATTCAGTCCTTGCCTTGGTATTGAGGTTCCTGCCTGAGTGTGTTCCTGGCTCCTGGTTCTTGGTTCTTCGTCCCGCTCTTCTCCCCTGCTCCGTGGATTGATTCTTGGCTTCTGACCTCTGGACTGGTGGACGTGTCTTCTCCTGGCTTGACCCCGGTACGGATTTGGACCCTTCTCCTGGCTTGACCCCGGTACGGATTTGGACCCTTCTCCCGGCTTGACCCCGGCACGGCTCTGGACCTTTCTCCTGCCTTGATCCTGGCCTGGACTCGGACCCCGCTGGTATATTGATTCTCGGACCAGTTTTGGACTTTTCTTCGACTCCGTCCTCAGACTGTCTCGACCCGCTGGAGGCGCCCGCCGTCTGGAACCCACGAGCTGCAGGAGGCACCTGCATCCAGACCTTCTACAGTCTTCAGAGGAGTTGCCTAAGTCCCAGCGGCCGGACCCCTTCAGGCTCCTCCTGGGGGGGGGGGGGGGTCGTGTGCTTCCAGAGTGAAGACTTCTAGCAAGTCTCTACAGTCCAAGAGGCCTCGCCCTTCGATGGTAGTCAGCTACCTCGAGACAAGGGTCTACTTTCATAACAGAATACCAAGGCCATGGACCCGGTAGAGGCCTCAGCTCGGCAAGCCATTCCAGGACTGGCTCAGAAGGTCATGGAACAACAACGTATTCTGGAATCCATGGCTTCATCTCTAGAACGACTTAATGCACGTCTGGACTCCATGGCAGCTGCTCAGGCTGCCTCTGCCTCTGCCGCTGTGCCAGCGTTGGCGTCAAGCACCGCCCGAACTACAATTTCGCTACCAATACCTCCACTTTATGCAGGGGATCCTCAGTTGTGTCAAGGATTCATCGATCAGTGCAGTATGCATTTTCAACTCCAAGCCTCTTTGTTTCCAGACGATCTCACTAAGACTACTTACATTCTGTCGCTCTTGGAGGGGAAGGCCCTGGCATGGGCTTCTCCCTATTGGCGATGATCAGATCCAATCCTGCAAGATCTTCACAAATTCCTGGAACTTTTCCTCGCAGTTTTCGATGATCCGAGGAAGCAGGTAGTAGCCGGTTCTAAACTATTGCAACTGCGACAAGGAAACTGAGCCCTCGCAGACTACACCATTGAGTTCAGAACACTGGCTTCGGAACTCCACTGGGAGGAGAACTGCTTGCGTTCTATATACCTGGAGGGTCTGTCATCAAAGATCAAGGACGAGATGGCAGCTCGTGAACTACCAAGGTCCTTAGATGCTATCATAGATTTAGTAAACCGGATAGACCGTTGCCTGCAAGAAAGAGCTCGTGAGGGAGCTAACTCCAGAAGAACCAGCTCTTGGAACTCTCCTCGTCCAGTACCGACTGTCTCACAACCTACATCTGCTTCCGGAGGAAATATAGAGAAACCTATGCAACTGGGGCGTGGTCCTCTTTCTCCCGAGGAGCGACAAAGACGCCGTCGTGCAGGCCTCTGCATGTACTGTGGAGGAACAGGGCACCTCATAGCCCGTTGCCCGATCTGTCCGGGAAACTTCAAAGCCTAGGCTCCGGCGGGGGAGTAACCCTAGGCAGTACCTCTCCAGCTCCCCCACTCACTCTTCGGATCTCTTTGGCACTGAAGGACCTCCAATTCTCCACCATGGCCTTAGTAGACTCCGGTGCAGGCGGGATTTTCATCCTTCAAGATATTGTGGAGAAACTCCATATTCCTCTTCAACCTTGCCCCACGCCATTGATCATATCCTCTATTCATGGAAATCCTCTACCAGGGAGGATAACCCATCAGATTGTTCCACTGGAGTGTCACATCGGCCCCAAACATTGCGAACAAATTTCGTTTTATGTCATCCAGAGAGCCATACACCTCGTGGTATTGGGTAGTCCCTGGTTACAACGTCATAACCCTCAGTTTGATTGGACTACCCTGAAACTTCTGCAATGGGGATACGCTTGTCAGGAGACTTGTCTATGGGGATCCATACCAACCGACAGCTACGACTGCATCGCATGACTCGAAGGGCTACCCGCACCATATAGTCAATTTACAGATGTCTTTTCTAAAAAGGCTGCTGATATATTGCCGCCGCATCGAGAGTTTGACTGTGCCATTAACTTAGTTCTAGGATCGTTGCCTCCCCGAGGAAAGGTCTACGCATTATCCGCTTCAGAGACTCAAGCGATGACCAGCTATATTCAGGAAAATCTACAAAAGGGGTTCATTCGACGCGCTACTTCACCAGCCGGAGCTGGTTTCTTCTTTGTAGGAAAAAAGGATGGAACTCTGAGGCCATGTATTGATTTCTGCGGACTCAATGCCATCACCATCAAAGATCGCTACCCATTGCCTTTGATCGCTGAACTTTTTGATCGTTTACAGGGGGCCCAGATATTTTCCAAATTAGACCTCCGAGGGGCCTACAATCTAATCAGAATTTGTGAAGGTGATGAATGGAAAACTGCTTTTAACACTAGAGATGGTTACGTCTCCATCCCAAACTCTATTGCCAAACCTATTGCAGACATTATTAACTCCTCCCTCTCTTCAGGCTCCGTCCCAGATGCCCTCAAACAAGCGATCTTTAAACCCCTCCTTAAAAACCCCTCGTTAGACCCCAAAGACCCCTCCAACTTCCGCCCGATCTCTAACCTGCCCTTCATTTCCAAGATCATGGAAAAGATAGTGAACATCCAACTCACAGAATACCTTGAAAACAATAAAATACTGCACCCTGTCCAATTTGGTTTCTGCAAATCCCTCAACACTGAAACACTCCTGTTCTCCCTCACGGATCACATACTCAGAGGCATGGACCAGGGCAATTGCTATCTCCTTGCCCTTCTTGACATCTCAGCCACCTTTGACACCATTAATCACATCTACCTCCTCAACCAACTGGCTGAAATAGGTATCTCAGGCCTAGCCCTGCTATGGTTTAAATCTTACTTATCCAACAGGAAGTTTGCCGTCAAAATAGGAAATGCCAAATCCACACTCTACTCTCTGTCCCAAGGTGTTCCTCAAGGTTCCTCTCTCTCCTCTACCTTATTCAATATTTACCTCAGCCCCCTCTGTCAACTCCTAACAGACCTTGGCCTCAAATTCTACCTCTACGCAGACGATGTTCAAATCCTCATCCCTATTCACAACTCTCTTACCAATGCCCTGGCACTTTGGAACACATGTCTCGCCTCCATAAATGACTTCCTCACTAACATCCACCTTGCCTTAAACACGTCCAAAACAGAACTGCTCCTTCTTTCTCAACACCAACCCCCTAAACCCCTGATCTCCAACGACCCAGCCTTCAACACCATATCATCCCAACCCTGTGTAAGAGACCTTGGGGTAATTCTAGACCAACAACTCAATCTAAAAAAATATATTAGTTCCATTCTCAAAGAGGACTTCTTCAAGCTCAGTGTTCTAAAGAAACGTAGGCCCCTCCTCCACTATCATGACTTCCGTACTGTTATCCAAGCTACTCTATCCTCAAAGCTGGACTACTGTAATGCCCTCCTCCTTGGACTACCCTCTTCCACCACGAAACCCTTACAAAAGTTCCAAAATGCTTTCGCCAGGGTCATTGCAAACACACGGAAATCCGATCACATCACGCCCATACTCAAAGACCTCCACTGGCTCCCCATAGCATCCCGCATTCTCTTTAAAACTCTAACCATAATTCACAAATCAATCTACTCCTACAACTCCAACTGGCTAGATGAACCCTTTTGCCTCACACGCTCTGACCGACCCATCAGGTCTGTCAACAAAGGTACCCTAACAGTACCCCCTATTAAAAAAGCCCACCTCTCCGCCACAAGGGATTGCACCCTCTCCATTGCAGGCCCCAAACAATGGAACTCCCTCCCGACTACACTCAGACTTGAGCCATGCTACTCTAAGTTCAGAAAGAAACTAAAGACTTGGCTCTTCCGACAAGCCTATCCAGAATAATTGTTTCTATCTACCTCCCCCCTTCCAATTTCATGCACCTATTCGCACCTAATAAACCCTTCATCATTAAGATTAGAAACCTCCTGTAACCCCTCCAGGACCCTGTATTTATTCCCTCTCTTGAACAGTCTGTATATAAGTTGCACCACTGTATATAGCCTTTCTGTTACCGGTTATTGTTACTGTTTTACTTTCTATACTTCTGTAACTCTGTAATTACTCATTCTCCACTCCCCCTCTCCCATTGATTGTACTTTCAGTCTTTAGTTGTAATGTAAACAGGTATGATGTTTGCATACTAATGCCGGTATATAAAAATCTTAAATAATAATAATAATAATAGAGATGGACATTATGAATACTTGGTTATGCCGTTTGGACTAACTAACGCCCCTGTAGTATTCCAACACTTTGTTAATGAAATATTCCGAGACCTGCTTTATATCTGCGTTGTGGTCTATTTGGATGACATTCTTATTTTCTCGGCCAATTTACAAGCACACAGACAACACGTCATTCAGGTATTACAGTGGCTTAGAGAGAACAGACTGTATGCTAAGCTTGAAAAATGTATTTTTGAAAAAGAGTCTTTACCTTTCCTGGGTTACATTATATCTAAACAAGGATTTCAAATGGATCCCGCTAAATTGAAATGCATTAAGGAATGGCCTCAGCCTAATGGACTGCGTGCGCTTCAGCGTTTTATGGGTTTCGCGAATTATTATCGCAGTTTTATCCAGAATTTTTCTAAACTAGCCGCCCCTCTGACTGCTCTGACTCGAAAAGGAGTTAACATCAAGGCATGGCCTGTGGAGGCCGAGGAAGCATTTCAAGCCCTTAAAGAATCCTTTCTTTGACAACCCTGTCTTCAGCATCCCGACCCCAAGCGCCCATTTTTCATTGAAGTTGATGCATCGGCTGAGGGAGTTGGAGCTGTTCTGAGTCAGACTACCACATCAGGAGCAGCGCATCCTTGTTCATATTTCTCCATGAAATTCTCAGCGGCAGAACGCAACTACTCCATTGGAGATAAGGAGCTTCTTGCTATCAAGATGGCACTAGAAGAATGGCGACAGTGGTTGGAGGGAGCCCAATATCGCATAACCATCTTTACGGACCACAAAAATTTAACATATTTACAACAAGCTCAACGGTTAAACCCACGTCAAGCCCGTTGGGCCCTCTTTTTCACTCACTTCGACTTTGAATTACGGTATCGCCCTGCTGACAAAAACATTAAGGCTGATGCCTTATTGCGTTCATTCGCCACAGAAGATTTTGAGGATCCGGAACAACACATCATTGATCCGGCCCATATCATCCTGTCCGCTACCTTCACGGTACCACCTGGGAAGACGTTGGTGCCTACCGTAAGCGGCTTCACAATAAAGTTTTGGCTTGGGGGTCATGATTCCAGATTGGCAGGACACCCCAGATGACTGCGAACACAGGCGCTCTTACAACAATATTATTGGTGGCCAGAGATGCATAAAGATATACGAGCTTATGTAGATTTCTGTTCAGTCTGCGCACAACATAAAGTCCTCACCGGGAAACCCTGGGGCCTGTTACAACCCTTACCCATTCCCACTAGACCATGGACACACATCTCCACAGATTTTATAGTGGAACTACCTCCATCTGATGGCAATACAGTGATATGGGTAGTGGTAGATCGCTTTTCTAAAATGGCTCATTTTACTCCACTCCCCTCCCTCCCGTCTGCTCCACAACTGGCTCAATTATTCATGCTGCACATCTTCCGTCTACATGGACTGCCTCAACACATCACCTCGGACCGGGGCCCGCAGTTCACGGCTCGATATTGGCTCAACCTCTGCAAAAAATTCCAGATTTCATTGGATTTCACTACGGCTTTCCATCCTCAGGCTAATGGTCAGGCAGAGCACACTAATCGAACACTAAAACAGTTCCTACGTTTTTACGTCAACTCTCGACAAAATGACTGGGCATCACTTCTTTCCTGGGCAGAGTTTTCGCATAATTCGCATGCTGGGACCTCTACGGGAGCATCTCCCTTTCAGATTGTCTTCGGTCGTCAACCCCGTCCGCCCTTGCCTGTATCCTTACCTGTGCCTTCGCCAGCAGCTCAGTTGACAGCTACACAACTGAAACAACTTTGGGCCCATACTCAAAAGATGCTACAGAGAGCAGCCCACTCCGCTAAGAAATTCGCTGATCTGCATCGACGCCAGGCTCCTCAGTTTCATCCCGGGGAAAAGGTGTGGCTCAGCACCCGGCATATCCATCTGAGGGTCCCTTCCATGAGACTGGATCCTCGGTATATTGGTCCGTTTCCGGTATTGAGACAATTAGGTCCAGTAACCTACCAACTTCAGTTACCTGCTTCATTACACATTCACAATTCTTTCCATGTGTCTCTTCTAAAACCATTGATCCTCAGGTGGCCTAGTCGGAAACCGCATGAGCCTGCGCATCATAAGGCTGTGGATGAAACTATTTATTAAGTGCGTGAGGTGTTGGATGTCCAGAAACGGGGCACCATTTGGGAGTACCTCCTGACTTGGGAGGGATTTGGCCCTGAGGAGAACTCTTGGGAACTGGCAAAGAATATATTGGATAAATCATTGCTCAAAGACTTTCATTCAAAGCACCCTGGTAAACCCAAACCTTCTAGGGGGAGGCCTAAAGGAGGGGGTACTGTTAGTGGCATCGGCTGCGGCAGGCTGCGACTGGGACCAGGTGTCATGGCCGCCGGCCGTGGTCGGCCGCGACTGAGGCAAGGACGGCGGCTGCAGCAAAACTAAACTCACCCGGATCGCCGGGTATGGTTGAGGGTGCCTGCAGGGGCAGGCAGCCCTTCTTCTTCTTCTCTCTCTTGGTCCTCTGCCATCGCTGTGTCTGCAGCATGGCTCCGTGGCAATCTGGCTCCTCCTCCTCTGCCCCTTAGGGCCACGCGCGCGGCTGAAGGAAATTCTTAAAACAAGAGATAATCATGACACTTCCTGTCATGGCTCCCCCTGAAACTCCTCCCCCGGTTTTCTGTACTTAAGGCAAGGGCTGAGCATTCAGTCCTTGCCTTGGTATTGAGGTCCAATAAAACAAATCGGAAGGCGGTCTCATGTAGCCAAGGCAAAAAAGACAAAGGGACAACCTTATGCCGTGGAAGGATTTTATTAGTATATTTAGTTAAGAGCTCGACTCCGGCCGAGTTTCGCCAATTAAGGCACCGGAAGGAGCGATCCTTTTACGTTTGAGAAATTGTATAGAAGGTAAAATATACATCGTTTTTATCTCTTGTTTTATCCTTTGACAACACACTTTTGAGAGGGAAGGAATAACTATAGAATCTACACTGATGCTGTCAGTTTGTGAAGCAGAGAGAGTTGCCTGCATGATTAAGACTGAAATTTGGCTTGACAATTGTTGCTACATAAGAATATGTTTATGTAGTTTCTTTTCCATCAGAAGTCATCCCCTGATGCAGCCTTAATTGGCACAAGGTTGTCCCTTTGTCTTTTTTGCCTTGGTATTGAGGTTCCTGCCTGAGTGTGTTCCTGGCTCCTGGTTCTTGGTTCTTCGTCCCGCTCTTCTCCCCTGCTCCGTGGATTGATTCTTGGCTTCTGACCTCTGGACTGGTGGACGTGTCTTCTCCTGGCTTGACCCCGGTATGGATTTGGACCCTTCTCCTGGCTTGACCCCGGTACAGATTTGGACCCTTCTCCTGGTTTGACCCCGGTATGGATTTGGACCCTTCTCCTGGCTTGACCCCGTCACGGCTCTGGACCTTTCTCCTGCCTTGATCCTGGCCTGGACTCGGACCCCGCTGGTATATTGATTCTCGAACCAGTTTTGGACTTTTCTTTGACTCCGTCCTCAGACTGTCTCGACCTGCTGGAGGCGCCAGCTGTCTGGAACCCACGACCTGCAGGAGGCACCTGCATCCAGACCTTCTACAGTCTTCAGAGGAGTCGCCTAAGTCCCAGCGGCCGGACCCCTACAGGCTCCTCCTGGGGGGGTCGCGTGCTTCCAGGGTGAAGACTTCTAGCAAGTCTCTACAGTCCAAGAGGCCTCGCCCTTCGACGGTAGTCCGCTACCTCGAGACAAGGGTCCACTTTCATAACACATGGAACAAGAGAGAAACCTTGGGGTGATAGTGTCTAGCGATCTGAAGATGGAAAAGCAATGTGACAAGGTGATAGCAAAAGCCAGAAGAATGCTGGGTTGCATTAAGAGAGGAATAGCCAGTAAGAAAAAGGACCCTTGTACGGGTCCTTGGTGAGGCCTTACCTGGAGTACTATGTTCAGTTCTGGAGACCATATCTCAAAAGGGACAGAGACAGAATGGAGGTGGTCCAGAGAAGGGAGACAAAAATGGTGGTGGGTCTCCATCAAATGACTTATGAGTGTTGCGTCCGTCGCTGCTCGACATCCTCACTTCGCCCTCCTTACCACTGTGGCGACTCCCTCCGGGCCTGATGGACGGCATGCTGCCGCGGCGTCTTCTTACCATCTTCCTCCAGCGTCCCCGGAGCGGCACGCACCCAGGCCACTCTCCTGGGCGTGTGATCCAGTAAATAAATTTATGTAAATGAAGGCCCACGGTAAAAGGAGGCGCTAGGGACACTAGTGTGTCGCTAGTGCCTCCTTTTTGACAGAAGCGGCAGCTGTCAGCAGGTTTGATCGCCGACACTCAATTTTACTGGCGTCGGTTCTCGAACCTGCTGACAGCCACGGGTTCGGAAAATGGACACCGGCTAAATTGAGCATCTGTCTTCCAACCCACGGGCCGCGGGCAGATTTTTTATGTTTTTTTTAAATTTTTGAATAATATCGCTATGATATTAAGTCGGAGGGTGTACAGAAAAGCAGTTTTTTCTGCTTTTCTATACACTTCCTTGGTGCCGGTCGAAATTAACGCCAGCCTTTGGCAGGCGTTAATTTCTGAAAGTAAAATGTGCGGCTTGACTGCACATTTTACTTTCTGAATCATGCAGGAATAACTAATAGGCCCATCAACATGCATTTGCATGTTGTGGGCGCTATTAGTTTTGGGGGGGTTGGCTGCGCGTTTTCGACGCGCTATTACCCCTTACTGTATAAGGGGTAAAAATAGCGCATCGAAAACATGCAGCCAAACGTGGGCTAACAGTGCGCTCCGGAGGAGCTCACTTTACTGTATCGGCCTGTAAGGGAGGAAGTGGAAGCTTGCACCCTACTTAAGCTATCCTGGGGAGTGCTGCTCAGGAAGGTTGGTGGAAGAAATAGAGAAACAGCACATCACAGGGTGTGTGAGTGAGTGTGTGTGTGTGGAGTGGTAGTGCTGTTTCTCTCTCTCTGCATCACCCCACTGTGGTGGGGGAGAAGATGGAAAGAAACAGAACATGGTTGGGAAGGGGGGGGGGGGGCTGATGGTGGTGGTCAGAGGAATATGATATAACCTACAAGCAGCAAAATCATTTAAAAAATTACTTGTCCACTCCTCATTGTGTGCTGGAGGGAATAGAGAAGTCTGCCACAGTGTAGTGATTTATTGCTTGCCTCATCCTTTTTATGAATGACACAGGCTCTATTATATAAGTTCCAGTAAGAAGCAAAGCTGCTTAAATAGACTCAAATGTCCTAGATCTGTGAATATAAGTATAAAATGACATTCAACTTTGTTTTCCCTTTTGCAAGGAAAAAATTATTTATTAAATTATATGTAATTTGGCTGTCTATGTCATTTGGAGCTTGATGGATTGATGCTCCTATAGCTTGATGGATTCCCTGCTCCTATAGCATCCACCATGGTTTTAGGTGATGTAGGGATTAAAGTATGGGGCTATGGAGCAAACTACATGCCCATAGCAGCATGGAACTCTAGAGACAGGGAGCTGGTATAGCCATAGGATGCTGGAGAGTTGTGATCAAATGCTAGTGCACCAGACCTGGGGACTTCCCCCTTCTCTCTGTGCTCTACTGCATTAAGAAAATACAATATATATACATACCAATTTTGTGTGTTCAACAGTTACACTTTTTTATCTAGAAATTTAAGTCCTACCTCTTTCAACCTATGCCATCTATGCCTGGTTCTGGAATGGCTCTTTTTTATTCGTGCAAATATACCCAGCTAGAGAAACTAGGTGAATATATAACTACATGCTATGATACCCAGAGTAGTCAGGTAAACCTTGTTCGATCCCATTGAAAATGATCCTCATAGCCAGAGGTGAAGGAAAGAGATTGCGAAAGATACTATAGTGAGAGAGGCAAGGTAGGAGATCAGTCACATAATTATGGGATGTGATTGATATCTAGAGCTCCTCTATGATTAATTATCTCTTACACCTTGTTTCCATTGACAAACTGATAAGTCGCTGCCAACACTTTTTGGGGTTTTCTCTCTCTCCTTTTTCCTTGTGGGATAAGGAAAATGGATGAAAAAAGTAGCGAGGACTGTAAAACTCCTCAAGTCGCAGCTGTAGTTTTGATCCAACCGAAAGAATTAAGCGAATCGGTGTAAGGCAACATTGAGACATGGATACACAAATCCACATCCCAGTGTAGGTTTGGAGATGAGATTGCATGGTTTGAGTGAATTCAGATAATCCTTCCTGTGCTGGTGCGGCTGCCCTGCTCCATACTCCGTGCACAGAAGCCTGCCTCAACCTCCCCCTTCCTTGTTGTTGCCACCTCCTCTCTGTTGTGCTCATCCCTCAGCATCAGCACCAGGGACAGCGCTGCGGCAGCCTCCCCGGAAAATACCATTCAATCTTACCCCGTGGGGGGAGTATTTTCGGATTCCTCCCTCCCCTCTTGTTGCAACCCCTGTCTGGCCGGTTGGTAGGCTCTGGGTCCCGCTTGTGGCTGCTCTGCCAGGCGCCACGTGACCGCCGCGGCAGGGGGAAGCTGGACCTGCACCATGGCGGCGGAGGGGTGCTTGGGTTTACGGGGCGGGCGCACGCTGCGGCGCTTAAGAAGCCGGGCGCTGGCGGAGTGGGCGGGGCTTGCCGGGAGCTCGCGCCGCAGCGATTGGGACCGCGCGCTTTCAGGCAGGGAGCTCGCGCAGGGTCGGGAGAGAGGGGAAGAGGTGGGCACGTTTGCAGTCACCCCCCACCCCCCGTAGCTCCCAGCGCCGCTGCCCGTCAGCCATCCATCCGGGGGCTCTGGCTGGGAGTTTAACCCGGAGCGAGAGCTGCGGACACCCGTGGTCCTCCTGAGCATGAGCCACTGAGATCAACACTGGCGATTCATCCTCATCATAGCTCCAAGGGGATAAATCACTGAGCCTGGATTTGAAGGAGCTGATACACGGAATCCAGGGCTGAGGGGAAGAACCGGAGGACACCTGGTAGCGATTCCCGGATGTCAGGGATGATCCACTGAAACGATATTGATGTGGGTGGTCGACGGGTCTCCTATGCGTGGGAACTATCCAGTGATCCCAGAATTGGAGAGGCAGAGGATTCGCTAAAGCCAGTGCTGAGGAGATGGTCCACTCTTCCTGGGCGATCCACTCATTTTAGAGATGAAGATAATTACATAATTGAAGAGTACCTCCGTGATTCTGGATCTAAATTGGTCATCTGTGCTCAGAACCAGTTATCTCCTGTGCTCAGTGTTGCAGATTTTCTATGAAGCAAAGAATAGTGGAGGATTCCAGAATCTGAAGGGTAATCCACTAGTCTAGGAGCACCTCTAATAATCTCAAGCATTGAACTGAGAGATATCTTCTTTGATTCTGGAGCTGATGGATCCAGAGGGTACCTGGCCAACCCGGCCTTAAGCGCAGGATTTCTAGTTCATTCGCTCCCCTCTCCTTCAGTGCATCCATATCTGTAACCCAAGGAGATTTGAAAGGCACTAGAGCTGCTCTGTAACCTTAGGACAGTTGGTTTGGGCCTTGCCTTCAAACTAAGAGCTGAGAAAAATCTGTAACTGAAAGGAAGAAGTATTTCTAAACTGTAACCCTATTTTATCTACCCCTCTTTCTGCAGCAGATCCTCGAGTAACTATTTTGCCTCTGCCCCTGGCCCTGTCCATCTCTGATGATGAATTACCTACGCCGTCGCCTCTCAGACAGTAATTTCATGGCCAACCTCCCCAATGGATACATGACCGACCTTCAGCGCCCGGATCCACCAGCACCTCCCCCACCCAACTCAGGGGGCTCTGGGCTGTCGGTATCAGGTTCCTCGGGCTCTGTGTCCCCTTGTGCTGTGGACCCGCCCCCTCCCTCTCAGCGCCCAGCCCCGGCCCCTGCTCCCAGCTCTGGTGGCGGAGGAGGCTTTTTCTCTTCTCTGTCCAATGCTGTTAAGCAGACTACAGCTGCCTTCAGTGAACAGGTCGCAGCCACAACTGGGGTGGCCACGAGTGGCCGCAGCAAGACACTGTTGGTGATCGATGAGCCTCATACTGACTGGTAAGTAGAAAATAACCAATATACTGTTAATGTGGATTGTGGAAAGCTTGCAATAACTTCTTATGGTTCATCCATGAAGGCATCCATCACATGCCCCCTCATGCATGTAGCAGACCTCTGCTTCTTCTTGCTTTATTTTCCGTGGCAGTGGCACTGAGCCTGTTTCCCCTCAGCCATGAACTGAGCTTCAAAGAGATGTATTTGCAACACCCTCTCGATCGTCCTTGAGATGGAAACTCTCATCTCCAAACTTACATTATTGTTCTAATTACACGTGAGGGTTGAAAGAGCCAGTGAGGTCTCTGAGGAGTTAGACTGCTGAGTCTTGTAGACAGGATACATATTATATGCTGTAATGTATTCTGTGGGAGATTAGGCTATTCATAGATGAGCTATCTAGCCAGACAGTTATGTATGCATCAGTCTCCTGCAGCTCCCCTCTGTCCATAATCCTTTACCAGTTAGTGCCTATACTGCTGAGTGTAGGGTGTGGCACTGGCAAGTAAAATATCTATCTCAAGATAGTCAAGCCAGGGATGTCTGTTCATTTCCACCCAGCAGCAAGCCCTTATGCTGCCTTGCACTGGAAATGAAATGCCTAGAGATGATTTCTTATAATACATGTTTTACTGTGGTAAGAGATCCCCGTTTATATCCATACACTGTATTCACTGAGTCATGCAGATGATCAGCCGTCATTTCTGCTCACAGATGAATTTGGTTTATGGAGGGATGACACCTTGGCAAACAAAATGTCTTAGTTATTTAACTCTCTAGCCAGATTAGCTAGAGATGAGCAGTTTGCTTGCTCATCCAGCTTCTTCACCCTATTATACTTAGCACCTTGTTGTTGGTTTATCTGGCATCAACCTTCTTCACGCTGTATTTTGATTTCCTGGTGATTGGCCAACAGAAATGTTTTTTGGAGTCATTTCTTTGTGAATCGCCATTTTAGTTTCTGTGATTCCTGTTGCTGGACTATTGGTAAAAGTGACATCACAGGGCTGTGAGGAGTTCTTGCACATATGTGTACTCGTTTTGAGCTCCATTAGGGAAGCACCCTGCAGGAAAAGAGGAGCAGAGTCAGTGAGAGCCAGGCAGCCTGCATTGCCAGGGATTACATGTGCCAGATTACATGTGTATCAGACTGCAGGTGCCTACCAGCTCAAGGGGGAAAGGTTTGGCAAGTGGCTAAGGAAGTTTGTGAGCGCTACATTTGTGTTCTGGAGGGGGCAGGAGGTAGGGGAAGAAACCAAGGAGCACAGGCATCAGTAGCTGGAGGTGTGACAGCAGTATGAAGTGGAGGTGGAGGACCTGAAGAATGGCAGTGGGGTGGGATGAAGTGGGGAGGGGAAGGCAGGACCGCAGCAATGGTGTTTGGAGGTGCAGGTGGAGGGGAGAGCAAACAGTGGCCGTGGCCTTCAAGAATCCGACTCACAAACTTGCTAAACGTGAGCCGCTTTTAGGGCATTCCGAATGGCATCCAGTTGAGGCTGAGCCATCAGGGAGAGAGGCCACTGTGGCAGTCCGGGCCACCAGGGAGACAAGCGCTGCTACTGCGGCCTGGACAGCTGCCAGGGAGACAAGTTGTTGCCGGTGCTGGAGGTGGGGAAGTGAACGGGCGAAGGAAGAGCCTAGAAGGATGGAAGAGGTTGGAGAGAAGGGTAAAGTTGAGGAAGAGGATGGAGAGGAGGAAGGAGCTGGCAAGAGGGGAAGGGAAAATCTGGTCAAAGGGGGGAGGGAGGGGTAGAAGCTGGAGGAAGAGGTTGATATTAAGAAGTTGGTATGATGGAGGGAGGGAATAGAGGAAAGGAAAACGACTGGAAGAAGTAGTGGTAAGAAGAGGCTGGAAGGAGGGGTAGAGGGTGGGAAGAGGAAGGAGAAAGGCAGAGAGGAAGAGGATGGAAATGGAGGGATAGGAAGAGAAAGAGGCTGGAAGAATGGAGAGAGGGAGGGGAGAGAAGAGGCTGGAGGGAGGGAGTAATGTTAAGGAATAAGCTGAAGGGAGGGGAGAGGCTGAGGCTGAAAGAGAGAGGGAGTAGAGGGGAGGAAGAGACTAGAAGGAGCGGAGCAAAACAGAATAAAAAATTTAGAGCAAATGAGGGAGGGATGGGGGTGGGGGTGTGTGAAGGGGAAGCTGCACGGTAGCACTGGCACTCATGCCAGAGCAGCTTGAACTGGTGTTAGTAGATTTGTGGTTGAATTCTTGAGTGGTGTGGGTGGGCGAGGGTGGGGGGGGGGGATAGAACTGAAAAAGTGGTGGCTATAAACAAGTTCTAGCATCACCAGCAAATGCAACTATGAAAGAGTTAAACTAAATACGGCAGGAAAAGCCTTTGAGTGTTGTGTGACTCCACAGTGAGCCTGAATTCCTGAGAGGGAGGCAGGAAGCGAGAGTGTGAGAGCCGAGAAACAGGCGGATAGATCAAGTGGGGATTTTATGTTGCTGCTAGGGAGAAATGTTCTTCTTGAAAGCTGTTTCGGACTGTATTTGCTATAGTGTGAGTAATACTGTAACCAAGCCGATGACAACAGAAAAATACCAGCCGTCCCATCCAATCTACCCAGTTATTTCTATCCATGGTGCCGAAGTATGCCCAGCTGCTAACAGGATTGTCAACTGGCTCCAGATTTTCAGGACAGATCGATCCGGTTCAGGTTTTCCCCCCACTCTGCATGCAGGGACTTGTACTTTTATCTTTCCTAGGCATTCCTTAAGAAAAGCAAAGCTACAAATTCCTGTATGTAGTGGGCTAAAACCAGGACTGGATCAAACTGTCCTGAAAACCTGGAGCTAGTTGGCAACCCTAGCTGCTGGCTGAGAGCATTGCCATTTATAAAATCTCTCCCCTAATCCAGGACAGTTTTTGCAGTCTTTCTAAATTTTCTATGCTACCATTTTAGGAAGATCCTCTACATAATTCACAGCCAGCACAGCACCCTTTCCAGATCTGCTCACAAGCTTTGTAATACTCTAAACAGCTGTCAGTGCCAGCATCGCTGTTGCCCAATATCCAGCCTCCTAGATCCCCTGCATGGCCTGCTAGTCACAGCTGGCTACATGAGCTAGGATTTATAGGGGTACATATTCAGCCACTAAATGGCTAGTTAAGTTAGCCGGATACCTATATCTGGCTAACTTAACTGGGATAATTCACAGCCGGATATGTGGTATCCGGTTAACTTTAGACCTGCCTGTGGCATGTCTAGAGTAAGCCAGTTAAGGTAACCGGCTAACTCCGCTCCTCCCTGGAACATTCATCTCCCACCCCAGGAATGCTCCTGACTTACCCAGCTAAATTCTAGCCAGATAATTTCCCCGAGTAAGCATTTTAAAATGCACCTAAGCCATTTAGACGGATAACTTCCCATTGCCACTTTGCCATTCATGCTGGCAACCTTAAACCTAGTTGTTGAGTTGTTCGATTAGGGCACTTTAAACACTTCAACATGCACATGCAAATTGAGGCACATGGTACTACTGTGCAGTGCAGAATTTGTGCAGAATTCCTCTCCTGTGCAGAATTTGTGTTTTTCGCACAGAATTTGGGAGAAAGGCTCAGGTGGCTAAGAGTGGAGCCCATTCTGCTCGCAGTGAAGATTGGCAGGCTATGTGTAGAGCCCAGGCTGCTTGCAGCGAAGATCTGCAGCCATCAGCTGGAAGATCAGCAGGCTGCAAGCGGAGCCCATCCCACTTGTGGTGAAGATCAGCAGGCCCAGCGTGAGAGGCAAGAAAGTTTGTGTGAGAGAGAGGAAGTGTGCTTGTGTGTGTGTGTGTGTGTGTGTGTGTGTGAGAGAGAGGGAGCTTGTGTGAGGGAGTGTGTATGTGAGGAAAGATTGTGAGGGAGTGTGTATATGAGTGAGAGATTTGGAGCCTGTATGTGTGTGTGTGTGTGTGTGCGAGGGAGGGTGAGTGTTTGTGTGTGAGAGAAGGAGCCTGTGTGAAGGGGTGTGTTGTGTGTGTGTGCGCACACAAGAGAGAAAGGGAGCCTTGTGCAAGGGGGGGTATGTGTATGAGAGAGAGAAGTAGCCTATGTGTGAGAGAGAGGGAGCCTGTGTAAGGTTGTGTATGTGTGTGTGTGTGCGAGAGACAAAGGGAGCCTGTGTGAGGGTTTGTGTGTGTGCGAGAGAGACCAGGAGCCTGTGTGAGGGTGTGTATATGTGTGTGTGTGTGTGTATATATACAAGAGAGAGAGGGAGCCTGTGTGAGAGAGAAGGACAGAGGGAGCCTATGTGAGGGGTTGTATAAAATAGGAGTCAAACTCGGAGTGGATGGCTGGGGAGAGGAAAAAGAGTGGAAGAGGTTGAGCCTGGATTAAGTTCACTTAGAGAATAGCCACTGCCATTAGCAATGGTTACATGGAATAGACTTAGTTTTTGGGTACTTGCCAGGTTCTTGTGGCCTGGATTGGCCACTGTTGGAAACAGGATGCTGGGCTTGATGGACCCTTGGTCTGACCCAGTATGGCATTTTCTTATGTTCTTATGTTCTGGAGGGAGAGGGGAGAGATTGTGGAAAATAGAGAAGTTGGAAGCCTGAGAGGGTGGAGTGAAAGAGGCCTTACCAGAGGAGTAGGGAGAGAGGGTGGAAAGGACACTTAAAGTGTTCTTCTGGGGGAATTATGTGCAAAAACTTTGCATCTTTGAGTAATACATTTTCTGTAATAGATTTTATGTTAATTACTCAAAGACTGTGATGTATGTTGTGTGATTTTAATCAATATAAAGTATGAAGAAATTTGCAGAATTTTAAATTTTTTGTGCACAGAATGCTCCCCGGGGTAACATGGGGAAAAGTAATCCATACTGTAGTTACACGATGTTAGGTTCCAAATTAGGAGCTACCACCCAGGAAAAGGATCTGGGTGACATAGTGGACAATACTTTGACATCCTCAGCTCAGTGTGCAGCAGTGGTCAAAAAGCAAACAGAATGTTAGGAATTATTAGGAAAGGAATGGAGAATAAAACGGAGAATGTTGCAATGCCTATGTATTTCTCCATGGTGAGACCACCCCTGGAGTACTGTGTGCAGTTCTGGTCGCCGTATCTCAAAAAAGATATAGTTGCATTGTAAAAAGTACAGAGAAAAGCAACAGCTCCCCTATGAGGAAAGGCCAAAGAGGTTAGGACTTGTCAACTTGCAGAAGAGATGGCAGAAGGTGGAATATGATAGAGGTCTATAAAATCATGAGTGGAATAGAACAAGTAAATGTAAATCAGTTATTTACTTTCAAAAATTACAAAGACTAGAGGACACTACATGAAGTTAGTAAGACGCACATTCAAACAAAATGGAGAAAATTATTTTTTACTCAATGCATAATTAAGCTCTGGAAGGATGTGGTTAAGGTTAGCTGGGTTTAAAAATGTTTGAACATGTTCTTGGTAGAGAAGTCCATAAATCTTTATTAACCAAGTAGATTTAAAGAATAGCCACTACTTATCACTTAGTGATAGCAGCACGGGATCTGTTTACTGTTTGGGATCTTGCCAAGTATTTGTGACCTGCATTTGCCACTGTTGGAAACAGGATGCTGGGTTTAACGAACCCTTGGTCTGACCCAGTATGGCAATTCTTATGTTCTTCTGCACTGCTAGTTGGTGCTTCTGCTATCTCGTTATTTTTGCAACTCCGAATCCTCTGTATATATGCTGTGCCCTCTTAAAGTCCATTACTGTTTTAGTCTCCACCACTTACTTTGGGAGGGCATGCCATGCATCCACTATCTTTTCCATGAAAAAATACTTCCTGACATTCATGAGTCTGTCCCCTCAGAGCCTTATCTCATGACCCCCTAGTTGTACAGCCTCCCTTCCACTGAAAAAAAACGCTTACCTCCTGTGCATCGTTAATGCATCTCAAGTGTTTGAATAGCTTTATCACATGTATCCTTCCTCTCATCTCCTAGGGTTCTCTTGGCTCTGGCCATCGCCTTGTCACACTGTTTCACTACCTTGAAATCATCAGAGATAATCACCCTGAGGTCTGTTTCCTGCTTTGTGGCCATTAATATCTTACTTCCTATTGTATCTCGCCCATGAATCTCTGCACCCCAAATACACAACTGAATTTTTTTTTTTTTGTATTGAAATGGCTGCCAAGCAGCTGACCTCTCCTCAGGCTTTCTGAGCCCACTTCGAACATTTAGTAGCTCAAACATGGCAACTCTGTCGTAGATCTGCAGAAAGACAATCCTTTTTTTTTTCAATAACCTCTCTGCATTCTTGCTTCAAAGATATTGAGCAGAATTGTCTGTTGCCTGGGACACTCAGCTCATTGTTTCTCTTTCTTCAGAGTGAATTCTGTTTATCACCGTACTGTCATTTATCCTGCAACCGTTTTCTAATCCACTCGGCCACCTTAGGTTTCACCTTTAGCCTGTTTATTTATGAACCTTCTGTGTGGGCCAGTATCAGAGGCTTTGCCGAGACCTGAGTCCACCACATCCAGGGCCCATCCCTGCTCTGGTTCTCTGGTCCTCCAGTCCAAAAAAAAAAAAATGCATTAAATTTGTCGGATACGATCTTCTGGTAAAGCCGTGCTGTCTCGGATCTAACAACCCACTCGATTCAAGATGCTTCTCTTGAGAAGAGCCTCCATTCATTTTCCCACCACCAGAGTCAGAATTTCCAGCCCCCTTCCCTATTACCATTTTTGTAAAGAGAGGCCACATCTGCTCTTCTCCAGGCCTGTGGAACCACTGCCATCTCCAACGATGTATTGAACAGGTCCTTCAGTAGGCCCACCAGAATGTCTCTCCGCTCCCTTAATATCCAGCCCAATCACTCTCTCCATTTTCAGTGATTTTAGGATTCTAGCTCATGCTTTTTAAGTGGCAGCTCAAGACAAGTTACATGCAAGTACAGTAGGTATTTCCCTGTTTCCAAAGGGCGTAACATCTGACTTTGTATCTGAGGGAACATCAGCAGGATTTGAACCCTAACTTCCCTCGCTCTCAGTTTGCTGCTCTAACCGCTTGGCTAAGAACACTCTCTTCTGTAAATGGCTTGGCAGCCACGCTGTTACCATATATATGTATCCTTGCGAACAGTCAGCAGTTTATAAAATCCCGAATGCTGTGGAACAAGTAAGTAGTCCATGGCTATTTACTTTTTCAAATTGTACTACAATTAGGGGAGTTGCCATGACGCTAGTAGCAGCTTTACAACACACTTAAGAAAGTATGCTTTCGGTCAACGCACAGTTAAGCTGTGGAATTTGTTGCCAGAGATTGAGGTGAAGACCAGTGGTCTAACTAGATTTGAAAACCATTTTGGGCAAGCTTCGGGGGCAGGTTCTTCAATAGCGATTGGCCAGGCAGGCAGGAGAGTGCCACTTTTCACTCCTGGGCGTGAAGAACAGTGAATGAATCTCCTGATTAGGATCTGTTGGGTGCTCCTTTCAAGCGTCTCGAGACTGGCCACGATCAGAGATAGGAGGCTGGGCTCCATCTGCCCAGCTCGGCGCTTCCTGTGTTCCATTGCGTCGTTTGCATTTCTTTCTGTCCCCTGCACCTAGGACAGGCCATTTTTTAAAGGGACTTCTGCAGGCAAAACAGCGCCTTTACAGAATTGCCCAGCTGATATGAAGGTAAACTCATGCGTGTATGTCATGTTTCTGCATAGATTTACCTGGACTGAGCTGGGATGTTCCTGGGGGCAGAGTTGGGGAGAGGTTTGCACTTTCATGTAGACTTTGGAAGATTCAAGCCTGTGTGTAGACGTTTTCCTGAAAAAATGTATGCACTCCAGATATCAGGTGTGAGCGGGGACATTTGGTGGCATAATATTCAAAGTGGACTTGTATGAGTAAGTTCGCTTTAAAACAATGCCACTTATGTATGTTATTTGTGGTGCAATTTAGGCACAGTATTTCCAAATTTTGTCCAATATTCATCCCTCCATTCCCTACAACAGAGGTCCCCAAATGTGTCCTGGGGGATTCCCAGCCAGTCAGGGTTTTCAGGATCTCCACAATGAATATGCATGAGATAACATTTGCATGCTGTGGAGACAGTGCCTGCAAATTTATCTCATGCCTATTCATTGTGGAGATCCTGACAATCGAATTGGCTGTGGGTCCTCCAAGACAGGTTTGGGAACCATTTCCCTACAACTATATCCATCCATACTCGAAACTTCTGTGACTCTATAGCTTGCACTGCCATTCACTCTCTGCACCTCTGTCTGTTTATCCCTTGGACTGCTGTCTGTCCATTCCTCTGAACTACTACTGTATCTTTCTAGCCAATCATTCTCTCTGCCTCTGTCTGTCTCTCCTTTGCACTTCTAATGTCCATCCATTCCGCCATCTATCTGTTCCCTGCATTTATTCTTTGGACCTCTCCATCCTCTGAACTTCCATTCATCCATCCCCCACTCTCTTCTCTGCACCTCCTCTGTTTATACATTCTTCCTCTGGGCTGTCGAACTCCTGTGTCATTACATTCCTCCCATACACATTCATACCTACATTCCCAGAACCTCTGTATTTTCCCCGCATCTCCATCTCTCCATCCATGTGTTAGGTACCTACACCTCCTGCACCGCTATCTCTCCATGGAGCATGACCTTGCAGTTTATCCATGAGTTGCCCACATAAGTTGGTCTGGGGTCAAGACAAAACTGGGGACATCTCTGAATCTTCCCCTGCATTATCCAGCAGTCCAGCTTATGTACATCTGTGCACCGAGCCCCCGATGTTTTATATTATTCTTGTAGATGGGGGCCTGTGCTGTTCGTGACTGTACATTATTCCTGTAATTGACAAGTGTGCAGAGAGTGGCTGTATATTATTCCTGTAGCTGGGATGAATGCTCTAGGTGACTATATTTTTCTACATGGGGGTGTGTGCTGTGAGTGGCTGTGTTTTATTTTTATATGGCACTGTACTTGCTTATAGAATTGTTTCTCTAATAATACAAGAACAGAGGTAAATATATTTCATTTTGAGCTCTGCTGCTTTACTCTGTTGCTGCTAATCACTGGTGTTTCTCTCCTCCCTATGATTAGTCAATAAAGGAAATATTAAAGTAGTCAATCACAAAAGAGGTTAATCGGGTTATTTTCTCTCACTGTGCTGAGGCAGACTCAGGAAACCCTAAGAAGACTTGTCAGAGATGATAATCAGGTTAAGGCAGCCATAGCAGGGCAGTTACAAGTCTAAACAAACCAGGGGATGCTACAAAGCTGGTAGTCTTAAGAATCCAATACTAGTAACATACTGATCCAGGTAAAATACGAGTACAGCATGGGCAGCTGAAGAACAGATCTTCATTAGAGCCCCGCATGCAGACATCACCCTGGTACACAGGGAGCATGAATACAGCACAGGCAGCCGAACACGGATCTTCACCAGAGGCCCATGCAGTCATCACACTGATACATGTAAAGCAGGAATGCAGCATGGACAGCTGAAGAGCAAGCAGATCTTCATCAGAGCCCCATGTGGGCATCGCACCAATAAATACAGTGTATGAATAAAGCACATTGGATCTTCATTAGAAGGGACCCAGGGGAGGAGATTTTTAAGAACAGAGGGTATGGTCCTAATAAAAGTTATGCATTTTTAATTCTATAACACTGCAAAACTTAGGATGCAAAAAGCAAGCAGGACTCAAAAAAAAAAAAAGAAGCAATAGAGCCATGAAACAGACCAGTTTATATTCAAAGGAATCAGTTAGTAGTAACAGTTTAGTAGAGGGTTATTGCAGCCTCTCTATGCTTCTAGGTCTGAACTGATTACACTCATGACCTTGAAACCATGACCGACTTCATGGCAGATGGAGAGAGGAAGAGAATGACCTTGTGGATGAGAGTGAGAAAGGCCCAAACATAGTAAAGGGCTGTGTGGAAAGAAAAAAAGACAGCTGACTTCTGATACAAATCCGCCATCTTAATTTGTGGCATTCGTTTGAAATGAAAATGAAAAATGTGACAAATGAACCTGTTTTTGTTTTCATTTTTAATGAATCCAACTTTTGTTTTCCCAAAACAAGAATTAGTGAATTTATTGTTTTCGGGAAATAGTATGCCATATTAGTAAATAGGGCGAGCTGTTAACAGACCAGACCTCAGCCAAGTCCCGTCACCAAGGTTAAGCCTAGGTCCAGGCATAGGCCCAAAGCTGGGTCCCGTCACCGAGGCCAGATCCTGTAACTGAGGCCCAGGCTTGAAGCCGAGGCCCATTTAAGACCAGCACCCATCGCTGATGTCAAGCCTAGGCCTGAGGCCGGGTCCCATCACTGAAGCCCGAGCCTAGGCCCAGGCCTGACACCAGGGCCCAGACCCGAGGCCTAGGCCCAATACTGGGGCCTGGCTGAGGCCAGGACTCATCACCAAGGCTCAAGCCCAGGACCAAGCTCATGCTGCTGGATCCCGGGCCTGATGCCTAGGTCCAGGTTCAATGCTGGGCCATCCCGTTACTGAGGCCCAGGACTGGAGCTCCAGGAAGAGACCTTCCAGTGTCTTCTTTCTTCTTATGTTGGCAAAAAATGATGTCGTCCACTGGAAGGATGCTCTTCAGTGATGTCATTGCAATGCCTTCAACCTAAGTGGATGGTGCCATAGTGATATACAGCTGTACATTTCAAAGGCCATACAACATAATGGTGCCGACCGCTTGGGAGGAAGATGCCACAGTGATGTCACCGAGGTGTGTCTTTTCAGCGGACAGCCTCGTTTTTTGTCGACAGAAAATGGGATCTGGCCAAGGGCTGGGCCTCAGTTTTGGACCTAGACCTAGGCTTGGGCCTTGGTGATGGGATCTGGCCTTGGGCTGGGTTTCAGTGTCAGACCTGAGCCTCAGTGAACGGATCCAGCTAGTGAAGTCAGCGGGGGGGCCTCTGGATTGCTTCTCTCATTGACTTCAATGTAAAACGAAAAAACAAGCAAACACAATTTTTTTTTTTGTTTGAGATGAACCTTATGAATGACTGCAACTTATGAAACAAACGAACAAACCAAAACAATTTTTTTGAGGCTGCGCATCTTATGACACACATGTGGAAGTAACTGGGTCAATTCTGTGATCCAGACACTTCTAGTGAAAAGTTATAGCATGGATAGGAGCAGTGCAAGCTTCCCTATCACACAGGGCTGGTGCACTATCTGTCTTGCTGCTCTATGCAAACAGTTACCGTGCGGCCCACATTCTAATGGAGCCCTTCATAGGCTTCCTTTTCCCCCAGTAGCAACTTTGAGTGTCTGAACACCATTTATAGTTGCAATGGGGTTAGAGTAAGGTTGCCAGATTTCTGGTGGGCAAATCTGGGACATTTGTTCGCTGTAGTTCCAGTAGTGATCAAGCAGTCCATGTGGGGTTAAGGGGGGTTGTTGTCTGGACTGTCCCTATGAAACATTGTAGCAGTCACTCTCAAAATATACCTAAAAGCACACTCATTGCATTTTGCGCCCTGTAAAATATTTCACTCCCAGTACAAAAGCCTCAGGGCTGATGGGTGTGTCCTGCATATAAGAAAATTAATTGTGCATCAAAAAAGAAATGAAATCAGGCAACAAATCCAGCTGTTATCAACATTTAAATTCTGTGTGAGGAACATGTTCAGGTCAAAGACTTTGAACTGAGTCCCAAGATATCTCAAACTGAAGTTATTAATATTCTCTATCACATTCTAAAATAGTTTCCAATCTTTGCTGTCGCTGGCTTAAATTTCTGGCTCGGCTTATCTTTCTGTTTTTTAAATGCTCTGCTCTCGTTTCAGTTCTTTTTTTTTTTGTTCTCTCTCTGGTGTCCTTTTTTCTTTTCTGTTTAAGTTCTCTCCCTTCTTTGTCTTTTTTTTTTTTTAATGGTTATTTTCATATTTTCTCATACTCCTCTTTCTGCTCCCTTCTCCTGCTTCTCTCCTTTCTTCTCTTCCTTCTCCTCTTCAGATTCTTCCTTCTTGCTTGCCTTTTCCCACTCCTTCTCTTTCTCTCCTTTTTTTTTCATAAGCTCCATCCTCCATTCCTCACCCTGTATTATCTTCCTAAATTCCCCCATCCACCCATCAGATTCAAAATGCTCTCTCTATCAATCACAATCCCTGATCCTCTTTCTTTCTTCCCTCCCCCATCATGGGCCCTTTTCCCCCTATCCCTTTCTCTCCATCCAATAACCAGTCTCCTTTCCCTCTCCCTCCATCCTCTCTCCCTCACACTCCCTCCCTAGCTAGGGTGCTTCCTCCCTCAGTCCCCAGTTCTCCCTAGCCTTTGCTCCCCCATCCCCAGCCTTCTGTCCCTCAGGCCCTGGTCCCGCTCTCTCTCTCTTCTTCTTTCCATCCTGGGTTCTTTTTCCCTCTGCTTAAACCCATTGTCCTCTCTCTGATCCCTCATCCCAGGTTCAATCATCGCTCTCAATCTCCAGAATGCTGATCCCACATTCCCTCCCCTTGACCCCCCCCCCAAAAAAAAAGCTCTTCCCACATACCTCTCCCAGCCTTGGAAAGCTCTCCCCACATTCCCCTCCCACCCCTGGAAGGCTCTCGCCGTGTCCCCCATCCCTTCCCTAAAGAGTCTCCCCGTATTCTTCTCCTTACCCTAAAAACTCTCCTCCTAAATCTCTCACACATCCCCTACCCAGGTCCCCCTGATCCTCTCTGTTCTGCGATTCCCAGTTGCAGCCTGCCCTCCTCTCTATCCTCCTGGCTCAGCAGAAGGAGTGGCATTTAACATGGTGTCAACTTCCTGTGCTGTATGGGTCCAGTTGCATGGTATGAGCCAGATGAATCCCATAGATCTTATGCCTCATGCCCTGAGACTGGATGCTCACGGCACAAGAAGTTGATGCTGTGTTAAGTGTCGCTCCTGACAGCTGGGAAGGGGTGCAGTGGGGGGGGGGGGGGGGGGGGAGATAAAAGAGGATAAGCTTGGTTCTGCACTGCTTAAACTCCATGGGCAACTCAGCTGTGAGATGTGGCCCCCCTTGGAGATGCTGTCCCGTGCACATGCACAGTTTGCACGATGGGTTATGCCAACGCTGCCGCCCAGGGCCAGCGCGAGAATTAGACAGGAATAGGAGGTCACCTAAGGTGGTGTGAGTGGGGCACCATAGGGGGACATGAGGGCACCATTTTTTAAAAGTGCGAGGGAGGCATGAAAGAGATTGAGCGGTTCGTTGCATGGGAGACAAGGTGGCGGTAGTGATCCGGCTTGAAAGGTCTGCAATTATGGGGATTGATTGAGAGAGAGAGAGAGAGAGAGAGAGAGAGAGAGAACCCTGTGACTCATTGATGTCACCGCCTAGGGCGGCTGGAGACTCTTGCACTGGCGCTACTGCCACCACATAACAGAGATAGCATGGGCAACAGCAATACCAGCTTCCCTCATGCCCACTGAATCAGCATAGAGTAGGTACAGCACAGGCAGTGGCACACACACACCTATTGTCTCACCACAGAACAGAATCAGCGTGTGCAGTACCAGGGAAGGCTTCCTTTACACCCACTGTCTGATGAGCCACTTGTTTGGGGAGGCTGAAGCAGAGGAGTGGGGGAGGGAGGGGGAGGGTAAGGGCTGCACAGATTTTCTCTTATATCTATACCCCTTCCAAAAAACTTCTGTTTCTTCCTTTTTTATCTCTTTTCTTCTGTCCCCTTCTTTTGCCTTTTTCCTTGTCCTGTTTTTCTTGCCTGCTCTCCTATCATCATTTTTCCTTCTATTTCTCCTGTATTATCATCCTGGATTTCTTCCTCCATGCCTCCATCCAAAGTTCTCTCTTTCTCCATTTCCTGCCATCCTTCTTCATCTTTCTCCCCTTTTTCTTTCTTCTCTCACTTACTCATCCCCATCCCCATCCCCCATCTTTGCTCTTCCTCTTCCCACTCTTGCTCTCTTTTTTCACTGTCTCCTCTCCATCTCCTCAGTTTTGACTCCGCCCCTTGCTTGTCCCTCTCTCTTCCACTTTCCTATCCTTAATCTCCCTTCTTGCTTCCCTCCATGTTCCTGCTCTTTCCTCTTTCTCTCTCTCACACACATACTCTTTCTTGCCCTCTCCTCTCACTACATTCACTTACACTTTTGATCTCCCCTCTCTTGATGTCCCCCTTCACACCTCTCCCCTCCTTGCTCTCCTTTCACTCTCCCCTCTTTTGTTCCCTTTCTTACCCCTTCCCTTGATTGTCACTCTCTTCCCATCGGTGTGTTACATTCTATCTTCCTCCACATTCTTGCTGTCCCCCAACTTTTGATTTTCCCCTCTCTCACAAGCACACACACATTCACTCTTGATCTGTCCTTCACACACACATGCTTGCTCTCTCCTCATTGACCCCTCACACACAATCTCATGCTCTCTTTCCTCTCTGTGCCCCACACTCACAATTACACAAACATACAATCACTTGCTCTCTCTTCTTTGCCCCCCTCCTCACAATCACACAAATACACGCAATCTCTTGCTCTCTCGCTCCTCTGTGCTTCCACCCTCACAATCACTCACACACACACACACACACACACACACACACACCCCTTCTTGCTCTCTCTCCTTTCTGTGCCTCCACCCTCACAATCTCACAACACAAGCTCTTTGTTGTGATTGGCAGTCTGCGGAGTCCATCCTGTGGACTACCACTCTTACCTCCATCCCCGGTCCCTGGAAATCTGCCGCTGAGCAAGAACTCCCCGGGTGTGTGTGGCACCGCACCACATTCAGCCCGTCTTCTCTGCTGTGTCTCCTGTTGCTGGGCCGAGCTGCCTGGGCTGCACAGCAGGCCCCTGCACTGGCCTTTTTGCCACTACTGCTCCTGCTTCAGGCCTCTCCTAGGGGTGCACGTGTGCTGACATCGTCCCACTTAAAGGGCCAGTGGCTGGAAAACTCTGAAGATGCTTCCCAATGACATCACCTAGCCAGGACTATAAAAGGCTGAGCTTGTTTCCCATCCAGTGCCTTGGCAATAGGTTAACTACCTTGCGGTAGAGCTAGTTGTCTCAGCATTGTTCCAGTGTTCCTTCTCCTGGTTCCTCTGTTGGCAGCCTGGTCTGTTCTTGAGTTCTTGTCTTTGTCTCCTTCGTGGTCAGTCTTCAGCCCTCGCCTCCAAGCCTTCTGTGTCCTCTGTTCCTGCCTGTGCTGCTCTTCACCTCCCTTCTTCCTCTCCATCCCTTGTTTCCCTCAGACGGATATCTGGTTATGACTTCGGCTTGGACATTGACTCTGTTTAGACTCCATCTGCCACTGACTACTGCCTGGACATTGACTCTGATTGTACTCCGCTTGCCACTGACTACTGCCTGGATTCTGAGCTCAATTGAACTCCGCCTGCCTGTGACCTTCTGCCTAGACCACGATACCATGCCTGCCTGGGATCTCCACCTGGACCTCTACCCTGAGGTCCTCCAATTGCACAAACCTTCACTATTCCATGCTTTGTACCAACCCGGCTTCCCTCCTGCACTGGCCTGCAACATCTTTACCTCTACAATTCTCCATCAGCACAGAGGCTCACATCTAAGACCAGCCAGTCCCAGCACCCGAGGGTTCAACCTAAGGGGAATGTAGGCTGGTATTGATGAAGCTCCAGTTGGGCCTCTGCTTCAGCCAGCTCCGCCCTTTGATGGTGGGGACCTGTAGGGCTCCTTTCCGCAGGTAGCACCAACTCCCTCTCGGCCCAAGGGTCCACTTTGCCAACAGACTGCTGAGGCTATGGACCCAGAGGAAGCCGCCGAGTTACATGCCATTCCAGGTTTGGCCCAGAAGATCCAGGAGCAACTGCACTTCCTCGAGGTTCTGGCAGCCTCCATGGAGTGTCTCAGTGCCTGCCTAGACTCCTCTACCTACCTAGGTGCCCCGACGTGTCCTTCGTCAGTACCCACCACTCCCGCAGCACCTTCATGATCCACCATTTTGTTGCCAGCACCCCCCAACTAAGCTGGAGAACCAAGACAATGCCAGGGTTTCATTAACCAGTGCTATATGCACTTCGCCCTTCAGTCAGCACTGTTTCTGTAGGATTTAGTGAAGACAACATACATCTTCTCTCTTCTGGATGGCAAGGCCCTAGCCTGGGCGTCCCCACTGTGGGAATGTTGAGATATGATCCTTTCTGACCGCAAACGTTTCATCACAGCCTTTAAAACTATCTTTGATGACCCTTGTTGCAGGTGGCCTCAGGCTCGGATCTTCTTCACCTCTGCCAGGGGGCTTGTTCCCTCTCAGACTACACCATCAAGTCACGGACACTGGCTATGGAACTCAACTGGGAAGAGGGCTGTCTTTGCTCCATCTTTTTAGAAGGATTGTCACCGCACATAAAAGATGAGGTGGCAGCCCGTGAACTCCCTGAGTCTCTAGAGTCCCTCATTGACATGACTGGCCGGATTGGCTGCTATCTCCAGGAGCGGAGCCAGGAGCTTCAACCCCCTAGAAGATTCATGGCCTCTGCCAGCTGGCATCGGCACCTATCCTCTCCATTGGAGTTACTTCCTTTCTGGGACCCACGCTGAACAATCAGTGTAACAGGGGTGAGGGTGCCTGATCCCTTAAGAGCACTCTGGCGCCACCAAGATGGGCTCTGTCTCAACTGTGGCGGGTCAGGCCATCTAACAGCTTGCTGTCTGGTGAAGCCACTAAACTCTCGGGCCAAGGGCACTTGGGAGCTGACCCTAGGCCTTACTTCTCTGGCTCCCCCATTAACCCTTCCAGTGACAATCTCTGTGGGCAAACAAATCTTTACCACCTTGCCCCTAGTGGACTCTGGAGCAGGAGGGAATTTCCTCATAAAGGCCCGTCTGGATCACCTTCAGATACCCATGCTGTCATGCCCAGTCCCACTGTTTCTTTCCTCCATTCATGGGGATCCATTGCCAGGTAAAATGAAACACACCACAGTTCCAGTTAAACTATGTACCGGCTCTCTCCACGTCGCGTACCTGGCTTTTTATGTCATCAACAAGGCCATCCACCTCATGGTCCTAGGGTTACCCTGACTCCAGCAACATTTAAAACAGTTTGACTGGCCTTCCCTACAGCTTTTGCCAATGGGGCCTCGATTGCAACAGTTCCTGTCTGGAAAGGGTGGAGACCCCTCAATGTCTCTCGGTGCCCACTGTCTTGTTGGGCCTTCCTCCACAGTACACAGAATTCACCGATGATTTTTCAAAGAAGGCCGACTCCTTAACTCTCACTGAGAGTACAACTGCACCATTGAATTGCTACCTAATGCCAATCCATCCTGTGGAAGCGTATACCCCTTGTCTCTTCAGGAAACAAAAGCGATGTCTGAGTACATTCAAGAGAACTTGGACAAGGGGTTCATCCATTGTTCCACCTCCGCAGCAGGCGCAGGGTTCTTCTTTGTGGGTAAGAAGAACGGGTCTCTCCCCCCTGCATAGACTTATTGGGACTTAAAAGCGATTACCAGAAAGGATCGCTATCCCTTACCTTTAATCTCTGAGTTGTTTGACTAACTGTAAGGAGCAAAAATCTTCTCCAAACTGGATCTGCAGGGGGCTTACAATTTAATTCGTATCCGACACAGCGATGAATAGAAAATGGCCTTCAACACAAGAGATGGTCACGACAAGTACCTGGTGATGCTCTTCGGCTTATGCAGTGCTCCATCCACGTTCCAGAACATGATGAACGAGATCTTCCGAGACCTTCTCTATGTATGTGTTGTAGTATACCTCGAAAACATCCTAATCTTTTCCAAGGATCTTGTCACCTCATTGGGAAGTCCGCCGGGTACTCCAACGTCTTTGGGACAACTAGCTATATGCCAAGCTAGAAAAATGTTTATTTGAAAGGGAAAACCTCCCCTTCCTTGGACACATCGTCTCCAGTAAGGGCTTTAATATAGACCCTGACAAACTTAAGAGTATCCTAGACTGGGCTCAGCCAAGCGGACTACGGGCCCTGCAAAGATTCCTAGGCTTCGTCAACTATTGCAGACATTTTATTAACAACTACTCCAAGATAGCTGCACCTTTCACTGCCCTCACACAAAAAAGAGCCAACACCAAACTCTGGCCACCAGAAGCCATAACGGACTTTCATGACCTAAATGTCTTTTTCCTGCAGGAGCCCTGCCTTCATCCACTGGATCCCATGCAGTCCCTTCATTGTTGAAGCAGATGTCTCTTCCATGGGGGTAGGGGCTGTCTTAAGTCAGCACTGCTCCAAAGGCGTCCTACACCCCTGTTCCTTTCTTTCAAAAAAATTCTCTCTGGCTGAACGCAATTATGGGATTGGCGATAGAGAGCTTCTGGTGATCAAATTGGCTCTGGAAGAGTGGCGTCACTGGTTGGAGGGAACACAACATTGCATAACCATTTACACTGACCATAAAAACTTGGGGTACCTCCACCAAGCACTACATCTAGCACTCGACAGGCTCGCTGGTCCTTAGTTTTTGCCCGCATCAGTTTCGAGCTCAGATACAGACCTGCAGCCAAGAATGCTCTGCGGATGCTTTTTCCTGCTTGTTTCTGACTCAAGACACCTTGGAATCGTTCAGACGCATCATTGATTCAGCTTGGATTCTCCTCGCTTCCACCATGACCGGCCCACCAGGGAAGATAGTAGTTCCCCGCAAACTTCGAGAAAAAGTGATAACATGGTCCCACGATTCCCATGTTTCAGGTCACCCTGGATGAGCCTGGACTCTTGCGTTGCTCCAACTATACTACTGGTGGCCCCATATTGAAAGATATCCGGGCCTATGTGAACTTCTGTCCCACCTGCGCGCAGCAGAAACCATTGATGGGAAGGCCCTGGGAGTTGTTACAGCCATTGCAATCTTCCAGGGAACCTTGGACCCATTTGTCCACCGACTTCATAGTGGATCTCTCCCTCTCTAACGACAACATGGTTATATGGGTCATAGTTGACCACTTTTCTAAGATGGCTCATTTCACACCACTACCTGGGCTTCCCTCAATTCTGGAGCTGGTTTGATTCTTCACTCAGCATGTTTTCTTCTTCATGGACTGCACAGACACATTGTCTCAGAGCAAAGTATTCAGTTTATGGCCAAATACTGCCAATCCCTATATAAAAAATTCAACATCTTGCTTCACAACAGCCTATCATCCTCAATCTAATGGACAGTCCGAAAGGACCAATTGCACTTTGAAAAACTTTCTAAGAGCCTATAGCAATGCTTGCCAGGATGATTGGGCATCCCTGCCCCCATGGGCAGAATTCTCTCACAATTTCCATTTTTGCATCACCACGGGATCTTTCCTCTTCCAGACTGTATATGGGTAACAACCACGGCCTCCTTTGCCAATTCCTCTGACCATCCCTTCACTCTAGAGGAACACCACAGAGATGTTTCAGAAGGTGGCCGAGAGGGCCAAGAAAACCACTGATAGGCACTGGAGACTGGCACCTCAGTTTAAACCAGGGGACAAACTTTGGCTCAATACCCACCATATTGTCTTCATGGAAAAGGTATGTGACTGAAGAAAATAGGAAACATCATAAGCAACTTGAAGCATAACTTGAAGCAAAACATTGATAAAGAAGGCAAAGAGAGAATTTGAAAAGAAGCTTGCCATGGAAGCAAAAACTCATAATGAAAAACTTTTCAGGTACATTCGAAGAAAAAGCCTGTGAGGGAATAAAATGGGCACTAAGGGAGGCAAGGTCATAGCAGAGATACTAAATTAAATCTTTGCTTTGGTCTTTCCTGAGGAAGATGTAAGGGAGATAGCCATGCCAGAGGTGATCGTTAATGGTGGTGTTTCAGAGAAACTGAAACAAATCTTAGTGAACCTGGAAGATGAAATAGGGCAAATTTACAAACTAAAGAAATCAGTCTAGGAAATCACCTAGACTGGAGTGTTGAAAGAACTGAAAAAATGAAATTGCAGACCTACTGTTTGTAATCTGTAAACTATCATTAAAATCAGTTACAGTATGTGAATACTGTAGTATGGCCAATGTAATGCCGGTTTTTAAAAAGGGTTCCAGGGTGATCCAGGAAACCATAAACTAATGAGTCTGATGTCAGTGTCAGGCAAAATGGTTGAAACTGTTTTAAAGAACAAAATTACTGAACATATAGATAGGAATGGTTTAATGGGCCAAAGACAACATAGATTTAGCAGAATTAGAAAAGGTGCAGAAAAGGGCGACCAAAATGATAAAGGGGATGTAACAATTCCCTTATGAGGAAAGGTTAAAGAGGTTAGGTTTCTTCAGCTTGGAGAGGAGGCGGCTGAGAGGAGATACGACAGAGGTCCATATGAGTGGAGTGGAATGGGTAAACTTGACTTGGCTGTTTACTCTTTCAGAAAGTACCAAGACTAGGGGAAATGCAATGATGTCATTAGGTAATGCATTTAAAACAAATAAGAGAAAATATTTTTTTACTCAACACATATTTAAGCTCTGGAATTCATTGCCAGAGAATACGGTAAAAGCTGTTAGTGTAGCTAGGTTTAAAAAAGTTTTGGACAAGTTCCTGGGTGAAAAATCCATAAACCATTGTTAAGATAGACTTGGGGAAATCCACTGCTTACCTCCGGAATCTATCGACCTTATGGGATCCTGCCATGTACTTGTGACCTGGTTTGGCCATTGCTGGAAACAGGATACTAGGCTTGATGGACCTTTTGTCTGATCCAGTATGGCAAATCTTATGGTCTGTGCTGTAAACCCAGGTACTCTTTCTGAAATTGCCCAGAAATTGCCCATGACCAAATAAGTTATTTGAAGGCAGATAAAATGGAAGGGACAAGCAAATAAAAAACTGGTACTAGTTCCCAACAAGCAAAAAATGCTGCTTAGTGCAGTTGCCCATAGACCACAGGAAGAAGAATAATTTAATTTTCCTTCTATTGTAGAGGTTGTAAAAGAATTCCTAAATAATGAGAGTGATTCAGCTATTTATTTATTAAAAATCTTTTCTATACCATCGTTAAGTATATACTATCACAACAGTTTACATGCAGGCACATATATTAATGCTGATATAAGTATATATCGTACATTCTAAATAGGTGCCATTAAGGTTCGGTTACATGAGTTCATAATAAAAGCTATTCGATGCGTGTGTTAATTCTTGTCCTTTTATACATGAAACAAGTTTCAAGTATTATTCTTATTATCTGCATAATTCTAATAGTTTAGCAGTGAGATAAAATAGTTAATAATAAAAAATCCACACTTAAAGGGATAAGTGTTGTGTGCTGATGTTCTGTCTCCTGTTTCCTCTAGCCTTTATTCTCCATTTTCCTTGATGAACGCTTGTCTAAAAAGCCAGGTTTTCAAACTCAGCCCACAGAAATTCTTGCATCAAAGCCTTGTCCTGTTTCAAGAGAAAAGATCCTTTGGAGGGAACAAGACTGAGTTCAGGGGGCCAGAGCTTGTTAACAAAGGAGAATACAACACCAATTGGTTTATCTTCCAGTAGAGACATGCTGAGCTGTAGGAACAGTGACTCTGTTACAAATGGTGCAACTGGGAAGCATGCTCCCAGGAGCCATTCAAAATTGCAGCAACCTCTCTGAGAAAAGTGAGACCTTGAATTTGGAGAACTCCCTTTAAAGCAAGAGTGGTGAATGGCAGAAAACAGAATGACAGGATTTAGGCATTAAATTAAAAAAGTAAAAGAAATATAGCCAAAACTTCCTCTAAGTAAAATTGCCTAAATCTGTTTCTTCAAATGACCCTTTGTGTCTTAAAAATCATCCATTAGAAATATAGATATGACTCTTTATTTGATGAAAAGTGGGCAGATATAATGGAACAATAATTATAGCTGGCTAATTTTAGAACAACTCCTTGACTCAACCAGCCTTAGCTGGCTAAGTAAGCTGGCTAACTCTGAATATCGGAGTTAGCCGGTAAATAAAGCCAGCTAACTCAGCTCCTCCCAGTTATGCCCTTGGACCGCCCCTAATTTATCCGGCTGAATTCTATCCTTATACTTATTAGCAGGCTGGGATTTAGCTAGATAAAGGCTGAATATAGCTGGGTAAGCTGTTTAGACGGATAACTATTGCATTATCTGACTAAATGACTTGAATAAGGACCTCAAAGTGTTATTTTTCCAATCGATAAGCAGGGCTGAATTACCCATAACATGTGGGTGACGTCATCCGGTGGCACCAAGTAGACCTGTCTCTCAGCTAATAGAGCTTTTGCTCCTCTGAGCGTGTTTGGGATTTCTTGTGTGTGTGTTGCCTCACGAGCCCTCTCATTCTTTTTTTCATCGGAGCATCAGTACAGACGTTTATTTCTTTCTCGCTCTGTTTTTTCTCTAAAAGTACAATATTTTTCTATACTTTAAAGTTGTTTCCTCAGAAGGAGAAATAGTTTAGTGGTTAGAGCAGTGGGCTGTGGCTCAGAATAGCCAGGCTTCAAATCCCACTGCTGCTCCTTGTGACCTTGGGCAAGTCACTTTACCTGAAGTACAAATTTAGACATAGATTTAAAAAAAAATGTTGCTTGCGCAAAAACAGTTGCATATGTGGGTGAGCAACATGAATTTTAAGAAGCCGGGAAGATTGCATGTACATGTCTGTACGTGTGTTCAGAATATGGAGGTGGAAAAGGGGCAGGGCATGGGTATTCCAAGATTGGACGCACGTAACAACACATTTTGCAAAGGCACCCTCTATATATATACCGCTGTAGAGGAGCTCTTTGAATTGGGATGGGTTATTAGGAAGTGGGTTGGTGTTAGGGTGTGTTACAGACACATTCAGAGGTATTCATTGTAAAATTGACATCAGTAAAGAATTTTAGTCTTTATAAGCAATGAAAAGGAGTTGATTTGTACAATGCAGCTAGCAGAGGCTGCAGTGTACAAATCAACTCCTCTTGTTTGACTTTTCTTTGCTTATAAAGACTAAAATTCTTTAGTGATGTCAATTTTACAATGAATACCTCTGAATGTGTCTGTAACACACCCTAACACCAACCCACCTCCCAAAAACCCAGCCTGATTCAAAGTGCCCTCTACAGTGGTACATATATATAGAGTGTCAGACTGACCCTATACACAATCTCTCTCTCTTTCTCCGCCATGCCATGAGTATTTTAAATGCAATGCACATATTTTATAAAATGAGGTGCAAGTTTGCTCGCGTTTCTTTTAAAATTTGCCAGTTAGATTGTAAGCCCTCTGGGGATAGGGAAATACCTACAGTAACTGAATATAACCTTCTTTAAAGTGCCAAAAAGCAGAATAGAAATCTAAATAAAAAAATAGCACTTTTCAGTGGTACCAAAAAAAGAGGAAGAAAAACTAAGAACCTATTCTTTCCTCACAATGTCCAAAAAGAAGACATTTGTAGTCAGTGGATTTGAAGACTATCCATATTCAATTGGCATGAACTCTGTTGGACCATGACCAGGCAAATGTTTACATCTGTGGATGGATGTTCCTGTGTACTCAAAAATCAAGAGCCTGGAAAATGGAAGAACTGCTTAAGTCTTTTAGAAGCTGCAATCTGTCCTCTTCCCACAGTGCAGCTTCATCTGTCTCACTGGGAATTGAGTTGAGCAAGAGCTTCTCAAAAGTATCTCCCCTGTCAGCAGGAAAGGCTGAATCCTCGGGGTAGAATAAACATCATGTGTCAAAAAACAAGAAGTGCCACTCTGCAGAGTTGCTGTATCGGCGCCATTGACACACAAGGCTCTGGCACTATCAAAGTGAAAGGTCCATGGCAACTTCAACGCATAAGTCCATGGCGCATTTAAAACTAGTCTCCAGCATCGGCAAAACAGATGGTGCAAAAATCTGTGACATACTTGATGATTTGTACCCCGCATCATGAATCACATTGATCCTCATATCTATACCATCAGGACATATTGCTCCAGCATTGAGTCATATGTCAATGCTTCCAATACAGTTCTATGCTGGCTTACACAAGATTTTAATGGGAGCATATGGAGTATGATACCTCTACTCCCACCAATTACTAGAGCCCTTATGCAATCAAAATTAATGAAAAAGTCCTCAGCCTGGAGACTCTAGATCCCTTTTGCTCTCTGGTACCTCTCACATCTAATCAGCCTCCAATTCAAATTTTGCAGAGCCCAGATGATGTGCAGGATTTCATATTTGTATCAGGGGAGGATGTTCCACCACCCTCAAAGGCCCAAGGCACACCAACTCATTGACCAACTAGCGCAATTGGTGAAAGATTTTTTTTACCTTTATGGTGGCTAAAGAAAAGGAAAGTACTTTCTAATCTCTCCTTTCCAGGATATCAGACTACTCCCATGAGAAGGAGTCCCAGTATCTCCGGTTCAGGTAGGTACTTCATCAGAATCCCTGCCAGGTGGTTCTAGCCCATAGCAATCACTTGTAGCAAAGTTCAGTGAATTAGAGGGCATATACCAGAAGTATTCCCCTCTGAGATGACTGAGGACCCCTCCTCAGTTGCCTTTCTCATCACTGGGGTCCTGGATTAGTGTTCCCTCATCTCCAGACTTTTAAGAGGGGTCTACAGGAATCCCCTGCCAGAGCCTCCAGAGCATTTGTCTCCAGTGGAAGACCTTCATTGTTCCAGATTTCTGTACAAGTTGGGAAAAGTGCTCAGAGTCACTGTGTGCAGGGATAAAGATCCTTGCGGAAAGGTCTTTGGTCTCCTCCAAATTTTGGACACTCTGGTAGAACTAGCAGCTATCCCTGTCCATGACATTCTACAAGAATTACAAACAAGGATGTGGGAAAATCATATTTCCTCTCTTCCAGTTGCAAGGAAATTAGATTTCAAATACAGAAAGTAAAAATCCTTAGGGTTTGGGATAGTGCAATTATCTCATCAATTTGTTGTTGTAGAATCAGCTCTTAAAAGAGCAAAGAAAACAAAAATATAATGAAATACTCTACTGGGATGGATCCCAAATTATTGGACAATTCTGGAAAGAAAGTATTCCAAAGCTCCATGCTAATGCATGGATTTCTGACCACCAGTTCTATGTGGTTCAATATTTATTTATTTATTTGAGTGTTTTATATACCAAAGTTCTAGTAACAAAGTTACTAATCAATTCGGTTTACATTACAACAATAAAATTGACAGTATATAGAATAATGTCTTACAGAGAACAGGGAAGATTGAACTTGGAAAAATAAAATAACTTAATGAGAGCAATAAATAACTTCAACGGAGCAAGGAAAGTACAATTTAAATACAATATAATATAGGTGAATAAATTTTCGGAATTGAGTGTGTTGGGCCTGAGGTTGATTGTTGAAAAGTTCAGAATAGTTATTGGGATTAGGAGAATGCTTGATTAAACAACCATGTCTTGAGTCTCTTTTTAAAGGTAGGTGCCGATTGTTCCAATCTCAGGTCAGGAGGGAGAGAGTTCCAGAGCTTAGGACCGGCGGTGGAAAGAGCTCTTTTACTAAGTGAAGTTTTGAGAGGATGGGCCTTTAGCGTGCCTCTCTGGGCTAGCCTCGTTGGACGGGAAGAGGTGTGAAGTTGTAAAGGGATGGTGAGGTCAATTGGAGAAGAGTTATTGATGACTTTGTGGATTATTGTTATGGTTTTATAAAAGATTCTCTGATTGATGGGGAGCCAGTGAAGGTTCTTTAAGATGGGCGTAATATGTTCCCTTTTGTTGGATTTGGTTAGAATCCTCGCAGTGGCATTTTGTAATAATTGTAGAGGTTTCAAATTGTATTCAGAAAGCCTTTCTTCCTACTCGATGAAGGTGAAGTCACGTATCCTCATTCACTCCTAGATGCTGAAGAATGTAAAAGACATCTTATTCACTCCATTTACAAGGTGTTTGATACCACAGCACTTACCTCAACAGTGTCCATTGGAGCACACTGTATGGCTTGATTGAGAGCCAGTAGCTTCTGTGATGATGTCCATGACAAATTGGCAGATGTCTTATGCCAAGGTGATCACCTTGTCAGTGAAAAGCTCAGAGAAACAGTTGCTCAAATAAAAGAATAATATGTAGCAGTCTAGTTCCTGTCAACAGGATCAGAATAACATACTTCTGCAAAACACTCTTACTAATCATTTAAAAGAAAATATTAGCAAAGACATCCTTTCTGGCAATTTCAAAGATACCGGATGTAACTTCTACTTCCACAACAACAGCAGTTTCTGGCATGCACTAGTCAGCATGAACACTGTCAATTTAAACCGGCTCAGCAAGTCCAACCTAAGCAACAATCCTCTCCAGTAGGAGGGAGAATCCAGCACTTCTTGGAGAAATGATTTAAGATTAAAAAGGATCATTTGGTTCTCAAGATTGTGGAGTCTGGATACTGCTTGTGTATCTCCTGGCATCCACTGCTGCCTCATTGCTCAGCATTCAATCTAGATCTGTCTCACTCGACACAACTCTCCCTGGGAGTCACTCCTCAAACAATGGGTGATAGAACCTGTTCCTTTGCATCACTATGGCCAGGAGTTCTACTCCCATTACTTCCTTATCCTCAAAAAATCCAGGGGATTGAGACATATCCTGGATTTAAGAAGCCTGAACAAGTATATTGTATGGGACTGTTTGCAGTGCTGTCCTCTCACCAGCAGGGGATGTCAGTGGGCCATGGTCCTTGCTGCTCAATCCTCCAAGCCCTATATCTTGGAGGACCTACTGGTGGCCATGATCCTAGCACTGACTCAGCACTTCAGTCTGCCTCACTCATGGAGTCAACTCTGTTTCTAACTGTGGTCTCTATTGGGCCTAGTTCTTGTAGCCTAGCTTTTGTTCTCTGTTACTCTGTATATTGGCCCAAGTTTGTGGCCTTCTTCTATTCTGTATTTGTCCATGTTTTGCTCCATTGTTGTGGCCTTTTGTTCTGTCTGAGTTTGTTGTGTTTTGCTTTGTTTCTTGTCTCTGTCCTGTCTTATTTGATGTGCATTTTCTGTTTTACATTTTGTTTGTGGCCACCTTTCTGTACCCTGCTTATTTCCATCAGCTCTTCCCCACTTTGGCAGGTGCCCTCCTGTATCTCTGTTTTTTTCTTTGCACCTTCAGTTTAAGTAATGTTGGCCAACAGAACCTTACGGCTCAACCTGAAAGGGAGGTAGCCAGTTCAGGCAGAAGGTCCTGTTCAGTCCAGTCCAGTCCTGCACAACTTGCTTCTAAAGAAGCAAATTGTTCTGGGTCCAGCCTGCTCCTGCTCTGGGGGTTATCCCTTATCAGCACTGGTACCCTGACATATAACCTCTGAGAGAAATTCAAAATGAACTCTTTCCACACAATTCTTCACTTCATCCAGAAAGGAGAGTGGAAGTGTGCTGAAGATATGAAGGACGCGTATGCTGATATTCCCTTCCATCCCACCCATTAGCATTACCCCACTGTCAATATAGCATGCTCTCCTTCAACCTCTCAGCAAATGTATTTATCCTATGCCTAGTGGTTGTGGCAGCATACCTCTGATGATAAGGCATCAGAGTCTTCCCACATCTGGACAATTGGCTTGTGATGGCAAATTCTTAGGAAGGTGTGTTAACGTCCCTGAAAATATCAATATAACTGCTTCAATTGTTAAGATTCTTGGTAAATTTCAAGACATTTTCTCTAATTTTCTGCCAGAAAATAAAATTAATTGGAGCCTGGATAGTCTCTCTCTCCAAGAGAGAGCTTACCTTCCAATAGATTGAGAGAACATTCTTAGATCCCTAGTGTGCAACCTACTGAACACAGATCAGTCACTGGCCTGAGACGTAATGGTTATTCTCAACCATATGGTGGCAGCAATACACATAATTCTAATCATTCACTTCATATATAATTCCTGTAGTGAGGTCTTCATTCCCAATGGGACCAACTTATTCCACTTTTGACAAAGTGTAAATTTCGAAATTGAGAGTGATCAGGTACTCTCTGACAACCTTCACTCACTTTCTCGAGAGGAAGAGCATTATTAGTCAAACTGCCAACCAGGTAGCCATGTTCTGTGTGAACAAACAAGGAGGCATAGGGTCGTGGACTCTTTGCCAAAAAGCAATAAAGATATGGGAATGGGCATATAGACATCAAGCAGTTTTGCAAGTGACCTACCTACCAGGGGTCTCCAACACATTGGCAGACCACCTCAGCAGAGTATTTCAATGACAAATGATCTTACAGCAATCAACAATTGACAAACTATTCAGTCGGTGGAGACTTCCAGCTATTGATCTATTTGCGTCAGAGCAAAACAGTAGATGGTTTTGCTTCATTCTTCCCAGCAAACCAAGCTCTGCTCAGAATGCTTTTCTGCTCAATTGAAATGAAGATCTCAAGTACTCTTTCCACCAATACCGCTGATAGCCAGAACAGTGCAAAAAGTTAACAAAGACCCAACATGACTGACTTCAGCATAGCCCAGACAACATGACTGACTTCAGCATAGCCCAGACAAGTTTGGTTTGCGTATCTTGTTCAACTGTCCAGCAGTCATCTGATCTTCTCAGATGAGACTTATCATTATTGTCTCAAGAAGAGAGATGTCTGTTTCATCCAAACCTCTCCTTCCTCATCTTGACAGCTTGGATGTTGAGTGCTCAGTAATTGCCAAATTCTCCCTACCTGCAGGGGTTGAGGAAATTATACTGTCTACCAGCAAACCATCAATTAGAAGAGCCTATGGTTTTAAATGGAAATATCTTTGATCTATTCACATATGAACCCAAAGAGTTATTGAACTATTTACTCACTTTTTCTGCCTCGGGTCTTGCCACCTCATTTGTGAGACTACATCTCAGAGCCATAGCATCTTACATACACAAACTGAGATTAAGCCAATCTCCATTCATACCTTAGTATCCAAATTCATAAAAGGCTTATGGCATACTAAACCACCAATTATAAAACCATCTGTACCATGGGACCTTAATGTGATTCTAACACAACAGATGAGGCCACAGTTTCAATCATTGAAATTGGCTTTCCTCAGGTTTCTAACATGGAAAGTTATACTCCTTGTAGCATTCATGTCAGCCAGAAGAGTCAGCAAACTTCAGGCCTTGGTTCATTATCCACTTTATATGTAATTGTTCCACAATAGGGTAGTACTACACATTAACCTTAAGTTTCTACCAAAAGTAGTATCAGCTTTTTCATATTAATCAATTCATCATGTTGCCCACATTATTTCTGAGACCATATGCTCATGAACCTGAAAAGGCTGTTTATACCATGGACTGTAAATGGGTACTGGCTTACTACAAAAGAAAAAGTTAGTGACATTGTGAGGCTTCTCAGCTCTTTATCTCCTATGAGTTTAACAGACTAGGAATAGTAGTAGCCAAATGTACATTGTCTAACTGGCTAGCAGACTTAATTGTATGCTGCTATAATCTAGCAGGTTTACAGATCACAGATACCATTAAGGCTCATTAAGTCAGAGCCATGGTTGCTTTGGTAGCTCATTTACAAGCACTACCATTTGAAGATATTTTCAAAGCTGCGACATGGTGTTAGTGCACACCTCTGGACAATCTCTGGCAGAGTGACAGTAAATTTAGACAAGCAGTTTTGTGTAGTCTGTTTACCCAGTAGTCTACTCTCCATGGTGAGGGTCCAGGTTGCTTACTCAGTAAATGCTCTACTGCAACCTTCAGCTTGGTACTTCCCCTCATGCTATGACTAATTCAGCCCTGCTTATCAGTGGAAAAGTTTGCTTACTCTAAGTGGTGTTTTCCATAAATAGCAGGATGAATTAGCCATGCTAAATACCTGCCTGCCTCCATGGAGAGTCGACTATCTAATTAGGTTAGCTCTAAAATCAACTGAGGGGGCTCACGTGGCAATGCCTACATGGGAATTCACGCATATGCTCAGTAAAGCAAAAGCTCTTCTAGCTGAGAGAGAGGTCCATTCAGTGCTACTGGATGATGTCACCCATATGTCATGACTAATTCATCCTGTTATCTCTGGGAAACCCTGTTTACGGTAAGCAAACTTGCTACATCTAAGCGCATAAGAAGTTGCCATATCAGACTGAGAGTCCATTAAGTCCAGCATCCTGTTTCCAACAGTTTCCAGTTCGGGTCACAAGTACCTGTCAAGTACCCAAACATTAAATGGATCCCATGCTACTAATGCCGGTAATAAGTAGTGGTTATTCCCTAAGCCAAATTAACTAATAGCAGGTTATGGACTTTCAGGAACTTGTGAAAATCTTTTTAAACCAGCTAACTGCCTTAATCACATCCTCTGGCAATGAATTCTAGAGCTTAATTGTGCATTGCGTGAAAAATAATTTCTCTGATTTATTTTAAATGTGCTACTTGCTAACTTATGGAGTGCCCCCTAGTCCTTCTATTATTTGAAAGAGTAAACAAAGTGATTTACATTCTAGTTGTTTCATGATTTTGTAGACCTCCATTATATCCCCCCTCAGCCGTCTTTTCTCCAAGCTGAACCATCCTAACCTCTTTAGCCTTTCCTGATAGGGGAGTCGTTCCATCCCCTTTATCATTTTGGTCGCCCTTCTCTGTACCTTTTCCAGTGCATCTATATCTTTTTTGAGATGTGGTGACTAGAATTGAACATGGTACTCAAGGTGCAGTCTCAACATGGAGCGATACAGAGGCATTGTGACATTCTCCGTTTTATTCACCATTCCCTTCCTAATAATTCCTAACATTCTGTTTGCTTTTTTGACAGCTGCAGCACAATGAGCCAATGATTTAAATATATTTTCCACTATGATCCTAGACCTTTTCCTGGGTGGTAACTCCTAACATGAAACTTAACATCGTGTAACTCCAGCATGGGTTATTTTGCTCTTGTCCACATTGGCATAGCCAGAACTATTTTTTTTTGGGTGGAGTCCAAAGTTAACATGGGTGGTCAATAGGCATACAGGTCTGAGCCCTACTAATAATGCCTTAGACAAATAATGCCTTAGACAAAGAATTTCTAAGTAATTTGCAACAGCTATTATGCATCATGAGTGAAACTTTAAAATATTTTTAATTAATTATTTCAAGCACTTATCAACATTAAATATCCCTTATTGTAGTTTATAAATACACAAGAATATTATGTATAAAGCAAACATCACAAACATCAGACCCAATCAATCATGTAATAAAACAAATATCAATGTATTCTTTCATGAATCCTCTTTCTAGAAAGGCAGAGATCATCATAATTACAATAAAATAGCAATAATCATAAGAACGAGTACAGAGCAGAACTAGGACAGTTCACATTACAACCCAACATGCAAAACAAAATTCAAATTCTGGTATCACCTCAGCAAAACAATCCTTTCACTGCTAAACACCATCGGGCCGATACACTTACATGCTTTCCCTCATATACACACACACATAGGTTCTCACTCTCACGCTCCCACACACTAAACACAGCCCCTCCATGCTCACACACACACAAGAGAAATGAGTTTCATACTCACCCCTCACTGCCCCCGTCCCCAGCAGTTTCACACTCACTCCTCACTGCCCCTCCGTCCCCAGCAGTCTCACAATCATTCTCTCACTGCCTATCTTGTTCCTGTCCCTTCCCTTTTGCCCTTCCTCACACTCATCCCTCACTGCCCCCATCCCCGGCAGTCTCACAGTCATTCTTTCACTGCCTGCCTTATTCCTGCCTCTTCCCTCTTGCTCACTCACTCCCTTCTCTTTCCCCTTTCCCTCTCACTCACTCCCTTCCCTTTCCCCCTTCCCTCTTACTCATCCCCCTTTTTTTCCCTCTCACTCACTCCTCCTATCTTTCAATTCCATCCCTCCCCTTTCTTCCCCTTCCCTCTCACTCCCCTTCCCTCTCATTTGCAATCCCCTCTCTTCCCTTCCACTTATTTAGCTCATTACCCTTTTCCTCCCCTCCCTTCTCAATAAGAAGGAAGGGAACAAAAGAGAAGCTGAGCGAGTGAAGCAGATGGAAAGGTAAGGGGTGGGGAGAGGAGGTGAGGAAGTGAGACATTCTCATGCCTCCTCTCTTCCCTTTCATAGCGTGCCTTCCTCACCTCCCATGGCCTGCCACATCACCGTGATCTTCTTCAGCCTGGTCCTCATCAAGCCGTCTGACCGTTGTTGTCCTCTTCAGCCCATGGGTGTGGGAGTGGGGGGTGGTGGAACCCTCACAGGCAGATCTTCAATGCGCTGCCGCAGTTCTGCTCTTGTGCCCACAAGAAGTAGGTTCCACGCAGATGCATTATCATTGTGCCACTGCAGTTCTTCCTATCTGCTCGCGCCGGGTAGGGGTGGGATCCTTACGGTTAGGTCATCACTGTGCTGCTGTGCTGTCAGGCAGCTCTGTTTAGGTGGGCCTGAGCCCAAAGTGGGTGGGCCACAGCTCACTCAGGACCATCCATGGCTACGCCACTGCTTGTCCACATTAAATTTCATCTGCAATTTGGATTCCCAATCTTCCAGTTTAGCAAGGTCGACTGCAATTTATCACTATCTGCTTGTGATTTAACTACTGTGAATAATTTTGTATCATCAATAAATTTGATCACCTCACTCATCGTTCCCCTTTCCAGATCATTTATAAATATATTAAAAAGCACCATCCAAGATCAGATTCCTGAGGCACTCCACTGTTTAGCTCTCTCCAAAGAGAAAACTAACCATTTAATTCTACTCTCTGTTTCCTGTCTTTTAACCAGTTTGTAATCCATGAAAGACAACGTCTCCTGTCCCATGACTTTTTAGTTTTCTTAGAAGCCTCTCATGAGGAAATTTGTCAAATGCCTTCTGAAAATCCAAATACACTACATCTACCGGTTCACCTTTATCCACATAATTATTAACCCATTCAAAAAACTGAAGCAGATTAGTAAGGCAAGACTTCCCTTGGATAAATCCATGTTGACTGTGTTCCATTAAACCATGTCTTTCTATATGCTCTATGATTTTGATCTTTAGAATAGTTTCTACTATTTTTCCCGGCACTGAGGTCAAGCTTACTGGCCTATAGTTTGCCAGATTGCCCCTGGAGCCTTTTTAAAATATTGGGGTTACATTGGCGATCCTCCAATATTCAGGTTCAATGGATAATTTTAATGATAGGTTACAAATTTTTACTAATAGATTGAAATTTTATTTTTTAGTTCTTTCTGAACCCTGGGGTATATATCATCCGTCCAGGTGATTTGCTACTCTTTAGTTTGTCAATCTGGCCTACTATATCTTCCAGGTTCACCGTGATTTGATTCAGTAAATCTGAATCATCACCTTTGAAAACCATCTTTGGAATGGGTATCTTCCCAACATCTTCATTTGTAAACACTGAGGCAAAGAATCCATTTAGTCTTTCTGTGACGGCTTTATTTTCCCTAAGTGCCCCTTTAACCCTTCCATCATCTAACAGTCTAACCGACTCCCTTACAGACTTCTTGCTTCAGATATATTTTTAAAAGTTTTTATTTGAGTTTTTTTCTCTAGGGCCAGCTTTTTTTCAAATTCTTTCTTAGCCTGTCTTATCAGTGTTTTACATTTAACTTGCCAATGCTTATTCTTTTTCCTATTTTCTTCAAATGGATCCTTTTTCCAATTTTTGAAGGAAGTTTTTTTTTTTTGGCTAAAATAGCCTCTTTCACCTTACCTTTTAACTAATGCTGGCAATCATTTGTCCTTCATTCCATCTTTCTTAATGCGTGGAATACATCTGGACTGCACTTCAGATATAGCATTTTTAAACAATCCCCATGCCTATTATAAACTCTTAATCTTTATAGCTGCACATTTCAGTTTTTTTTTCTAACAATCTTCTTCATTTTATAAAAGTCTCCCTTTTGAAAGTTTGATGCTGGAGCTGTAAATTTACTTATTTTTCCCCTACCAGTTATTAATTCAAATTTGATCATGTTATGATCACTCTTGCCAAGTGGCCCCACTACCATTACCTCTCTCACCAAATCTTGCATTCTATTATGAATTAGATCTAAAATAGCTCCCTCTCTTGTTGGTTCTTGAACCAATTGCTTCATGAAGCAGTCCTTTATTCCATCCAGGAACTTTATCTCTCTAGCATGTCCTGATGTTACATTTACCCAGTCAATATTGGGGTAATTGAAATCTACCATTATTACTACATTGCCAATTTGGTTAGCTTCCCTAATTTCACTTAGCATTTCATCATCTGTCTTATCATTTTGGCCTGTTGGACGGTAGTATACTTCTATCACTATACTCTTCCCCAGCATAGGATTCTATTGTGCATTTAGTCTCTTACAGGATCTTTAGCCTGTTGAACTCTATGCCACCCCAAACACAAGACATTACCCTGCTCCCAGGTTGATCCACTCTCTCATTGCGGTATAATTTGTACCCTGGTATAACACTGCCCCATTGGTTATCCTCCTTCCATCAGATTTCTGAAATGCCAATTATGTCTCCCTCTTCATTCAGTGCTATACACTCTAACTTTCCCATCTTGCTTCTTAGACTTCTGGCATTGGCATACAGACATTTCAAAGTATGTTTTTTGTTTGTATTAACAACTGACTTTTCAGTTAACAGGTGTAATTTGGAATCTTTTTTTTATTTTATTAGAACTTCTCTGTTGGGATGCCCTAAATCTCCTGTTTCATTAGTATCCTTCTGAACCATGTGTTGCTGAGCGACTGTCAGCTTTCCCCCTTGTTCTAGTTTAAAAGCTACTCTATCACCTTTTTAAAGGTTAGCGCCAGCAGCCTGGTTCCACCCTGGTTAAAGTGGAGCCTGTCCTTTTGGAAAAGACTCCTTCTTCCCCAAAATGTTGGCCATTTTCTTACAAAACTGAATCCCTCTTCCTTGCACCATCGTCTCATCCACGCGTTGAGACTCCCCAGCTCAGCCTGCCTCTGGGGACCTGCGTGTGGAACAGGGAGCATTTCAGATAATGCTCCCCTTGAGGTTTTGGATTTCTGCTTTCTACCTAAAAGCCTAAATTTGGCTTCCACAGCCTCCCTCCCACACCTTCCTTGTTGATTCCCTCATGTACCATGACAGCCAGCTCCTATTTTGCTATGCCTTTCCCCCTTGAGAATGGCATCTGTTAATGTGAATAGCATTAAGTCAAAAAGAACAAGAAAGAGGAACTATGGGTTCCTATTGGGCTATAAAATTAATTGGGACAAGTCGGAGGTATTCCCATTAGGGTCTCGAGTTGCTGTTCATGCTTGTCTACGTCAGTTTCATATGGTTGGGGAGAGCTTTAAATATCTAGGGATAAATATTGTCAAAGATTTCAAACTTTTGTATACTAAAAATTATCGGGCGTATTTTAAAAGCCCTGCTCGCGTAAATCCGCCTGGATTTACGCGAGCAGGGCCTTGTGCGCCGGTGCGCCTATTTTCCATAGGCCACCAGCGCGCGCAGAGCCCCGGGACGCGCGTAGGTCCCGGGGTTTTCGGAAGGGGGCGTGTCGGGGGCGGGACCCAATGACACGGCATTTCGGGGGCGGGCCCGGGGGCGTGGTTTCGGCCCGGGGCGTTCCGGGGGTGTGGCCGCGCCCTCCGTAACCGCCCCCGGGTCAGGTCTCGGCGCGCCAGCAGCCCTCCGGGAGGCGTAAATCCATAGATAAAGGTAGGGGGGGGGGTTTTAGATAGGGCCGGGGGGTGGGTTAGGTAGAGGAAGGGAGGGGAAGGTGAGGGGAGGGCGAAAGAGACTTCCCTCCGAGGCCGCTCCAATTTCGGAGCGGCCTCGGAGGGAACGGAGGCAGGCTGAGCGGCTCGGCGCACGCCGGCTGCCCAAAATCGGCAGCCTTGCGTGTGCTGATCCAGGATTTTAGAGGATACGCGCGGCTATGCGCGTATCTTATAAAATCCAGCGTACTTTTGTTTGCGCCTGCTGCGCAAACAAAAGTACGCGATCGCACAGTTTTTAAAAATCTACCCCTATATGGCTGCCATTATTACATTGAATCAAAAATTGGAGTGGGCAGACCTATCTATCACGAGCCGGATAAACTTGTTGAAAATGAATGTATTGCCTAAATTTCTTTACTTGTTCTAGCATATCCTGAATTCAGTATCACTGAAGGTGTTTGATGAGTTACATAGTCATATGGCTAAACCCGTCTGGAGAAAGAAGAAGGCTCGGATACGTCTTCAACAGTTATGGATGCCCAAGAGGCAGGGGGGAATGGTGCTACCCAATTTAAAAATGTATTATTGGGTGCGAGACTAGTGTGCTTGAAGTCGTGGTTTGGTCATATGAGCACACCATGGGTCTCTTTGGAACAATTTGAGACAGAGATAGCTACATTGGATATGCTGCCATTTCCCCCATTCGTTTCGTAGATTAGGTGAAGTGTCTGTTGGAGAAGCCCTATTTTGGCCCATACCCTTAAGGTATGGGATCAAGTGCAAAATTACTTGACTATTTGAGATGAGGTCCCATTACTTATACCTCAAATATACAGGAATGCTCAACTATCCAGTTTCACTTTCCCCAAAGAATTTCAGGAATGGAGGCAGCTGGGTCTTTTTAATATTGCCAAACTTTGGGATGACTCTGGTCTCTTATCTTTTAGTGATCTCCAAGGGGAGTTTGAATTACCACCTCACGCGCATGCCAAATATTTGCGGTTAAGGGAAGCGCTGGCAGGTCATTTTAATATCCCTGCACTACTGCGACCCCTAAACAAGATGGAGATATATTTGAGGGACCTGCTTCTTCCATTAAAGGTATAACAGCAATATTTTGGGGTATATTGCTTGGTAAATTTGGGCAACAACTCCCTCTGATCTAATTGAACAATGGAATGTGGATTTAAATACTAATTATGATTATAAGGTATGGCAGTCTATTTGGGAACACGCACATCATAATTCCATATGCACTAAATGTACTGAATTAATGGTTAGATTGTTACATAGAATCTACTGCATGTAGGTATTTTATTATTCTATTCATTTGATTTCAGATGCACTGTGTTGGAGGGGGTGTGGGGATATTGGCACATATATGCATATGTGGTGGTATTGTAAGGGAGTTCGTTACTTTTGGGCTCTTGTTACTCAAGTAATTGTTGATATCTTGACCTTCCCGGTGCATATCACCTCCTTTGCAAGCCTTCTGGGAAGGTGGGTTGGCTCATCAGTTCCAAGGCAATATCGGTCATTAGTTGGCCAGCTTTTACTGGTGGCCAGATTTACGATTGCCACCTTTTGGAAAAGTAATTCCCGAATAGATCATTGGTGTTCTCAGGTAAGGGTGGTAGCTGATCTTGAACACCTGGGGTATGCCCTTCAAATTGAGAGTTTTAAATATGAAAAGATATGGGGTGTTTATCATCAGTTTTATACTGCTTAGCATCATCTTATTTGTTTGTGCATCTAAAGCCATATTTTTGGAATTAAAGATTGACTATGTTTCATCCTCCTGTGCTTTTGATTGGAACAAGACGACACTGCTTTTTTGTTTAGTGATTGTATTATTCTTTCTGTATCCTATAAAATGAATAAATAGAGTTAAAAAAAAAGAACAAGAAAATTGGCCTTCCTGGTCTAAAATATATTCCAGTATGAGTTTTTTTTTTTTTTTTTTTAGAAGAAATCCATTTGAATACAATGACTGATGTGTTCTTATATAGAAGGGAATGACTTTGGGGTTCATCTATCTGATCCTTTGCATCAGAATATAGTGATGGTATAGTCACATCTTTGAAGGGATATGATGGAATGTGTCAGAAAGTTCTGGATATTAGCCCTGGGAGATGACTCATACTAGATGTTAAAATTAAAGAATTAGAATATAAAATCATATATATCTATGGATTTCAAAGCAGAGTGGAAAGGAAAATACTGTTCTCTGAAATTAAGCCTTTCCTACATACAGTTTTAATATTTGGAGATGGTTTTAATTGTATTTCATGTGTTCATGACAGAGGTAATAAAGTAGGATTCATAATGTTTTCAGTATGACTCAGAGTTTTTGGCTAATATATGTACTCAAGCTGGACTCATAAATGAATTCAAGTTACTTAATCTGGATAAACCTGGCTATACTTATTTATCCTTATTTATTTTATTTGTATTCACATGTATTATTAATATTTACTCCAAAGGTAAATCCAGAAGTTGTATTAATAACATTTATATAAAAAAGCAGATTGTGTCTTGTGAAGCTATAATAACTCCAGTTGCATTCTTGGACCATTTCCTGTTATCTATTATTTTAAATTTACAGAAATCGGTTTTAGAAGGTCTGGGTACTGGAAATTTAATGTGGCAGTCCTTAAAAACAATAAAACAGTTGATAGAAATATAGAAAAATGATGATAGAAAAAGACTATATGGCCTCTCTAGTCTACCCATTGTTGTGTTTGTGGCATTGTGGACCCTTGGTCGCAATGGAGATGACTCCGCCCATGGGGAGGGGCCCCGTGGGGAACCACTGCAATAGGCTGAACTCAGATAGCAGACACAGTATGGTAGAGGCTTTATTGAACTGCTTGTAGATAGATGGTAAAGCAGGAAGGTAAGGCACTGATCCCAGAAGTGCCAGTACGTTCAACAGGCTCAGATGTGAAGTCTCACCCAGATTTTTCACGATGGCGGAAGCCCGCAGTGTGGGTAACGTTGCCGCTGGTGGGTGGAGCTGGAGTACCGGATCGTAAAGGTACTCATAGAAATGATGGCGTCTTCCTGATGGTGAAAAGTTGGGACTGAAGGTCCATGGTGCAGGATATAATGGCTGGTAGACCCTCGAGGAGTGAGTACCCGATGGTCCAATATCCTGAAATGTAGAAGAGAGAGAAAGACCCCCGAGGAGCAGTTGTCTAGTTAGAGAGGACCCCGAAGGGTAGTTGGAAGCTAGAGACCCCCGAGGAGCGGGTATCTTGAGCTGCTACTGGAGCGAGGCCCTTGGACAAAGGCAGCATCTAAGCGTGCAGCTTAGAGCAGTCAGAGTAGCTTAAACTGAAGTCCTTGCTAACTCAAGGTGGTAGTGAAAGCGGAGGCTAGATATACCTGGAGGTACTGACGTCATGCGGTGGGGCTGCCCCCGAGGTTCCTGCCATGACATGTATTTGAACGTAGGAGACGTGCATGCTCACGCCCTAGAAGGCCACGGGAGTGAGCATGGCAGATGGGGACGCCCATGCTGGTTTGGAAACACCGAGACCCTCAGCACTCGGCACCGGAGGCAGCCATCTTGCCCAAAGAGAGAGAAAGGGGAGAAAAAGAGGTAAGACAGAGCGGTCGCAGCTGTCTGCGACCGACGGACGCAACACCCATCCACACCAACTAGTTATCTTTACAATCCTTACCACTCCGTCAGAGATCCTCTTTGTTTATTCTATGCTTTTTTGAATTCATATACTTTCCTTGTCTTCACTACTTCAACAGGGATGCTATTCCATGAATCCACTGCCCTCTCTGTAAAGAAATATTTCCCATTGATAGCAGGGCTGAATTAGCCAGGCTGTCATGGGAACTATCAATCAGGCCCGGGAGGCAGAGCTTCCAAAGTAGAATTCAGAGCTTTGCTCTGTGCGGCTGCGTGTGTGTTCCCACGCAGGAAAAACAGAATCTCCTCAGTTTTTTCCGTGCGTGGGAACGCACGAATGCTTCATTCTCATCAGGATTTTTTTTTTTTAAAGAACTGCAAAATGTCAAAAAAGTCGATCCCGAGACCATCGGGATTCAAACCATGTGAGTGTGGGAAAATCATGTCCAAGATTTTTGTTATCAGTGTTTGGGGCCCCAACATGAACAAAGTATGTGCGAGCACTGTGGCCGCATGTCACCCAGAGCCCAACGACAATGGGCTCAGAAGATTTGGGACCTCAGATTCACCACCGGAGGCTCCTACACCCCACCTTCAGAATCCCACTCATCTCCAGGACTGTTGATTTTCTCCAGGACTGAGGACTTTCTAAAGAGACCGGAGAATAGAGAACATACAGGAACATGCAAAAAAAAAACATAAGCACACAGCAATAATCTCACAACATACATGACATTACTTTATTAAAGCTCATAACAAACATAAATATTACCGATGTACAGTACCGATGGAACACGTAGACAAAACTTACACTACCCAACTATTGTGCCCTTTTATGATATATTGTAACCGAACCTTTTGGCACTTGTTAGAATGTACTATAGTACACATTCACTTACCTTATTTTATGTGCCTATATGTAAACCGTTGCAATGGTATATATCTTAGCGACGGTATAGAAAAGATTTTAAACAAATAAATAAATAAAACTGTACACAATATTCCAAATAAGGTCTCATCAGGCACATATACCTAGACAATCTCCTTTCTGCTATTTCTCTGCCTTATCTTTCTGGCTTTTGCCATTGCCTTATTCACCTGTTTGACCACCTTAAGATCCCTTAGATTACCCTTAGATCCCGCTCTTCTTTAGTGCTTAGAAGAATTTCATCACACCCCCCCCCCCCCCCCCCCCCCCATTTTGTGCTCCTTTGGGTATTTGCATCCTAAATGCATGACTCTACATATTTTAGCATTAATCTTAGCTACTAGACTCTAGTCCATTCTTCAAACTTCACTAGGTCCCGCCCCATATTTTCCACATCTTCATGGCTATCTACCCTGTTGCAAATTTTGGTATCGTCTGCAAAAAAGACAAATCTTTCCCGACAATCCTTCCATAATGTTGCTTATGAAAATGTTGAAAAGAACTGGTCCAAGGATTAATTCCTGTGGCACACTGCTGGTAACACCCCTCTATTAGGAGTGAACTCCATTTAGACTACCCTTTGTTGCTTCCCACTGAATCAGTTTCTAACTCAGTAGAACCAATACCAAGAGCACTCAATTTATTTATAAGATGCCTGTGTGGAACTGTGTCAAAGGCCTTACTGAAATCCAAGAACACTACATCTAGAATTCTCACTGATCCAACTCTCTGGTCTCCCAGTGAAAGAGATTGATCAGATTCTTATTTATTTATTTATTTAATTTAAAATTTTTATATACCGACATTCATCCAGGATATCACATCGGTTCACAGTGTAACGCAAACAGACGCCAGGCAGGGCGCTTTACATTGAACAAATAAAACAAGTTAACAAGGGATTAAAGAGGGTGTGAGATTCTTCTGATAAGACCTATCTCTAGTAAAACAATGCTGCCTTGGAACTTGTAATCCACTGGATTCCAGAAATTGCCCTATCAGTGATTCCATTAATTTACTCACCACAGAAGTCAGGCTAACTGGCCTGTAGTTCGCAGCCTCTTCTTTACTTCCACTTTTGTAAATAGGAACCACATCCACTTGTCTCCAGTCTTTTGGAATTACTTCTGACTATAAAGAAGCATTGAAAAAGTCACTCATTGGAACTGCAGAACTTTAAGTTACCTTAATATCCTTGGATGTATCCCATCTGGCGCTGTTGCTTTATCTACTTGGGGGTCATATTCAAACACTGCTTAGCTGGATAAGTCCAATTTATCTGGCTAAGTGGCTGCTGCTGAATATCCAGCTATACTGCTTAGTTGGATAAGTCACTTATCCGGCTGAATAGTTAACTGGATAGTCAGTGGGTGGGCAGTCGGCGTAACTGGGCAGTGCTACCTTAGCCAGATAAGTAGCAATATTCAGCCTTATCTCGTTAAGTTAACCAGATAAGTTAGATGTGGCCCAGAGCAGGTCTAAAATTAGCTAGAAAAGCTTATCTGGCTAACTTTAATACTTATCTGGCATTGCCATGCTGCTGAATATCTCATGTATGTTCTTATCTGGCTAACTTACACAGCTGGATATATTTTAATATTGGACCATTTAAGTTTGCCTAGTTTCTCAATATCACATTTTTCTGAAAAAATGACTTGAGATTTAAATAATTTCCAATCGTATTTGTGTTCTTTTATGTGATCCTACTCCTGGTCCTTTGATAGGGAACACGGAACAGAAATATTTGTTAAGCAGTTCCACGTTTTCCTCTCTTTAAATTCCTCCGCTTCACCTCTGAGCCTCACAATGCCACTTTTTCACTTCCTTCTATCACTATCATATCTAAAAGAAAATCTTACCCACCCTGTTTTATTTATTTGCTGTTTTTTCTTAAATTTGCATCTTTGCATTCCTGGCTACTTTCCCAGCTTCTCTTAGCTATTCTAGATATTTTCTCTGATTTCTTGTAATTTATGAATGCTAACTTTTTTTTCATTACCATTTCAGCTTCTTCTTTACAAAATCATAGTGGCCTCTTTTTCCCTCTTTTATTTATTTACTTTCAGAAAAAACTTCCTAAATTTAAGAATTTCTTTAAATTAAACTAAGCGTGCGGATGCCCATACATGCCTACTGCACGTATGTATGCTCCTAATTGTAAGCCATTACTTGAGCAAATGTACTCCTCATATCTTCCTTAGGACTTTATCAGCTTTAATATATGTAGGTAAGAAAATTTTAAAACATGCTTGCGCGAAGGACATTCCCAGTTTTACCAAGTAGTTCACCGGTTTGCCCAGTCTATCTCAAGGACATCCAGACCCTCTGGTTTTTCAGCCTGCATTCCCCCCAGCTGATCTGAATGCCTTACCTTGTCACGTAAGGCCTAAAAAGTGATTTCTGCAGACTTACATTTCATCAGGAGCAGCAGTAAATATACGTGGCTAACAAGCCTCTGTGTACTGCGGCCTCTGGTTTTAAAATACAGATTTATGTACAGAACTGTTGGCCCCCATCCTGGAATGCCCATGCCCCGCCCATGTCCTGCCTCTTTTCTAGCCCTTTTTTTTTGTTCGGCGGGTTGGACGCGCATTTTCCGCCCCTTACTGAATAAGGGGTAAGAGAAAACGCGCGTCCATTGGCAGGTTAATAGTGCGCTCTGTCGGAGTGCACTGTACTGTATCGGCCTGAAAGATATTGAACAGAACCTGTCCCAACACTATCCTTGTGGCACTCCACTTAACATGGCTCTCTCTTCAGAGTACGTTCCATTTACTATTACATGCTGTCTCCTATCAGTCAACCAGTTTATAATCCACGCTACCATCTTGGGGCTCACTCCCAAGTTTCTCATTTTATTCACTAGCCTCTTCTGTATGACTGTATGAAAAGCTGTGCTGAATTCCAAGTAGATCACATCGAGTGCTCTTCCCCTGTCCAATTCTCTAGTCACCAAATCAAAAAAAATCAATCATATTTGTCTGGCAGGATACCAGATTGTAGATAGGTCACTATTCTTTCCATCAGCAGAGTCTCTATTAATTTTCCTACCACCGAGTTGAGGCTAACTGGCCTGTAGTTTCCATCCTCCTTTCTGCTACCACTGTTGTGAAGTGGGACCACCACCGCTCTTTTCCAATCCCTTGGCACCACTCCTGTTTCCAGGGATCTTCACTGTACATAACCGTCCATCTCTGAGCTCCCTCAGTATCCTGGGATGAATCTCATCAGGCCCCATGGCCTTCACCACTTTCAGTTTTCCTAGCTCTTCCCATATATACTCTTCTTCTGTAAGCAGAGTTTATCGTTTATCCCATCCCCATTTATGGTCTTGTCAACCAGCAACGGTCCATTTCCAGGGTCTTCTTTAGTGAACACCAGACTGAAGTATTGTTTAATATTTCAGCCATTTCTTTGTTTCTCTCCATACATTACTCCTTTCAATTTCACTATACCACTTCTGGACTCCCTTCTTTCTCTGATATATCTGAAAAATGTTTTGTTACCTCACTTTACCTATTTAGCAATACTTTCTTCTGCTTCATCTTTTGCTTTCTTTATTTCTTTCTTCGTCTTCCTCAGTTTTAACAGATATTCTTCTCTGTGTTCCCTTTTTTGGGATCCTTTATACTTCTTGAATGCTGTTCTTTTTGCCTTTATATTTTCAGTCACCTCCTTAGATAACCAGATCTGTTTCTTTTTCCACTTACTCTTGTTTACTTTTCTAACATATAGATTTGCTTTCTTTGTAATAACTCCTTTGAATTTGGCCCACTGTTGTTCCACCTCACCCATTTTCTCCCAGTCTTCCAGTTCTTTCTCCAGGTACATCCCCATTTTGACAAAGTTCATATTTGTGAAATTTAAAACTCGGGTCTTTGTGTGACTTCTCTGTTCTATTCGCGATAACTAACCATACCGTTTGATGATCACTGGTGCTTAGGTGAGCCCCTACTCAAACATAAGAGACATTATCATCACTAGTGAGCTGAGCACTAGATCGAGTAGCACACTTTTCCTCATGGGTTCCAATACCATTTGTTTGAGTAGAGCCCCCTTGAAGGACATCCACTATCTCTCTACTTCTTATAGATTCTGTACCGGTAGAAGTGATACTCCAGTACACATCTGGCAGATTAAAATCTCCAATGAGCAACACTTCTCCCTTTTTTTCTACCTTTTGGATGTCCTGGATAAGTTCTCAGTCTGGTTCTTCTGTTTGAGTCAGTGGCCTATAGATCACTACGGTAAAAATGGAAGCACCATAATGCTTCTTCTTGATCCCACATCCCTTTCAGTTCAGTTCCTTGGATATTGTTTTTGACAATGGGCCAGATTTTAAATCTACGCCCAATTTTATAACATGCGCATGCTGCCGTGCGAATGTTATAAAATCCGGGGTCGGCACGCACAAGGGGGTGCACACATGTGAACATTGCACGCGCTGAGCCCGAGGGGAGCCCCGATGGCTTTCCTCGTTCCCTCCAAGGCCGCTCCGAAATCGGAGCGGCCTTGGAGGGAACTTTTTTTCTGGCCCCCCCACCTTCCCTCCCTTCCCCTATCTAATCCACCCCCCATCCCTAACTAAATCCCCTCCCCACCTTTGCAGCAAAAGTTACGCCTGCCCGAGACAGGCATAACTTGCGCGCACCGGCCAGTTGTCGGCGCGCCATGCCCCAGCACAGGCCACTGTGCCAGAGCACTCGACCCCACCTCCGGACCGCTCCCAGCCATGCCCCGGCCACGCCCCAGCCACGCCCCCGGGCTGCCACCATGCCCCTGGCTACGCCCCCGGACTGCCCCTTTTTGCAAGCCACGGGACATACACGCGTCCCGGGGCTTGCGCGCGCCGCCGAGCCTATGCAAAATAGGTTTGGTGCGCGCAGAGGCAGATGTTCTCAGGTTACATGCGTATGTTACCCGCGTAGCCTTTGAAAATCTGCCCTATAGAGAGCTACTCCTCCCCTCTTTCTGACCTGTCTATACTTTTTTAAACAATTGTAGCCCGGGATGGCCATATCCCAATCATGAGAATTCGTGACTCATGTCTCTATTACAACAACAATGTCCAAGTCCACTTCCACCATTAGGGCCTGCAGGTCTGGGATTTTGTTGTCCAAACTATGAGCATTTGTAGTCATAACTTTCCAGCTACTCTTCCTAGTCACCTATACCAGGTTCTGATGGGCTTTCATGTGAATTCTATATGTTCTTTTCAGTAATTATTAGTACAGTTCTAGCCAAAGTATATAATGCAATATTAAGTAGAATGGAGCTTTCTCCTTCACAGTATCAATCACTAAGATATTAAAAACTGGTGATTATATTGTTGCTTAATAGATATTATAAAATAGTAGCTAAAATTATGTGTTACAGATTAGGAAATCGTACTTTATCTGTTGTCGCTTCATTTTTATGAAATGTGCAACCTGATAAAATATTCACTGTCTGATCTTTTAGCAATTAGAAAGTTAGTGAAGGGAATGCAATTTAGGCAAATGTTCCCAGACTATTTATTTAATTAAGTTAAAAGGTTTATGAAGAAATCACATTTTAATGTTTTATTTTTTGTCTTTAGTTTGTTAACAATTTTATGTATATAGAATTGTAATCTGCTTTATACATAATTAGTGTTCTCAGCGATCCTGGCCACTTCCAGCGAAATTTAGGCTATTACTTAACTAACGTTTCCAGCATTTCGTAGATAATAACACTGGAAGCCTACTTTTACACTAAACAGTATGCTTCCAGTCTGGCCAAATTGAAATCTTTAGTAGGGTGTACCTCCATCCTGCCAGGATCTTCTGTGGCGGCTCTCAGCATCTCCTGTCGTTTGTTGAGAACTCCATTTTGGTGGTTGTGTATGTGGTTAGCTGATTTGACTTTTGAGGGTTTCCTGGCTCATCAGTTAAGCTCTCATTGGCTGTTCAGTGTCAGGTCCACTTTGCTCATCATGGTTCATACTTCACTCCTGAGCTGTACATCTGAAATTATTTGGGTGTCTCTTCCTGCTGTGCTGAATTTTGGTCTCAGGTCAGCTTCTCCCATTGGCCATTCGCACCCTGCTTTATTATATTTTGTATGTACCTGGAACAGTTAAACTCAGGTATATCACCTATCTCCTCCATCTATCTTTCTCCTTCTTGATATAAGAAGCCATGCAGCAAAGGGAATAACATCCAGATGTCAAGATTTCTTGTGTCCTAACCAGCAACACAAGGAAGGCAATGATATACAAGAAGAAAAGGTATCATAATAAGACAAGATTATATATTTCAGAAATGTAAAATAAAGCAAAACAACATTTTATGATGCAGTTGGGAAATGGTGAAATCCTTGCAAGGAGTAACTTGGGACTCAAGTATAGTTATTCACATAGAAGCTTCTCCATTAGTAAATTATCAACTGCTGTGCATTCCCTTTTTATTTATTATTTTTATATACTGATATACAGTTTGGGGCGGATTTTCAGAGCCCTGCGCGCCGGTAAGCCTATTTTACATAGGCCTACCGGTGCGCGCAGAGCCCCGGGACTCGCGTAAGTCCCGGGGTTTTCGGAGGGGGCGTGTCGGGGGCGGGCCTGAACCGCGCGGCGTTTTCGGGGCGTGTCGGGAGCGTTCCGGGGGCGGGCCCGGGGGCGTGGCTACGGCCCGGGGCGGCCCGGGTGCGTGGCCGCACCCTCCGGACCCGCCCCCAGATCGCGTCCCGGCACGCTAGCGGCCCGCTGGCGCGCGGGGATTTAAGTCTCCCTCCGGGAGGCGTAAATCCCCCAACAAAGGTAAGGGGGGGGTTTAGACAGGGCCGGGCGGGTGGGTTAGGTAGGGGAAGGGAGGGGAAGGTGAGGGGAGGGCAAAAGAAAGTTCCCTCCGAGGCCGCTCCGATTTCGGAGCGGCCTCGGAGGGAACGGGGGTAGGCTGCGTGGCTCGGCGCGCGCCGGCTATACGAAATCGATAGCCTTGCGCGCGCCGATCCCGGATTTCAGCGGATACGCGCGTATCTACTGAAATCCAGCGTACTTTTGTTGGCGCCTGGAGCGCCAACAAAAGTATGCCTATTCGCGGTTTTTGAAAATCTACCCCTTTACTGTAGGAATTTCTCTATCCCCAGAGGGTTTATAATCTAAGTTTACATACCTGAGGCAATGGAGGGTAAAGTGACTTGCCCAAGGTCACAAGGAGTGAGAGCAGGACTCAAACCCTGGTCTCCTGGTTCATAGTCCACTGCTCTAACCACTAGGCTATTCCTCCTCCTTTTTATTTATTTGTCACCTATTGACCCTTATGTCTGTGAGTAATATCCCTATGGGTTAAAGAAAACCCCAAGCTCAAATGTATTCATGCTCCCCCCCACAACCCGTAACTCACCCTGGTTTCCCCCCTCCCCGCTCACAGACCCCGTTCCACAGGACACTAGATACCCTATAGGACTTCATACACATGACACCACATAAAACTCCCAAAATATTGAAAAGGAAGGGGAAAAAACTATTCAAAAGAAAAATGAAAAGAAGAGAAATGGCAAAGTCAAATGCAAAAAAACTTCTGTTCAGAAGAGCAGAAAGCAAAACTTCTCTTTAAACAAGGATAGGGGGTGCTCCTTCATTCTTGCCTTTCATATGGAAGCTCCACCTTTATTTACCTCCTGTGATATAAATTCTTACAAAAGAAAGAAAGGTTAATTCAGTCTTAAATCAAGTCAGAGTATCACGCTAATACTCTTTTCCAGCATGGCCCAGTTTTCTTTAGGCTAGTCTGGTATTTGGCACTTCATATCCAATTACTTTTATTACTTCATGTGGTTTAGAATAGAATAGGTAATTAAAATCTTTCTGTTGGAGCTGCATGACTTTTATAAGCAAACCAAATGCTAGTTGGTTCATACAAAGAAAACAGAAAAGTACACATCTGCTTTGTTAGCAGCCCTCCTAAAGGTTGAGTTGCAGGCAAGAGATAGCGGGAGAGGCTTAGACCAATTAAAACAAAACAGACTGATGCAAGCACAGACTGAAATGAGTCAACTTTGATAGTACATATTTTCCTTAACTTCTCGTACTTTCTATCCATTCAAGTGAAGCTAATCTCATAAAAGACAGAAAAACTCAGTGTATCTGCGCACGGAAAGACATGAAGCCAAAAGAAACAATTACATATTGTCCAAATATGAACAACTGTTTCCTATTCATCTTTTAACGTAAGGGGTTTCTAGCCCTGCTTCCATTTAATTGTTTTGAACAGTGCAAGATGCTGCTTCTCATTTTTATTTAGGCAGATGCCTCTTCTACTTTCCCTGTCCTGCACAAACTTATTTTAAAGTAAGGTACGTTTCCTTTTCCTGCTAGGTAGCTTATTCTTATACCAGTCTAGTGCCCTTCTGTCATAGAAAGAGTACATTCTGCCTGTTGGTATTTGTCTATGTGAAAGCACTCTGGTGGTTCACCTCAGCATTTACCGGCGTTAACTGCTTCATAATAGCCTGGGGTTACCGGGACCTGACCCACTAGTGTCAGTGCTGACTGTTTCACCTTGGTGTTTACTGGAGTTATGAGGCTTGCTTGCCATTTCATGGATTAACAGAGGTACCGCTGCTGACCTGCTAGTGTCATGCCACAATCTCACATGAGCTTTGGCCGGTTTCCCAAAGAGAGGGAACTCGCTACAGGTGGTACTCACCACCCTCACAGAATCGGCAAAGAACCATCAGTCTGTCAATCTTTCCTGGCCAGAGCAAGCTGACATGCTTTAACCAGCATAACATACTACAACACTCAAAAGACAGAGGGGGCAGAAAATCCTCACTAGCATAAATTTTAAAAATTAAATTAGTAGCAAGGTGTTTCAGAGGTAAGAGACTCTGAGGTAAGGAAGAGTAGCACCTCCTTTCTTTCCTAACCAGATTTTCTTTAGGGTAGGCACTAGGGCTTGGAGGAATCATGGTCCTCTCCTTCCCAATTTTACCCTCTTTCTTGTCTCTTCCCAAACTTGTGCCACTATCTCCCAGGGAGCTTTAGTCCACCTTGGGACCCTACTTTCTTGATCCCTTCTTCCTGTGCCACATGTTACACACTGACAGCATGTAAAACCAGTCACATTGATTAGAAACAGTAACGTGCTGAAATCACAATAACTGGGCTCATATAAATTCCGTGGGATCCTGCTCGCAGCACCACCTTGTTCCACTATAGGCTGTGTGTGGGTGCAAAGAAGTAAACACACATAGGGCCTGGATCTTGCATGCTCCCTCTCTGACAGGGTCCACTAGACACACACTTGCTTATGCACTCACACATTAAATCAGAACGACAGTCAATCCCTGGATAATTAATATATTTATTATATGTGCCAGATTAGATTTATATGTAGGTAACAATAATAATAATAATAATACAATATAACATCCCTTACATAATGTCTAGTCAGTGGAAGAGCTCAGGGTCGCTATGTGATTCAGTCCATCTGTCATCTTATATTTGTTTGTCTTTGTCTGTCTTATATTTTATTCTGCCTTGCCTCTGAGTGTTTCATGGGGTGTGGGGTGGGGGTGGGGGTGGGGGAGCACATATTCCATTTCCCCGAAATCCTTAGGACAATTTCTTGCTTCCACATAGCACACTGGATGCTTTATGCTTCAACACATCACTGGTTATTATTAATTATGTCAGGAACATGTTAACTTTTAACCTAAGAGTTGTACCTGACTGTTGCTCTGCCAGAGATAAAGTAAACCTTTAACCTGAGACCTGTGCTTCTGTACATTCTCACAATTACAGCAGTCATAAGGACATAAGAACAGAAGATTATGTCATACTGGGTCAGACCAAGGATACATCAAGCCTAGTATCTTGTCTCCAACAGTGGCCAATTCAAGTCACAAGTACCTGTCAAGTATCCAAGCATTAAATAGATCCCATGCTACTAATGCCGGCAACAAGCAGTGGCTATTCCCTATTGATTAATAGCAGTTTATGGTCTTCTGCTCCGGGAACTTATCCAAACCTTTTTTAAACCCAGTTACACTAGTTGCCTTAACCACATCCTCTGGCAATGAATTCCAGAGTTTAATTGTGCATTGAGTGAACAGAATTTTCTCCGACTTGTTTTAAATTTGCTACTTGCTAACTTCATGGAGTGCTCCCAGTCCTTGTATTATCTTAAAGAGTAAATAACATTTCACATTTACCCTTTCAAATCCTTTTATGATTTTGTAGACTTCTATCATATTCCCCCTCAGCCGTCTCTTCTCCAAGCTGAACAGTCCTAACCTCTTTAGCCTTTCCTCATAGGGGAGCCGTTCCATCCCCTTTATCATTTTGATCGCCTTTCTCTATACTTTCTCCAGTGCAGCTATATCTTTTTAAAGATGTGGCGACTAGAATTGCACACAGTGTCGACGCATCAGTCGCCGGTGCATTGAGTCCTGGCTCCATCAACACATCAGTCCCTGGCTTCGTTGATGAATCAGACCTCAGCGCCATTGATGCATTTTGCCCTAGAGCCACATCAGGTCCTGATACCGATGATGCTTCTTCCATCGACACCTCAAGCCTTGGAGAGTGCCTCAGCGCCATCCATACACTGGACCTTGGTGTTGCTGACACAGCTATTCCTAAAATCAGTAGGCATAGGGAGGATGGGAGGTGTACAGGGGATATGCTCCACTTACCTTCCCCTATTTGAAGGGCAATTTACTCATCAAGGCTACTGGAGCAAGGTCTTTGACTAGAAATGCCAATCCCATCTGCTTGGTGATGCCATTAATTTCTAACCATCTCCAGGGCAAATATTACAAAGCCCAGAGTGTTTTCAAGAAGACTTCATCTTAGTTGCTGAGGAAGATGTTCCATTCCTAGTGTTATGGTTGAGCGGTGTTTGGGTGGATCCTTGGGTACTGTGGCAGATGGCCATGCCCACAGGAAGGAGCCCTGTGAGGAGCCACAGTACTAGGCTAGACTCAGAACGCACAAACACAGTTAGTTCATTATTATACAGCTTGAAGAGTACCACCAGAGGTGGCAGTAGTGAGGCAGTCTGGTAGTTGCAGTCTCAGGGACCTCGGCAGAGGGAGCCCTTCTCACCCCGTTGGTATTGGAAGGTTCCGAAGCAGGTTTCCCAGCAAGGAAGTACTGTGGATGAGATAGACTGAGAGTTAGAGTACTCACTAGGTGTTTGCTGTAAGTATGCGATTCCACCAGGTTGTAGAAGAAGGTACAGGCACCGAGGCAGGGAGAGCAGGCCCTCGAAGAGCGAGTACCTGTTCCTGTAAGGCACCTGAAATAAAGCAGAGGGCCCCCGAGGAGCGGATACCCAGGTTAGCAGTTACCCCGAAGGGCAGAGAGAGAGCTTCCAACGGCAGCACAGAAGCGGCAGAGTAGCGTAGACAGGAACAGATGAGAGTCCTAGTTCAAATCCTTGTTCAAGTCCTTGCTAACTCAATGAGCTAGCAAAATAGAATAGATTATATACCCGGATGGTGTGTCGTCAGCAAGGGGGAACGCCCCCGAGGTTCGCGCCAAGGTTGGAATAAAGACGTGGGTGACGCGCACGCACCCTAGTAGGTACCTGGGAGGAGCATGGCAGGAGGCTGCACCATAGCCGTTCTGGGGACACCAGAGAGGTCGGCTTGTAGATGCGGCGGAGCCATCTTTCCTAGGTAAGCGGGAGGAGCCATGAATAAGGTGAGGCAAACAGGGCGAAGCCGTCTAGCACCGACGGACGCAACACCTAGTACCTGGCCAAAGAGCATGGCAGCCTTTGGACCAAGTGCCAGAGTTGTTGAAGACTTTATTTGCCTCCTTCCTCTTCTCTCCCTCAAGAAGAAGTCTCTTTCACCCTTGACCCAAAGAATACCCCATTAGAAACCCGATGAGAAGGTTCGAGGCTCTGCCATTCTCTTGCTGTGGAGTCCAGCCTGCTGGAGGATGTTCACCAGTAATACTGTCCTCCAGTGTGATCAAGGACCTCTCCTTAGTCACCTGCAACATCGGAGTCCTGGATTAGTGTCCTTTCATCCCTATGATCAGAGGAAGGATTGACTCCTTATCTGAGCCCCAGGAACACTCTTCTTCTACTGAGGACCTCTCCTATTCTAGATTTCTGGATAAGTTGGTAAAGTGCTGGAAGTTAAAGCCCATAGGAGTAAGTACTCGGGGGAGATCCAAGATGGCTGATCAGTAGATGGCAGTGTCAGATTTCCCTCGGGCTAATTGCCTAATTTTCTTGCTCCTAATTTCCTTTCTTACCTGATATGGGTCGTAAGAGGAAGCCAAAGTCTGGACCTTTTCCCGCAGCCCACCTGATGCCTCCTCTCCAGGTCCGAAGGATGCCCATGTTGCAGCAGTAAATCCACGCCAGGGATCCAGCTGTTGGAGAGTGAGAAAAGGGAATTTAAGCTCCCTTCTCTCCCAGGCTCTTTGTCACCATTGAGCCCGGCACAGAGAATGCTGCACGGTAATCCTGCCACTGCTAGAACCTCTCGAGTGCCATTAGGTGTGTTGGCAGATGAAGCAGTCGGGCTGTCGACCCCAGCGGGGAATGTTGAGGAAGGCTCTGCAGCAGCTAGTCCTGCAAGTGTTTCAGGACCACCGGGCGAAGTAATGGTTGGAGCTGGCAGACTGAGAAGAAACAGAGTTTCCGACGGCAGCGAACCGTCTGACTTTCAATTGATTTTTCAGCCATCCTTCTCGGTAAGGAGACCTTCTTCTTTTTCCTTGGAAGCCATTTGGGACGCCATTGTGGATCTTGGGAATTCTATATCTCAGCAATTGTCTCCTCTAGTACAGAACTGTTCTGGGTTGGAAAGGCAAGTTCAATCTTTAACTAATACTACAACAGACTTCGGTCAGCAACTTGTGTTTGTTCGATCAGAAATGAATGTTGTTAAAACAACACAAGAAGCTATTATTAAAGAAAATCTAAAACTTGCCTAGATGGAATAAAATACTACTTCATGGAGCAATTGGTGCAGGAACCAACGAGAGAGGGAGCAATTTTAGATTTAATTCTTAGTGGAATGCAGGATTTGGTGAGAGAGGTAATGGTAGTGGGGCCACTTGGCAATAGTGATCATAACATGATCAAATTTGAACTAATGACTGAAGGGGGACAATATATAAATCTACAGCTCTAATACTAAATTTTCAAAAGAGAAATTTTGATAAATGAGGAAAATAGAAAAAAACTGAAAGGTGCAGCTGCAAAGGTTAAAAGTGTACAACAGGCGTGGACATTGTTTAAAAATACAAGCTTAGAAGCGCAGTCCAGATGTATTCCATGCATTAAGAAAAGTGGAAGGAAGGCAAAAAGATTACAGGCATGGTTAAAAGGTAAGGTGAAAGAGGCTATTTTAGCCAAAAAAAATCCTGATGTTACATTTATCCAGTTAGTGTTGAGGTAATTGAAATCTCCCATTATTACTGCACTATCAATTTGGTTAGCTTCCCTAATTTCTCTTAGCATTTCACTGTGGGGTACATTTTAAAAAACAGCGCACGCGCGTACTTTTGTTCGCGACCAGGCGCAAACAAAAATACGCTGGATTTTATAAGATACGCGCGTAGCCGCGCGTATCTTATAAAATCCGGGGTCGGCACGTGCAAGGGGGTGCACATTGTGCACGTCGAGCCCTGCGCGCGCTGCCCGTTCCCTCAGAGGCCGCTCCGAAATCGGAGCGGCCTCTGAGGGAACTTTCCTTCCACCCCCCCCGCACCTTCCCCTCCCTTCCCCTAGCTAAACCCCCCCCCCTTACCGTTATTGTAAAAGTTATGCCTGCCTTTGGCGTAACCCTTTTAAAATCTACCCCTGTCTGTCTCATCATTTTGGCCAGGTGGACGGTTGTATACACCTATCGCTATAGTCTTCCCCAACACACAAGGGATTTCTACCCATAAAGATTCAATTGTGCATTTAGGGGTAGATCTTTAAAAAATACGCGATCGCGTACTTTTGTTCGCGCACCAGGCGCGAACAAAAGTACGCTGGATTTTATAAGATACACGCGTAGCCGCGCGTATTTTATAAAATCCGGGGTCGGCGCGCGCAAGGGGGTGCACATTTGTGCAACCTGTGTGCGCCGAGTCCAGCGCGCACTGCCTGTTCCCTCCGAGGCCGCTCCGATTTCGGAGCGGCCTTGGAGGGAACTTTCCTTCACCCTCCCCCCACCTTCCCCTCCCTTCCCCTACCTAACCCACCCCCCCCGGCCCTATCTAACTCCACCCCCTAACTTTGCGCATGCCGGCCGGCAGCCCCGCTCCGTCCTCCGGTCCCAGGGGCTGGTCCGGAGGCCTCGACCACGCCCCCGGGCCGGCACCACGCCCCCGGGCCCGCCCCCGAAACGCCGCGGCACGCCCCCGAAACGCCGCATCGTTTCGGGAACGCCCCCAGACACACCCCCTCCTGCCCCTTTTTGAAAGCCCCGGGACTTACGCGCGTCCCGGGGCTTTATGCGCACCGGTGGCCTAAGCAAAATAGGCGCGCGCAGGCCTTTTAAAATCCGCCCCTTAGTCTCTTGCAGGAAAACAGAATTGACAACAGTCAGGGAATTTCTGGTTGTTCTGGGCCATATGGTGGCAGCAGTACATGTGGTTACTCTAACCCACCTCTACATGTGAGTTCTATTCACAGTGGAACCAGATGACCCAGCCTTTGAAAACTCTAGTAAATGTCTCACAGAAAATGAAAAGAGAGCTCCTATGGTGGTCTTTTTCCTCATCAGGTAACATTAGCTACAGACGCATCCACCAAGGGATGGGGAGCACATGTGGGTCCCTTCCGAATTCAAGGAACTTGGTTGCCAGTAGATCGACAATTCCAAATCAATCTATTGTAAGTTTCCGCAAATAGAGATGCCTTGAGTGCCTTCTCCCATCTCCTCGAAGGGAAGAGAATTCTCATTCAAACTGACAACCAAGTACCCATGTTTTTTATCAACAAGCAAAGAGGCACAGTGTCATGGACTCTCTGTCAGGAGGCAATAAGTATATGGGAATAGGCACGCAACTGTTATGCAAACACCTACCTTCCAGGGATTTCCAACACATTGGCAGATCACTTTAGACAGGTGTTTTCTCATGAATGGTCCATACATCAGTCAATAGCCAACAGGCTATTCGACCTTTAGGAACATGCCTCTATCCAACCTGGTTAGAGGAAAACAGAAAGTTGGAAAGATTTTGTTCCAGTTTTCTAGGTAAGCTCAGATCCGCTCAGGTTGCTTTTCTGCTCATTTGGAATGCAGATCTCATGTACGCTCTTCGTCCAGTTCCACTGTTAACCAGGACATTGCAAAAAGTGCTCAAGGACCAGATTTGCTTGATACATGCACCAACATGGCCCAGAAAAGTGTGATTCTGATCCCTAGTACAACTGTCCATCAGCCCACCCCAATTTCTGTAGGGCGGACCCAGCATTGTTGACTCAAGAAGAGGTTCGTCTATCATTTGTTCCTCTTCTCCCTTAACTTGACAGCCTGGATATTGAGTGCTTACCGATCACTTTCCCTTCCCAAGGAAGTAATACTGGTATCTGCCAGGAAGCCGTCAACCGGAAGGACTTAAGACTGTAAATGGAAATGGTTTTAATCTTGGTGTCAACAAAAATCCCAGGACCTGTTTGCTTGTGAACTTTGAGAGCTGCTTAAATACTTGTTCTTTCTTTCCTTCTCAGGACACAGTACCTCGTCAGTCAAGGTGCATGTTAGTGCCATAGTGGCCTACCATGTTCAGGTAGAGGGTAAACAGATTTTCACCTATCTTTTAGTGTCAAAGTTTATGAAAGGCCTATAGCATACTAAATCTCCGGTGGCCAAACCATCTGTTCCATGATATCTTAATGTCATTTTGACAGTTTATGAAGCCAGTCTTCGAGCCATTAGATTTGCTTCTTTGAAGTTTGTCACATGGAAAATGTTACTTTTGTTGCAGTCACATCAGCTGGAAGAATCAGTGAGCTTCAGGTATTGATACATTACTCCCTATATATGCAATTCTTCCATAATAGGGTGGTGCTTTGCACCCACCTCAAGTTTTTATCAAAAGTGGTGTCAGGGTTTCATATAAATCAAGCCATTGTGTTTCCCACATTCTTTCCAAAGCCACACAAACATGAAGATGCAAAACCCCTTTCATACATTGGACTAATAGAACCTTGGCTTACTACCTGAAAAGAACTCAGCCACATCATAAGGCCTCATAACTATTTAACTCTTATGATCTTAACCGTATGAGCATAGCACTTGCCAAATGTAAGTTGTCCAATTGACTAGCAGAATGTATCACGCATTGTTAGGTGCTAGCTGGTCTCCAGATTCTAGACTCAGTTAAGGCTCATCAAGTGAGAGCCATGGCTGTATCAGTGGCTCATCTGTGAGCCATGCCTATCGAAGATGCCTGCAAAGCTGCAGCTTGGTCGTTAGTGTACAACTTCATGTCTCATTACTGTCTGAACAATCTATCAAGAAGTGACAGTAAATTTGAGCAAGCAATTTTGCGTAGCATGTTGACCAAGTAGTTTGCTCTCTTTGGTGTGGTCTGCTGCAACTCTCAGCTTGAGACATCCCCATATGTCATGGATAATTCAGCCCTGCTTGTTGCTGAAGAAAGCAAATTTGCTTACCATAAATGGTGTTCTCCGTAGACAGCAGGATGCATTAGCAATGCTAAATACCCATCCGCCTCCCTAGAGAGTTGACTACCTAGCTAGACTTAACTCTAAAATCTACTGAGGATTCATGAGGCAAGGCCCACACGGGAACTCGTACACATGCTCAGTAGAACTCTATGGGCTAAGAGAGAAGGGTCTGTTCAGTGCCTTCGGGTGACATCACTCATCATGACTAATTCATCCTGCTGTCTATGGTGAACACCGTTTATGGTATGCAAACTTGAATTTCAGTTTTCTATCAGAAATAAAAATGCAGAAATTGAAGTCACAATTTTAGGTGTAAAATTTAATAATTTATAATCTAATTTACTTAAAGGTAAATTTTCAAAATGTTATGCGTGTAAAATTAGCACTTACATGTGCAAAAAGGCATGTACTCGTGCACATGGTATTTTAAAAACCCAAACATATGCATATAAGTAGACATTCATGAGCAAAATTGTGCATGTAAAATAGAGGTGGTCCCGGGGCGTTCCTTGGCGGGGCTAACATTTATATGTATAAATAGCTATTTTAGAACCTCCCAAAGTGACACGCGTTTGTTACCTGTATATATTTACACCTGCTAATTATTTGATGAATGTGAGAATAAAACTCCCTTACTGCCAAATACAGACTGGGGGCCTGATTTTCAAAAGCATTTACATTCTTAAAATTGGGTTTTACAAGTGTAAATGCACTTTACGCATATAAGTGGGCTTTTGAAAATTGTTATAATATATGCCATTGAATTGTCCATAGGATATTCACGTGTAAGTGCACTTTACATGAATAAATAGCTTTTTAAAATTGCTGCAATAATATTTATTTGTGTAACTCCTTTTAAAATTACCTCCCAGATGAAGATTGTGGGAAAACTGGGGGGAGTTCAAGCTGAAAAACCTGCAGATGGACTGAATGAACTGGTAGACTAATTAGTAAAACTGGTAATTTAATTGCTGTGCATAAAACCCGATTTCGGGGGATAAATGCATGTAAATTACATAGGTAGAATCTCTACATGTTTATTAGTAAAGTTTTATGCAAAAAGATGTGAGTATAGCAGTTGTGCATCACTTATCCAAATAAAAATCTGATTTATCTGGCTAAATCTTGAAAGCGTCACTTATCTGGACAAGTTTCGATTTATCTGGATAAGTGGTGGGAAAGGCTCTACTTAGTCGGATATGTCATCCAATGTTACTTGTCTGGCTATCTGACTTAGCTGGATAAGTTAAAAATGATGCTGGATAAGTAGCATTTTTAGGACGTACCCAGCTATCTTAGGCCTAAATTTATCAAACTGCACTAAATATCGCATGCGATAGGAAAAGGGGCGTGTTTTATGGTAATAGCTATTTATCACCATGTGCGTTACCTTAGTGCTTTGCATAGGTATTACCACAAAGTGCGTTATGTTTTCACACTTTATGGTAATATCTACATAATTTGCAAAGTGCTCATTTCACCACTAGGGGGGGGAGGGAGGGAGAGAGAGAGAGAGAGGGAGAGAACCTATGTGCAAGGCCCTTCTAGTAGTTAGCTATTTATGCTACTATAGGAGGCCCACCTAGTAACTTGAGGTGAGGTTTAGGTAGTAGTGTAGGGGTTAGGGGCCACTTTTACAAGCAGAATGAGACGTACGATCAGAACAGTGCACTCTTGTGAAGATTTGATGTCCTTGATGAGATTTGTACAATGTTCTCTCAACCTAGCTTTATATAGTCACTCTGCATGTAAAAGTGGCCCCTATCCCCTACACTACTCCTAAACCTCACCTCGAGTTACTAGGTGGGCCTCCTATAGTAGCATAAATAGCTGCTTACTATGGTGCTACTCCTGAGGTGCTCTCTCTCTCTCTTTCTATCTCTGTCTCTCAGGCCCTTCCCCAGCCTAAAAATGCCCAAAACAGAATTTGTGAAAAAAATCACAAATTATGTATAAAGCATGATATCAGACAGCTTAATGCAATTGAAAAAGGTTTAGTTACTTTCAGCGTTAAAACTGTGCGATATCATGCATTATGGCTTTACGAAGTCAGCCCACTTTTGCAGAAATCCCACCCCTGACTCCTCCCCAATCCCTCCCCTTTAAAAAATTTGCATCGAACCATGCGATGTGGTGTTTAACGCATGCAAAAATGCCATAACGCAAGTTGATAAATGACCCGGTCACTTAGCCAGATAAGTCTTAAAAAGCACTACTTAGCCGGATAGGTAGCACTTTTTGAGAAAATATATTCTGCCTAACTTTTAGATATGTGAGAATGTTGTAGGGTAGATTTATGCTTATTTTATATTGTGTATGCACATTTACGTGCAAGATATAAAAGCATATACATATGTAAATATTCTGATCAAATTGTCTTTAAGCAGAAACTGATAAGGAGGAAGCTTTAGGGCATCACCAGGACTCTCGAATACCATCTAAAGCAAGAGATGTCACCTGGTTAGTGTTTCATGGTAGACTTTATGAGAGACAGAATTTAAAGTACAGAAATGATGATGATAGAGACTGTCCAAGGCCGAGTTGTGCTGGGGTTACAGAAACTTTGGAGCATTTCCCGATAGAATATTAATTTTCAGTCAGAGTATGGAGGAATATATCATAGTGCCTAAAACTTCCTGTAATAAAAAAACAGATTTATGCTCAAGTGGTGTATGGCTTGCTCAATTTAAGCAACAACATCCACGATGTCAGAACACTATGGCTAAATGTTATTAGTTTATCTTTTATGAAATGTGAGATGTTTCATGTCCTTTAAAAAATGTGAACTATCAGAACATAACATAGCAGTGCAAATAGTAGAAGACATTAAAGTAATTTACAACAAAGAAATAGAAGCAATGGGGAAAAGGTTATGGAAAGGAATCACAGTGTTATGAAAATGTTTGCTTTTTTGTTCTGATTTAGTCTAATTCATGTAAATAATTGAATCTAAGTTGTATTTTAATTTATCTATTTTGTATTTTTGTTTTAAATAAATAAAATATAAATTTCTCATACAAATATACAGTGCTCCACCACAGAACAGGGTCATGTCAGATGAATCTAATCAGTTTCTTTGACTGGGTGACCAGAGAGTTGGGTCAGGGGGAAGTACTAGATGTAGTTTATTTGGATTTCAGTAAGGCATTTGGCACAGTTCTGCATAGGTAAATTATAAATAAACTGAGTGCCCTGTATGGACCCTAAAGTGACTGACTAGGAGTTGAATAGGAGGTGACAAAGAGTAGTGGTAAATGGCGTTCACTCCGAGGAGAAGGGCATTGTTAATTAATTTATTTATTTAAACAATTTGTAGCCCGCTGATCCACAAATCTCAGTGCGTAGCAGAGGATACATACATAATTAAAATCAATACAAACAGCACAAGACTAATACATATAACGTATACTAATAAAGTAACAGAAAAACAAAACAGTGTTTACTGCAAGGCCTGACTCGGATATCATAGAGCAGTGTTTCCCAACCAGTGTGCCATGGCTGCAGTGCAGCTGTGCTGCATTTTCTCTTTCACTCCTGGCCTGCAGGATGTCCTCCCGCCAGCAGGGGACATGGGAGAGCAGCATTTAATGGCAGCTGCTCCTGCTTTATCCTCTGCTCGCTTTCCCCTGCAACAGATACTGCATGGGGGACTTGCTGGCCCTGTGCAGTTCAGATTGCAGAGGAGAGCTGGCATAGGAGAAAGAAGCAGCACTTGGTAAGCCTACTCCCAGACCTTTGCTGTTCAAGGACTGGGGGTGGAGTGGGAAAGGGACAGATGAATGTGTCACAGTGTGTGGGGGGAGAGAGAAGGGAAGGTGATGATGCTGGGGTGGGGGGAGAGAAGGGTGAAGGGAGAGGGAAGATGATTCAAGGGGGTGGGGAGGAAAAGTGGAAGGAGAGGGGAGGTGATAATGATGCCAGGGAGTGAGGCCGAGGGAAGGTGATGCCAGAGGGTGGAGTAGATGAAAGATTTATGATGATGTCAGTGGGGTGGAGGAGTGGAGAAAGAAGGAAGGTGATGATGCCAGGGGGTGAGGGGAGGGGTGGAGGAAGAAAGAAGGAGATGATGTCAGGGGATGGAGGGAGATGGGTAGAGGCAGAGAGAAGGAGATGATGTCATGGGGGGAGGGAAGGTGATGATGCATAGGGGGTGGGGAATAGGTGGTGGAAGGTGGTGGTGATGATGCCTGAGGATGGGGGAGAGTGAAGGTGATGCTGAGGCAAAGGTGGGGGAAGAGGTGGTGGGAGAAGGAAGGTGGTGATGATGGGGGTGATGGGGAGAGGGAAGGTGATGCCAGGGGGTGGGGGAGAGAGGTAGAAGGGAAGGTGGTGATGATGATGATGATGATTCCAGGGGTGAAGAGGTGGAGAGAGAAGGTGATGATACAGGTAGTGAGGGAGAGGGAAGGTGATAATAGTAAGGAAAAGGGACAAGATGGTGGGAGAGGGAAGGTGATGATGATGATGATGATGATGCCAGGGGTATGTGGGAATAGGGGAGAGAAGCAGATGAAGATGTCAGGGAAGAGGCATGATTATGAGGCTGGGAGAAGAGGGAAGAGAGACGGGAGGAGGTAATGATGCCAAGGGATGGGGGGAGAAGGAAGAGAAGAGAAAGGATGATGGGGAAGTGGGTAATGTGCCACAACAAAGTGACCCCTGTGCCAGATGTGACACAAAACAAAAAAGGTTAGGAACCAGTATCATAGAGTACAGTCATTGGCATCTGTCTGCAAAAGCCATAGTAAACAGGCTTGTTTTAAGGTGTTTTCTAAAACAAAGCAAGTCGTTGTCAGCTCTGAGTTCTTCAGGCATTGTGTTCCAGAAGGTTGGACTAATACTAAACATCCGTTCTCTAGAGAAGGTGAAGCGGACATGCTTCAAGGTCGGGACTTCTAGTAGATGTTGGGAGGAAGAATGGAGGACACAAGCCGGGATGTATGCGATTGATTCTTTTCAACATTTTCATAAGTGATATTGCAGAAGGACTGTTGAGAAAAGTTTGTCTTTTTGTGGATGATACTAAAATTTGCAACAGGGTAGACACTAGTGAAGCTTGAGGAATGGTCTAGAGTCTCACAGCTAAGATTTAATGCTAAAAAAAAAATATAGATTCATGCATTTGTGCTGCAGAAACCCAAGGGAGCAGTACAGTCTAGGGAGAAGAAATTCTTCTAAGCAAGAAGAGGATCTGGGGGTGATCGTATTTGATAATCTTAAGGTGGCTAATCAAGTGGATAAAGTGACTGCAAAAGCCAGAAAAATGCTTGGGTGCGCAGGGAGAGGAATGGTCAGCAGAAAAAAGGAGGTGATATTACTGCTGTTTAGGCCCCTGGTAGACCTCCCTTGGAATACTGTGTACAATTCTGGAGACCGCACCTTCAAAAGGATATAAACAGGAGTCAGTCCAGAGGGTGGCAACTAAAATGGTCAGTGGTCTTCATTCTAAAGTTTATGGGGACCGACTTAAAGATCTCAACAAGTATACCCTACACTAGAGGACAGATGGGATGGAGAGATATAATAAATGAAAGTACTTTTAATGGAAAACTCATTCATGATATAGTAACCATCTTTGTGGGCAGTGCTGCATTTAAAGGGGCGGATTTTAAGAGCCCTGCTCGCCTAAATCCGCCCGGATTTAGGCGAGCAGTGCCCTGCGCGCCGGTGCGCCTATGTTCAGTAGGCCTACCGGCACGCGCAGACCCCGGGACTCGCGTAAGTCCCGGGGTTTGGCGAGGGGGGCATGTCGGGGGGCGGGCCCGGTCGGCGCGGCGTTTTGGGGGCGTGTTGGCAGCGTTTTGGGGGTGGGCCGGGGGCGTGGTTACGGCCCGGGGCGGTCCGGGGGCGTGGCTGCACCCTCCGTACCCACCCCCAGGTCGCGTCCCGGCGCGCTAGCGGCCCGCTGGCGCGCGGGGATTTACGTCTCCCTCCGGGAGGAGTAAATCCCCCAACAAAGGTAAGGGGGGGGTTTAGACAGGGCCGGGCGGGTGGGTTAGGTAGGGGAAGGGAGGGGAAGGTGAGGGGAGGGCAAAAGAAAGTTCCCTCCGAGGCCGCTCCGATTTCGGAGCGGCCTTGGAGGGAACGGGGGTAGGCTGCGCGGCTTGGCGCGCGCCGGCTATACGGAATCGATAGCCTTGTGCGCGCCGATCCAGGATTTTAGCGGATATGCGCGGCTACGCGCGTATCTACTAAAATCCCGCGTACTTTTGCTGGCACCTGATGCGCCAGCAAAAGTACGCCAATTCGCGCGGTTTGAAAATCTACCCCAAAATGTTCTGATTACTCCCTGATCTTTATTGTTCATGCTTGTTTTTGTTTATACGTATCGTTTTTATATGTGCACACTATGTAACCTGCATTGAATTTTGAAGAGTCCGGATATAATTCTTTGAAAATAAAAAAATGAATGTAAATACCTCCAAGGATTCCATGCACAGGAGGCAGGCCACTTTCAATGGAAAGGGGGCTCTGCAGTGAGGGGTCATGGGGTGAGGGGGAAAGGGGTGGATTCCGGAATAATCTAAGGATATATTTTTTTTTACGGAGAGGCTGGTTAATACATGGAGCAGCCTCCCAATGGAGATTGTGGACACTAGGGAATCCAAGAAAGCATGAGATAAGTACAGGAGTTCCCTGAAGGAGTTGCAGGGATTGTAGAGATGGTCAGACTAGATAAGGCCGTATGTTCTTTTTCTTCTGTCACATTTCTATATTTCAGGCTAGGGCTCCTGAGGAGGGGGCAGCAGCATGCAAGCTTCCCTCACATGCCTCACAGTTCCCAGAATGGCTTTTTGTTAGTTTAATATTTTTATGTAGTCATTTTTATTTAAGCTAAGACGATGGAAACACAAAGGATGCTTCATGGTAAGGCAGTGAAGGTAAATCTGGTATTACAGCAGGAAAAGAATGAGCATTTTTTTCCTGCTGTCATGTTTCTGTTTGTTTCCTTCCTTTCTCTGTAGCCTTTCCATCTCTCCCTTAGCTCCCTCTCTAAGGGCGCAGGCATATGGTTTGCATGAGCTGTGTGAATTTTCCTATCCTATAAATAGCAACAGCGTTGAGGTTGGGAGAGCCAGGACACCTGCTCCCCTCTTTCCTCCCCCTCCTCCTCCTCCACACAAATTCTGTCTTCCATCGCTTGGCCCACTTCATCTCGAGGGAAGGGACCAGGAGCCCCCACTGTCTTCTGAGCTCTCAGCATAGTATCTATGGCAACTCACAGCCTCATCCATAGTGGGCCCCGTTGAGAAACGTGTGCCAGCAGCAGGATCCCCCATTTGGCCTGGGAGGGAGTGGCCACAGAGCCGAAGCAGGAGACCCTCTACTCACCCACAGGGTCCCTGCTGCCTCCTGGCAGGATGTGTTACCAGAACACTCAGTTCTTTACCAAGGTTCCTGCTGTGTCATGGCAGGATGTGTTACTGGAACAAAGTAACATGGTAAATGATGGCAGACAGAAGCCCAAAACGGCCCATCATGTATGCCTAGTTGAGATCTGTCCACTTTGAATGGGTGAACACATATCTCTCAGCTGGGTCGGGCAAGATGGGAGCTTGCCTGGGGTGCCAGTTTGGGGAATACTAAGCGCCTGCAGACAGACTGAGCATGTGGCCGTGCCATTAGAGGGGAGCTGGCCAGCAGGCAGCATCATCAGGAGTGAGGCCCGTTGTAGAATGATTGGTGCCCTGTGCAAAGACATAAATTGGGGCTTCCCACACCTCCTGTGAAAAACACTGGCTTCACTCGCGCCACTGCCTGTAGCCTCTTCAGGGGTCTCTCCTACTCCCAATTCCCCAGTCCTTACTTGATCTTTTCCATAACCCTTCCCCCCTCCACTGGCAAATGTAGGTTTTTGTCGTTCCTGGGCACTGTTGGTATCATCACACCCCTCGCCCCTCCCTCCCTCCCTGAATAGGTCAGACAACACTAATGAAGTCTGTGGTGTATACAGGATGGGGCAGAATCCCAATATAAACCCCTGCACCTTGAGTTCCGTAAACATATCGTGCGTCCACAGAAACTCCTCTAAGAATAGGTGCAGAGCAGAACTAGGAGGTTCCCTCTTCAATTCACTATTTTGGTTTCACCTCATTAATGGCACACAAACTCCCACGGATACCAGGAACTCTGTGATGCAGCTTAAAACCCTGCAAAAAAGTCACTCAGAGCCTATACAGTAAACCTACCATAACAAAACAGCACTAACTCCCAGATCTCAAACAACAACAATTCTACCTGTAGAAAGGTAGCAGGCCCTAGAACAGAAGACACCTCCTATTGGCAAAATTAAACAAGCAGTATTGCTATAGAGTCCTATATAGAAGCTATGTACTAGCAGAAAATTTCAGTCGTTAGTCTACTACTGATTATCGTAGCATCAGTTAACAACAATCGCTATCAGTCACCCCCATTTTTTCCCATAATTTTCCTAACATTTTTTACTCTGCTAACAAAAGTACGGTAGCTGTTTCCCCCATGACAGCTGTATGCAGCAATCTCTAGAGTTGGCCAGTGGGGGAAGTCAATTATACTGTTGCTGTCAAACAACAAGACTGTCAATATAGTTTATGGAAAGGTTCTCAAGTGTCAATATGTTTTCTATTAATTAGTTAATGAAATGAAACAATATTTATCTATTTCACTTTTATTTGATTTTAACATTTAAATGAGTTATGCACCAGATAACTCGAATAACGCTGGGTATTTTTGGCTAGTATGTAGAAATAGAAACATGCAGACAAAAACTGAACTGGAAATGCCAAGAAGCCATGCAGTGCAACACAGAGAAACAGAAATAGGAATGCATTTCCTCCTGTACTGTAAAAAAATACAAAGATATCAGAGATGCACATTCCCAAAGTTGACATATTCCATACATTACAATGAAAATAAAATGCTTTTTTTCTACCTTTAATGTCTGGCCATTTTTTTAATTACTTTGGGCTTCATCTTTTTTTTTTTTTCCTGCTTCCCTCTTATTGGTCTCCTAACTCCTTTTTCAGGATCTTGTGTCCATTATCTATTTCCTCATTCTTTTCTCTCTTATTCAGTTCCTTTTCTATGTCTTGCTCTGACATTGATCTTTCTCCTAGGACAAGCAGGATGGTAGTCCTCACACATGGGTGACATCATTGGATGGAGCCTGGCACGGAAAACTTATGTCAAATTTTCTAGAACTTTGACTAGGCATACTGAGAATGCCCAGCATGCTCTATACCATGCACCTACATGGGGTTCATCTTCAGTATCTTTTTTTCCACAGAGCTTTCGCCTCATAGTTATCTGAACTTGGCTTTTTTGTTAAAAATTGCTTGGAAAAATTTTTCCACAGATTGTTTTAGGTTTTTCACATCTTTTCTCAGTGCGAGTCACTCTAGTGTTTCAGTCAGGTTTTTCGGATGTTCGATAAGTTTCTTTCACTTCCATTCTCCCCATGGCGGCGGTGCCTCAGTGCCTGACAGGTGTCGGTCACCTGCCGTCACCAAATTTTTTTTGCCCCTTCAGTTCGTATTGTCAGTGCCTCATTGTGTTTCTGAGGACAATATCCATTATGGACCCACACAATGTATGTATCCTCTGCCTGGGGGCATCGCATGACATTCTAGATGCCACTTGTGAGACCAAATGTCACCGAAGGGACGTTGTACTTGCCTTGACAAGATGGAGAAGCTCTTTGGAGCGAGAAAGTCCAAGCCATCGGCGTAGGCATCGGTGGCATTGATGCCAAAGGACCATGGAGCCGCAACTATGGACACCGTGCCATCGACATTGGCTGGGCCATCTGCTCTGTCGATGCTGCCGGTAGATAGGGGCATCGGGGATCGGCCCCTGTCAGTCTCTTCCAGGTAAAGGACATCAGGTTCATCGTCATCAACCTCGGCACCAGGGAAAGACCGGGCTGAGCCCCGAGGGAAGCCGAAGAAGATTCGGGACTGATCAACTTCGGTGCATAGTGCCAGGCTCGGGAAGGCACCAGCGCTTGTCATGATGCCCCCGAAGCAACCCTGTGGCGAGGAGTACTCATCCTCTATTGATGCCAGGGGTCCACAATGGTCTCTACCAGTCCTGCTGTCAGTCGCTGATCCACCTCGGGGATCTGAGGAAGATAAGAACATAAGAACATAAGAAAATGCCATACTGGGTCAGACCAAGGGTCCATCAAGCCCAGCATCCTGTTTCCAACAGTGGCCAATCCAGGCCATAAGAACCTGGCAAGTACCCAAAAACTAAGTCTATTCCATGTTACCATTGCTAATGGCAGTGGCTATTCTCTAAGTGAACTTAATAGCAGGTAATGGACTTCTCCTCCAAGAACTTATCCAATCCTTTTTTAAACACAGCTATACTAACTGCACTAACCACGTCCTCTGGCAACAAATTCCAGAGTTTAATAGTGCATTGAGTAAAAAAGAACTTTCTCCGATTAGTTTTATTATAAAACAATTTTATTGGATTTTTCAAAAATAAACATACAACAACACGGAGACGGGTGGTTACTTATCCCTCTCCGCTAGAATCTTTACCAACAACAGTTTATGCAAACCCCCCCCCCCACCTCCCTACCCCACCCAATCCCCCCCCCCCCCCCCCTTCTCCCTGCCAGAAGAACATGCACCAGATGGAAGAGACAGGTACAGGAAGTCCTTGTACACCAGAGCAGCAGGGCTGTCGACTAGGAGGAATCCTGTGCACCTCAATCATTCAGGACCAAACTCCGGGCACGATGCGGAAGCCGTTGAAGGTAAGCATTCCAAACACTGAGGAAGAAGCGCCGTCGTCGTGGAGAACCCCGTGCCGCCATGCTTTCCATGGTCATCATGGCGTGGAAACAGTTCCGCCATGCTCCAAAGGATGGTGCATCGGATGATCGCCAGTTCTGCAATATAATCTTCTTCCCTATTAAGCTCGCTTTTTGAAGCAACAGGCGAGAACCAGGATCTCGAACCCGAAGGGGGGAAATGCAGCCAAACAAAAACCACAGGGGAGAAAAGGGCAGTCCCACATCAAGCAGTTCCACCAAATAGTCCACAATCCGACGCCAAAATCTGAGTACCGGGGGACAAATCCAAAAAACGTGGGACATGGAACCCTCTGCTCCGGAACAGCGAGGACACAAAGGTGTAGACGCAATAGTCAGCTGAAAAGCACGTTGAGGAGATATATAAGCCCAACTCAAAAACCGAAACTGCATTTCCCGGTAGTACATGTTAGGGGAGATCCTGGTTATTCGCCGAAAACATATACGTAAAATAAAACTGGAGAGACGAAACACCCCATCCCCATTCCAGCGAGCTTCCAGGATAGCACAAACATCCACCTCAGCATATCGCCGCAAAGCCCTATAATAGTTAGAAAGGGATGGGGCCCTGGGCTTCTCAAAATGAAAGATATTGTCTAACGCTGTGTATGTAGCCATCGCCTGAGCCTCTAATGGCAATGTCCGGGCGTAATGTCGCACCTGTAAATATGGAAATGTGTGCGAGTGCCCCAATAAATAAAGAGCTTGAACATCCGCAAACTGCATAAACACCCCATCCTGGGACCAGAGATGCCCCAAGCGGGTGATTCCCTTAGCGTCCCACTCGCAGAACATCATAGATTGAGAGCCAGGGGAAAACTCCGCGTTACCGCGGAGGGGTAGGAAATAAGCACAGAGCGCAGGAATTTGTAAAAGGTGCGTCAGACGGCTCCACGTACGACGCAGAGGCCGCGTGAGAGCCGAAGTAGTGATAATCGAGGGGAGATGACAGGACTTTGCTTGCAGGACATAGGAAGGGGCCAATGGATGTAACAAGGCCCTGTCCACCATCAGCGGGGCATAATCTGAGGTATCAATTAACCAGTTGCGGAGTATCCTCAAAATTGCAGGCCATGTTATATTGAGCTAGATTAGGGACCCCCATGCCTCCCCTCGCCCATGTATTCTGCAGCCACTTAAACGGGAGTCTAGCCTTCCCCCCCCTGCCAGAAAAATCTGCGCATCGCCGTCTCCACCACAACCAGGTCCCGCTTTTTCAAGAAGAGCGGCACATTTTGCAAAAGATAGAGCCATTTCGGGAGCAGTGTCATCTTAAAGAGTGCAATTCTACCCGCCACCGAAAGGGGTAAAGCCCTCCAAGTGGCCAAAGTGTCCCGAGTATAACTGATGAGATTAGGTACATTGACCCGGTACACCGAGTCCAGGTCTGAGGGAAGAAAAACCCCCAAATAACGTAGACTATCCCCCGCCCACCGCAATGGAAATGGGCCAGCCCAGGTATCTCTCAGGGTAGGGGGATAAGCCAAGGCGGAAGATTTAGACTCATTGAGGCGAAGACCAGAAAAGGTCCCAAAAGTCCCTATCAATTAGAGAAGGGGTGGTAAGGACGACTGGGGGCTAGTGATAAAAACTAAAAGGTCGTCCGCAAAAGCCACGTGTTTAAATATGGTGGAGTCCATACGAAGACCTCGAATGCCCGGGGTCGCACTGATGGCTAGGAGCAGAGGTTCCAGCTGTAGAAGGAACAGCAAGGGGGATAAGGACAGCCCTGTCGGGTACCCCGCGCAACTGGAAAGGGTTCAGACTGTGCGCCATTCGCCACTATCCGTGCCCGTGGCTTGTCATAAAGAAGGTGTATCGCCTGTAGAAAAAGGCCCTCATACCCCATACGTTGCAACACAAAGAAAAGGTACTCCCACTCCACTCTATCGAACGCTTTTTCAGCGTCGAAGCTGATGGCCAAATAAGGTTGAGCCATGTGTTGACTCATAGTCATGGCTGATAAAATTTTACGAATATTAGAAATCGCATAGCGGTGGCGGACAAAGCCCACTTGGTGATCACCGACAAGGCTGGGTAGACAGTCTGCTAATCTCTCCGCTAAGATCTTAGCGAGTAACTTATGATCATAATTAAGTAATGATATGGGGCGATAGGATTCCGGGACCAGGGGGTCCTTTCCCGGCTTAGGTATGAGAACGATGTTAGCTAGGTTATCATGTGGGGGAAAGGTGCCGCGAGCGATCATGTGGGTATACATCAAAGCCAAGGGTGTGGAAACATGGTCTTTTAACAATTTGTAAAATTCCGCCGTAAACCCATCAGGTCCCGGAGCCTTGAGATTATGAGAGCGATGAATGGTGAGCTGCACTTCCGTCTCCGAGATAGGGGCATTTAACTTATCTAGTTGATCCCTAGTCAGGCGGAAGGCCCTCACAAAACTTCTGATGCGCGATCGGGTCTCCCCCACCAGACTCATAAAGAGAAGAGTAGTAATCCCGAAAACGGGTAAGTATAGTGGGTGTGTCCTTGGCTACCACTGTAGGGGAAATGCGAATCGCCGCGATGAAACGGCTGGTCCTAGAAGATCTAATAAGGTGGGACATCATTTTCCCAGCTTTGTTACTGTATTGAAAGAGTTTAAATTTGTAATATAAGTAACTTTTCTTTGCCCATTGGTGAAGCAATGAATTGAGAGCATGTTGCTTGGATAGGTAGGAGGTCCGGGCCTCCGCCGATTTAGAGTGAAGCATGTGCGTCCGTGCCTGACGGACCTGAGTGTTTAAGCTCAAAATCCGTTTATCCAGGATTTTCCGACGTTGGGAAACATATGAGATAATCTCGCCACGCAAAACCGCTTTGGCGGCGTTCCAATACAGTGCGGGTTGGGACACATGGGCCTGATTATGTTCGGCATATTCTTTCCACTTGACTGATAAAAATTCTACAAATTTCTCATCTTGGGCCAAATAATAAGGGTAACGCCAAAATTTTGGTCCTGGGGAGGGAGGCAGAAACTCCAGATCCACCCACACCGGGGCATGGTCAGATACAACTATGCTCTCAATGCCCGCCTCTCGGACCCGAGAGAACGCGTGTGAACTAATGAGAAAGAAATCAATTCTTGAAAAAGAAGTGTGTGCCCGAGACAGATGCGTGAAATCGCGCTCAATAGGATGCAAGGTCCTCCACACATCTAGAAGATGGAGTCGGGATTCCAGCAGGTTTGGGCCACGTCCCACCCCCGTGTCCCAACTGCGACTCCCTGAGGTGTCTAATTGCAAGTCCCGGACTGTATTGAAGTCTCCCCCTAAGATTAGAGTGTCAGTCAAGTAAGGGAGCAGATGGGAATACAATCCCCGATAGAAGCCTGGGTCAAAGGTGTTGGGCGCATATAGGTTACACAATACCACCGTACAATTATAGAGCTCCGCCACCAAAATAATGTAACGCCCTTTAGGGTCTTTGATTTCCCTACGGATGGTAATGGGAAGTTGTTTGTGGAATAAAATGGCCACCCCAGCTGATTTAGTCGAGGCGGAAGCATATCTAACTTCTCCCACCCAAAGGCGACGAAGCTTTGCGTGCTCGGCATCCGTAAGATGGGTCTCCTGTAAAAAAGCCACCCTCGCCATTTGTCTGCTCAATAAAGAGAGCACTTTGGAGCGCTTGATAGGCGAGTGGAGGCCGCACACATTCCAGGATACCACCCGAATGGGACTACCCATAAGCAGTGATTAAGCAAGAATATACAAGATGTTCACGTCTATTGCTGCAGACGGAGGCCCTCCCAGCTAAAACCTCCCCTGCCTGTCTCCCGTCAATCATAAGTATATCATACCTGTGCACATGCATCCATCTGGTACTGTCCTGTGTCTGAATCACCCTCCCCCCCTCCTCCCCACCGTCCCACCCCCTCCCCCCTCCCAACCCGTCCCCTACCCCCCCGTTGGCGGGAGCCTGTATGGTCTCCAAGATAGAACCCTTCCTGTAGTCCACTTGCATACCCCCAAACCCCTCTCCCCCCTTGACAACCTTCGTGTTGCCCCCCTGTCCCCCAACACCCACTCTCTCTCGAGCCCTGCCCTCAGCTCGGAGGGCTATAGGATCCGTGTCGATGTGACCAGGCCCACCCCGCCCACACCAGCCCACCCAACCACATACGTTAAATATAACAGGAAACATCAGAAAAAACATCAACATTGTAGCGCCTCCACCTCAGGAACATATGACACAGTGATTCCCCATAAAACATAAGCTAACCATGTCTCCAGCAGTAAGCAGTGAACAGGGAGAAAAAGAATAAAAAAAGGTTTCCATATTGTGAAAAAATCACAAAAACCATGCCCTTGGAACAAAAACCTTGTGTGCCAACAGCTAGAGTCAATAGAGGGCAGGAACACAAAAGGAAAAAAAGACCAAAAATAATAAGTAGACAAAAAGAAAAAAAGAAAAAAAAAGGTACCAGTCCCAGTCCGCACAGCAAACCAAAATGGGGGAGCCCCTTGGGCCCAGACTGTGAAGAAATAGAGCGAGAAGAAAAAAAACAAAAAAAATAACCAAACATCTGAAGATATGGCTCAGCACTTTAATCCGCAGTACTGAATGATAGTGCCGGTCCTGCCAAGCGAGCAGCACTCAGGCATGGAAAAGTTGCCAGGCCAAACCCGGCCATTGGACCACAGGAACAGACAATCCCCCGGAGTAGAAACGAGCCGGGCAGACCGCCGTCAGCCGTCGGCTTCCCCGCCGCGGGTCGTGGGGCCATTTTTCCAAAAAAAAAAAAAAAAAAAAAAACCTCCAATGAAAGTGATAAAATAAAAAAAGAAAAAGATAACGAGTAGAGGCAAAGGAAAGTCAGACACCGTTTCGAAACTCAAGGTAGTTTAACAGTGTGGTTTACAACCACCAGAGTCTCCGGTCGCCCACATGTTCACTGCGGCCATGTTGGCAATACAAAGTGGAGAGAAAAAAAAAAACAACAACTACTTAGTGGATTTTAAAGTCATCCATCAGCCAGGGTCTCAATAAAGTTTTGAGCATCGGCCAGCTTATCGAAAGTGTGCACACTCTCGGCATGCCACAATCGGAGACGGGCGGGGTACAGTAGGGAGAATTTCATGCCGCGTTTGTGCAGGGTTGTGCAGAGCGGTGAGAATCTCCTGCGCGCTTCCGAAACGGCTGCAGAAAAATCTTGAAAGATGCGGATTGGGTTCGTCTGGTAAAGCAACTGCATTTTATTGCGGGAGGCCCGCCATATCTCCGCCTTATGGGCGGAATTGAGGATCTTAGCAATTACTAAGCGGGGTCTCCCCAAGTTGTTAGGCCGGGAGCCCAACCGGTGGGCCCTCTCCACCACCAATTTCCCGCTTAAATGCGGCAGGTCTAAAGCAGACGGAAGCCAGTCTTCCAACGCCGAACACAGCGACCTCTCCGCGATCTCCTCCGGGAACCCCATAAAACGGAGATTGTCCCGACGAGATCGATTCTCCAGATCCTCGATCTTTTGTGTGAGCGCCGTGAGCATTTTAGAGTGAGAGGCAATGCTTCCCGTGGCTACCCCCGCGCCATCTTCCAGCTCAGACACCCGGGATTCGATTTGGTCGGGCCGGGGGTGCAATGCCGCTATAGAGTCCCGTACCTCCCCCAATTCGGAGTGCAAAAGCGACCATTTTTCATCCAGGGCCTCTTTAATAGCTGCCTTGATCTCCATTACCGTAAGGGCTGGGGGGTCGGCCAAAGTCTCACTCTCACTCGCGCTCGCCATCTTGGCCTCCGGAGCCCGCGGCTTTTCTTTCTCCCACCGCCCGCTTTTCGTGGTCATTCCTGGCGATGCCCTGCACCAAGTACGAATGGTGGACATGCAATATGAAAGATTATGTAGGGCAGCTAGTTGCAAAGGTGTACGTGCCGGTCAGATGGGCGTCGATAGGCAAGGTGGGCCTGGGAGCCAGAGGCAAACGCGTCCTGCTGGCTCAGCACATCACGTGATCCCCTCTCCGATTAGTTTTAAATGTGCCCCATGCTAACTTCATGGAGTGTCCCCTAGTCTTTCTACTATCCGAAAGAGTAACCGATTCACATCTACCCGTTCTAGACCTCTCATGATTTTAAACACCTCTATCATATCCCCCCTCAGTCGTCTCTTCTCCAAGCTGAAAAGTCCTAACCTCTTTAGTCTTTCCTCATAGGGGAGCTGTTCCATTCCCCTTATCATTTTGGTAGCCCTTCTCTGAACCTGCTCCATCGCAATTATATCTTTTTTGAGATGCGGCGACCAGAATTGTACACAGTATTCAAGGTGCAGTCTCACCATGGAGCGATACAGAGGCATTATGACATTTTCTGTTTTATTCACCATTCCCTTTCTAATAATTCCCAACATTCTGTTTGCTTTTTTGACTGCCGCAGCACACTGAACCGACGATTTCAATGTGTTATCCACTATGACACCTAGCTCTCTTTCTTGGGTTGTAGCACCTAATATGGAACCCAACATTGTGTAATTATAGCATGGGTTATTTTTTCCCTATATGCATCACCTTGCACTTATCCACATTAAATTTCATCTGCCATTTGGATGCCCAATTTTCCAGTCTCACAAGGTCTTCCTGCAATTTATCACAATCTGCTTGTGATTTAACTACTCTGAACAATTTTGTGTCATCTGCAAATTTGATTATCTCACTCGTCGTATTTCTTTCCAGATCATTTATAAATATATTGAAAAGTAAGGGTCCCAATACAGATCCCTGAGGCACTCCATTGTCCACTCCCTTCCACTGAGAAAATTGCCCATTTAATCCTACTCTCTGTTTCCTGTCTTTTAGCCAGTTTGCAATCCATGAAAGGACGTCACCACCTATCCCATGACTTTTTACTTTTCCTAGAAGCCTCTCATGAGGAACTTTGTCAAACGCCTTCTGAAAATCCAAGTATACTATATCTACTGGTTCACCTTTATCCACATGTTTATTAACTCCTTCAAAAAAGTGAAGCAGATTTGTGAGGCAAGACTTGCCCTGGGTAAAGCCATGCTGACTTTGTTCCATTAAACTATGTCTTTCTATATGTTCTGTGATTTTGATGTTTAGAACACTTTCCACTATTTTTCCTGGCACTGAAGTCAGGCTAACCGGTCTGTAGTTTCCCGGATTGCCCCTAGAGCCCTTTTTAAATATTGGGGTTACATTTGCTATCCGCCAGTCTTCGGGTACAATGGATGATTTTAATGATAGGTTACAAATTTTTACTAATAGGTCTTAAATTTCATTTTTTAGTTCCTTCAGAACTCTGGGGTGTATACCATCCAGTCCAGGTGATTTATTACTCTTCAGTTTGTCAATCAGGCCTACCACATCTTCTAGGTTCACCGTGATTTGATTCAGTCCATCTGAATCATTACCCATGAAAACCTTCTCCATTACGGGTACCTGCCCAACATCCTCTTCAGTAAACACCGAAGCAAAGAAATCATTTAATCTTTCCGTGATGGCCTTATCTTCTCTAAGTGCCCCTTTAACCCCTCGATCATCTAACGGTCCAACTGACTCCCTCACAGGCTTTCTGCTTCGGATATATTTAAAAAAGTTTTTACTGTGAGTTTTTGCCTCTACAGCCAACTTCTTTTCAAATTCTCTCTTAGCCTGTCTTATCAATGTCTTACATTTAACTTGCCAATGTTTATGCTTTATCGTATTTTCTTCTGTTGGATCCTTCTTCCAATTTTTGAATGACGATCTTTTGGCTAAAATAGCTTCTTTCACCTCCCTTTTTAACCATGCCGGTAATTGTTTTGCCTTCTTTCCACCTTTCTTAATGTGTGGAATACATCTGGACTGTGCTTCTAGAATGGTATTTTTTAACACTGACCACGCCTCTTGGACATTTTTTACTTTTGTAGCTGCTCCTTTCAGTTTTTTTCTAACAATTTTTCTCATTTTATCAAAGTTTCCCTTTTGAAAGTTTAGCATGAGAGTCTTGGATTTGCACACTGTTCCTCTTCCAGTCATTAAATCAAATTTGATCATATTATGATCACTATGGCCAAGCGGCCCCACCACCGTTACCTCTCTCACCAAGTCCTGTGCTCCACTGAGAATTAGATCTAAAATTGCTCCCTCTCTCGTCGGTTCCTGAACCAATTGCTCCATAAAGCTATCATTTATTCCATCCAGGAACGTTATCTCTCTAGTGTGACCCGATGAATCATTTACCCAGTCAATATTGGGGTAATTGAAGTCTCCAATTATTACTGCACTACTAATTTGGTTAGCTTCCCTAATTTCTCTTAGCATTTCACTGTCCTTCTCACCATCTTGACCAGGTGGACGGTAGTATACCCCTATCACTATAGTCTTCCCCGACACACAAGGGATTTCTACCCATAAAGATTCAATTTTGTATTTAGTCTCATGCAGGATGTTTATCCTGTTGGACTCTATGCCATCCCGGACATAAAGCGCCACACCTCCTCCCGAGTGCTGCTCTCTGTCATTGCGATATAATTTGTACCCCGGTATAGCACTGTCCCATTGGTTATCCTCTTTCCACCATGTCTCTGAGATGCCAATTAAGTCTATGTTATCATTCACTGCTATACATTCTAATTCTCCCATCTTACTTCTTAGACTTCTGGCATTAGCATACAAACATTTCAAAGTTTGTTTTTTGTTTGTATTCTCATTCTGCTTTTTAATTGATAGGGATAAGTTAGAATTTTTTTTAGCTCAGGTGAGTTTTTAGTTACAGGCACTTGGACTACTTTTCTAATTATTGGAACCTCACTGTCGGGATGCCCTAATTCTAATGCATCATTAGTATCTTTTATTTATTTTTATTTATTTAATATATATTTCTATACCGGACTTCACAAATGGAATTCACATCAGGCCGGTTTACATGGAACTTAGGGGATTAACAAGTGTAACCAGACAAGAAGGCTGAAACAAGCAAAGATACCTCTCTCCGAACCATGCGCTGCTGAGCGACTGTCGGCTTTCCCCTTTGTTCTAGTTTAAAAGCTGCTCTATCTTCTTTTTAAAGGTTAGCGCCAGCAGTCTGGTTCCACCCTGGTTAAGGTGGAGCCCATCCCTTCGGAAGAGACTCCCCCTTCCCCAATAGGTTCCCCAGTTCCTAACAAAACTGAATCCCTCTTCCTTGCACCATCGTCTCATCCACGCATTGAGAATCCGGAGCTCTGCCTGCCTCTGGTAACCTGCACGTGGAACAGGGAGCATTTCAGAGAATGCTACCCTGGAGGTTCTGGATTTAAGCTTTCTACCTAAGAGCCTAAATTTGGCTTCCAGAACCTCCCTCCCACATTTTCCTATGTCGTTGGTGCCCACATGTACCACGACAGCCGGCTCCTCCCCAGCACTGTCTAAAATCCTATCTAGGTGACGCGTGAGGTCCGCCACCTTCGCACCAGGTAGGCATGTTACCAGGCGATCCTCACGCCCTGCCTCCCAGTCCGTTTTGGTATCGGCAACTTTTGGCCTTCTTGCCCACGCAGCAGCTACCTGTCCCAGGGGTCCCTTGATATCCCAGCAGCCACCGGGTCCTCCTCCCTCCGGAGTCATTCTCATTGTGGGTTCCGAGGAGGACAATGATTTGTGGCCAGGGGCACTGTCAGGGACTCTGGTACCGCGCTCAGTTTTGCCCGGTCCGATGACCGGATCCTTGGGAACCTTGGAACTCTTGATGCCATTAGTGCCACCGATGCCGCCATTGCCTTTAGTACCAAAATCGAGGGGCTTGGGCAGGGTTTCTCCACTAAGGTCCCCAGGGGACTTCAGTGAGGAGAGGCCCTGTATGATCCCTGGGGGGGATGATATCTCCAAGTCTTCTTTGGATGACTCAGGGTATCTTCCCTCAGACTTGTCTCCTCCAGATGAGAGGCTTTGGTCCCCACTGGAGGATCTAACCTTTGTGAACTTTGTGCGGGCTATAGCAGAGGCCATTCCCTTCCAACTCCTTATGGAGGAGGATGCCTGTCACAGAATGCTGGAAGTTCTCCAGTTTGTTGATGCCCCAAAGGAGGTAGTGGCTCGTCCCATTCATTATATCTTTAAGGAATTACTCTTTTGGATTTGGGAACACCCCCATCTCGGTGCATCCGGTGAACCAGAAGGTGGATGTGGTCTATCTGGTATAGCAGGCCTTGGGGTTTGAGAGGCATCAGCTCCCATATCAGTCAGTGGTGGTGGAGTCTTCCTTCAAAAAGGCCAAGCTTTCCCGCACCCACGCATCTGCGCCTCTGGGTCAGGAACACCGAGCATTGGATGCCTTAGGTAGGAAGGTGTACCACAGCGCGATGCTGATTGCCTGGATTGCCTTTTACCAGCTGTACATGATCCAATACACCTGCAACCTCTAGAAACAGGTTCAAAAGTTGATGGAACGGCTCCTCCAGTCGCAGTAGGAAGCCTTCTTGGCAGTTGCCCAGCAAGGCTTGGTGTGGCAAACACGAGGTGCGCTTCAACTACGATGTGTTTGAAACTGCAGCTAGGGTAGTGGTGGCAGGCATTGGTGCTTGTAGAATGGTGTGGCTCCGAGCATCGGATCTCCGACCAGAGGTCCAAAAGAAGCTCATGGATCAATCCAGCACTAGCGAGAACTTGTTTGGGGACAAAGTGAGAGATGCTTTGGCTTAGTTGAAGGATCACTATGAGACCCTCCAGCATCTCTTAGCCAGGAAGTCCTTGTGTCAGGGCAGCAGGAGGTCCTTCTATTGCCAGAGGAAATATTAACCTACGGCCTCACACATTTGTATGCCGCAAGTGGGTTCTAGGGGTCACTTTAGAATGCAGCGGACCCCCAGACCTCAGCTGGTACCCCAGCAAAGCCCTGCTATGGGTTTTTGACTGGCTGCGAGGGGCCATAAGCCCCGTGACAGGTTGCTCAACATTAGGGCCTCCAGTTGGGAGTCGGTTACAGTCCTTTCACAGGTCACCTCAGACCAGTGGGTCCTGTCCATCATTCATCGAGGGTATCGGTTGAACATCCTGGGTGTCCCCGAGGACTCTCCCCCCTGCCTGTCATGGGGCCAATCCCAATTTGGATCTGAGGGTCTTGAACAAATATCTGTGAAGAGAAAAGTTCAAGATGGTCTCACTGAGCACTCTGATTCCCCTCCTGCAAAGAAGGGATTGGCTTTGCTCCGTTGATATCAAAGATGCATATGCCCACATCGAGATCTTCCCCGGTCACAGGAAATATCTACAGTTCCTCATGGGCGACCGCCACTTCCAGTACAGGGTGTTGCCATTCGGCCTAGCTTCAGCCCCACGAGTCTTCACCAAATGCCTAGCAGTAGTGGGTTTGGCACTTCCATCGACTGAGGATGCAAGTGTTCCCCTACTTGCATGATTGGCTGGTCGAGAGCACCACTTGGGAGGGGGCACTTTGCTCCCTATGCTTGACCATTCGGGTGCTGGAGTCCCTCGGGTTTTTCATCAACTACCTGAAGTCCCATCTCACCCCATTGCCTCAGTTGGACTTTATCAGTGCCTGCCTGGACATGTCCCAGGCTCGGGCCTTTCTTCCTCGTGGTCGAGCACTTGCTCTGGAGTCTCTGGAGAGTCTAGTCTGCCAAAGCCGACAAGTGTCGGCCAGGATTCTGCTTTGCTTGCTGGGTCACATGGCTGCATCGGTCCATATTACTCCTTTGGACCATTTAAATATGCGGAGGGCTCAGTGGACCCTACGGTCACAGTGGCAGAAAGCCACCCAGGACCTCAGTGTGCGCATTCATGTAATGCCACCTCTCCGGACTTCCCTGTCATGGTGGAAAAGTCTGCCCAATCTGGAGCAGGGGGTTACCTTTCAGGCCAGGTTGTGCTTACCACGGATGCTTCTACCTTGAGTTGGGGTGGCCATGTGTACGGCCTCTGAACGCAAGGTTCTGTGGCCTGCTCAGGAAACTCAATGCCAGATCAATTTCCTGGAGCTGTGGGCAATCAGGTACGCACTCTGGGCACTGTACCTCCCTGCTTGGTACATCAACAAGCAGGGAGGTACAGGATTGTTCCTCCTGTGTCAGGAGGCTTTCCAGATTTGGTCCTGGGCTCAGTCCTAGGGCAAATTGCTCTGGGCCATATACCTGGCCGGGATGGAGAATGTGGTGGTGGACTGGATGAGTCAAGCATTCCAACCCCACGAGTGGTCCCTGGATCAAGCAGTGGCAGATCGCATCTTCCACCCCTGGGGAATCCTGGGCATAGACCTCTTCATCTCTCCCTGCAACAAGGTGAGCCACTTTTCCCTGTACAAGGGGGACAGAATGCCAGCCTTGGATGCCTTTGACCACTATTGGGGCAAGAGCCTTCTGTACGCATATCCTCTACTTCCTCTGGTGATGAAGACTCTCCTGAAGCTCCAGGGCAAGACAGGTCTGGTTCCCACTCCTGCTTGTTGGTGTTTGAGGTAGTTGTGGGTGGATCCTTGGGCCGGTGGCAGATGACCACGCCCCCGGGGGAAGATCCCGAGAGGGACCACCGGTCAGGCTGAGAATGGAGACAGACACACACTAGTTCTTTTATTAAACAGTATATTGAACCACCAGAGGTGGCAGTAGTGAGCTGGAAGTGCCCGGCAGGGCTGTAGTCCCTCAGGTACTGGAACAGCGATCCTGGATAACTGAGCTGTAGAGAAACTGAATACAGTGAGTAGGCAGGATATGCAGAGTTCAGGAACAGAGCCTTGATGGTAACACTCACACAATAGTCTCTAGAAGTAGTCCAGGTGATGGAATAGGTTAGGCCCTCGAGGAGCGAGTACCTGGTTCCAGGGAAAGCTCTGAGAGAGAGAAGATAATTCACTGGTGTAGTAGGCAGCGATGACTTCCAGGCAGAAAGAGTATTCAGCAACCAGTCCGGGAACATGGGCCCTTGAGGAGCGAGTGCCGGTTCCTGGCTGTGACCTGAAAAAGAGAGAGCGAGGCCCCCGAGGAGCGGGTACCCCTGGTAAGTCCAAGGAGGCAGAGTAGCTTGGAGAGAGCGAAACTGGTCCGTAACCAACTCCTATTCAACTCCTTGCTAACTCGATTAGTTAGCGATTTCTAAGACCTTATATATCCGGTACTGATGACATCATCTCAAGTGACGCCCCTGAGGTTCGAGCCACTGCTGGTACATCAGTCGGGGCCGCGCCATGCGCCCGCCCTTAGGCCCTTGTGAATCATGGCGGATTGCAGCGTCGAGCTGCTCCGAGAACTCCGGAGGAAGACGGCAGAGAGACGCCGCGGCGGCCAATCTTCCACTTGAGCAAGAGGGAGTTGCCAAAGAGGGGAGGTGGGTGTAGTGGAGACGTCGGGCAGCGATGGTCGCAACACTGCGGAACCTCTCTGTCAGCGAACCGATCGGTCTGGGGACCTCCCCTGATCTGATCTCGCAGCCAACTCACTTTCCCTTGACTCTCATACTCTCTCCAGTTCTCCACATCATTCACACCTCTCTCATACCTTCACTAGCACATCTAATCCATCCCCACATGTAGCTACCCAGTTGCCAGGTCCCTAGTGTCTGCCCAAAATCCCTGTTCAGTATCTGAGTCCCTGCTCTGCTCCCCCCAGCTCTGTCTCCCAAGTCCTTACTCTCCCACCTATTTAAATTCCCTGCCCTCCCAAGTCTCCAATTATCTCTTATCCCCCAAGTTCCTGCTCTACCCTGCCTAGTCATCGAGTCCCCATTCTTCCCCTGCGCTACCCCTCAGTCTCCAAGTTCTTGTTCTTCATCTGATCTTCCCCATTGCACAAGTGACAGTCTCCATGCTTCACCTCATCCCCCCCCCCAATTCCTTTCATCTTGCTCTTTCACCCCCACCATCTAAAGAGCTTCCTGGATGGCAAATCTAACCTATTCTGGCTACTCCTGCTGCGGATGTGGCATCTCTTTCCTCTCTTGGGCATGCACAGTTGAAACCTGAGTTCTGAACTGCAGAACTCTGTCTCTATGGAGCCCTATGTGGTTCAAACATCAGCTGTTTGAACTGCACAGACCAACAGTTGATGTGTGAACCGTGTGGGGCTCTGTAGACACAGAGCCCCATGGTTTAAACAGTTGAACTTAACTTTCGACTGCGTAGAAGAGGAAATGCACTGCCGCACCGGGGGGCAGGAGCAGCCGAAACTTGTTAGAGGTGCCTGCCAAGGTTGGAGTAGGAAAGGGGGAGCATGTGCTTCTCCTGCCCTGCTGGTCCCTGCTGTGAATCGGTTACTCAGGCAGTGAGCTGGCAGCACCCTTGAGCAGTGGCGCCTGTGCCCAAGGCCATATTAATCATAGGCTAACATCGGCTCTGCCCCAAAAGCAGTAGTGAAAAAGAGAGTAGTGCTTTTGCGATTGCATTGGAAGAGGGCACTGATGTTTCCTAGTGGATGTCGTTTTATGCAGCTATACATGTCGCACACTCAACAGTCAGCCATGATTGGCATTCCCCCAGGCCAACAGAGGCATTGGAGGAGGAATCCTCTTCGATGAGACCAATCAAGACACTATTTAGCTCGATGATTGTCCTGGCTGCGCATACAAATTCCCACACACAATCCAACATCAACTCTCCCCCCCCCCCCCCCCCGCCATGTATTTTACCCATTTCTTTTCCTATCACTGTTCTCCATATCCATCCTAAGTATGGCTAAACTTTTGTCACAGTGATGGTCTCTACCACCTCCTCTAGTAGGCTATTTCAGGACTTGCCATCTTCAGCTTTGATTTGTAGAAAACAAGTCCTTAAGCCAACACTTGGACCTCCTTCTATGTCTTATTATCAGACTTTGTAATAATCCTCACAATCACCAAAGTTAGTTTAAACAAAAAAAATCCAATCTTCCCATACTCATTGAAGTTTGAGTTTTAAGCAATGTCCCTCCACGCTGGTCAATCCAATCTTTTTGAAAGCCTGTTGTACCACTAATGTTTAGGGTTGTAACTGCTGCTCCGTGCAGGTTATCCCAATGCCTTCTTGGAAATCCAGTGCAGTCATACCATTGTTATGTTCTTATGTTTTGGGTTGTAACCACTGCTCCCGGCAGGTTACCCCAGTGCTTCATTATTGTCTTCTTGCTACTAGGGATCCTCTGTGCTTAGCCCACATTAACACAACCGGAATGGGATCAGTGATACTTAGGATTTGGAGACGGGGATTACCTGAAATTCAGGTGGCATAACAGATTTGAAGTTTAAGGAAGTCTCTCTAGGTTTAATATCTGGCATATTCTGTTCCTGATTTTCTGACTTGTATTGGTGCTCTAGTGGTCCTGCTGTGAGGACCAGAATGCTTTGGGATTGTAATCAGAGCGCCAGTCCTTGGATGGGCATCTCATGGTGACATTGCAATCAAATCTAAGTCAAAGCAGCTATATAGGCATAAAAAAGTTGTTTTCTGGAAAATGCAGTTGACTGTAAAACAAGAATCATTAAAATAATTTTTTTTATTCTGATTTTTATTTTATTTCTGAGAGATAGCACTCTATATAAAGTTTTTTGAAAATGTATCCTGTCTAGTTGTTCCTGTTATTGTGAACACTGCTGTACAGATCAGCATCACCGCCCCTGCAGTCATTGCAGTGATACACATAAAGCATGAATACAGCACAGTTAGCTGCAGAGCCCATGTGGGTGTCACATTGATATATGTAAAACATGAATACTGCATGGACAACTTAAGAGCAGATCGTCATCACAGCCCCACATGGTGTCATACTGATACACGTGACGCATTAATACAGCATAGATAGCTGAACAATGAACTCCTGAAAGGAAAACTATGTATTTATTTACAAACATTTTTATAGCACCATCCTGGTGAAAGATCACACACAGTGGAGTAGAAATCATAAAATACATATTCAATTATAAATACAAAACACATACAATAATGATGAAAAAACCAGCTTGTGGGCATACTAAAAGGAAAGTGATTTGTATAAATAGATTGCAGGGAACGCTTGTGATAATAGGAATTGTGTTGGCTGCCACCGGTCCAGGTGCGGTGGATGAATTGTTTTGTTTTTCTGCACCGCTAGTGCAGCTCTGGCATTCTCTGAGTCAGGCAGTAAATCCAGGCCCCTGTCTGCGCTCCTTGGCGTTTTCCTGTGAGCTGGGAGATAGATGGGCTGGGACAATACTGCCTCTTCCATGGAAACAAGTGCCTTGCACTGCAGACCTTTGTCACGTAGACAGAAAATCATTTGCTCTGAAGACTTCAGTGATGCATTGCCATCAGTAGGAGTGGGATCCTGTTGTACTGCTCCTTGCCTCCTCCTCCACTCTCTTCTCACTGTCATTCTTTTCTGTTTTCTGTCTTTATATTTTCTTTCCTTTGCTGTTTCTTGTTGCTTCCCTTTCTTTCCCATTGTCTCTGTGCTTTTCCCTAATCTGATGAACCTTTAAAGAATCGTGGTACAGGCGTTATGTAGCATAGTAGTACAGAATGTGTGTCAAATAAAGACCCATCCAGCCAGAGCCAGAGCTTATTTGTGCCCATCCCAGCTCCATAACTGGGAACTCTCAGGATTTCACCCTGAGACTCAGGGTATTTGCATCAGCTACAGGGTCTCAGGAGAAATCTCAGGGCCTCTCTGTGTACAGCTCAGCCACTCCCCTTCCTCAGCAAGCCTTCAAAGAACAGGTGAAGTGAGGTGAGTATGGAGCAGACTGCAAGCAGCATTTGGGGAGAAACTGGAGAGAGGCTGCAACACACAGAAAACTCAGTCTGCAGCTCTTATTCCAGGACTTGGGACTCACTCAGCTAAGGGTAGAGTGAGGATGCATAAGTCATGGAGCTGAGACTTATAGGGGGAGGGGGCAAAGAGAGTGCTGGAGGTGGAAGGGGAAATATGGTGGGATCTTTTCTGGAGGGGGGGGGGTGCAGGTAATGGTGGTGGGTGGAAGAAAGAGAGAGAAACTATGGGGGTGGGGGTGGAAGAGAGAAAGCTGCCATCTGCTGATCAACAGCAATTTAGGGTGACCAATGCTCAAAAGTTTCCAGGTATGCCCATTTCTCCCTCTGCCTTTTCCTCTCTGATTTCAACTCCTCTTTTCATCTCTTCTCCCAACCCAAATGAGAGGAGGAAGACTGCAGTCTTTCTGGCTTTTCATCTTCTGCCAACCTACATTTGCATTTCAGTCATTTTTAAACACCCAAGGCACTTTGTGCTTTGGGCAGCTACCCCATCTTGTCCAACCATATTTATGGCCCTGCATCCAGCCTCTGCCCCTTCTCCTTCATTCTGCAGAACTGCACACCCCGTATGATCTACAACTTTACCCCTGCTTCCTGAGCTCTATTTCTGCCTCGTTCTGCTAATTTGGATGTGTGTGTGTGTGTGTTGGGGGCAAGGGTGAGGAGTGGGCTGGAATGATAACTGAATCATCTACCACACCATCTCTCTCCATTCCCCTCCCCAAGCTATTAGTTCTCCAGCTTGGCACCAGCGACCTGATACTTATAATTGGATGGAAAGTGTGATGGATTTCTCCTATGATACCTAATGGAGACCTCACTGGTTGTAATAATTAATAGTCCTGGTCCACTTCCCAGAGGCAGTGAATATAATAGAAGGAGATACGCACAAAGGCGGGGTATTTGTACAATAAGAATATTTTATATAAGAAATATAAGCTTGGAACAAGCCGGTATATTAAACTAAACTGTATAGCAGAGAGAGAAAACGAAGGGGCATGTGTGGATGTCTGGGACTCAACAGTGCTAGTCATTTGAACATTGGTGGTCTGGCTATCGTTGGTCTCTTCTGAACAGACTGGATATTATTATAACATAAATGACATTGGGATCTGGATTTAGATGCTTCTGACTAAAAGAAGCCACTGTTGTATATAGTTGAAGCCTGTTTATGGGATACAGGATGGAAGAAAGAGTGTCGCTGGTTTCAGATTCAAGAAATGTTATTGGCTGGACATCATGTGCTGTCAGAGTTGACATTCAAAAAGGTTTGCCCAGCTAATTTAATTGTCCTGCTAATTTAATTTTAGCTGGACGAACCCTAAGGTTTGAATTTCCTGCTCTGCCAAGTGGTTAAGTTTTAACCGGGGAAGTCATTACCCAGTTAAAATTTAGTCATAAGAGGCAGCACAGGGGTATTCCTTGGGCACAGCTTAAGTTTATCCATCTAGCACTGAATATCAGCGCTAGCAGAATAAAGTTATCGGGCTGCCTATGGTTGGAAAAATTGCTGTCCTAAAGTTAGCTGGGTGACTAAAACAGAAAAATAAAATTGTAGCAGAACATCGGCCGATCCCCTCTTCCTGCCCCCCAATATAATTAAAAAATGTAGCACGGCCAAGCGAACCCTCCCACCTCCCCAATATCATTAAGATTGATTTCATTATTTTATTATTTTTTGGGGGATTTATTCATTTTATTGTGTTCTAATTTAATTTGATTATATGGTCTTAAGTTTTTATGTTATATCGATTATTTAAATCTGTTGTACACAGCTTAGTGGCCTTCTTTGGGAGACGATGTCTAGAAACATGAAAATTAAATAAATAAAATGGTAGCAGAGTGGGCAGTGCTGATCCCTCATCCCTATCTTATTTAGATTTATTTTATATTCCGCTTTTTGGCACTTCAAAGCAGATTACATTCAGTTACTGGAGGTATTTTCCCTATCCCCAGAGGGCTTACAATCTATGGCCAAAAATCCTTCCCTCCCACCCTCACTCCTAAAGTTGTACTGAAATCTGTCAGTGAAGGGACCAATCATTGAATGAATGCAGTGAATAAATGAATACTAAGTATTAGAGTGTCAGAGCTATCAGCACTTTATATTCATCAGAGCAGGAGGAAGGAGGACCTTCTTCCACTGTTTTTGGGACAGAATTTGGAGTGGGTGATAATCAGTGCCACTTACCGCACTACAATTTTAAATGATGTTGGGTTGGGGGGGGGGGCACTTGGCTGTGCTACAAGTTTTGAATATATTGGGGGGGGGGGCGGCGGGGAGGCAAGAGGTATCTGCTTGGCCACAATACAAATTTTTGATATATTAGGGGAGGATCCTCTGTGCATTTGGATAAAGTGGGGGTGGGGGGCATCCTCTGCTGACTGGCCCTACTTTTTTATTTTGTGAAATTAATTAAGCCAGTGAGTGGCAAAGTGGCAAAGAGCAAAATTAGCCATGACACGTGGGGTGACGTCATCTGATGGTGCTAAATGGACCCTTCTTTCTTAACTCAGAGAGCTTTTTTTCTATTGAGCATGTGTATGAGCCCTCCCCATCCAGTCTTTTTTCATCCAAGCTTCAGGACACATGTGTACCCTATCTGTCTGTTTTTTTTATATAGCAATATTTCTTGATATTTTCAATTTCATAACTTTTTTCTACTTCTGTGTAGTCTTGCTCCCTCAGTAGTCCCCCAAATAGCAGTTTTCAATGTTATTTTAAAAAAAGGAAGAAACAAGTTCTTCACAGAAAATGTCCAGTTCTAAGAAGGCCACCTTCAGTGGCTTCATGGCTTGCATGTGTGGTGTGAAGATACCCATCACTTATGACTACGACATTTGTTACTGGTGTCTAGGACCTGACCATGACCAATCTAATTGCTATCACTGTGGTCAGTTATCTCTGTGAACTCAGAAATGCAGAGCCCGGAAGATGGAGGAACTGTGTAAATCTGTAAAGAACCTCAGTCATTCTTCCACCTAGAGCAGAGCCTTTTCTAGCTCCCTAGGTGTTGAATTGAACAGGAACTCCTTGTGTAGACCTCTAACCTTGTTGGAGCAGACCTGGGGCTCCTCCACCTCACTGGGATCAAGCAAAAAGCAAAAGCGCTGTTCTTGGGCGTCTGCAAGCCCTTTGTGGGCACTGTGGGGCTTAGGGCTGAGTAGGAAGAAAAAGTGTCATTGAACCTCAGAGCCATTGATGCATTGAGCCTTGACAATGATGATGCTTCCTCCCTCAGCAATGTTATCGCATGGAACTCGGGATCACTGGATGCCTCGCACCTTGGAGCACAGATCGGTGTAGTCAACACAGAGGGCCTTGGTACAGCTGGTACAACTATTCCTCAAATCATGGAGGATGGAAGGTGCAGAGGGAGGTATGCTTCATTTACCTCCCCCTATCACAAGGGCTATTTCTCCATTGAGTTTGCTTAAGCAAAGGCTTCATCTAGAGACACCGGATTCCATTTGCTCGGTGGTGCTCTTAATCCCTAACCTCCCCCTGGGGCAAATATTGAAAATTCCAAAGGACCTTCAAAAGGAGGCCATCTTGGTTTCTGAAGAGGATGTTCCAATGCCTGGCCAGAGGGCATGACAGCCATTAGACCAAGTGGAAGAGTTGGCAAAGACATTTTTTTCCTCCCTGTTGGCTGAGGACAAGAAGGGCACTCTTCAACCTTTATAGGGTATTGGATTTTCTCCCTCAAGAAGGAGAACGTTTTGCCCCTGGGGTACCCCATCAGATCCCCAACGAGGGGGTTCAAATCCTTACCACTCTCTCGCAGCAGAGTCCAGCCAGTCAGAGAATGTTCCCTAGGAGTACTTCCCCCTGAGACAACCAAGCACCTCATCTCTACTGCCTGCATCATCAACATTGGGTCCTAGATCAGTTTCCCTTCTTCCTTCGCATCAGAAGAAGGATCGATGGGAATCCCCTCTGAACCTCTGGAGCACTCATCTACATCTGAACACATCTCCTATTCCAGATTTTTGGATAATTGGGTAAGGCGCTGGGAGTAAATGTTCACAAGGACTGACTTTCTCCGGATCCTAGATACCCCAGTGGAGCTGGCAGCAATTCCAATACATTTTAACCTGCAAGAATTGCAAAAAGAATGTGGGAACATTTGATTTCCTGTACTTCCATAGTCAGAAAATTAGACCTCAAATAAGGAGTCCAAAAAAACCCGGGTTTCAGAGTGGTGCAGCTACCCCATCAATACATTGTTATGGAGTTAGCACTAAAGTAGGCACAGAAAATGAGGATATTCTCTAGTGCCCCTCTGGGAAAAGATCCCAGTCTGTTGGACAGCTTTGGGAAAAAGATGTTCCAGAACTCAGTGCTTAATGCTCGTATTTCCACACACCAGTTCTACATGGTGCAGTATTTACATGATAGCATTCAAAAACTTAAGCTACTCCTAGGCCCAATTGAGGAGAGGGGGGGGGGGGGAGGCCACACCTCATATCCACAGCTGTTTCTGGATGCAAAAGAATGCATATGCCATCTCATTTGATCAGTATATGAGGCATTCAAAATGACAGCTCACTCATTGTCAGCTTCCATTGGAGTATGTTGCATGCCATGGCTACAGGTCAGCAGTTTGAGCGATGATGTCCATGAAAAGTTGGCAGATATTCCCTGCACAGGGAAATGGTCACTCAGATAAAGGAGCAGACTTAAGAGCTGGTTGTTCAACCAAGCATTCTCTTAACCCAATAACTCTAGTTTGTGAACATCATGTTTGTCGACTTCAGGCCCCACAAAGTCAATCCCAGCGATTATACTCACTGATCCTCAAAATATTTTGCATTTAAATTGTATTCTCCTTGTTCATTGTAAGATATTATTTATTTCTTCCAAGTTTCAATTCACCTTGTTCTTTGTAAGTCATTATTCTATATACTGTCATTTAACTGTTGTAATGTAAACCGAAGTGATTAGTAACTCTGTTACCAGAACTTCGGTATATAAAACTGTTAAATAAAAATAAAAATAAAATGTGGCAGTCCAATCGCTCTCCACATGCTCTGGGTAACAGTCATCATCAAGATGCCCCTACTTCGCTTTTAAGTGTTCCTACTTACAGAGACACCCTATCGGCAATTCCAGCAGTATTGAGTTCAACTTGTACTTCCACAGCAACAATGTCTGGCTCAAAGCTGGCAGCATGAAAAGCATCAATTAAAAGTGGCATAGCAGATCCATCCAAAGCTTCTACCAGTTTTTGACCAACTTCCAATTACAACATTCAGCCTCTCTGGTACAGGGGAGGATTTGGGTCTTCCTGAAGGAGTGGTGCAAAATGGTGATCCAGGACACACATCCATTTTGATCACTGGGTACTCAAGATTTGGAATCTGTTTACCCCTTGTGTTTCTCCTTTCCTCCAATGTTTTCCCATTGTTTAGCCTTCAATTCAGATCCATCTCACTCAGTGCAGCTCTGCTAGGGATTCTATTCTCATTATTTCCTAATCCCCAAAAAATCCAAGGAATTGAGATCCATCTTGGATTTATGGAAGGTGAACAAGAACCTATTATGGGAAAAATTCAAGATGTATGCCCTCCACACCATTCTTCCCTTCATCTCGGTGGAGGAGTGGATGTATGCCCTGGATCTGAGAGATGGATTTTCCCACATACCCATGCATCCTTCCCAAGGGCACTATTTAAACTTTGTGGCGGAATCCTATCATTACCAGTATAAGGTACTCCCTTTTGGACTCTTGGCAGTACCAAGGGTCTTTACCAAATGCCCAGCTGTAGTAACAGCAGCATGTCTTCATTGTCAAGGTCTCTGTGTTTTTCCTTATCTGGATGACTGGCTAGTGACAAGATCTTCCCAGGAGGAGATGTTGAACTCCCTGAAGAAGACAATCCAACTTCTTCAGTCACTAGGTTTCCTAGTAAATGTATGGAAGGTGGACCCTTGAGCCGAGACGAGGTTGACACTACCACTAGGAGAGGGCCCCTGGTGGTCCTCGTAACTGTTCATCTTTTATGATCCTAACTGTCTGGGCATTGCAGTTGCCAAGCGCATTATGTCTAATTTGCTAGCATCTGTATTGCGCATTGCTATGCGCTTGCTGGTGTCCAAATTACATACTCCGTTATGGATTACTAAGTGAGAGCCATGGCTGCTTCAGTAACTCATCTGTGAGTCATGCCTATCGAGGATATCTGCAAAACTACAACTTGGTCGTCAGTGCATGCCTTCACGTACAAACTGTTTTTTAATTTGGCACTAAAATGTTACTAGTAGCCGGTGTTTGAAGGTGATACAGTATTCACATATGGAGTTTACATATACCTATGGCCCCCCTGATGCAGAAAAGAATTTCAAAAAGGGGTGATTGCATAAGTGGAATAAGCAGAAACATACAGAGATAAATCTTTTAATTGCATATAAAAATTTAAAAAATTACTCTGGGACATTATTTGTGGATGCCATATGATTAATGAAAAGGCAATGAAGGTATAATACCAGTAGTGTCTATTATGATGGCATATTGATTATATTGATTCATTGATAAGATATGCATATTGTGGAGTGATTATATAGTGTTGTTTAATATTAGAATTTCCAGTTCACTTCAAGGAAAAATGAGTTTCCTAGCATCAGCATCACTTTACTCACAAAATGTCTTGTGGTGTTTGCTGTGTATCTATGTTGTTGCATTTGATGGCTCATGGGGACAGCCCATGAGCCATCGCTCTCACCTTTGAAGCTGGCATGCTCCGGATGGCCACTGCTGTCCCCGACATGGCTGGAAGCTGAGACCCTTCTCGCGGCAGGAGACCGCTGAATGCCGCCAGCTCCTGCCTCTCCCTGTGCCTCTTAGGCGCTCCCCGACATCAGGCCTCTTAAAGGAACCGCAGTGGGAAAGTCCCCGCGGCCCCTACTGATGATGTCATCCTCTTCACCCTTTATAAGGGCAGCTCCACCGACGCACTCTGCCTCAGGAACAGGACCAGTTACAATTGTAGTGTGTGTTGCTTCCTGTTTTCTTCTGCCCAGCCTGTTCCTCGTCTGCCTAGCCTGTTCCTGTCTTTATCTGCCCAACCTCCTCCAGCCTTCATCTGCCCAGCCTGTTTCTACCTTTGTCTACCCTGCTTGCTCCTGCCTTGCCTGCCCAACCTGCCTCTCCCTCGGATGGAACCCTGGTTTTGACCCTTGCTTGGACTCTCAATACTCCTGATTGCTGCCTGCCATTGACCCTTGCCTGGACTCTTGAGACACCTGACCACTGCCTGCCTACAACCCTAGCCTGGCTTTGGAGCACGTCCTTAGTCATCAGCAGAAACTCTCGTCTAGGTCCTGCCGGCCCAGGCACCCAAAGGCTCAATCCGAGAGGAACGTGGGTTGGTAAAGGTGAAGCTCTAGACTGGTCACTGCTTCACCTGGGTCTATCTGCTGGTGGTGAGAACTTTCAGGGCTCTTCCCTGCAGGTAGAGCCAATCTCATCCCAGCCCGGGTCCATAGACACAACATATGAATTTGAAGGTTTTTATGTTTCCCTACCTGAATGATTGGCTGGTCAAGAGCATAGCTCAAGGAGGTGCCATAGAATCAATAAGCAAAACCATCCATGTGCTAGAGTTGCTAGAGTTTGTCATAAATTATCCCAAATTCCATTTGAGCCTGTCAACTCAATTGAATTTATAGGAATTCTGCTAGCTATGACTCAACCATAAGCCTTTCCTTTACAAAAAAAGTTCATCACGCAGTTGGAGAAATAAAATAGAGTCTGCAGATAGCATAGGACATGTTAAGGTTTCAGACCTCAAGGGATCAACAGTATATGTCACTTCCTTAGCATGTCTCCATATGACACAAATCCAATGGACTTCTATGATAATGTGGACTCTGGTTACTCAGGCTCTTCAAGATGGTATTCAGATTACCTGATACGCCCGTCGGTCACAGACGGATGCGACCACTATTGCTCACCTCCTTCTTTGCCTCCTTGACTCCATGGGGTAGATTGGCAGCCTCAGCCAGCTGCCAATGACCTGCCTACCGCTCCCAGGCCTCCTGGGTCGGCAAGGATGCCACCAACCGCCATCTTGCCATTGGGACTCTCTAGGTGCATGTGCGCGCACACAGGCCACTCTTAACCATGTCATGGTGGGAACCTCGGGGGCGTCCCCTCCGGATGATGTCACCCCTCTCGGATATTTAAACCAGCTGGCCCTGCCTATGGACGACTTGGCAAAGAGTACCATATTTGCTAAATCTGCCTCGCTTCCTGAGGACCTTGAGTTCCAGTTCCAGTTCCTGCTTCCTGGCGTGGATGTCTCAGGTACTACGCCTGGGACTCTGCCGGTCCTGTTCCCCGGGGCTTCCTTGGAACCAACACAGCTCTTTGTGAGTACTCCGCTCTGCGGACCACCTTCTGCTCTACCAAGGATCCTCCCTGGTGTACCCTGCTCTGTGGACCATTACCATTCCTTCGGAAGACTCCTTCGGACGTATATGCCCTTCGGGCCCTTACCAGTGCTACCAAGGACTTCACTGGTGCATCCCGCCTTGCAGACTGCTACCATCTCCACCATATACCATCACCGGTGTACCCTGTTCCGCAGGTCATCACCATCTGTACTGGGACCTCATCTGCTTACCCCGCTCTGCGGGCTGCTATCATCTCTCTTGAGGACCTTCCCAGAGTACTCCGCTCTGCGGACCACTACCGGCTCTACGAAGGCTATTCGCTGGTGTACCCCGCCCCGTGGGCCACTACCATCTCTACTAGAGTCCTTTTCGTTGTACCCCGCTCCGCGGGCCACTACTGCCATCACTGAAGACACCGCTGGTGTACCCCGCTCTAAGGACCTTTACCAACTCCACAAAGGTATTCCCTCTGGGTCTGGGAGACCTTCTCTCTGGCACCCCCCGCTCCACGGGTAGTGCTTCTATCTCTTTAATAAAGACTCTACCTGCCTCTGTGTCTGTCATCAGCTGAGACCTTGCCTCCCAACAGTGAGGCTCACAGGGCTCCTCCCTGTGGGCAGTACCACCTCTCACTTCGGCCCAGGGCCCACTTCACCAACTTTCCTACCAGAATCCTAACATTACCCAGCAACTCAAGAACTCTCTGTCCTGATGGCTGATTCAATCAAATCTGGCCAGAAGAATCTCCTTCCAAATTCCTCAAACTCATATTTTTTTAAACTTGGATGTGTCCAACCTGGACTGGGAAACTTCACACTCAGGGACTTTGATCTGCTCAGGAAAAGCTCCGTCACTTACATTTTCTGAAACTAAGGGTGACACTGTATGCTTTGAAGCTTTTCAGAGATTGGTTGGTCAACAACATTATTGCTTTTCAGACAATCAATTCTATATGAACAAGCAAGGAGGAACAGGTTTGTACTTCCTGTGACAGGAAGCTGTCCAGATGTGGGCCTGGGCTATTTCTCAGGGAATGGTCCTATGGGCCATATACCTGGCAGGCAAAGAGAATGTTCTGGATGACAGATTGAATCTGATCCTGGAGCTACACAAATCATCCCTGGACAGGGGAATAGCAAATCAAATATTCTACGTGGGGAACACCCGTAATGGATCTGTTTGCATCTCCTCTAAACGAAAATGTCTCAACCTTGTGCTCCAGGAGAGGGACTCAAAGCAAATTAGCATAGAATGCTTTGCTTGTAGATTGGGGAAAGAGTCTTCTGAATGCTTATCCTCCAATTTTTCTATTTGAAAACTTTTGCTAGAAGAAACTGGGTACCATGATCCTCATAGCCTCCCCCCCTCCCCCCATTGGCCAAAACAGATTTGGTTTCCATGCATATGTGAGTAGCCCATCAGGTAACCAATCAGGTTGGGGAATTCTCTTACTCTAATCACTCAGGGAACATTGCACTAATCCAACATCAGATCCCTAGCTCTCACAGCCCAGATTTTGAGAGAATAGCATTGAATTTTCTTAACTTATCTGAAAATGTGTTTCAAATTCTTCTTGTCTCTAGGAAAGATTCAACAAATACATTTTATGATTTTAAATGAAGGAGGTTTTCCTTCTAGTGTAAAGAGAAGGCCCTAGATACTTTTTCATGCTCCACAAAAAAACTGCTTGAATACTTTCTACATCGTTGAGAGTCTGGTATGAAGACTAACTCCATTAGGGTTCACCTCAGTGCAAGAGGTGCTTATCACCATCTTGTAGATTGAAGATGACCCCAGCTTTTAGTTGTCAGATGCATGCGGGGCTTACTTCAGTTGAAGCCTCCTATCAAGCTTTCTGCTGTGTCTTGAGACCTCAACATGGCACTCATCTAGTTGATTAAAGCTCCCTTTGAGCCATTAGTCTCCTGTGAGCTGAAGTATTTTATTTGGAAGATTATATTTTTGATAGCAGTCACTTTGGTTCACAGAGTTAGTGAGCTCCAAGCCCCAGTGGCTTATCTGCCTTATACTTTCGTAATAGGATGCTTCTGCACACATATCCTAAGTTCCTGCCTAGAAAGTGTTGGACTTCCACCTTAACCAGTCAATTGTCCTTCCAACATTTTTTCCCAAGCCACATGTCCACAAAGGTGAACAAACCTTTCAGAGTTTGGTTTGCAAAAGAGCCTTAACCTTCTATCTAGAGTGGACAGAAGCCCTTACAAAGTCTATCCAGCTTTTTGTTTCTTTTGACCTCAACAAACCTGGAACTGCCATTATGAAATGCATACTATCAGATTGGATAGCAGATTGTATCTCTTTCTGTTATTCCCAGGTAGGCCTGATTCTGGAAGGACACCTCAAGACTTATAGTGTCAGAGACATGGTGATGTCAGTGGCTCACCTGAGATAAACCTGCATTGAAGAGATTTACAAAGCTGCAAGATGGAGTTCACACATTCATAGCCCATTACTGTTTGGATAGGGATTCCTGGTGTGACAGCAAGCTTGGTTAATCTGTCTTGCAGGGTCTATTTGAGGTTTAGAATCCAACTCCATCCCCTAGGGACCATTAATATTGTTATTTATTTGGAAATGTATATTCTACCTAGACAAAGCCATAGGTGGATTACATCTTGAACATGTATAAAATAAAATACTAAAACATAAAGCCAAATCAAACAGAGTGTATTAAACTAATACAAATCTGCCTTCATAACTAGGATATTCCAGTGGCTTTCAACCATCAAACACCTGATGATAAAGATGTGCATTCACCAATGCTGTAAAAGTTGTGCATTCAGTTGTGCATTCAGTTGTGCTGTAAAAGTTGTGCATTCAGTTGTGCATTCAGTCATCCGCAAAGATAAAGGTAATGAGTTCCATTATATGGGACCAGTGACAATAAACAGTCTTTCTTGATATTTGGCCAACTGAACCTGTCGAACAGACTGTACATCCGAAAGTGTGCCAACCGGAGGGCACAATTTGGGTTATAAATGTGTAGTTGTTGGTTTATCCAGGGCAGGGAGTCAATTTTCAGCATTTTGTGAATGAGCAAAGCGTTCTTAAATTGAATCTGTAGCCAGTGATGCTCTCTCAAAATAGGAGAAATATGATTTCTTCGATCTAAACCAAGTATCACAGTCTTGTGGCTGAGTTCTGCAAAACCTGCAGGAGTGCGTAAGACATTCTTAGGCAGTCCTATAAGCAAAGCATTACAATAGTCTTTAGTTTCCAGACTGCTGCTTAAAAAAAGAAAGAAAATCACAAACCCTATGGCTTGTTGCCATCAGAAATAGTTCTGCCTGTTGGCACTTATTATGGTCCTATTTTATCCCCTTTTTGTAGCCTGTAGCTACGGATTCCTCACATGTGAGGATTTCACATCCTGTGTGTCCTTGGAGAAAGCGAAAGTTGTTTACCTATAACAGGTGTTCTTCAAGGATAGAAGGATGCAAGTCCTTGCATCCTTCTATCCTTGAAGAACACCTGTTACAGAACACACCCACCTCCTCTTGGAGTTGGTTCCTACATATATTTTTAGTTATATTAAGAACTGAAGGTCCCATGCCAAAGCTTCTAGAAGCTATTAAGTAGGCTTTGCTGGCCCACAAATGGGGATTTACATCCTGCTGTCCTTAGAGGACACCTGTAACAGATGCTACCTCTGGTTTTCATGAATAAGGTTATGTGCTTGCTGGATTAACACTGGATTATAATATTTTAAGGACAAGTTCAGCATGAGGGATAGAATTAGAAGATGCAGAGCCAAATGGCTATTGGTGATGTAAGCAGTAATGGGTGAGTCCTGTGATTGTTAGTCTGTTACAGAGTGACTGACAGCTGAAGAGAGAAAAGACAGGTGCAGTGAGGTAGGACAGACGTGGGTAGGGAGGGGCGATTTAGGAAAGGCAGAGACAGGCAGCTGAACAAGAAGGAGAGACTGGGACAAAGTGCTGAGATAGGGGGCAGGGAGGAGACTCATGGGGAGAAAGAAGATAAAAGGTTAAAAAACAGCTAGGAGAGAGCTGAGAAGCAAGCTTGAAACAAGTGTGTGTGTGACTGTGTGTGGGTGGGTATGTTAGTAACGTGGAATAGATTCTTCACGTTGCCCTGGATGATTCACAAGGAGACAGTATCAAAGCTATGTTCTGCAGTGTCTTGGCATTAACATCCCACTCTTCCAATTAGATATTCATTGCTGACATGTTCCATGAATTATCTCTAAACTGCTCTGCTGTGATTTTCTCAAGCTCCTTAGAGCAGCCACAGTTAGACACAGCGTCACACATTACCTCATGTACTCACTGATAGCGTCACAAATACACACACTGCACAGACTAGTCAGTTCCCTCTTCCGTGCAAGGTGATGCTCAGCCCTGTTCTTTTGGGAGGAAATGTTTCATGCACAGCATATGTGTGTATATGTATAGAAAAAAATATATATAATGTAAATAAATACGGAAAATGGTAGAGGATTTTGTGTGCCTGCTGAGTACTTGTTTGGGTTCCTGGCTGGAAATTTGTGATGTCATAAAATCTTGATGACTAGTTAGCACCAGCATTGGATGGCTGCTCATGCTAATTGGTCAGCGAGACCCTCGCAGGACATATAGGGCTGCTAGCTTTTAATACTAACCATCCTTTAATACATGCCTCCGTGGACTCTCTCTCTCTTCATTTCCCTGGCTCCTGGCAAATACAAGCACATATATACAAACACATACACAAACATATATTTACAAAATCACAAAACTCATACACGCACACACCAGTACACAACACTCAAACATACACACACAAACATACACACACACACACACCTACACCTACATACAATATAACACACACAAAACACTCAAACATAAATATACCCACATAGACACATTTACAAACATACACAAATATCCACAAATGCACATACAAACATACCACACACCTTCATGCACAATGTGCAGTTCAGGATCAAGCAAGTTGTAGAAATGCCAAGTGCTGGAGTTGAGCTGCTCCTTGTTGCATTCCCAAACCTCATCCTCTTCTCGAGTCTTGGCTGCACCGAAGAAAAAGCATCAATTGGCTCCATCAATGTAGTCAGAGCATGTGGTGCCATCAAAACACTCAGCATATCAAAGCACTCGACTTGATTGAGGCATTTGGTGCTATCAACAAGACGCATCGATCACTGTGCTGTTGATGCATTGGTTCCTAGCATCGCTGATGCACAGGTCCCTGGCATTATTGACATATAAGCCATCAACACATAGGTCCTTGGCTCCATAGATGCTTCTGACGCCATCAGGACACAAGTCAGTGTCATGGCCAGTGCAGCCAAAGTCTAGTGGAACTCTGGATCTGGGGGACTCGGAGAGGATGATGTTCAAGTTCCCTCATCCTTCCTGACCTGGAAGATGCCTTTATCTCCAGCTCATCTCTTCTTCCTAGTTCTTAGGCCCATTAGGACTTTGGACCTTGATGTTCGGAGCAAGCAGCAGGAATCCCTTCCGATGTGACTGGAGACTCTGTAGTGCCTCGAGTTTCCATGTGGTTGATGCAGGTGGAAGTTGCCTGGAGATCAGTTTGGGCATCAAAAGAAGATAATCATGTTCTGGTCTCAGAGGGGGATGTCTCTTTTGCAACTGTGGCCCACATAACACAACAGTCTGGATCAGATATTGGTACTGGTGAAGAATTTCTTTACCTTTTGATGATCAGTGACAAGAAGAGTACCTTTCAACTGCTTTTGTTTGAGATGTCAAATTTACTTTCACAAGGGGGGAGACCCAACCTGTTCCACACCACAGGAAGTCCCATCAGAGGTGTAAGTCAGCCCATCCTAATTGGTTAGACCTTCTGCATAAGAGTCCAGCCATCAGTCAGAGGATGAAGCTCAGAGCATGGCCAATTTGTACCTTCCCTGGGATTTTTCCTCTTGAAGGCAACCAAGGTCTCCACCCTGATCACTATCTTATTCATCAGGATTGTGGGTTAGTGTTCCTCCACCCTTTGGTTTAGAGATGTCTTCAGGGATTCCTTTTGAGCCCTTAACTGATTTGCTGGAGCATTTGTCTCTACCAGATGATCTCTCACATTCCAAGTTGGGCAAGACAATTGGAGTCAATATCTGAGAGACAAGGACCCTCGCACAAAGGTATTTCAGTCTCCTTCGGATCCTGGAAGTCCCATCTGAGCCAGTGATTCCAGTTCATCAAATTCTGCCTGACCTGCAAACAAGAATGTGGGACAATCTGGACTTTTGTCCTCCAGTAGCCAGAAAGCTCAGCTTCAAGTACAGGGTACAGCAAGCTCCAGGCTTTCAAGGTGTTCAGCTGCCTCCCTCCCCAAGAAGACTCACATTTTTTCCCATACAGCCTGGGTAAAGACCTCAGGCTGCTGGATAATTTTGGGAAGAAAGTTTTCCAAAATTCAATGCTGAATGCGCTCATTGCAGCACATCAACTCTATATGGTTCAGTACTTACTTCATTGCAATGTTAAATTAAAACCTCTTGCGGAATCCCCAGATAGGGAGCAGAAAGATTATCGCCAGGCCTTCTTGGATGTAGAAGAGTGCGAATGCCACCTTATCCAGTCAGTGTTTAAGGCTTTTGGCAGGACAACCAGGTCTTCAGTAGTAGCCACTGGAGCTTGTTGGATGGCCTGGCTCCAAGCTAGCAGCCTGCAGGAATATATCCATGAAAAGCTGGCTGACATTTCCTATAACAGTGAAATATCTTTGGGGACAAAGTGAGAAAAACTGTTGTCCAGATTAAGGAACAAATTGTGACAGTTCAATCCTGTCAGGCAGCCCTAGGCATCTGAACTTCTCTTATAAGCGGTCTGTGGTAGAGGCTTGGACACAGCCAGAGGAAAAAGGAGGCAGACTCTGGCTGTTCCTTAGGTGTGCATTATTTTCAGTGAAAAAAAAAAGCAATTCAAAACAAATAATACAGCTTAGTTTAGCTCAGGTAATACACAGTTGTGAATATTCAACTCAAAACAAGCAATGTGGCTCACCTTAACTTCAGGTAATACACAGTCCTTAGACATAACAGGTCTTAGCATACGGTAGGCCTCTGCCTGCTTCCTGGGGCCTCTCTAACCCTTCTGGGCCCTTCCAACTTAGGCTGAAGGGATCCTTCCTGGACCCAGAATCCCTGTCATGCTGATCCTTAAGGAAGATCCCACTAGATCTCTGTGGCCGGTCCCTTAAAGTAGTTTGAGGGAATTCTGGTATACTACCTCACATACCCTCCCCCTCATTTCAGCCTTGCTGGAATGAGCATCTGCCCAAACAAGGGACACTTTTCTTGACAGGAAATTCGCATTGGCAGTCTCCCTGCTTGCCCTATGCTGGATCTTGTAGTTGAAGGGCTGTAGGGCCAGGATCCATCTCATCACCCTCACTTTGGACTCCTTGTTCCTATTCATCCATAGGAGCAGTTGGTAGTCTGTTATGTGAACTGCCAACCCAGCAGGTAATAGTGCAAGGCCTCTAAGGCCTACTTGACTGCCAAGTAGGCAGTCAACTGTTGAGTAACACCTCTCAAATGGCATCAGCTTCCAGCTAATGTATGCCACAGGATGTTCTTGGCCATCCTTCTCTTGGACTCCCAAGTTGACTTCTGAGGCATCAATCTGTTCCGTGAAGGGTTTATTAAAGTCCAGGCTTATCAGGACCAGTTCAGAGCATATCGTCTCCTTCAGGGATCTGAAGGCCTTCTCTGCTTTCTCTGACCACTGGACCTTCTTCTCTGATGCTTTCTTTACCAACAGCCTTGTTAGAGGCTCTGCCTTCTCTGAGTAGTTGGGAATACATCTTTTGTAATATCCCGTAAGGCCTAGGAAGGCTCTCACTTTCACTTTTGTTTGTGGGATTGGCACAACCAAGGGATCGCCTTGATCTTCCTGGTCGGTGGATGGACTTTCCCCTTCCCCAGGGTATAGTCAAGATATTGGACCTCTTGCCCTCCCAGCAAGTACTTCTTAAGATTAGCTGTTAGCCCTGCTTTCTTCAGACTGGTTAGCACTGCCTGGAGTTGGCCAAGATGTTTCTTCAAACTGGGGCTGTAGACCACAATGTCATCCAAGTAGGCGGCTGCATACCTTTGATGTGGGTGGAGCAGGCAGTTGACAAATTGTTGAAAAGTTGCGGGGGTACCATGAAGACCAAACTGGAGTATGGTGAACTGGAAAAGTCTAACAGGAGTTGAGAATGCAGTGTTCTCTTTCACTGAGGGCATAAAGGCACCTTCCAATATGCTTTGGTAAGATCAGGGGTAGAGATGAACTGGGTCGATCCCAGATGATCAATCAGTTCATCCACTCGTGGCATCAGATAAGCGTCTCGTTTTGAGACCTCGTTGATCTTTTTAAAGTCAGTACAGAACTTTATGCTCCCATCTGGCTTTGACACCAGTACTATGGATGAGGACCAATCACTGTTAGACTCCTCTATTACCCCGAACTGAAGCATATTCATTTTGATCTCTATGACACGGTGCCTGGCCTAGGGAATCTGATAGGATCACTGTTGTACCACAACTCCAGGAGATGTAATAATGTCATGTTGCACCAGGTGAGTACGACTGGGCAGGTTCAAGAATATCTCCTTATTTTTCTGTACCACCTGCTTTAAGTCGATATTCTGTGTAGTGGACATCTGTACTCTGAAAGGAACTTTTCTCTACCAGCTGCTTTTTCTCTACCAGCTGCTTTAAGTCAGTATTCTGTGTAGTGGACATTAGTTCTTCGAAACTTGGACTTGGTTCACTTCAGGCACAACCTCTGAGCCAAACTATCCTTCCTATGCTGCATCGCACTCCAGTGCCACCCATTTCTTCGAGATTTATGTGGTAGATTTGAGTTTTCTTTCGTCTACCTGGCTGAGCTATTTTGTAATCCACAGGCCCTGTTTTCTCTAAAAATTCTTAGGGTCATTGCTAACAGGTTAACAATTTGCTTTCTGATGATGAAAGGAGGACAAGGATGTGGTGTTGTGTTTGTGGACCCTTGGGCCAAGTCAAGCTTGATGCAACCTGCAGGGAGAAGCCCTGCAGGTTCTTGTTATCAGCAGGTGGACCCAGGCAAAGCAGAGCCCAGTTAGGACATTCACCTATACCAGCCCTTGTTCAACTCGGGTTGAGCCTTTGGGTACTGGGACTGGCAGGACTTAGGCAGGGTCTCTGCTGATGGCAGGAGAGAAAGTCTCCAGTTAGTTAGGGTCATGAGCAGGGGGTGGTCAGGTATATCTGAGGTCCAGAAAGTGGTCAGAGGGAGGCAGCACTCAGGCATATCTGAGGTCCAGACGGTGGTCAGAGGCAGGCAGCAATCAGGTGTATCCCAGATCCAGGCAGTGGTCAGAACCAGGTATCCATACGAAGAAGGAGAAGATAGATAGATAGATAGGCAGGGCAGGCAAGGGCAAGAACAAGCAGGACAAGACCGAAGAAAAGCTGACTGAAGACTGAAGACAAGCTGGTTGAAGACTGGAATGCTGTGAGCAACATGCACTACTAAGGAGTAGCTGGACCTGTTGCTCAGGCAGTGAGGGAAAGAGAGACTGAGCCCTTTATAAGGCTTGACGTGTGATGTCATCAGCAGGCGCTGTGGAGCTTTTCCCGCCACGAGCCCTTTAAATGAAGAGAGGTCAGGCACATGTGCGCCTAAGGAAAAGCGCAGCAGGATGGGGCCAGTGGTATCCTGCTATTTGAGGAGCTGACGGCATCTTACCATGTCGGAGCATGGTGTAACACCGCTCGGAGAACCAGCAGCACTTGTTCGTGTTGGGAGCCAGTAGTTACGGCCCGGCTGGGGAGTTGAGTGTCATGGTTCATGGGAGCAGCCTGCAGATCACCAGCTGGAATACTCATTGCACCATGGGATGATTGTAAGCTCACGTTTGAGAACTGTGAGCCTTTTCCAGATATAGGCGGGCCGCCTCCCCAGCCCTTTTTAGGCATCCTGCACTTGGAGGATGTAGTCAATGAGGTTCTGCCCAGAGTTTGCTTTGTCTTCCCAGGTCTCACGAGCTATGTTCAAGATTCCTCTCGGTCTCCTCCCATATGGCAACTCAAATGGGGAAAACCCAATCGAGATCTTTGGTACTTTGGTACTTTGTGAAGAGCACACAGGATAGTAAAGAATCCCAGTTCTTGCCTTCTTCACCACAAATTTTCTCAACATTTGTTTGAACATCTGATTGAAGCGCTCAACCAGGCCATCGGTCTGTGGGTGATACACCAAGGTCCTAAGAGGTTTTACCTTGAGTAAGGTGCAGCGTTGTTATATGACCTTGGAGATGAAAGGGGTACCCTGATCCACCAGGATCTCCTTGGGCAGCCCAAGTCACGAAAATACCTCCATTAGGGCGGTCACCAACGACAGGGTCTTCATGTTCTGTATTGACACTACCTCTGGATATCCTGGGCATAGTCCAATATGATGAGAATGTACTTATTTCCTTGAGTCAATCTCTCTAGTGATCCTACAAGATCCATACTCACTCTTTCAAAAGAGGTCTCAGTTATAGGCATTGGTATGAGAGGTGCTGTCCATACTCCAGCAGGCTTTGTGGGCTGACAGGTAGGGTAGGACCAGCAAAGCAACTGGACCTGTTTATGAAGGCCTGTCCAACAGAATTGTGCCAATATCTTTTCTTCCCCCAGGTAACCCCTAGAAAGTAACTATGCTAACTGTATGACCTGCTGATGATAGGGTTTGGGAACCAGGAGTTGTTCTATCACTTCCCCTTCCACACTTTCCTTTGTGACTCTATAAAGTAAATCCCTTTTATGACAAAATAAGGATGAACTAGGTCTGTAAGCCATGCTCCTGGGATTATCTTTCCATCCACCCTTTGTGTTACTCCTGGGCCCACTTAAAGGATTCATCCTCCCTCTGAGCCCGCCTAAAGTTCCCTGGATCATCCCCGGTTTTCCATTCCAAGGGACCAGATAAGACATTCTGGGTGGGTGGTTGTTCTCTCTTCGACTCCGAACCCTCCTCCCTGGCTACCTCTAAATTTGCAGTTTAGGTGTATTTGGGACACTGCTATATCAGAGTACAAATTATATCGCAATGAAAGGGAGGATCAACTTGGTGGGGGTGTGGCACTTTATGTCCGGGAGGGTATAGAGTCCAACAGGATAAAGATCATACAAGAGACTAAATGCTTAGTAAAATCTATATGGGTAGAAATCCCATGTGTGTTGGGTAAGAGTATAGTGATAGGAGTATACTACCGTCCACCTGGACAAAATGGTCAGACAGATGATGAAATGCTAAGAGAAATCAGGGAAGCAAACCAATTTGGCAGTGCAATAATAATGGGAGATTTCAATTACCCCAATATTGATTGGTTAAATGTAACATCAGTTCTTGCTAGAGGCATAAAGTTCCTGGATGTAATAAATGATTGCTTCGTGGAGCAATTGGTTCAGGAACCAACAAGAGAGGGAGCTATTTTAGATTTAATTCTTAGTGGAACGCAAGATTTGGTGAGAGAAGTAACGGTGGTGGGGCCACTTGGCAACAGTGATCATAACATGATTAAATTTAAACTAATAACTGGAAGGGGGACAATTAGTAAATCTGCAGCTCTAACACTAAATTTTAAAAAGGGAAACTTTGATAAAATGAGGAAAATAGTTAGAAAAAACCTGAAAGGTGCAGCTGCAAAGGTTAAAAGTGTTCAACAGGCATGGACATTGTTTAAAAATACAATCCTAGAGGCACAGTCCATATGTATTCCGCGCATTAAGAAAGGTGGAAGGAAGGCAAAATGATTACCGTCATGGTTAAAAGGTGAGGTGAAAGAGGGTATTTTAGCCAAAAAAACATCCTTCAAGGTAAGTGTAAAACATTGATAAGACAGGCAAAGAGAGAATTTGAAATGAAGTTGGCCATAGAGGCAAAAACTCATAATAAAAACTTTTTAAAATATATCCAAAGCAAGAAACCTGTGAGGGAGTCGGTTGGACCATTAGATGACAGAGGGGTTAAAGGGGCTCTTAGGGAAGATAAGGCCATTGCAGAAAGACTAAATGAATTCTTTGCCTCCGTGTTTACTAATGAGGATGTTGGGGAGATACCAGTTCCAGAGATGGTTTTCAGGGGTGATGACTCAGATGAACTGAACGAAATCACTGTGAACCTGGAAGATGTAGTAGGCCAGATTGACAAACTAAAGAGTAGCAAATCACCTGGACCGGATGGTATGCATCCTAGGGTTCTGAAGGAACTAAAAAATGAAATTTCTGATCTATTAGTTAACATTTGTAACCTATCATTAAAATCATCAATTGTAACTGAAGACTGGAGGGTGGCCAATGTAACCCCAAAATTTAAAAAAGGCTCCAGGGGCGATCCGGATAACTATAGACCAGTGAGCCTGACTTCAGTGCCAGGAAAAATAGTGGAAACTATTCTCAAGATCAAAATCGTAGAGCATATAGAAAGATATGATTTAATGGGACACAGTCAACATGGATTTACCCAAGGGAAGTCTTGCCTAACAAATCTGCTTCATTTTTTTGAAGGGGTTAATAAACATGTGGATAAAGGTGAACCGGTAGATGTAGTGTATTTGGATTTTCAGAAGGCGTTTGACAAAGTCCCTCATGAGAGGCTTCTACGAAAACTAAAAAGTCATGGGATAGGAGGCGATGTCCTTTCGTGGATTACAAACTGGTTAAAAGACAGGAAACAGAGAGTAGGATTAAATGGTCAATTTTCTCAGTGGAAAAGGGTAAACAGTGGAGTGCCTCAGGGATCTGTACGTGCACCGGTGCTTTTCAATATATATATAAATGATCTGGAAAGGAATACGACGAGTGAGGTTATCAAATTTGCGGATGATACAAAATTATTCAGAGTAGTTAAAACACAAGCAGACTGTGATACATTACAGGAGGACCTTGCAAGACTGGAAGATTGGTCATCCAAATGGCAGATGAAATTTAATGTGGACAAGTGCAAGGTGTTGCATATAGGGAAAAATAACCCTTGCTGTAGTTACACGATGTTAGGTTCCATATTAGGAGCTACCACCCAGGAAAAAGATCTAGGCATCATAGTGGATAATTTTTATTTATTTATTTAAAAACTTTTCTATACCGTTGCTAAGTTAAATACCGTCGCAACGGTTTACATGTAGGCACATATTTAATGTAGGTAAAAGTGTACTATAGTACATTCTAACAGGTGCCGTCAAAGGTTCGGTTACAATATATCATTAGACATAGTCATTTAGCGAAGTAGTTCATGACTAATTGTACCAAGGTACTTACACCGGTAGTTTTATTACACATAGTATTATAGTTATGGTTTATTGTGGTGTAGAGTTCATAGACTAATCTACTGTATAGTCCTAAGGACTGTATGTCGGTGCCTTTCTGTCTTTTCCTGAAATATTTCTCTCTATTCTCCTGTCTCTTTGTAAAATGCTTGTTTAAAAAGCCATGTTTTTATGTTTTTCTTGAATGTCTTGAGATCACTTTGTAGCCTGATCTCTGGATCTCTGGATAATACTTTAAAATCGTCGGCTCAGTGTGCTGCAGCTGTCAAAAAAGCAAATAGAATGTTAGGAATTATTAGGAAGGGAATGGTTAATAAAACAGAAAATGTCATAATGCCTCTGTATTGCTCCATGGTGAGACCGCACCTTGAATACTGTGTACAATTCTGGTCGCCGCATCTCAAAAAAGATATAGTTGCGATGGAGAAGGTACAGAGAAGGGCAACCAAAATGATAAAGAGGATGGAACAGCTCCCCTATGAGGAAAGGCTGAAGAGGTTAGGGCTGTTCAGCTTGGAGAAGAGACGGCTGAGGGGGGATATGATAGAGGTCTTTAAGATCATGAGAGGTCTTGAACGAGTAGATGTGACTCGGTTATTTACACTTTTGAATAATAGAAGGACTAGGGGGCATTCCATGAAGTTAACAAGTAACACATTTAAGACTAATCAGAGAAAATTCTTTTTCACTCAATGCACAATAAAGCTCTGGAATTTGTTGCCAGAGGATGTTGTTAGTGCAGTTAGTGTAGCTGGGTTCAAAAAAGGGTTGGATAATTTCTTGGAGAAGTCCATTAATTGCTATTAATCAATTATACTTAGGGAATAGCCACTGCTATTAATTGCATCAGTAGCATGGGATCTTCTTAGTGTTTGGGTAATTGCCAGGTTCTTGTGGCCTGGTTTTGGCCTCTGTTGGAAACAGGATGCTGGACTTGATGGACCCTTGGTCTGACCCAGCATGGCAATTTCTTATGTTCTTATGTACTTATGCATGGTATAAAATATGCTAAGCATGCTCAAAGAGGCTCAGTGTAAATTCAAGAAGCATTGACTTATTTTTTTAATGTCGGGTTCCATCCGAAGATGTCACCCATATGTGAGGATTGTCATCCTACTGTCCTCAGAGAATACCTGTTACTGGTAAGCAACTCTGCTTGCTTTTGCTTTGATATTCCTGGGTTTTATTCACGCTATAAGCTCTCAGAAGCTTTACTTTGTGTTGTATTAGACTTTATGGACATGGTATCTGAGTATTTTTATGTGCTGTACCTAAACAATGCATTCTCTCAAATTTTAGTCTTTCATTCTCCCAGTTGCTCTGAGAACCAGGTTTCCATTAAAGCAGATAGATCCCAGATTCTGAGATTCTAATATATCTCTATCAACAAGTAAAGAGAATTGGTTCAGCCCAGAGACAGCAGCCGATAGGTGGCGTAGTCCTACCCTGGACTGGGTTCGGTACAGGAACTCAGGCACCAAAGGAATGGAAGGTAACTGGAGGCGCTCAAGCAAAGAAAAGCCGGAGCCTTGTAAGTCCACGTCCAGGGGATAGGCAAGATCAGAGCCGACGGCAAGCGGAGGTTGTGGCAAGCAATGTAGAACTCTGGACACAGAGAGGTCTGTAGCTTAGTCAATCAAGGCAATGGTCAGGGCATGGAGAAGGCAGGCGTAATCAAGCAAGGCAGTGGTCAAGGCACGGAGAAGGCAGGTGTAGTCAAGTGTGGCTGAGGTCCGGGACTGGAGATAGGCTGAAGAGTAGTTAGGCGTAGCAGAGGTCCGGGGCTGGAGAAAGACTGAAGAGTAGTCAAACAAAGTAGAGTCGACATCCAAAGAGTGAATCCAACACATAGACGAGGCAGGAACGAGGAAGACAGGAACTGGGAACCACAGGAATCAGGAACACGAAGTAGAGAGGATTCTCTATCAGCAACGAGTACTTGGAGTACGAGGAGACCTGTTGCAAAGACAATGCTATGGAGCGAGGCCTGAGCTTATATACTCTGAAGAGTCTGACGTCAGCATCCGGGGTTGTGTCCAGGTTCCCGCCGCGGGCCCTTTAAAAGAACTAGCGATGCGCGCGCCTAGGGAGGGGTGCGGCTCTGATGGTGGTGTGGCATCTCTTCTTGGGCCACGTGGAGGAGCCCGACGAGCAAGGACATCTTGTCTGCCAACACTGGGGACCGTGGCAGAGCCGGAGGCAGTGGAGGCGACCTGAGGTCGGAGCTGGCAGCCCACCACCGCCAGTGAAGAGGAACCAGGAGCTGGAGTCCATGTGAGAAGGTGAGAGGGCCGCGCCGCGGGTCTGCCGCGGGCGGCACGCGTAACACTTACTGTCTGCCCCCAGTAGTGTTTTATGGCCATATAAAATAATATATTTAAAAATCATGCTACAGTTTTTGGCTGTAACTCTGTTAGGCTGCAATATTAGCGTGGGGCAGAACCTTTACAAACTTACAAATCAGCGATTTTCCACTCAGAATTCTTTTGAAAGCGGTTAGTTTCACAATAGCCACTAGATGGCAGGAAAGCTATAGAGATGAGAAAACTCCTCCCCTTCGCTTCCTCCCTAGAGTCAACTGGGCAGTTCATGATCTCCTTAATGATTATTGCAGAACGCAGCTCTGACGTGATTTTAGAGAAGTGTGTGGTTGGAGGTTGTGACTTTTAGGAGAAGTCTGTGTTTATTTTTCAGAGAAATCTGTAATGGCCATTACTCTTAGTCTGTTACTGGGGCTGTATCCTTTAGAGAAGATTGTGATCAGAAAATTGTGACTTTTATAGAAATGTATGAGCGGGAAGTGTTTTAAAAGGGACCTGTGATTGTCAGATAAGCCTATGAATGGATGAAGTTCCAATTTCTTTAGTAAAGGCAAGGCTACGTGTCCATAGATGTACTAAGTCAAAACAGGAACTTAGTCAGCCCTGGTGTTCTCTCACAATAAAAGTACCTCCTTTGTTTGTTACCTTTCTTTATTCTTGAACAGCCTGACTAGGAACTCCTATGGTGACAGAAGAACCTCAGAATATAATTAAGGCACTGCCAAAGCTACCTTGTCAAATGAGGTTGTCTCCATGGCATACAATTGTTTGTGTAAACTTTAGACATGCTGACAAATGAGGATGTCTCCATGGCATACAATTGTTTGTGTAAACTTTAGACATGCTGCAGTCCATTTCATTTAACAGGGCCCATGCATAATTTGCTAAATTGTACCAACCAATCAGAAGTCAGCAAAAGCAGGGTTTGATGACATCACTAAGCTAGCATGCATTCCTCATCCTGAGAATGAGCTGCTCACTGAAAGAAACAGTGTGGAGTGGGAGACAGGGAAAGCAAGCCCTGGCTGAAGAGATATACAGTGCCTATCAAGGCAGGGGTGATTTGTGATATATAATTACAGACTCTGGACAAGGGACTAGAGTTACCAACTGGCTCCATTTTTAAAGAACAGGTTAATTAAGCCTTCACGGCATATATGGACTTCTCCTGCTTTTGTCAAAGAAATCAGAATTACTGGTTAGTGCATGTGGTGGGGTAAAATCAGCCCTGGAATAGCCTGAAAAACAGAATCAGTTGTCGACGCTACACAGAATATTTTAGAAGCACAATAAGGCATTGTGGAATTGTGCAGTAAAGAAGTTTGATGCACTTCCAGGATGCTGATATAAGTATCCATCCTCATAGCACAAATGAGACACAGACTCCTAGCCCTGTCATTGTTGCATGGGGCCCCTTCACCTTCTCTATGGATCTGGGACTACTGATGTTCTGGTCTGGGGAGCAGGGACCTGAGAACTGTTCTGGCACTCTGGCACTGGTGAAATCCTCTGTCACAGACATCATGCAATCTGTTACTGGGTCTGACTGTAGCACTAGAGGGGGGACCACTAGATGATGCTAGATCATCAGGAACAGACTTAGCCCTTGTTTTGCACCCCCCCCCCCCCTCCTACCCCAATGCATTTATGGACTGGTAATTCCTGTTTTCATAGATAAACTGTAACATTTGCATCCATAGGTGCCATGGCAGTAAAACCAGAACTGGATCAGCCCATGCTGGAGACTTGCTTCCTGTCCTGGTGCTGACTGGGTAGCAGCTTTCTCAGCTAAAATCAAGACATTTGCTTTGCTTGTTCATTAATTTATTGTACATTTTATAGATGACTCAAATGCTCCTGACATCACTAAAACCTACAACAGTTCCCTGCCATGTGTGTACAGGATGACATACTACAACCTTCTGTTCAGGCAATTCTGTTGTCAGCCTCAGATCAGGAGTGGAGAGCAAAGGGCTATAAAACAGAATGTTAAAGACCTGAAAAAAAGTGCAAAATAAGGTCCAGTTATTCCAGTCCACTTTGCCAAGGATATAACCCAGCTGCCAGCCATATAGCATGCTCCTTATCCCAATTAGTTTTGTTGTCTTACAGACGTATTTCCTTGTCTTTCTTCCAAGTTTCCCTCCCTTCAGCTCATATCATGGTCCCTTTCCTTGATTTTCCTTTTCTGTGCAAAATTTCACCTTTTTATACTTCACTAAAGCCTGCTAAATGCTTGAATGTTTCTATTACATCCTCCTTTTCTCCAGCAAGTACATGTTGTGTGTCTCTGTGTAGGGTTTATGTTATAGGTCTTGTTTCTCTCATTTTTCTTCTTTCTTTTCCTCTCCCTGGTGGTTTCTAGAGACACTAGGACCCAACACAATACAGAAGTCACACAATTCCTGGAAATACACCTACAGACCAAATACAGAAAACACTGAGGAGATTGATCAGTCCAGGATAGGCAAAGCTAAAGAACTATTGAGTTTATTAACAAAAAGTGAGGACAGTGGACTGAGCAAGATTCAATTAGCAATCAGCAAGAAGTATAATAATGAGGATTAAATAATAAAATGAGGATTAAATACTTTTCACTACTTATCGGCGCCTGAGGAGTTCCAGGGAATGTGCTGTCCACTGGAATTGGAGTAGGGTTTCAACACAGAGATCTACATGCTTTGTATTCCCAGCCAAGACTAGAGAATTCTAGCAGCTTTAGGACCAATCAGGGCACAAAGTATTAGCATTAGCTCTCTGACCAATGGCTTTCTGACTAGTAACAGTTTTCTGGCCAAGGGTACTGCAGGATGTCACAGTCTTACAGCTTCCTCAAGAATACGTTTTCCCTTTCTTATTGATTAATTATCACTCCCTTGTTTTACTATCTCCTCTTCCACTACTTATTACAATGTAACCTTTTTATTCTTTAATTTGTTATATGTAAACCGAAGTGATGGCATTTGTTGAATGTCGGTATATAAAAAGCAAATAAATAAATAAATAAAAATGTAGGTGCCTGTAGCCTGGATTGGCCACTGTTGGAAACAGGATGCTGGGCTTGATGGACCCTTGGTCTGACCCAGTATGGCAATTTCATATGTTCTTATGATCTTTTGTCCAGGTCTCATTCTGAGTTAAGCCAGAAACCCAAGCCTTTGTTTGAATTACAGTGCAAACGTCAAACTCCACCTGCAGGCAAGCCAGAGGATATTAGCTATCTCTGGGGAAAAGCAAAAGGCCTAAAGCAAATCAAGAAATCATAGTGCATATAAAACCCCTGTTTTGCCACAGATACCTTTGCATGTGATCAGGGTTTAAACATCTCAGTCGCCAGATTGCCCAGGTACCTAAGATTCATTAACCAGGTCCAGAGAGTTGGCACCAATGCTGAAAAGTCATTGGTATGGTTCATACTGGGGCCAAGGAACTGATCTTGTGTTAGTGTTCTGTAATGGGATAGTTGAGATTTGTATCTTCTAAGTGATTCATCAGTAGTGTTTTTTTCACCATCTTTTTTCTAGTTTTCTTAGTAGTTTTTTGGACTCTCAGTTTTTCATTATACCAGAGGTTTAATTTTCTCTGATTTTCTTTATTTTTGTTTATAGTTTTTGTTTGTATGAGGCTATGTTTGTCTGCAGTTTCATTTATCACATTTTCCCATGAGTAAAATACATTATAGCAAGCAGCTGTTTAGTTTTAAATCATTAATTTTTATCTCTTATGCTTTAGTTAGAGTTTCTATTTTTATTTTCTTTCTGAATGTTATGATGTTTTTCATCTCAGAGTTTTTAATTATTAATTTTTTTATATATAAGATCAGCCTTGATTAGATGGTGGTCAGACCATGGAATTGTCTTGTATTTAGTACTTATATTTTGTGAATATTAAATCAAGTGTGTTGCCAGCTTTGTATGTGGCTTCAGAGACGTGTTGAGTTCATCCTAAGGCTTCCAGTGCATCTAGAAACAAGTCACAAGTGGGAGACATTGGTGAAATGTTCATGTGTAGATTAAAGTCTCCTAAGATTATTGTTGTTTCTGGAATAAGGAATTCTTTTGTGAAGAGTTCAGTATTGGGTGAGCAATCTTTTTGGAGAAAGCCAGGAGGGCAGTATTCCAATCGGATATTAACTTGTTTTGATTTTAAAAATAGCTACTTCATAAGAAGGGTAAATTTTGATTTTCTTTAGGGTTAATTTGACTTCTTTTTGTAGATTATTAGTAGGCCTCCACCTTTTCTTTTTTGTTGAGGAATATGGAATAGATCGTAGTTAGGATGAGATAAAGATCAGTCGTCCCCCCCCTCCGTACAGAAACTGGTTCGCTGGGTATTTTAGCTTGTGCTTTATCCTGTGATTATGAGAGGAGAGCAGGGAGCCTGCAAAATGATAAAATGGGCAGATCTCAAATAGAAGCCTGGAGATACCCAAGTGCCAAGCCTGTTGGATGATAACAGAGAGCCCAGGCTGAATTTTGGGGATCAGACAGGGATCGCACCAGTAGCTGTCTGACTCATCTCACTTCTTCTTTGCAGGGCCAAACTCTTCAGAGGGAAGAAGATTCATGGAGAGTTTGAGATTAAAGTGGAGCAGGTAAGTCAACTCAGAATAAGGAGGAGAGGTATAGTGAGGAATCTTTTTCACTCAGCGCATAGTTAAGCTCTGGAATTCATTGCCAGAGGATGTGGGTACAGCATATAGTGTAACTGGGTTTAAAAAAGGTTTGGATAAGTTCCTAGAGGAAAAATCCATAAACTGCTATTAATTAATAAGCAATAGTAGCTTGAGATCTGTTTAATGTTTGGGTACTTGTCAGGTACTTGTGACTTGAATTGGCCACTGTTGGAAACAGGATACTGGGCTTGATGGACCCTTGGTCTGACCCAATATGGTATATCTATGTTCTCATGTTATCGTGTACAGTCAATTCTGATGGGATCCAGAGCAGTGAGAATGCAGACCCACATCCTTATCCTGTAGCTGCACTATGATAGTAACATAGTAAATGATGGCAGAATAAGACCAAATTGGTCCACCCAGTCTGCCCAGTTGTGATTCTTCTACTTTGGGTAGATGTACACACAAATTCCCAACTCAACCCTACACTAGCTTTCCCCCACCCATGTCTTTTATTTGAACTTTCAACCCCTTTCCTACCATTACCTTCTATATCTGTCTTGAGCATGACCAGAACGTGTTAAAGTTCTGGCCTTCACCACCTCCACCAGTAGGCCATTTCAGGCCTTGCCATCTTCCTCTGTGACTCCTAAAAGACCAATGCTAACAAATCAAACATGCAGGTGCCCTTCCATGTCTTATTACTAATTTTTCTTATAATCTACAGAGCTGACAAAACTATCAAAGCCATCATCCAAAGCATATGGCCTCCCCATGCTCAATGAAGTTTGGGTTTTAATCATGATCACTCCATACTGGTTACCCCAGTGCCTTCCGGGATGCAGAGACAGATTTTGTCTTCTGCTGCCCTAGGCTCTATCAGTGCAGGATTAGTGATGCTACCCCCTCTAGTAGCATCACCAATGGAGCCATTGGATACCCACTCCATTAGTATTGATGATGTTACTGGATGGGATATCCAGTCTTTGTTTCCTCCCCCCTCCGCTGATGACCTCTGTCCCTGCAGACCTGTAATTTCCTCCCCTTCACTCCTCCACCAACTGATTCAGTTCCTACACCCTCTAGCCAGGCTTTTTCTTCTTTCCCTCCTGCTGTCCCATCCCGTGATCCTCAAAACTGGCTCTGGTACAAGCATTCCTCTTCTGACAAGGCAGCATGCGCTCTGAGTGAGGACCTACTGCGCCTGTGGGCCAGAACTCACAGAACGTACAGTGTCCCCACCCCCTCCGGGTTTCCATATGGGATGTAGAACCTGTGAGCGCCAGTCCACTGGCTCACTCTGTCCCCACGAGCAGCATGTACTGCTTTGTCAGAATAGGAGCTCCTATGCCAGAGCTGCAGCTTTCAGGTCGATGAAAAGAATCAGAAGCCTGGCTGAAGGGAGACAGTAGGATTTCAATCAGATTGCAGGGCAGTTGAGGAGACTGTGATGGCTGGCAGGGAGAAAGTGGAAAATGGGATCGGAGGCTGGCGGGGGCGGGAACACTCCCACCGCTCAGAAGTTTGCCACCATAGGCACGGGCCTAGTGTGCTTGCTCATAAATTCAGGCCTGCTTGGAAGTCTGATGCAGCCATACCAGTGCTTTTTCAGTTGTAAATGCTATTCCATGCAGGATTCCCTGGTGGCTTCTTGGAAATTTGTTGCTGTCATACTACTGCTGTTGGGGTCATAACAAGCTACACATTTGCTATCCTCTTGATCTATGTTACCTCTATCCAGAGAAGTGAGAGTATTGAAACCTTCTTCTTACCTTGTGGCTGCAGTATTTGGACCAGTGAGAGAGTCCAAAACTCTTCTCCTTATCCTGTGGCTGCAGTATCCAGAGCAATAAGAGGCAGGCCCACCCTTGAATCTTGTAGCTATAGTATCCAGAGCAGTGAGAGGATGGATCTTCCTTCTTATCCTGTGGCTAGGATATTTCTTACCCTGTGGCTGCAGTATTGAGGGCAGTGAGAGATGAGACCCTTTTCCTTCCTCTGTAGCTGCAGTATCCAGAACAGTGAGACACCAGATCCTCTTCCTTACCCTGTGGCTGCAATATCCACAGCAGTGAGAGTCTGGACCCTCCTCCTTACCCTATGATTGCAATATTTGGAGCAACAAAAGATAGACACCTTCTATGGCTGCTGGGCCCAGCGCTGTGAGAGGCTGGGAACCCCTAAGGCCACAGGTTTAATCTGTAGTTGGGACCCCCAGAGATCTCCATATTATATAACTGTGGGTTTGTCTCTTTTTTTTTCCCAGGCAGAGTTCTGTGACCTGAACCTTGTAGCCCATGCAAATGGGAACTACTCAGTGGACATGGAGGTGATGAGGAATGGAGTGAAGGTTGTGAGGTACTACTGAACAAGTGTTGTGACAGCATCCTGTGTGGGAAAAGAGGGAGGGGAGTGGAAACCTTGATTGTGTTTCTTCTTCTTCCAGCCAGACCAGTCTAGACTCATGGGTTATGTTCACCAACCAGCAGATGGAGACAGAGACTAACAGGTTTACTGACATCAACCTTTATAGACTCCCGTGCTGACCTCAGCCTGCCAGTATTCTCTGTTTCCAGCAGATGGTAGGCGAGCATCGCATGATGTGAACTGAGGACTAGTTAGGCTGGGTGAAGAGGAAAAGCTTTGATTTCTAGATGGGCAGCTCCTGACGTAAAACTTGCATACTCCCTTCCTTGGTTGAGCAGGGCCCTGTGCCATGTGGCTTCCAGTGTTCTGGAATAGGAGGTGACTGTTTAATGGTTATTTGCCCACTTTCCCCCCTTTTTTTCTCGGTTATCATTCTCCTCTCATTTAATAAAAATGCAAAGAAGAAATTGTAAAGAGGGAGAAGTTTATCGCATGTTTCCTCACTTTGCATATTTATTTTAGCAATAGAGTTAAAAAAAAAAAGAATGAAGCAGAGTAAAATGACAAGTAGACTGGAGGTTTAGAGATAAGCAGTTTATTGGCAGTCTGGGGATGAGTGACATAAATTTTTATTTTTATTCACTCCAAGGCCATTTCTGACCGTTAGGCTTTTCTGATGATTGCTCCTTCAGAATGCAAGAAGAAGCCTGAGCTGTGCGCATCGTGAGGAACACAGCAGCAGATAGGGGAGAATCACTCTGCCACATATGCCTGGAGGAGAAGGAGACAGGGCAGCACATGCAGGATGCTCTGTCTGGGAGGCCCACATCATCAGGACAGTGTTTTCCCACCAGCATTCTTGCTGCTGTGGCAGGAATGGGCAGCCTTTTCATGGATGCAGCCAGTAGATCTGGGTCCACCTTGCTTGGTTCCTGCGGCACAGGAAACAATTGCAAATTCCTTTAGAGCTATGTTTGCAACAGTTTTTAAAGGACTAGCATCTTCCTAGCCTGAAATTGTTCCTTCTTTTTTCTGGGCCTCAATATTAACAGAATTTTTAAAATGCCTACCTCAGGCATTTTGTATGGGGCACAGCTCTACTCCAATGCCTTCTGCTGTGCTGCCATTCCCTCAATGGGCTAGTTCTGGTGGGGGGGGGGGGGGAGTAGGGTGGAAAAGAGTGAGAAGAGAAGAAGAGGAGGATGAAGGGAATGCAAAGTCCTTTAAGCTAGATTCATCGCTGTTGGACCTGAAGGGGCATGACAATGAAGGGTTCTGAAGGGGCATGACAATAAAGAAGAGATGGAAGGGGCATGATCTCTTTGTGATCTTCAAAAAGGAGATCACAAAGAAAGGTTATTCTCAGGGAGTGGTGCAAATTTTCCTGAGTTCTACATTCTTGGCATACGTGGGTGTTTGGCCCATCTTTGATGACTGGTGTATTGGTAGAAAGATGTTGGCGAAGAAGGCTTCAATGCTGGATATCTTGCAAGTCTTGCAAGATATCTGGCTCTCTTCACCTTTCTGCATTCCCAGTGATACCTCAGCCATTCTTCACTTGATGAGAACTGGTGGACAAAGGATGGCTAGGAATTGAACACTGCTAGGGGCTGTGGATGGAGGATTACTGGTATAAGGAGGAAGAGTAGAGGGAAGCCCATTCTCTCCACCCTCTTCCTTCTCCTTTCTGCTCTGGTTATCCTGGTCCTCCAATTTCTGATCTGCCAGTGGTCCTTCCTCCTCCCCCCCAGTGGTTCTAAGGCCCCCAGATCTCACCCCAAATCCCTGGTAGTCCTTGAGTCCCCCTCCCACTGGAAAATTACCCTTCCAGCAACTTTTCTCCTCTCCCTCTTTAGCCTGTAAGTCACAGGCCTCGCCTTTGAGCCAGAATAAGGTGGCTGTCCTTAGTCTTGCGGAATGAGGCAGATTGGTGTGTAGTGTCAACTTTTCATAGCCTCCTTGGATTGGAGGGTGTTACGTTTGTGGACCCTTGGCCCGAGGTGGTGTTGGTGCCATCTGTGGGGGAAACCCCCACAGGTCCCCACCTGGATGGGAAGCAGAGGCCAGCTGGAGCTTCGCCACTACCAGCCTGTGTTCCCCGCAGGTGGAGCCCTTGGGTACCTGGGCTGGCTGGTCTTAGATGGGCTTCTGCGTGGATGATCCCAGGGAGTAGGTGAGAGAGCACGGTGGCAACCAGGAGAGAGAGAGGCCGGAGGCCTGATGCCAAGGGCGGCACTTATCCAGTCTAGTAGGCCAGGCTAGGCGGAGAGCGTGGCCGGGCCTGGCCCAGGAGAGTGGAGGGTTGAGGCAAGGCCACGTCTAGGTCAGAGGCCCGAGGCGAGCAGCGACAAGATTGGTCAGGTCTGATCCAGAGATTAGAGGCAGGCAGCGGTAAGCGAGGTCAGGTCCGGTCCAAGGTTCAGAGCCAGGCAGTGGTAAGCGAGGTTAGATCCGGTTCAAGGTCAGAAACAGGCAGTAGGAACAGGAGAACTGGAACAGTAACTACAGGAACTTGAGCAAACGAGAGCGAGGAGACCCGTTGCCAAGGTAAGCTCTGAGTGTCAGGGCTTGCCTTATATACCCGGGACATGCAACATTTTCACTAGGAGCCGCGGGAAGGTTTCCCGCCACAGCCCTTTAAATCTGGGTCAGCGGTGCGCACAAACATGCGTGCCTAGGGACAAGGACCGGACAAGGCAGCATGGCGTCCTCCCTTGCCGCAGCTGGGAAGCGGCCCAAGTGGAGGTTGAGGCGGCGGCATCCCTCCGCCGTGGAGGAGCTGAGGGGCAGGCTGGAGCTGAGCCGGGGAGCTGGGAAGCGGCAGGACCGTGACGGGATCCAGCAGGTGCTGCCGGGGTGAGAAAGGCCGCGGCCTGGACCTGGTGCCGCAAGGAGAGGACAGGCCTCTTGGGACCAGGAATTGTAACATTCCCCCTCTCCTCCACAAAACCCACAGCCCCTCCAATCTGATCACTTACTCTTTTGCCTTTCTACAGCTCCTGACTCACTTGCCCTCCCCTCCCTCCAATCCACTCCCTCACTCACCCTCTTAGCCTCCCTGCACCCTACTCTCCTTTCCCTCCATATGATCACCTACTCTGCCCCACCCCCGCCCCCACATCCACTTACTCTCTTGCCACTTCCCCCTCCATCAGTGTGTTCACCAGAGGTAGACATGATGGGACCCAGGAGGCCAGCAGCAATGGGACCAGTAAACAATACAGCAGTAATTGCAGAAGCAGTGGGTCTGACAGGCTTTCACTATATGTGTCTTTGACCTTGGCCATTCTCCCTCACAGCCCCCTCAATTGTGCTGGGTAATCACACGAAAATCAAGGCCATGTTGCTGCCTTTGTCTGAGGGTAACAAGTACAGCACTCTCTGCTATGCTCTGCTTCCTCCAGGGGCTGGGAGGCCATAAATGCTCTGCTCCTTTTCCATGGGGAAGCCAGAGCTGATTTACACCGCCAGTTCTACTCTGCTTCCGTTTGACCGGGAAAAAGGGTATCGGAATATTGTTCTGGGATGTTCCACCAGAAATTACATCCTAGATATAATTAATATTTTTATTGAAATTTCATAATATACAAATTAAATATAAATAAAATTAAATAACATTTTTCTTTAAAAAAAATACAATTAAAATATAATTTGTAATTTTTTTTCAAATATTAATTTCCCCAACTATTTTCCCCCCCTTTAATTAATAATTCCTCCCAACTACTTTTCCTTATATTTATAATAAAGAATTGGTTCTAAATAAATAAATATATTTGTCAATTATAAACAACATATTTATCTATTCCAAACATTCTCCTTTAAATATATTTAAGTAATATATAGTATAACATTTTTCCATAATTGGAAATATTTTTTAAGTTTTTTATTTTTTGACGAGGATTTTGAATTTCTTTTTTTCTTTGAATTTCATATAATGCAATATGATGCATTAATTTTATCCATGTTTCATATAATGGTGCTTCTTCTTCTTTCCAAGACATTAATATAGTTTTTTTTTAGCCAATAAAAGTGATAAACATAAACATTTTTTTTTCTCCATTGGACATTGTACTCACAAAAGAGAGTTGAATAACTTTAGCACAAGTTGAAGCCTTGACAAGTTGCAAATTTGTGCTAATCCAACCCCTTTTTTTGTGTCCTTTGCTCTGCATGAGGATTATCCTCTCCCGTTCCCTACAGAACAGAAGGGGAGGGGAACAACATTGTTGGAGAGGAATGAAGGAGAGCTGGATTTTGGGACAGAGTGAATGTTTTCTGCTCTGTCTGTTTCAGGTTCACCCCCTTCTTTCCTCTTCCCTGCTTGCTGCCTGGATGGGAGGGGCTGGAGCAAAATGCCCCTGCTGCTTTGCTCTTAAGCCTGAAAAGAAGTGCCAGAGCTCTCTTCCGGGCTGTTCCACCACAAATTAAGCTCTGCATAACATCCTGTTTGTCCCACTAAACAAAGGAAATCTAAAAATGTATAAATGTTTTTAAATATCAAATTTACTACAAAAATTGTTAAAACGCTCCTCAGTGATTGCTTATTCTTATTTATGTACATGCAAAAAAAAAAAAAAGGGGGATCATACCAAGCCAGCTACACCATTAAGGTGTGGTACTGGCACTGTATGTAATCATTTAGTCCCCATTTAGTCTGGAACATTTTTTACCTAAAAGTAGATTTTTAAAAAATCCTGCAACCCATTAAAAAAAAAATCTGCAACTCAACAATAGTCATTGGTTTGGAGCACAATCACTCTCTTTCCTCAGGAGTTCAAACAATTTACAGTATAGGCAATAAAGCCAAAAAACGTGATCCAAAGGCATACTGCACATCGCACTAGCAGAGCTGGGTAGAACGTTCTTCGGGACAAACTGTCACTAGTTGAAAACTGGACGACTGCCAAGCTGCGTGAACAGAAGTCAGAGGCCACAAGAACTCCTCTTCCACTAAGATTACCTTTCTTATTCCCCCAGGTCCCTGAAGCCGGATTTTGTGCTGATTCGCCAGCATGCTTTTAGCATGGCAAAAAATGGCGACTACCGCAACATGGTGATTGGGCTACAGTATGCAGGCATCCCCGGCGTCAACTCCTTGCACTCTGTCTACAATTGCTGTGACAAGCCCTGGGTGGTAGGTGTAACCGCGAAATGGGGGTGACTAGGAGCTTGCAACTCTACCTGGTGATGTTCTACCATTTTTATGGTAGTATGCGCTGTTCCCCATGCCTCTCATAATATAGGCATTATTTTAAACCAAGATTGTGGGGAGGTAATCTGCTCTGACTCTTTATTAGGTAATAGTGCTTGAGCTGGAATGGATTGACATATGGTAGGGCAGAGGTGTGACTATGAGGGGTATAGGGTTTTGGTGCTAGACTTCTGGGCTGCTGGGTGCTGGTTCTAACTTGTTTCTAATATCCTGGTGTGGGACCTCTCAGGACCTGCCATCCCACCAGCTGAGCCTCCTCTTGGGCTGTAGTGGACTGTGGGAACATTGTTAAGGAAGCCACAAAGCAGAAGGGAATTAACTTTTTCTTAATATATCTTTCTGCTGTTTTTTTTCCTCATACTCGCTCTGTCAGCCTCACTCTTTCTGTCTTTCTCTTTTTTCCTCTGTCTCTGTTCTTTGTTTCTCTTGTTGTCATTCTCTTTCTTGGTCTCATTCTGTGTCTGCTTCTTTCTCTCTCAGTTTTCACAGATGGTAAAGTTGCAGAAGAAGTTGGGCTCAGAGGAATTCCCCTTGATCCAACAGACATATTACCCCAACCACAAAGAAATGGTGAGTTGGTGGGGGGGGGGGGGGGGGGGAGGGAGTAGAGGTGGAAGGACAGGCATATGGGCAGAAAAATTGAGCTGATGGAATTAATTTAACATTCTCTGGTTTTTCTTTAGATCAAATATACTGGAGTATCACTTTTGATCTCTTTTTGACTAAGATCTAAGTGTAGGATCTGAGCCATGAATTGAGAATGGTCCCTTCTTGGCCTTTTGGTTGAGATTGAGACTCTACAATATGGGTGTTAATATTCTGCTGACATTGGAGACTTGATAATGTTACAACCATTGCCAAAGCCAGGAGGATTATAACTTTTGCTAAATAAAACAAAAGAAGACAGAAAACCAAAATAAACAATATACTCCTTTTCTTTGAGGACAAGCAATTCATGTCGGTCACACATGTTGGAAATGCCGTTTATGATGATTCTTCCAGAGCTTTCTTAGAAACTTTTGAGTGCGTCTGAGCATGCATGATAATTCCTGTGCAGCTGTATGGCTGTAGTATGCCTCAATCAGTTTTTTCAAAGCCAAATGGAGTTTTCAGAATTGTTGATCATTCTTTCAGGCTGTTTTTGGCACTCTTAGGTTTTCTGTGTATCTTTTAAGTTTCTAGTTAGCATCTCTCCTTCTTTGATTTTGTCCAGATAATGGTTAAGGCCAATCCAATAAAACAGTTTTTTTCCAGTTACAAAGAAAGCTTTTCTTGGATGTTTGACTGCAACCCTTACTGCTTCAATCAAGCAGGACTACAGCTTAAAGTAAGGTAAGGCTACAGCAGCATCTTTAGTACATCTGTGCCCTGCTTCCATAAAAGATATCTGCAGAGCTGCTATATACCTGACACAGCTTTGCCGAGAACTGCAGTCACTTCTTCGCCAACGAACAATAGAATCGGTCCCTGCATCCCAATAGGGATGGAATTTCTACCAATATCTCCTCAGCCCCAAGAAATCTGGAGGCTTTGAGGCCCACTCTGGATCTGAGACTCTGGAACATATTTCCACTTTGAGAGGAATTCAAAATTAAATTCCCTCAGCACAATTCTTCCTTACATTTAAAAAGCAGAAATGGATGTGTGCTCTTGATTTGCAGGATGCATTTGCTCATATATCTGTCCATCCTTCCTGATGGTGCTACCTTTCCTTCAAGGTGAATTCTACCCAGACCAGTACAAGATACTCCTGTTTACCTTATCGGTAGCCCTGAGAGTCTTTACCTAATGCATTGCAAAGGTAGCTACACACCTGCATTGCCAGGGGATTCATGTTTTTCCCATGCCTGTACGTTTGATTAGTCACAGTGAACTCTTGAGAATAAGCATTGCTTTCCCTACATAAGATGGTCCTGTACTCAACAAAAATTTGATTGTTCTTGTATAGTGAAGACAAATCTAGAACCAGCTCAGAGAATAAAATCCTTTGCAGCAGGGTTGGACTCACTGCAGGGGAGAACATTTCAGGCGATGAATTGATTGTACTCTATGAAATTGCTCATAGACATTCAGAGTGCAACAGCCAGAATGTGTCTCATTGCATCATGTCATATGGCAATGGCCACTGCACGTGGTCACACTGATTTGTCTTTATATCCATTTTCTATATTGGGGTTTATGCTCCCACTGCATCAGCTGACTCAACTATTATCAACCACAGTCCAGGTTTCCGGGGCTATAGTTATACTGGTAGTAAAACTACTGCATGCTTCAGGATGGAGTGCTGTTTTGCGCTCTTCCTCAACAGGTCTCGCTAGCGAAGGATGCTTCCTTGAAAGCAGGGGGAATCACACAGGATCATTCCAGTTCTAGTACACCTGGTCTCACAAAAAGAGTCACTATCAGATCAATCAGCTGAAATAAAGGTCAATCAGATATATTTTATCAATGTTCATACATCTTCTTTGAGGGAGGAGCATCTTAATTCAAACAGCCTATCAGGCTGCTATATTTTATATCAGCAAACAGGGAGGTACCACATCGTTTCCTCTGCAAGAAGGTGTTAAAGATTTGGAATTGCACTGCCATTTATTGGCCTATCTTCCAGGAGTTTCCAGCACACTGATGGACTGTTTGAGTGGTCTTTGTGACAATCAGCAGCTGATCAATCAGGGGGACAGGCCTCATGGATGCTTTCCCCCCAATACCACTGATTACCAGGGTAATGCAAAAGCTGCTTCAAGACTGCATTCACTTGATTCTTATAGTTCTAGCATAGCCCAGTTATGGTTTGTATATCTTGTACAGCTTTCCAGCAGTGCCCTCATATATCTGGGGACAGATCCTATGTTGTTAACTCAGAACACAAGAACGCTTGGAGGATGAATGATAGTTGAATATCTCTTAGTCTAGCGTGATCAAAAATGTTTAATGTCAGCTACAAAATCATCTACCAGAAAGAACTATACCTTCAAATGGATTGGATATTCCAAATGATATTGACAAAAAATCTTGAGCCCATTTGCTTGTGAGTCCAAGTGCTTGCTGACATACTTGCTCCTCTTCTTTGATTTGGGACTCGCCACTTTATTGGTTAAAGTTCATCCAAATGTCTTAGTGGCTTACCACATTCAAGTACATGCTAAACCCATATCTATTCATCCACTGATTTCAAGTTTTATGAAAGGCTTGTACCACAATTAGCCCCGACACAATAACCTCCACTTCATTGCTATTGGAATGCATCCTCTCTCAACCCTACAGGCAGATTCTCTTAAGTTCCTGACATGGAAAATAGCGGTCCTGATCACAATTGCCTCAGCTATGGGAGTCAGCAAGTTCCAACCTCATGTCCGCTATACTATACATGCCTTTCCTCCATGATCAGGTAGTCCTTTCCCATTCACCTGAAATTTCTACAAAAGTTTGCAGCTTTCCATATCAATCAGTCCATCATATTATCTACCTTTTTTCTGAGACCACATATCCTTAAAGGAGAAAGAGCCCTTCTTATATTAGATTACAACAGAGCTTTCATCTAGTATAAGAAAAAACCCTCAACCACACCGCCAGGCTTTGCATCTATTCATCACATATGACACTAACAGACTTGGTGTCACAGTTGTCTAATTGCATTGTCCATCTGGATGGTGAAATTTGTTAAACACTGCTATACCTTAGCGGATTGCATCTAACAGATTGGGTTGAAGCTCATTAACTCAGAATTCTGACTTCTACTGTTGCTCTTTTTAGAGTACTATTCTTCGAGTATATTTGCAGAACTGCAACTTGATCATCACTTCACACCATTCTGTTCCATTGCTGTCTGAATATCCTTTCAAGGACTGACAGTAACTTTGGACAAGCAGGTTTATGTAACCTGTTCTCTCAGTAGTCTACTCTCCAAAGTGGGGTTCAGGTTGCTTACATAGTAAATGCTCCAATGCAACCTTCAGCTTGGGACTCCCCTAAGAACATGACTAATTCAGCCTGCTTATTGATGTAAAAAACAAGTTTGTTTACCGTAAATTGTGTTTTCCATAGATAGCAAGATGAATTATCCATGAGATGCCTGCCCTTCTCTCTGGAGAGTCGACTATGTGACTAGTTAGCTTTGAAATAGAATGAGGAGGCTTCTGAGGCAATGCTCATGTGGGTACTCTTGCACATGTTCAGTAGAGCTCAAAGCTCTACTAGCTTGAAAAGATGAGTCTGTTTGATGCTGCTGGATGACATCACCCACAGATCATGACTAACTCATTCTGCAATCTACGGAAAACACTGTTTATGTTAAGCTAACTTGCTTTACTCCCACAATAAGGAGTTCCAGAATCTCCATTCCATAAGGATACTCCTTCAGAATGCCCTCAAGGTGGTTCTAGCCCACAGCATTTTTTGTGGTTGATTCCAGCCAGTCAGAGAATGCACACCAGGGCTATACCCCTCTAAGGTGATCAAGGACCCCTGCTCAGTCATCTTCATCACTGGAGTCCTAGATTAGTGTTTCATCACCTCTAGGCTCTGAGGAAGGGTCGGCACTTAGTTGAATAAGGCCCTACTTATTTGGCTAAGTAGCGCTGAATATCAGCCTTGGGGGGTTTAAGCCCACCAAAAAGATGTTTTCCTGCTGTGTTGTAGATGAGGTTACGTTTAGTTTTTGTTTTTTATCCCAGGACAAGCAGGATGCTAGTTCTCACATATGGGTGATGTCACTGACAGAGCCCTATCATGGAAAAACTTTCTGTCAAAGTTTCTAGAAACTTTTGACTGGCACACTGAGCCCACTGAGCATGCCCAGCATGCCATGATATTCTCAGCCACAGGGGTCTCACTTCAGTCTTCGTTTTTTCCGCGCTGCTTTTGGCATTGCGGAGCAGGAGCCTGTGTGAGATTCTTCACAAAATTCTGACTAAAAATCAGATCAAAATTCAATTTTTTCTCTCCCATAATCGGGGTCTCTCTCGCTACCACTGGCCAGTGAGTAGATTAATTCCTTTCCGACTCATTTGAGTTTAAAAATTTTTCGTCAGATATCCATCGACGGCTGTCAAGGTTATCATGGCCACGGGATTTAAAAAATGTCCCAAACGTAATCGGACCATGTCGATTACGGATCCACACCTCGAGTGTGTACTTTGTTTGGGCCAATCTCATGATGTTTCATCTTGCCCAAAATGTGCAGAAATGACCGCTAAAGGTCGGAAAGCATGACAATAAAAAATGGAACATTTGTTCCATCTTCAACTCTTACCTTCCCCATCGACGTCCACTCAGTCGTCTCCGGCTGGAGCTTCAAAAGGATAATCCTTAAAAAACATCGTCTGGAAGGTTCAGGGGACTGTTTATCACCGACCCCATCCGCGGCATTGACTAAATCAGCATCGGAGCATCGGTCAAAACATCGGCATCGACATCCTTCGATTCCGGAATCTCGACTATCCCCCGAGAAGTCAACAGCCAAGCGGCCTCGCCTACAGGAAACACCGAGGCCTTCGACACCGAGGCATTCACCTTCTGTCGAGGTTCCAGACATGAACCTCCACAGGGCCCTGTGGTTGGACCGATAATGCCCCCACTGTCACCATGTATAACTGCTCTGCCTGCATTAGCTATTACGGAGGAATTGAGCGGATTTATCCGCCAAGTGGTGCTAGAAGCGCTCCAAGAGCATCGACGCCGATGCTGATTCCCTCGCCGAAGCCGACACCATTGTCAATGCCGGTGCCTGCACCGATGCCGGCACCGATGCCGGTGCCTCTGCCGATGCCGGCGCCCGCGCCAATGCCGGGGCCATCTCCGAAAACAGGACCAGCACCGATGCCACTACCTGGGGCTCCAGGGCAACTGGAATTCGCATTATTCCAAATGCTAATGAATAGATTTGACACCCTCATCGGTGCCATCCCACCGCAGCCTGTCCCTATTAAACCTGCAGGACTAGGAGATGTTCCTGGACAGAGACCTGTCGATGATCCTCAACTGGGGCCTTCAGGGCTCTTTAGACCACTGATTCCATCACTTCCACGGAGGTCTTCTCCTTCTTCTCCTTCCAGACAAGTGCCATACAACTCATGGGAGGAGAAAAATACTGATTCTTCATTGGACAGCTTCATGTCTGACCCGTCTCCTCCTGAAGGCAGGAAGAAGTCTCCACCAAAAGACTTGTCCTTCACAAATTTCATAAAAGACATGGCAGACACAATCCCTTTCATCTCAGTGTCTGAGGAGGATACAAGACAGCAGACTTTAGAAGTCTTACAATTTGTGGATCCTCCAAAAGAGATCCTGGCCATTCCTATCCATGAAGTACTTTTGGAGTTACAACATAGGCTTTGAGAACATCCATGTTCCATTCCACCTATTAATAAAAGAGTGGCCACTACATATCTTGTCCAACATGTTCCTGGTTATCAAAAGTCACAGTTACCGCATCAATCTGTAGTAGTTGAGTCGGCTCAAAAGAAGTCCAAAAGAATACGACCTCATTCCTCTACTCCACCTGGGAAGGATCATAGATTCCTAGACTCTTTAGGGAGAAAGGTATTCCAAGGTGCTATGCTCAACTCCCGGATAGCGTCCTATCAACTTTATATGATGCAATACCAAAGGAATCTATGGAAGCAAATGCAGGAACTTTCTAATTCCCTACCTCAACAGTACCAGGATGCAGCTCAGGCCATTATACATAAAGGACTTGAAGCTGGAAAGCATGAAGTCTGGGCTGCCTACGACAAATTCAAAACATCTTCAAGGGTTGCAGCTTCAGGAATCAGTGTATGTCGTTGGGCCTGGCTAAAAGCCTCTGACCTCAGGCCTGAGGTACAAGAGAAGCTGGTGGATTTGCCCTGCGTAGGTGATAACCTCTTTGGGTCGAAGGTCCAGGACGCAGTGGCCCAACTAAAAGAACACACAGACATTGCGTCAACTGTCTTCAGTTCCGCAAGACTCTTCCTCATCAATGTGTCTTGCCGACCACCAAGGAAAGAAACCAGAAAACCTTTCTAAAGGCAGAGATGATATTATCCACCAGCATCCAGGGGTAGATCTTCTCGTCCACAACAAAGATCTCAGCCCAGACAGCCTAGAGCCACTAGGCCTCAAGCGCCACCACAGACGGGACCGGCTGCAGGTTTTTGAGGCCACCACCAGAGAGCAAGGCCATCTCCACAATCCCAAACCAAACTTGCCAGTAGGAGGTCGAGTTTCCTCCTTCTACAATCATTGGTTACAGATAACAACAGACCAATGGGTACTCTCAATAATATCATGAGGTTATCAACTCAATTTCCTCTCAACTCCAAGAGACTCTACTCCAAAACCTCTTTTGCTAAACGAAAATCACATAATTCATCTACAAGCAGAATTATCCACCCTTCTGAGAGCCAGAGCCGTAGAACCGGTGCCCCGGAATCAGCAGGGCAGAGGATTCTACTCCCGTTATTTCCTCATTCCAAAGAAAACAGGAGGCCTACGTCCCATCCTAAACCTCAGAAATCTCAACAAATTTCTAAAGAAAGAAAAATTCAGGATGGTTTCTCTAGGCACCATGCTTCCCCTTCTTCAAACAGGAGATTGGCTTTGTTCTCTGGATCTACAAGACGCTTACGCTCACATTCCAATATTCCCTCCTCATCATAAGTATCTGCGTTTCCTGGTGGGTCAACAACATTTCCAGTACAGAGTACTACCATTTGGACTTGCCTCAGCTCCCAGAGTGTTCACAAAATGCCTGGCAGTAGTAGCAGCACACTTACACAAGTAAAGTGTACATGTTTTCCCCTATCTAGATGACTGGCTCATCAGAAGTCAATCTCAACAAGGAGCTCTGGCTTCTCTCAGCCGAACAATTACTCTGCTTCACTCAACGGGGTTTCTCATCAATTACCAAAAGTCTCATCTCATTCCGTCTCACCTGCTTCAATTTATCGGAGCAGAATTGAACACCATCCTTTCAAGAGCTTTTCTACCCAAGGATCGGGCAGACACACTCTCCCTATTGGCAAACTCGCTACACTCGCAGAAACAAGCAACAGCTCATCAGTTTCTAACTTTACTAGGCCACATGGCCTCCACAGTTCATGTCACTCCTATGGCAAGACTAGCCATGAGAATAACCCAATGGACATTAAGGTCACAATGGATCCAAGCCATTCAACCACTGTCTTCTCCAATTCAAATAACCCACCAACTATGTTCATCTCTCCTTTGGTGGATCAACAGAGACAACTTGTGCAAGGGCTTACCCTTCCAACAACCAGTCCCACAGATAACTTTAACTACAGATGCATCCACCTTAGGTTGAGGAGCTCACATAGACAATCTCCAAACCCAGGGTACTTGGGCAAAACTAGAAGCAACATTTCAAATCAATTTCCTGGAACTTCGAGCTATATGTTATGCTCTGCATGCGTTCAAGGACTGCCTGTCACACTAGACTATTCTGATTCAAACGGACAACACAGTAGCCATGTGGTACCTGAACAAACGGAGGTATGGGCTCGTATCTCCTTTGTCAAGAAGCCTCACAAATTTGGGACTGGGCCCTGACATATTCCATATTTCTCCGGACCATCATGAGTCGCAGATCGCCTCAGTTGTCAGTTCCAACCACACGAGTGGTCCCTGGATCCCTTAGTAGCGTCCAGGATATTCCAACATTGGGGACAACCAACAATAGAGCTCTTTGCATCACACCTGAATCACAAAGTGGACAGGTTCTACGCTCTGCACAGGCAGAAACACCAGCCAGCCAAGGACGCCTTTGTTCACCCTTGGAACTCAGGCCTTCTATATGCATATCCTCCGATACCACTCATAACCAAAACTCTAGTGAAGCTACAACAGGACAAGGGGTCCATGATACTCATAGCCCCGTATTGGCCTCGACAATTATGGTTTCCCATACTTCTAGACCTCTCGATCAGAGAACCAATTCGCCTGGGTGTAGCTCCCAATCTCATAACTCAGGATCAGGGCAGTTTGCGCCATCCCAACCTTCAATCCCTATCTCTGACAGCATGGATGTTGAAAGCTTGATCTTACAACCACTCCATCTTTCAACTAATGTCGCTCAAGGGCTTATAGCTTCACTTAAACCTTCCACAAGAAAGAACTATTCTTCGACATGGAAAAGATTTACTTTGTGGTGCATGCAAAAGAACATTGACCCTTTCTCCTGCCCCACACCTTCTCTGCTAGACTACTTATGCCATCTTTCAGACTCTGGTCTCCAGACCTCATCTGTACGAGTACATTTAAGTGCAATCTCGGCTTACCATAACAAGATGGGAGATGCACCAATATCCTTACAACCCCTTGTCAGTAGATTTATTAGGTTTAACTCACCTTAAACCACCAATATGGCCACCAGTCACAGAATGGGACCTGAATCTGGTCTTAACAAGGCTCATGCGTTCTCCTTTTGAACCCATTAATTCCTGTGATGTTAAATTTCTCACATGGAAGACTATCGTCCTCATAGCCATTACATCGGCTAGAAGGGTTAGTGAGTTACAAGCACTTGTCATGTACTCACCCTATACAAAATTCCTACATGACAGAGTGGTTCTCCGGACACATCCAAAATTCCTCCCCAAGGTAGTTACGGAATTCCACTTGAACCAATCCATAGTTTTGCCCACATTCTTCCCAAGACCTCACTCTCACCAAAGTGAAAGGGCCTTACATACCTTGGACTATAAATGTGCACTAGCATATTACTTAGACCACACTGCAGTCCACAGGAAATCCACTCAACTCTTTGTATCTTTTGATTCAAACAAACCGGGTAATCCAGTGGGCAAACACACTCTCTCCAACTGGCTAGCAGATTGCATAGAATTCTGTTATGAAAAAGTAGGCCTTCCTCTCCAAGGGCGAGTGAAGGCGCATTCAGTAAGAGCAATGTCAACCTCAGTAGCACACTATCGTTCAGTGCCAATTCTTGACATATGTAAAGCGGCAACATGGAGTTCTCTTCACACCTTTGCAGCTCATTACTGTTTGGACAAAGAAGGACGACAAGATTCAGCCTACGGACAATCTGTCTTAAAAAACTTGTTTCCAGTATAATCCCAACTCCTTCTACATCCAACCTGCTGTGATCTCCAGCTGCCTCATTTTCACCAACAATACTTCAGTGTTGCTTCACTACAAAATGACTCAGCCTCTAGCTTGCTAATCACCCATATGTGAGGACTAGCATCCTGCTTGTCCTGGGATAAAGCAAAATTGCTTACCTTGTAATAGGTGTTATCCTAGGACAGCAGGATGTAGTCCTCACAAAACCCACCCGCCTCCCTGCGGAGTTGGGTCCGATACGTTTTATTATTTTATTTTTGCTAAAGCTTATTGCTACATACGAGACTGAAGGGAGACCACTGTGGCTGAGAATATCATGGCATGCTGGGCATGCTCAGTGGGCTCAGTGTGCCAGTCAAAAGTTTCTAGAAACTTTGACAGAAGGTTTTCCGTGATAGGGCTCTGTCAGTGACGTCACCCATATGTGAGGACTACATCCTGCTGTCCTGGGATAACACCTATTACAAGGTAAGAAATTTTGCTTTCTCTTTTGTTGGGGATGATCCTTAGCTAGGAAATCCCACATGTGTGACTGATGTGAGCTGCTTGTCCACAGAGAAAACAGGGTTCCTTATCTATAATAAGTGTTCTCCTGAGGACAGCAGTTTGTCAGACGCACATGCACTCCATCCTGCATTTCTGGAGTTGAGCTCATTAGCTTAATAACAGGTGCATGGCTGCATGCAAGCTCAGAAGCACTCAAAAGCTTTTAAGAAAGCTCTGGAAGATGGGTTCATTAGGTGTTGTTACAGATGATATCACCCACATGTATGACTGGTGAACTGTTGCCCTCAGAGAACACTTATTACAGGTAAGTATTCCTGTTTTATTGAACCAAGTCATTTATCACTGAAAACACCCTCAAGCTGTCATATAGAGCTGACTGCCTCAGACTCCAGGGTGATGTGATCCTTTGATTTTTTTCTTCACAGTCTGTGACTTGTTTCCAATGAACCATTTCCCCTTTTTCACATCACATTGTGGCTACTCTCAGATCATAGAGCACAGTTAGTTCCCTTTAATACACCACAAGGATGGCTACTTGCTTGGCTACCTGTTCATATTAGGGTAGTGCAGGAGCTGAAGATTATAGGAAGCCAGCAAAGGTGTTTTCAACAGCATGGGAAAAGCAAGAAGAAATACATTTGTGAGGGAAGGGAGACAAAAACAGTGGCTCAAATCCATTCTCCCTGCTGCCACAGAAATTTGCTTATTTCTTGACTTTTTCTGGCCAGAGGAGAGAAAGTGAGGCAGGTCAGAGGGCAGCAAATAACTTGTGAAAAGTACATTATCAAAGCTCTTTTCCCTGCCCCCCCCCCCAGCTCCATTGTTTATTCCATATGTTTAGAACCCTGACATAGCACAACAAATGAAAATAACACATTTATTTTTTGTATAAAATAATCTATATGTTTATTTAGAGATGAATAAGGAAATCCATCATCTTTGATACAACCTATGTTCAGATTAACAGCTTATGTCTGGCCTTGCGCTCTGATGAGAACAGATGTAAGCAGGAACGCTTGGGCAGCGAGGCAGGCCTACTCAGCTTATATCTATCCACATTGCAATCACTGGTTTGCATGCTGGCTATTCTTGCCTAACCTAAAGTCTTTCTGTCGAGCTGCGCTTCTCCAGCTGGTACCTTCACAGGGCCACAAAGCCAGCCTCCCACAGACTAATGGCAGTCGTTTTGCACTCTTTCGCTATCCTTTGATTCAGAGTTGCTCTATTCTGGACTTCTCACATTCTGCCTCTAGAGCCATTGCCCTGTGACGACACGATCAAGAAACAATAAAAAAAAACCCCAAAACGACAGCAGGGCCTGGAATAGCATAGACTGATGAGGCTGTGGGCAGGGATAGCACAAATTGATGACAGGGGTGAGAAAGTATAATAATGATGTCATTCTTTCTGTGTAAAGATTGATGAGATAGAGATGATGGGAAGTTACCCTTGGTTTCGGCTTTGCAGAAAGTTGGTCTGGAAGGTGCATTGCCTTCTAAGGAAGGGTAGCGAAGACCCAGATAGCACTTGGCAGTGACCTGGTGACACCCTGAGGGAATAGGGAGGAAGAACTAACTAATCAAGAATGCAGACTTGGGAGTGGCTGAGTTCTGGCTTCCTCCTTCACCATGGCAGCAAGTGGGCCCAGAGCAAGGCCCAAGGCTTGAAAGAGATTAGTACCTCACCAGACCTCAGACAGCCTCCCAGTGTCCCCTGAGAGGGCACAGTGCTATTCAGGACCTCCTATCACCAAGAGCACCCTTTAAATTCCCATCCAGAAAGAGATTTCATTGCTGACATTGTGAGCTAGGGAGCATGGCTGGGGATAAACAGAAAATGTGGAAGTGAAGATAGGAACTCCAGGCCGTGCTGACATCCGCTGAAGAAACAAATTGTGGATATGTTTAATAAGAGTCTGGCAGTGAGGCTTGATGCCTGCTCCCCCATTTGATGGAGGGATGTGACTCCTGCATGGAGCATCTCTTCCCCTCAGTGTGCAGCTCTGGACCTGAAGGCAGTGCTGGCGACCCTTGGTTTCATGGACTGCCAGGTACAGGCGTTACTGTTCTGGGGCAAGCAGGCGTAGTGTTGGGACTGATATGCTTTTGAACTTTGGGATGTCAAATAATCTGTCCACAGGCAATCTTTGTCCGTACTGGTGGAGCAGGGCGCAGAGAGGCAGACCACAATCTGTAGAGAGAAGGGGAGAGAAATGAGAATCAGAATCACTCAGAAAGGGAGGTTATGATAAAATGAGGAAATTTGTTAGGAATGAAACTGAAAGGAGTAATCCAAGGTTAAAATTTTGCAGGCGGCATAGACACTGTTTAAAATTAGCATCCTTGTGGCCCAGACAAAATGTATTCCATGCATTAAAAAAGATCAAAAGGAAAACCAAACGACTGCCTGTGTGGTTTAATAGTGAGGTGAAAGATGCAAATAAAGTCAAAAGGGCATCATTCAAAAAAAATGGAAAGCAGACCCAAATGAGGAAAATAGGGAGCAGTATAAGAACCAGTAAGTAAGATGTAAAAAAAGTAATTAACCAGGCTCAGAAAACATTTGAAAAGAGAATTACCATAGAGGTAAAAATAAGCAATAAAACCTTTTTCAAGTATATTTGAAGCAAAAAGCCTGTGGGAGTCAGTTTGACCGCTAAATGACTGTGGGATGAAAGGGGTGCTTAGGGAAGACACGAAAATAGCAGAAAAACTAAATGCATTCTTTGCCTTTGTCTACTGAGAAGGAGGTCAGCGCCATACCCACACTGGAAACATTTTTTGACGGTGATGACTCTGAGAAACTAGATGGAATCACCATGAAAGTGGAGGGTGTAATAACTCAGACTGAAGAATAACAAATCACTGGCACCGGATGGTGCTCACCCTAGAGTACTCAAAAATGAAATTGAAGACCTGTTTCTGGTGATTTGAAAGCTATCATTTCAAACAACCATGGTACAGAGAGACACAACGAAAAAGGAAAATGTTTCTTGCTAAAAAAGACAGAGGGTTCTTAATCTTGGTGCTTTGAGTCAGAGGCCTTTAGAAATACGGTGTATTTTCCTTAAATATTTCATTTTTTCTTTTGTATTCTTCCCAAATGAGGACTAAATAATAGCAAATAATGGGATTATTTTTTGCCTATAATTGTTTTGGATTTTGATTTTCCATTATTGCTCTGCCCGCCTTTCTGTATATCAGGGTTTTCTTGACTTGTTATTTGAAGCTAAGTAAAGAAATAATAAAAAAAATAAACCAGCCATGGTACCAGAAGACTGGAGTGTGGCCAGTGTAATGCTGATTTTTAAAAAGGGCTCTGAATGTAATCCACTTTGAAGTGCTGTGAAAAGTGGAATATAAATCTAAACAAATAAATAAATTAAATAAATGGCCAATCCAAGAAACTAGATAGGTGAACCTGACGTCGCTGCCAAGCAAAATAGTCTAAGCTATTTTTAAAAAACAAAAATACCGACCACATAGACATGGTTTAATGGGGAGAGTCAGCATGGTTCTTGCAAAAGGAAGTCTTGCTTTACCAATTTACAAGTCCTCATTGACCTACACTGGCTGCCTATTGATCAAAGAGTTAAGTATAAAGTTGGCGTAATTACACATAAGTTTTATTACGTCCAGTGATTTGCTTTTGGGCCAATGCACTAGTTTGCCTCTACCAAGCATCGAGGACATTGAGATCTCAACAAAGTGGTCTACTTGGCATTCCATCAACAATGCAAGTCAGACTTACTGGAACTAGAGACTGTTGCTTCTCTGTGGCTGCTTTTTAGAACTCCTTGCCAGAGGAACTAAGATTACTGAACTGCACAAAATCTTTCAAGTTTGCTTTAAAAACAGTATTTTTTTAAACAGGCATACCTTTACATAAATGGAATTAATTCACTTATAGGTATTCAGTCTGTGATCAATTGTGGATGAAGAATCTGTAATCTGTTTTTTTGTTTTAAGTTATTTTATGCTTGTCATTATGTACATCACCCAGTAGTATGCGTGTAGGCGATTTATAAATTTTAATACATCTAAATCTGCTAGACAATATGTAGACAAAGGTGAGCCAGCTGATATAGTGTATTTGGATTTTCAGAAGGCATCTGACAGACTCCTCAGGAAGTTGGGAGGTCATGGGATCAGAGGCAGTGTCCTGTTGTGGATTAGTAACTGGATAAGAGACAGGAAACAGATGGAAGGACTAAATGGTCAGTTTTCTGAATGGAGGAGTCATTGGTGGAGTGCCGCCGACCGCCATTGCCGAGGAAAAAAAAAACCTCCGACATTTTTTTTTTTTCAAAAGAAACAGCTCTCGAGCAAGCTAGAGAAACAAAAGGAAGTTGTACTTTCCTGCTTCTGGGTGCTCCTGGCTGCTTCAGATGGCCAGACTGGGAAAGAAAGCCTCAGGGGGAGCAAGGGAACCAGGACCCCTGACTTTCCCTCCCCCTGGAAATAAAGGGTTGAGCCTGGCCAGGGATTTCCAACTCCCTGCTTGCCTTGCTCAACCAGAGGGATGGCCCACAAAGGAACCTACACCTCTGGGAACTCCGTCTTCACCTCTTCTAACTCTAAGTTTTACTATTATTTTTTTTTTTTTAAATCTAAGTTCAGACTGCAGATTTGCACCTCTACCATCTGCTGGAAACAGAAATACAGAGGGACCGCAGGTGGCACTCTCGGTTAAGTAGCAGTACCTGAAAAGTTTTTATTCTCTGCCTCCATCTGCTGGTAGGGATGCAAAAGCCACTTGTCTGGACTGATCTGGGATATGAACAGGACTGGGACCTGTGCTATTTAGAATATTCATAAATGATCTGGAGAAGGGAATGACAAGCCAGGTGACCAAATTTGCAGATGGCACAAAATTGGTTTGAGTTGTTAAAACAGTAGCAGATTGTGAAGAATTGTAGAAGGAGCTGTGAAATTAGGGGCCTGGCCTTCAAAATGGCAGATGCATTTTAATGCGGACAAGTGCAGAGCAATGCACATAGGGAAAAATAATCTCAACTACAGGTACTCAATCCTGGGTTCCATGTTAGGAGTCATCACCCAGGAAAAGGACCGTGGAACCCTTTTGGACAATATCTTGAAATCTTTGGCTCAGTGCATGGCAGCGGTCAAAAAGGTAAATAGAATGTTAGGAATTATTTAGAAAGGAATAGAGAACAAAATTGAGAATATCATAATGCCCTTGTCTAGATCCATGCTTGACTGCACCTTGCGTATTGTGTGTAGTTCTGGTCGACCCATTTCAAGAAAGATGTAGCAGACATAGAAATAGCACGATGAAAGGCGACAAAAATGATAAAGGGTATGGAAAAGCTTCCTTATGGAGAAGGGCTTTTTAGCTTGAAGAAGAGACAACTAAGAGAGGATATGATTGAGATTTTTTAAATTATGAGTGGGGTGGAATGGGGAAATGGGAAACAGTTATTTACCCTTTCAAACAACACTAGGACTAGGGGACACTCCATGAAACTATCAACTAGCAGATTTAAAACAAATCGTAGGGAGTATTTTCTTATTGAGCGTACAATCAAGCTATAGAATCTGTTGCCTGAGGACGTGGTCAAGGCAACCAACATAATGGGGTTCAAAAGAGGGTTGGGGCAAGATCCTGAAGGATAGAACGGTTATTAGCCAGGTAGAGTTGGGAAAGCCAGAGCTTATCCCTGGGAGTGAGGTACCAAAAATAGATCAACTATTGGAGATGTGATGGGTGCTTGTGACCCGAACTGGCCACTGTTGAATGCTAAACTTGATGGACCTTGGTCTGTCCCAGCATGACAGTTCTTATGTTCATATTAGATAATTGAATTCATTGATAGCTGAATTCAGGGTTGTGCCGTAATGGTTTTAATTTATACTAATTTCACCTATTATCTAGAGCAGATTTTTTTTATAAAGGCTGGTACTTAGAGTGCAGTCTATTCTGGTTTGGAACTGGACAACACGTCATGACCATAAACAGAGAATGCTGAAGTAATAAAGGAACGTGTAGCCATGCCTGGGGGTACATCCTGTTCCCTAACTGGACCACAGTGAGGTCAGAGTTGGACTTTTTCACTGAAGACAAAACAGGCATGCCAGCCATACAAGTGGGGCACGTGAATGTGCACTGGGGCCAAACAGACTGAAACTGACAGAGGGACATAAAGGACAGCATAGACACTGATGGGCCCTCCTTGTGGCTGCATCTGTGCTACTTACATTGCAGCCGCAGCCGTCCTTGTAGAGCTGAATGAGTCCTCTCTTCTGGCTGGCGGTGAGCTTGGCCCAGGGTTTGATGAAGCTGCAGGATGATATCCGCAACTTCCCTTCATGTATGTAACCTGCGGGAGGAGGAAAAAGAGATTGTGAGCAAAGTGCCGGAGTACGGTGAATAATCTGTCTCAGGAGAGGAGATGAGGGTTCTGTCTCATGGGGAGAGGGTCAAGGATCAGATTCAGGAAATTTAATTGGCAGTATAGTTTATACATGTGTTGCCAAAATAATACATAAACAATTTTAAAAGTGTTGCGTAAAAAGGGAGATATATATATATATATAGAGAGAGAGAGAGAGAGAGAGAGAGACTTTGTATAAGAGAAATATGACACTATATATATCTCCCACTGTAAGAGGGACACTCAACTCAAAGTGGGTTTTGAGGGGGGCGGTGTTACATTGATCTGCCTAGGGTGTAAGGGTCTGTAGACCCTTGTAACACCGCCCCCACCCACCCCGAGTTGAAAGTGCCCTCTCTTACAGTAGGAGATACATAGAATGTCATAGATGTGCATTTATGGGCGCATGCACACTCTTTTTAAAATTTACCTGAAAGTGATTAAAAAAGTAAAAGAAAAAGTGAATGCATTATAATAGCAATTAAATACATTACATGTATAAACTGTCCTACCAACAACAAAGACAATTTCCAGCTTCTGGTGAAGTTTGGTCTTGGCTTTAGTCAGAATATGTTTCTGACTTGGTAACAAGATACTACATATTTTGCAGCTCTAGCTGCTGTTTCTGCTATTTTCCCCAGGATTATACAAAGGTTTTACTGCTTGTTCTTTTGTGGGAAGTCTGTCAATTTTGGGCAATGTGCATCTCTGATATCTCGGTATTTTGTACAGTATAGGGGGAAATGCATTTCTGTTTCTATGTTTTCTGGTGTTGCACTGCATGCAGAATTTGGCTTCTTGGGATTTCCAGTTCAGCTTTTGTCTGCATATTTCTAATTTGTGATCACTTATTGTGTATTTGGTGTGAATCTGTCTGTGTTTTGCATTTGGTGAGATATCCTGTTAAAGTGTAGTTTCTGTAAAGGAATTTGTAGCAGTCCAGCTTATTCTGCACCTTCCAATAGGAGGAATGTTGGGGTTCTAAGTTGTGTTGTAAAAGCTGTGGTGCTGCCTTTCATAGGCAGGGTTTTTGGTGTTGTCCTGGGACTTAGTGCTGTTTTGGTATGGTAAGTTTGTTGCATAAGTGCCAAGTGGGTTTTTTGCATGGTTCTGTGTTGCGTTTTGAATTACCGGCCGTTGGAGGGACTTTGTGTCACTGCTGTTGAGGCAACATCAGAACTTGAATATTCTTTTCTGTATATTTAGTAAGGGGAAATATCTTAGTTGCGCTCTACTTCCATCGCTGGGGGCGTTTCTGTGGATGAGGAGTGTTTGCAGAACAGGAGGTGCAGAATTTCTGCTGGATGGTTAGTCCCCCTTGTGTTTAGCTTTGGGTTAATGATAGACCCCGAGACTTCACTCCCATAGAAGAAGACTGAATGATTCTATCAAATACTTTTAATAGTAGTTTTATTGGTGGAATGACATTTGCCAGGGGTTTCTTTTTTGCACGTAGGACCCTTAGAGATCTTTTTTTTTTTTTTAGCATCTTTTATAAGTAATTTAAATATGGTCTTCTTTACGGGCAAAGGGGAAGGCTCTTTCCTCCAAGTTCTCTCACTTGGGGAGAGATGGGGGCTTAGTCCCTGACCCCAGTGTGCCTGAGAGCTGGTCTTTTCATTTTAGCCTCAGGGAAAAGTTAGAAGGTAGCTGTCTAGATCTCCCTCTGTCTTCCCCTCAGTCTCCATTTTTTTCCTTTCACCCATTCCATCTTTATACCCTGGGAGCGTAGGTGAAAGCACAGCCACCGGCAACATTGACTCCGTACTGATTGGGCTAGGCTGGCCTGCATTGCAGGCTGCCCTGTTGCTTAGCAACAAGTTGGTGGGCACATTGACAAGACAAGAAGACTGGAAAAAAACCACAAGATAAAGGTTTCATAAATCACTTTCATTTTATGGGTTGGTTTTTTTTTCCACTTTGATAGCATTGCTGGTTTTTTTTTTTATTGGATTTCCCATTGCTAAGTTAGTTTGGTTTAGTGATAAAAAGTGAAAGTGATTTATTGCATTCCTAAGCATTGTCGTTCATACAGGCTGCCTTTTCATATTAAGCCTTTCCTTGTATTACAAGTCCCAGAATACTTTGGGCCAGGAACTAAAAAGGAAAGACAAATATAGTGGGATTGGTAAGAAAATGTTAAATGTCATGGATAGGATTGCCTCCTCATCCCAAGTAAATCGAAGAGGCTGATCCAGTTAGGGTTGCCAGTTGGCCAGGATTCAGCTGGCCTAGCCTGTTCTGTGGAAGGGAAGTCAGCAGCCAGAAGGACTTTAAAACCCAGCAAGGTAAGCGCCTGCAATCTACTAGTTGCTGGTCTCCCCAGGAGCAGACATTCCCCATCAGTGCTTCCCCTCATTTGCTTAACAGGCCCATTGCTGGACTTACTGGAGCCCTGGGCAGTTCGGTGGGGAGTGTTCCCCCTCCAAAGTTCTGGCAAACTTCGGAATACCAGCCTGGTATTCCGGGCAGTCGCCCATCTTGCCAGCCTCTTCCAATGGCTTTGCCCACTAACTCCACTCCCTGTCCAGCCAGCCAGGCCACCTCAACTCTAATTCACACTCCCCCAAGACTGTTCAACTCACCTTCCCCTGATCTGCTGTTCTTGGCAAGGCTCTGACAGGAAGAAGAAAGCAGCATCAGGATGTAGGTGAGTATGGGCCCTGTCCTCACAAGCCCCCAAGAGCTTCTGTCTCCTCTTATGTGGATTTCCTTTGCAACTAGGTATCCCATTCAGGAGGAGGATGCAGATCCACATCAGGGTCTGTGAGTGAGTGTTCACTGCGCTCACATTCACTTATAGCCTGATGCTGCTGTCTCCTAGCTACCAAAGATAACTGAGGAGAGAGGTGGCATGCTAGAAGCTGAGTTCTGGTGGTGGGAAGTGGAGGGAGCTGGTTTTCTCTTTCAGAGTTGGCAGCTCTAAATTCAATCAATGTTTTGCTCCATTGCATTTATTTATGAATTTGATTTATATTCCGTTTTTTGGCATTTCAAAGCAGATTACATTCAAGTTCTGTAGGTATGTTCCTATCCCTAGAAAATTTACAATCTAAAGGCCTCATTTACTAAGCATTATTCCTATAAGACACAGAATGGGAGAAAAGCCTTAGTAAATCAGGCCTTAAGTTTGAATCTGGATTTGTAGTTCTGATTTTCTTGACAAAATCAACTGGAATGTAAGAACTACAAATCCATGCATGCAATGGGGCAAAAGCAGGACTGGATTAGCTGGTTCGGTTTAGTGGGAACCCTAGCCTAGTGGTTAGAGCAGTGGGCTATGAACTAGGAGACAAGTATTCAAGTCCTGCTGTTGCTCCTTGTGACCTTAGGCAAGTCACTTTACCCTCCATTGCCTCAGGTACAAACTTAGGCCTGGATTTATCAAAATGCACTAAATATCGCATGTGATAGGAAAAAGGGGTGTGTAACATCAAGCTAGGTTGAGAGAACATTACACAAATCTCATCTTTGGGTGAGTTTCCTCACTCCGAAGGTCATCAAATCTTCACAAGAGAGCACTGTTCTGTTCGTATGTCTCACTTTGAATGTCAAAGTGGCCCCTAACCCCTACACTAATACCTAAACCTCACCTCAAGTTACTAGGTGGGCCTCCTATAGCGATATAAATACCTACCTAGGATGAGGGCATTATGGCTAGGTGCTCTCTTTCTTTCTCACAGAAAAAGCTGTGTAATATGGCTTTGCAAAGCATTTGCATTGCACCATATAGCACTTTGATAAATGACCCCCTTAGATTATAAGCCCTCTGGGGATAGGAAAATACCTATAGTACCTGAATGTAATCCACTTTGAAGCGCTGAAAAAAGTGCAAAAAGCAGAATATAAAATAAAATAAAAAAAATAATCATGGAAGATGGTGCTAGGGCTGCCCTTATGATCCTGGCCAACCTGGGCAGACTGATATATTCCTAGTTTTGCCTCATTGCATCTATGGACTTGTATTTCCTGCTTTTCTTGGAGAAATTGGTATGACAAGTGCACAGATACAAATAGGGATAAAACCAGAATTGACTGCTTTTTATGATTGGCCTAAATCAGTTATCCAACTTGTGTGACAAGGTTTAATGCAGTGGTTTCCAAATGTGTCCCAGTCACCCCCACTGCCAGTTAGGTTTTCAGAATATCCAAAATGAATATGCATGAGATAAATGTGCATATACCAGGCCTTCACTGTATGCTCATTTACATCCTGCATGTTTATTGGGCATATCCTGAAAACCCAATTGTCTGTGGTGTCAATAGGACAGGTTTGGAAACCACTGGCTTAGTGGATTCTTATGGTCCCTCTTTCCACAGGATTAGTCCCTAGGTCTGATATACCAGTGCAGCAGTCCCACCTGCGCTTGCAAATCACAGCTGGTTGCCACTCACCCGCAATGACATATTCCTCGGATTTGTTGGTGGAGTAGTGATTGTAACCACACAGGCTTTCTTGAGATGCAGTGTAGACGTATTGCAGATTTGGGATCATATCGAAGCCTTTAAAAAACTGGAAGAAAGTCATTATAAAAAACAGTAAGGATTGATGCTCAGAAGGAGCAATGTATATCAATTCGGATTAGTATTTAGTAAAGTGGTGGGACCCAGGTTTTGAGAGATCAGTTCATAAAGATCAGCACTCTTCAGGGCACTAAAAAAAAATTAGAACTGATGTTTCAGAGAATTTTATTATAATTCGATTAGACTGAGGGTTGTATTACTAGGTTTTTGCTCTGTAGTATGGCCATATGGTGGTCATGGCATTATAATGGTGGGAGCCTTTGGATTCAAGTGTGGTTATGCCTAGCAGATTATGTTTTCATCCCAGGGCTAATACGTTTTGTTGTAAAACCATTTATGCATACTATTATTGAGCCTTGAATGTTCCTGATTAAAACTGTTTTACATTCTGAGTGCTGCAGACTTGAGCTGCCCATTCCTGTAAGGAGTGCTATGGAAACCATGTGCTCAAGATAATTAGAAGTGCAGGGATATTACCCACCAACCAGGAATCAGCAGCATTAAGGGGAACTGAATCAGAAAACAAAAAGACAGGGAAGGATATAAAGTTCTAACTTGGGGTAAAGGAAGAAACTGAGGCAATAAATGCCCTGTAAGGATTAGTGGAGGAGCGCTGGTTGTGAGGAGAGTTGTAGGGAACGGTGGGTGGAGGAGCGCTGGCTGCGGGGAGAGTTTTAGGGAACGGTGGGTGGAGGAGCACTGGCTGCGGGGAGAGTTTTAGGGAACGGTGGGTGGAGGAGCGCTGGCTGCGGGGAGAGTTTTAGGGAACGGTGGGTGGAGGAGCGCTGGCTGCGGGGAGAGTTTTAGGGAACGGTGGGTGGAGGAGCGCTGGCTGCGGGGAGAGTTTTAGGGAACGGTGGGTGGAGGAGCGCTGGCTGCGGGGAGAGTTGCAGGGAATGGTGGGTGGAGGAGCGCTGGCTGCAGGGAGAGTTGCAGGGAATGGTGGAGGAGTGTTAGCTTTGGGGAGAGCTCATGCATCCAGCTTTTGTGTACAGGAAGAGCTGCAGGAAATGATGCACCATATGAGGAAGTCTGATAAATGCAAAAGAGTAGGGTGGGACGTGGTGGGGCAGAATTACCTTGTCTGGTTTGATCTCGTACTGAATCCAGTCTAGCTCTCCATCTGTGTTGTTATTTAGGTTCAGCTTGGTGGCTTCAACAAATCTGACTTTAGTTACTGTGAAAGGAAAGAAGAACATGTATGTAACACTGAACCAATACTTCCCTTATGGACTGGCATCATATACCCCATCATCTAGCAGGGACATCCTCATCCTCATCCTCTGACAGTTAAGCAGAAGAGAGGAGAGAGAGAGGGGCAGGCAGGGGAAAAGCAGGGGCAATAAATGGACACACAGGAGCTGATGAGTGAAGAGAGAAGACCAGGCAGGGGTAAGTAACAAGAGATGCAAAATCTGAGGAGAGAGAAGGGCAGGCTGTGAAAAGCAGGGGCAATAAACAGAATACAAGAACTGTTGAGAGGAGAGAGAGAAGGGCAGGAAGGGCAAAACAGAGGCCACACACACACACACTGCTGAGGTAATGTCACCCTACTTTTTGGATTCCAGTTCCTTTCTGTACTGAGTGTCTAAATACAGTGATCATAATCGATATACGCAGCAGACTTGAGATGGGAGTCAGAGCAGCCAAATGCTCAGGCATCACTCGGAAGGGGTCAGTAACACAGCAAGATTTATTTACAACGTCCAGCTGAAAGTGGGAGCATTTGCCTTCCTTAAAGCACAGCAATCGGCTGAGAACAGTGATCCAACTGATGTGCCCAGGTAAAAAACTTTAAACTAAATATAACCAGAGCAGGGCGGCAGAGTAATTACAGGGTAGTGGCAGGAGGGAGGATGTGTGGCTGGGAGCGCAGGAGAGCAGCCCTTGGCATCTTGGTAAACTACTGTTTTGCTCTGGTGTAGGACTCTGCTATTTCCTGAGGCCTGGGACTGTGAACAGTTGGCAGAACACCCCCCCCCCCCCCCACCCTCCCAGCTTCAGGCTTGATTGCGGATAACAAGAGGGGAGGTGCAGCAGATGGCAGAATAAGGGGTGGAGAGAGAGAGAGAAACCTCTTATTACAGCCCAGCCAGCTCTGCCAAGGGTTCATTTGGAGTCTGGGGAATACAAAAGCTATAAACAGTATAATCCCAGTGTAGGACCAATGGCGGGTTACAGGGGATGTAAAGGCTCCCTTGCTTGGAATACCCACCGATGTCTGCTTTGCAGTAGGCCATCTGTGGGTGGACAGGGCTGCAGCTGCAGGCCTCCGATGGGCCAGAGGCGGCCAGGAGCAGCAGGGCAGCAGCCAGGAAGCCACCTGTGCGGGTGTCCATGATGTCTGTAAGGGCTGGTAGCTGATGCCGGCAGGTGCTACAGGTCTCTTGAGATTCTGTGTGGAAGACAAAATATAGAAGCGGGTTGAAGCGCGAGAGCAACCGTGTTCTCTGTGATTTGGTATTTCCTAGGTCAGTTTATAAGCAGCAATTTACATGCAATCATAGAACATGTCAGCAGAAAGGGACGATTTGGTGCACACAGTCTGCTAACTTGTGTCTGCCTGCTGTGCTGTCACAGGTCTCACTCAATAGGTGGTCTTCTCCCTCCGTCTGCCACTAAAGTCCCTTTGTTTCTATCCCATGCATGCTTGAGTTCTACCACTGTTGTCTCCCCCTATAACTTGGTATATCCCAGTGAGGTATGTAAGCTTTTACTGTAAAAATTGGAAAGCGATATATAAAATGTTCTCCTCTTTGAGTTAGTATGCCCCAAGGGAATGTGTAAGAAGCGTATTGTTTCCCCCCTTTGAATTGCTATTTTCCAGGGAGATGTGTGCACGCGTTATTCTCGCCTGTAATTTGTGGGATTGCTCAATAAGATATATAAGCAGAGGTTTGCTTTGAACAGAGATGTGCAGAATTTTAACAGCCATATTTATCTTGGGAGCAAAATGGATTTGTAAGAATTAACCAAAACTGGTATGCAAGAGCTTTTGAGAACCCTGTGAGTTCTTTCTTTAGATGCGACTACAAAGCTGAAAGAAGGAAAGCATATATACTTTCCAAAGTAGTGATTTTCAGGAGGAGTCACGTGGTGATTGCATTAGCATCAGTCAGCAGAAATTCAGTCCTTGGAAGTGTTAGAAATATTAATACAAAAAAATTCACAATAAAAGTAAAACAAAAATCACAATATTTTATGACAAAACTTCTGCTAATTGATCCTAATCTAGTCACCACTTGTTGCCTGTTGAAGATCTCTGCAATGGGAATTTCTGCTCTAAGGCATCCTCTCAAGGTTGCTATGGTTCCTGCCTTCAGCCTTGCTGTCACATCTGAAGAAGGGCTTATGTGATCTGAAAGGTCATGCGCTAGATTAGTTTTAGACAGTAGGTACATAAGTCCAATAAAAACCGTCATAGCATGAGAAGAATCCCAGTTTGAAGAGAGATCTGAGACTTCCCTGTTCTTTAAAGAAACCCTGCCTCGTTTTTTTGATGTGTTCCATATCTCAGCTTAGTTGCTGTGTAACACAAGTCTTTTCTGTCTGTAGGTATGGAGGCTGGAGGGGGGGATGGAGAGGGTGCCTAAGATCAGAAGGATTCTCCTGCTCACCCTTGGAGAAGGAGCTCAGGAGTTAGATTTATTATTTCAGCAGCTAATTCCTATCTAAACATTTGAGGGGCAAATTGCCACAAGCCACACCGTGCATGGGTACTTTTGTTCCTGAGCACCTTTAGCCAGTTTTTGAAAATTATGTGCACATCCTTTTCTCCCCAGTCCCAAACAAGCCCTCTGCTTTACAGATCTAGATTACTTTATTGGCATGACAGTTTTACATGTGTTGCCATGAGTAATATATAGAATGAGAAAAATAAAAAGGGAGAGAAATGAAAGCCACTCTGGCCAGAGAAAATGTCAAACCCAGGAATCAAAATGCCTAGGTCTCTTTGAAAACTGTCCTTCATATGCTACAAGATAACAGTGTGATGTGCGCTGTACATCTTTTCTCTGTCCTTAGCTGCCTAGTTTGCCTCTTTACTTCTCCAGTCTGTAAAATGTGCAGTGTCCTTTTCCTCAGAGTCAGTGCCCCTTGCTTCATGTCTGTCTGAAGAAAGTATAGCTGCTCCTTCTCAGAGTTAAGCTGAATAGTGCATAATAACCTTTTAAAAAAACTCTGCAGACATACAAGGTTAAAGCAGCAGGACAGATGTCAAGCTGTGTAATTTCTGCCTGGAGCGAAAGGCAGTAGTTTTGGAGATTTAGAGGCAAAGCAAACACAAGCTCCTATTATATAAATGCATGGTTCTGCTCCCTTCTCCCCCCCCCCTTTGTTTTGCTGTGAACATGCCTGTTCTAGATAGAAAGCAAGCAGCTATTAAATCAGCCTGCCCCTTGCACCAGTGTGAGAGGGAGAAAGGTGCAAACACAGACAGGGACGTTAAGAGAGAAAAAAAGGAGAGAACATGGAGGAGAGAATGGATAAGATACAGGGAGAATAAGAGGAGAGCTGAAGGGAGAGAGAGAATGTGATAGAAAGGGAAGCAGATCAGTTCAGAGTGTGCCAGCATTCCTTGCAAATAGGCACACTGGCTGACAGACAGAGATAACCTGACAGAAAGACATGTGCTGGCTGGTACATGTTTTCATAGATACACACACGCACACACACACAGACATGCTGAGAAGCACAGATGCATGGAAACCTGCATAAATACACACAAACACACACAGCATTCAGACTTTCATGCATGGACAAATATACACACAGACCCACACGGGGCCAGATGTGCTAAGTATTTTTTCTGTAGATACAAAATGGGAGAAATCTTTAACCTTTCAGTATGGCCCTCAGAGAGCTGTCCATAAACACATAGAAACACACAGAGAAATATGCACAGAGACACACCTAAATATATGCACATGCTGACACACGCAGGCTCGCATATGGAGAAGGAAAGGTAAGAGAAGAGACAAACTCGCTATGGAAGAGAGGGCGGGCAAAGATGGAAAGAGAGAAGTAAATACATAGAAAGGGAGAGACTGCTTTGACAATACATATTCACATTTTCAAACTCATAAAAGTTTCTTGAGTCTGAATCTGAAGAGAAGACAAAGAGCTGGCAGAAGAGGGTGAGCCAGCCAGAGAACTGAAAGCAGGGTTTCTCGCATTGCTTTGCTCCTTACCTTGCGCCTCTGAAGCTGCTTCCCGGCTGTGTGGCCGCAGCTTTACTTTATAAAGCCTGCCCAAGGGCAAGCCCAGCCCTCTTCCCTTTCCGGGTTGTCATTGGAGAGGAACTGGCGCCCCTACATTTGGACCCCCTTCCCAGACTGCCCCCCCACACACACAAGTACATGGTTTGTTATACTATGATGTAAGAAGAAAGTTGTTTTGGTTAATTATTGCATAGCTGGAACCCACAAGGGTAAGCTGGAGAGCTTCCTGTTACTCATGCTTAAAAAGAAACAGACAGTGCGGGAAAAGAGAGAAATCTACCAAAGTTTACTGGACACAGCATTCCTAACCACTAATGTATGTGTGCAGGGGAGGGAGTGACGGTGCTGGAGGCTGAATCCCCTCTGTATATCCTCAGCACAGGAGCGGGGGGAGTGAAGCCCTCTGTATATCCCCAGCACAGGGGGGAAATACCTAGAGTAACTGAAGGTAATTTGCTTTGCAGTGTAAAAAAAAAATAAATAAATAAAATTAGTTATTATTAATGGCAGTGATTGGGAGAGAGGGACTGCGCTGGAGACTGAAGTGCCTCTGCATATCCCAAGCATGAAGTAGGGAAGCAGTGACAGCACTGCAGACTGTAGCTCTCCCCCCCCCCCCCCCCCCCCCCCCCACCATGTACTCCCACTACAGGGACAGTAAAAAGGGAGGGGGTGACAGTGATGAAGCCCCCTCCTTATATCCCTAGCTCATGGGAGGTTCTGATGGCAGTAAACGTCTTCCTTTAAAATTTAACGGCTATTCATTTACTAATGGCAAATTTTGTAAACTTCTTTTTATAAACCAAACATGGTCATATTGAGGCAGATATGCAGCGCTACTTAGTTTCAACTTATCTGGCTAAATGGTGGCAGCTGAATAACTGCTAGGGATCAGTGGTCACCGCTTAGCTGAATAACTACTTATTTGACTGAATAATTAGCCGGCTATAAGTGGTGAGCGGGGCAAGGCCATTCCAGGGAGGCACTGAGTTAGCCAGATAATTCATCCAGCTAACTGTGATCGGGCCATAGATCCTTCATAAAGTTAGCTGGATAGACTTAATCGGCCAAGTTTAGGGTAAATGGGTACATTCAGCAGTGTGCCCGCAACACTGAATATCCGGACTAACGGGCCAATACAGTAAAGTGCGCTCAGGTCGAGCGCACCGTTAGCCCCCGTTTTCGACGCTCTATTTTTACCCCTTATACAGTAAGGGGTAATAGCGTGTGGAAAACACGCGGCCAACCCCCCCCCCCCCCCCCCCCGAAACTAATATCGCCCGCAACATGCAAATGTATGTTGATGGACCTATTAGTTATTCCCGTGCAATACAGAAAGTAAAATGTGCAGCCAAGCCGCACATTATACTTTCATAAATTAACGCCTGCCGAAAGGTAGGCGTTAATTTCGGCTGGCACCAGGAAAGTGTACAGAAAAGCAGAAAAAACTGCTTTTCTGTACACCCTCCGACTTAATATCATAGCAATATTAAGTCGGAGGCCCCAAAGTAAAATCTAAAAAAAAAAAAATCGGCCCGCGGCCCGGAAAACAGACGCTCAATTTTGCTGGCGTCCATTTTACGAACCTGTGGCTGTTAGCGGGTTCGACAACCGATGCCGGTAAAATTAAGCATTGGTTGTCAAACCCGCTGACAGCTGCTGCTTCTGTCAAAAAGGAGGCGCTAGGGACGCACTAGTGTCCCTAGCGCCTCCTTTTTACCGCGGGCCCTAATTTGCATAACTTGGCTTCCTGAATCGCGTGCCCAGGAGAGTGGCCTGGGCGCACGTCGGGAGAGCATGTGCTTGCCGGCTCTCCCGTGAGGTTTTCTGTATCGGCCCGTAAGTTAGCCGGATAAGTTTATCTTGCTAACTAGCCAAGCTGCAGAGTGGCTTATTATGGACCTCACTGTTAACTGAATACATACATCAAACAGTTTGGGAACAGCTTACCATTTTCCCCAAACCTCACATAACATATTCTTAAAGCATCACTCAAACAGCATTAGAACATCATGGAGAAGGACACCATCATAAGGAATTTACAGATGAGAAATTTTGTAAATAATTTCAGCAGACTTCCTTTGCTTCTTGAATAGGTAAGATTTGTTGAAGATTGTCGTTGAGCTAGGACAGCATGAATTCAGTGCAACTACAGTTGAGGGGCTGTTTGTGGTTTGTGAATTCTGTGGGTGTGAGGTAGGACTCCATGTCATAAAGTACAGGGTAATCCAGCCCAGGTTTTATGGGGAGTTTATGACATTCGCACAGGGTGTGGTAGAGAGACTCAGCTCAAATCTCCACCTGATGTCTGATTTCTGTAACATGTTTCTTCAAACCTGTTTATATACTTTCAGTATGAATGTATTAACTTGCGTAATCTTTGCTTTGTACATTTTTTGCTAACTCTGATTCTAGTCATTTTTTATTTTTTTAGACAGATGAGTGTAACATTCATATCTGGGGAGATTCATCTCTTGCTACAGGTTAAGTCCAGCCTTTGCTGGAAACTGACTGAGTGTAGTAGCCATTACAAACCCTACCCAGCTGCTATTGGATTGCAGCGTTGTGATGTCATTGGCTATTGCAAAATCTATCTGGCTGCTATTGGATACCAGCTTAGCAATATTGTCAGCCATTGTGAAATCTTCCCTGTTTCTTTTGCTTAGTGCTGACCCAGCTATGCAAATGAGACCTTTGTGATTTGTCCTTCTCAAGTTATTTTAGTTCTGATACAAGGAACTTCATATATCCTCCTGTTTTGTGTTGGGGTTTTCACATATGGAAATCCTGCAAGTTGAAAAACCATGTAAAACTATATATCTTGTATGTAAATGTGGGAAGGGATTTCTTAAATCTTAAATTGCATATGGTTTCGAGCCTTACTCACTAAGGTTTTTCTCCCATTCTGTGTCTAAGCAAATCAGGCCTTTAGTGAGAAAAATTGTTATAGTTAATTTACTATCGTGTTGTATAATGTTTGCACATTGTTTTGCTTTTTTTGCCTTTTTCTCACTTCAACACTGTCTGCAGCTTCCCTGTACCAGGATGGCATGCTAGGATCCATTCTAGCCTGAAAGCTGAAGGGGTGCCCCCTCAGTGCTTGTTGGCTGGCGGTAGCTGCTGTAGTAGTTGCAGTTGTCTTTTCTGCTTTAACCTTTATCATGTGACTAGGCTTGACCTATTCTGATAGATGTGTTATCCAAACCTATATCCCCAACGCTGCAACATGGAAGTTCATTGAACGGTTGCTTATAATGGTTTTGTTGACTTAGTGCCCACACTTATTTGAGATTGCAGTAACCATTCCAAGCCTACCCAGAAGCCAATCAAACCTAGCCCACTCCCTATCCCTTCCATCACCGTCCTCCCTCCCTTTCACCCCCCAGCCTCCCCTTACCCCCTTAGCCCACTCTCCCTGCCCCCTAATCTCCCCCTCCCACCTCTTCCCCCACATCCGCCTCCCCCTCCCCCCCCAAACAATTAATCATACAACTGATCTATTGTAAATGAGTTCTTCGCCTTAACTTATAATTTTAAAACAGTTACAATTATGTTCCTTTTATTATATTTATCAAATTGATTGTTCCTCTCTCTCCTTCTGCCCTATTCTTTCTTGCTGCTCTTCCCCTGCCCACCTCTCACCTTTTTCTTGCCTGCTCCCCTTCTCCCCTACCCCTGTTCATTGTATTTTCTACCTGCTTCAGTTATTTGTAAACCGGCATGATATGCCCTATGAATGTCGGTATATTAAAAGTTTTATAAATAAATAAAAAATAAAATATATGGGAGAAGACTTATGAAGATAATGTTAAGTATATTTTTGTGCAAAAGTTTGGGCAACTCTGGTCAAATTTGTGGGTTTCAATGAATTTCTAAGTGAACAAAAGCTAACAAAACCACTGCTTGGTACAAAGTTAAACAAAATGTCTTTTGGCAATTTTTAATGCACAATTACTATATATTTGCTGAAGTTAAATTGAAAATAATAGAATAGTGAATATGTCGTGCAAAAATGTGGACACCCAGTTGATTCATTACTACTTTTTTAAAAAAGTTGTTAATAAGGCCCAAAAAGTTGATTGACTCATTAGGTATTCATATAGTAAGGTGAAGAAAATTCTACAGTTAAACAAATACTCTAATCCTTCTAACTTCTCAGGTTGTGATTATTGTTCTGTCTACTTTCAACAACCATGGGCTCTTCTAAGCAACAGCTTTCTAAGTCTTCGAAAATAAAGATAATATACTCTTGCAAAGCAGTGGAAAGCTATTAAAAAATCTCTGAACACTTCCACATACCAGTTTCAACTGTTAGAAACATTGTGAAGAAATGGAAGTTACATGGAACTGTTGAAGTCAAGGAAAGATCTGGAAGACCAAACAAAATCTCTGATAGAACCATCTGAAAACTGGTCAGATCTACAAAACAGAATCTACAGATCACTGCAAATGACCTGCTGAAAAGTTTAGCTGACACTGGAGTAAATGTCCACAGGTCCACAGTACAATAGTGCATGGAGAGTTGTCAGAAATAAACCTTTTTTACGACCTCATAACAAAAATCATCATCTAAAGTATGCAAAACAAAATCTTGATAAGCCTGGAATAAAGTGCTTTGGACTGATGAAACAAAAATTGAACTGTTCAGCCACAACTACACAAGATACATTTGGCAAAAAAAGATGAAGCATTTGAAGAAAAGGACGCCTTGCCAATTGTTAAGCATGAGGATGGGTCTATTATGTTTTGGGATTGTGTGACAGCCAGCAGCACAGAAAATATTATGCAGGTGGAAGGAATATTGGATTCAACTAAATACCAACATATCCTCGAAGCTAATGTCCCATAATCAGTGAAAAACTTGAGGCTGAAGAGTTTGGATTTTTCAGCAAGAACAATGATCTAACACTTATCTCAAAATGAACCAGGAGATATGTACAGGAAAGAATGATGAAGGTTTTGGACAAGCATTCACAGACCCCAGACTTGAATATAATAAAAATTCTGTGGGGAGATCTCAGAATTGCAGTTCATGTAAGAAGACTCAAAAATGCATCTATGCTAGAAGAGTTTTGCAAGGAAGAGTGCAAAAAATTCCAAAAGCAAGAATACAAAGACTTAGGGCCTCATTTTCAAGCAAATTAGTCATTTGGTATTCAGGGGGCGGAGTTGGGGCGGAGCATATGTAAAGCGGGAACCTGTGTATCGTGTGCGGCGAAACAACCGCAGTGGTAGCGCGGCTGCTATCGCGGATTTTAACTCCAACTCCAAGTTATGGACTGCGCTACGGGCCAGAAAAGGATTATCACCATCCACGGTAGTTCCGGACGGGGGGGGGGAGAGAGAGAGAGAGAGAGAGAGAGAGAGAGAGAAGAGAGAGAGAGAGAGAGAGAGAGAGAGAGAGAGAGAGAGAGAGAAGAGAAGAGAGAGAGAGAGAGAGAGAAGAGAGAGAGAGAGATGAGCGGCCTTACTATAGTGCCTATGCCCCTACATAGGTATTTGAATCCCTATGGGAGGGCTACCTACTAACTCGGGGTGGGGATTAGGTATGAGTGTCGGGGGTTGGGGGCCACTTTTGCATTCCACATGAGACCTACTGACAGAACAGTGGTCTCTAGTGCAGATTTGCTGGCCGTCAGAGTGAGGACGCTCACACCAAGAAGTGGTTTGGGCAACGTTCTCTCCACCTAGCTTGATGGACACTCTACCTGGGCAACAACATGCTAGGTGGAGAAAATGTTGGCCAACATTGTATGCAGAGATATCTCATGCAGATTCACCGTGGGTAGTCTGAAAACCAGACCAGTTTATGGCACTTGAGGCCTGGAGTTGCTTACCCTGATGTAGAGCATATATTGTATATAGTTGTGGAATCTTATTAATACACAATTTTAACTTGCATTTTACTATTATGTATGTTTTGTTTTGTAAGTTGCCTGGGTAACTTGCTTGACAAGTGGTATATAAATTTCAAGAAATTAAATAATGAAGGTTGTGTTAACAGTCTTTGGTTCCTGGTTATATACTGTTCTTATGAATTCCCATCATGCCACATTTCAAACTCTGGCCTGGATTTATCAAAATGATAGACCATGTTTTTTGTGAGTGAGAGAGAGAGAGAGAGAGCACCTAGCCAAAATGCCCTCACCCTAGATAGGTATTTGTATCTCTATGGGAGGCCCACCTAGTAACTCGAGGTGAGGTTTAGGTATTAGCGTAGGGGGTTAGGGACATTCAAAGTGAGACATACGAACAGAACAGTGCTCTCATGTGAAGATTTGATGACCCTCGGAGTGAGGAAACTCACCCAAAGATGAGATTGGTGCAATGTTCTCCCAGCCTAGCTTGATGTTACCCAAGTAGAGCGTCCAGGTAGAGAGCCCCTGCGCTAATACCTAAACCTCACCTCGAGTTACTAGGTGGGCCTCTCATAGGGATACAAATACCTATCTAGGGTGAGGGCATTTTGGCTAGGTCCTCTCTCTCTCTCTCTCTCTCAACCCACTCCTCCTCTTTTTCAGATTTGCATTGCACCATACATTATGGTGCTATCGCATGCGATAAGCCCTTAACGCATACGAAAATGCCTTATAGCATTTTGATAAATGATCCTATCTGTCCTCTATCACTTCTGCCTCCAAACCACGTCCAAAATCTTGGTTTCACAACGGGACATCCAGGAAGCAGGGTTTTTTGTTTTTTTTATACTAAAAAGAAACCCATTCAAGATTCAGTCACCACAGGCAACAAAGCTCAAAGCTTTATCAGTGTAATGATATCAAGTTTTAAGCTTTATAGTTCCACCTATGGACCCAGAGAATCTCTTCTTCATTCTGGGAGATTTCCTTGTAGAAGGGAGGTTGAGGATTGTTGTAAACCACTGGCCTATTGGAATTTCAGGTGAGCACTACAGCAACCGAGACAAAAAACAACAACAAAACTAGAAACCATGACAAGAATGGAGGTGTAGAGTTGATCTGCAGGGGGATCAGTAAAGGACTGCAGTCTTTGCTTCAAAGTGATATATTAATGCATTAATGAGAAAATGCAAAAGTAAAAAATGGAAAACTAAACTTTTTAACTGATTCGCATGCACAGTCACCATTCCCTCTCTCCTGTGGGAGCAACGACAAAACATGCATGCAGATCATGTTCTTTTACTCTTTTAGATTAAACAATTTTTTTATTGAGCATAAACAGAGAAAAACATACAACCAGGGAGGTTCGTAAACTTGAACCTTCCCAGAACATCGATGTATGTGTACAAAGTAGCATATAGCTCCTATACAATTTTCTCCCCCCCACAGCCGAACATCCCTCCCTCCCCCCGCCTCCACCCACCCTCCTGAATCAGCGCACCCCTTCCCCCTTATCCCCAAGCGTCTTGGATTTATATTATCAAGTCACACATACACTGCTAGGCTGGGAAGCCAAACATACAGTACATTAAGTACATTAAGAAATAATTGGCAGATAAATGTGCCGTCAGGCATTTAGGATCAAGCTTCTCACTCCGTGGGGGAGAGATTGTAAGTAAACATTCCTAAACTTTAAGAATCTACAACGATGTAACGGTGACGTTCTAGATGCTAAATTTTCCATCTGCCGCAACGTATGAAAAGCATTCCTTCACATCCAGTAGGAGGGTGTTACTGTGGTTTTCCAATGCAGCAAGATCAGTTTTTCCCCCCACAAAGCAGGCCTTCTGAATTAGCAAACGAGACTCCGCCCCACAAACCACTGAGGGGGGTATACAATCAAACAAAAGAGCTGTGTGTGAGAGGGGAACAGAGACGCCCAGCAATGCCTCCAGATAAGCCGTGATACCGGCCCAATAACGGCGAATTCTAGGGCAGCCCCAAAATGAGTGAGACAAAATGCAGGAATCCACACAACATTTTGCACATTGACTTGTCTCCCTCAAGCTTGCCCTACAAAAGAGTTTCGGCAACAAATATGCCCTCCACAAAAATTTATATTGCATCTCCCGGCGGGGGGGGGGGGGGGGGGGTGCAGTCCTGGGCCACCTTTCTTTAAGTAGTTTTGCTGAAATCATCAGATTGGGATTCCCTACATGTCATGGCTAATTCAGTCCTGCTTGTTGACAAAGAAAGCAAGTTTGCTTATCGTAAATTGGTTTCTCTGTAGAGAGCCGAATGAATTAGCCATGCATAATACATGCCCATCTCTCTGGAAAGTACTGAGCTAAACCCAAGCTCTAAAATCAACTGAAGGGCTCATAAGGTATTGCCTGAGCGGGAAGTCCCACAAATGCTCCTTAGAACAAAAGCTGTATGAGCTAGGAGAGAAAGATCCATTTGGCGCCATTGGATGATGTCACCCACTTTTCATGGCTAATTCACTCTGCTGTTTATGGAGAACCCCATTTATGGTTAGCAAACTTGCTTTTTCCTATAGACCCAAAATAGGAAAACCCCTTTAGTACATCTGGCCTTTGATATCTAGTGGATAAAAAGTCAAAGAGAGACTATTAGTTCTAAAAAAAGGTTCTGATTATGTTGTAATTTTTAAATAGCCTGCATAGCTGCAAATTATATGAGTTTGTAATTTGTGAGCCAATCTGTGTATAATTTGTACAGATTTTCAAAGAAACTACCAGTGGTGTTTTTTTTTGAAAATCAGTGTAAAGCAGTGGTTCTCATCCCAGTCCTCAGGACACACCCTGCCAGTTGTCCACAATGAATATACATGGTACAGATTTGTATATGGTGGAAGAGGTGTAACGTAATAAAAGTGGCTGTGTGCTTTGTTACTTCTCTTTTGTGCTGGTGGCTGAGGTGGAAAACTGTGCATATACTTGCCTCTAGGATTTCCTCCTCACTGCTCATCTAAAAGTGCATGTACCATAGAAATAGTGTGTACTTTTTGGAGGACAAGCTGGATGACAGTCTTTAAATGTGGGTGACATCATCTGATGGTGCCTGGCCCAGAACTTTTTACTTATTTATTTATTTAGTACATTTATATTCCGCTACACCCAATAGATTTGATCAGTGCACTTCCAGCACTAGAAAGTGTAAACTGTATGTAGTTTATGCTTCCAGTGCAGTTTATGACAGAAACTGTGTTGGATCTCACCAGGAGTAGGTTAGTTCAGACCTCGGTCCCAGCAGGGATTTTTGGGGGTGGGGAGTGGGTCTGGGAGCAGATTTACATTGCAGGGGTGGGGGGAGGTGCTGGCAGTAGCAATATATTTTAAGCTGAAGAAGGAGCTTGTTGAGGAGGAGGGCCAGCAGCAGACCCTGGAACATTTTTGGCATTTAGGAGGGGATGTGGGGTAGTGGGGTGCAAGGCCCGATAGGAAATCTGTGCAATTTGGAGGGGGGAGGGAGGAAATTGGGCCATAGTCCCCTTTAGTTTTGGGTTTTTTTTAAATTTCAGAGTGCTACTTAACTAGATATCTTTTGAAGCTATCCGGATAAATAACAAGTTATCTAGCCACACAAGACTGGATATCTCAAAAACCTAAACTCCTGTATTCAAACAAAGCTGGTTATGTTTTTAAGTTATCTGGCTACATGTAACCGGATAACTTTAAGCAAGTATATTCAGCAGAACATTTATCCAGCTGAATGTACAAGACAAGTTATCCAGCTACCATTAGCAGAATAACTTGTCCACTACCTGGCTTACTGAAAAGCAGAGTATAAATCAAGTAAATATAAATAAATAGCCTAGGTGGGAGATTACACAAGCTTAGATGATAGTGGCATAGAATCTGGCAGGTGAGGAGAATGGCCTTGTGGACAGATTGAGTCGGGTCCAGGAACCCCACAAATGGTCCCTGGACCGAAGAGTAGCAAACTAGTATTCCGTGAATGAGGCACACTTGTGGTAAATCTGTTGCCTATCCTCTAGAATAGGAAGGTCACACTCTTCTGTTCCACAAAAGGGATTCAAGGCAAATTAACCTCGGATGTGTTTGCCCTCGATTGGGGTGAAGGTCTGCTGTATGCGTTTCCTCAGATTCCACTCATAGTGAAGTCTTTGGAAGAGAAGAAAGGGGATCCATTAATTCTCATATCCCTTTTTGGCCGAGACAGAGTTGGTTCCTGCTCCTGCGGGAGATGTCATCAGGGTTCTGATCATACTGAGGAATTTTTCAGCTCTCATTACTCAGGATCAAGGGCAGTTGTGGTATCCCAGCAACAGGTCCTTTGCTCTCACAGTCTAGATGTCAGGAGGATAACTCTGCAACCTCTAGATCTCTCTCAGAGAATGTGTCTCATGTTCTGCTAGCTTCAAGGAAGGAATCCTATGGACTAAAATGGAGGAGGTTTGCCCTGTGATGTGAGCAAAAGCCCTTGCACCTTTTTCCTGTGCCGCACAAAACAGCTTAATTACTTTTTACATTTGTCCAAGTCAGGTTTCAAGACCAACTCAGTAAGAGTTCATGTCTATTTAGTTGGTGCTAATCACTAACATGTAGACGTTAGACTCACCTCTGTACAGCCTTTGATTGTCCGGATCATGTGGAGACTGCTTCATTTGAAGCCTTCCATCAGGCCTCCTGCTCTGTCCTGAGACCTCAGTGAGGTACTGACCCAGGTGATGCATGTTCCCTTTGAGCCACTGTGCTCCTGTGATCTGAAGTACCTGACCTGGAAGGTCATACTTTTGGTTGTGGTGCCTCAGTGTGTGGGGTAAGTGAGCTCCAGGCTCTAGTAACTTGCCCACCTTATACCAAGTTTTATCATGATATCGTAGTTCTGCGTGGCCATCCTGTTCCTGCCTAAGGTAGTATCTGACTTCAATCTTAACTAGTCAGTTGTCCTTCCAACATTCTTTTCTAGGCCACATGTTCACAAAGGTGAACAAGCACTGAACATTGTGGATTACAAAAGAGCCTTGGCCTTCTATCTGAAGCTGACTGAAGACCATAGAAAGTCCACCAAATTTTTTGTTTCTTTTGACACCCTCAAACTGGGGTTTGCTGTTGCCAAACATATTCTTTACAATTGACTTTCAGATTGCATCTCCTGTTATGCCCAGGTGGGCCTGAATCTGATGGGTTATGTCGAGACTCACAGAGCCATGGCAGTGATGGTGTCTCACCTAAGATTGGTCTCCATGGAGGAGATCTGCAAAGCTGTGACGATGAGTTCTCCCCACACATTCACATCACACTATTGTTTAGACAGACATCCAATGTGACAGTAAGTTTGGCCAGTCTGTCTTGCAGAATTATTTCGAGGTATAGAATCCAACTCCATCTCTCAAAGAGCCAATTGTTATTTGTTCCAGACCTGTTGCCATCAAAAACAGTTGTTTTGTTTCCCCTTTTTTATTCTGTGCAATCTGTAGTTAGGGATTCCACTTTTGTGAAGACTACCATCCTGCTTATCCTTGGAGAATATAAAATTGCTTACTTATAACAGGTGTTCTCAGCAAGATGTCAGTCCTCATGAAAACTGCCTGCTTCCTGCTGGAGTAGGCTTCTCCGAATATAAGCTGAAAAAGTAGACTAGGGGACATGTGGTATCATGCCAGCCTGCCCAAGCTCAGTAGGGCACAGTCAGAATTCTAGAAACTTTGACATAAAAGTTTGGGCCAGGCTCCACCAGATGAAGTCACCTACTTGTGGGCACTGACCTCCTGCTGTCCTCAGAGAACACCTGTTACAGATGAGCAACTATGCTTTCTGGCAAGCTAGAGGGTGCCATTTTACCCAAGTGAAGTGCTATTTACCTGAGTAAATTGGATTTGAAAATTGTCCTCCCCATTTCCACATAGGATAGAAACAGGGTTGTCTTTAATCTGGTGTAAACTGGGTGGTGAAAAGAGGTTTGGTAAGGTGCTGGGTGGGTGGGAAGGTTGGGACTGGTGTGGCAGCAGGGTAGAGGGGAGGGAGAAGAGGGACCATTGCACTATAATTTTGGCTAAGGGATAGCAGAGTTGCTTACCTGTAACAGGTGTTCTCACAGGACAGCAGGATGTTAGTCCTCGCATGTGGGTAATATCATCAGGATGGAGCCCAGTCATGGAACACTTTCTAGAACTTTGACTGGCACCACTGAGCATGCCCAGCATGATACCAACCCTGCATCCAGTAGGGATCCCCCTTCAGTCTCGTTTGTAGTAAGATCGAGCGAAAAATAAAATAAGAAAACGTAACGGACCTAACTCCGCGGGGTGGCGGGCAGGTTCGGTGAGGACTAACATCCTGCTGTCCTGTGAGGACACCTGTTACAGGTAAGCAACTCTGCTTTCTCACAGGACAAGCAGGATAGTAGTCCTCACATGTGGGAGATTAGCAAGCTACAGGATGCCCGAATGTGATAGCCAAAATACCTAATGATGTGCAACAGGCACAACAAGTGAGGTAGTTTTGGTGAATTGGGCAGCCTGATCATCTTCCTGGGTCATAGGAAGGAGTTGGGATATTAGATGGAATCCTGTCTACCAGCTTTGTCAAGGCAGTAATGAGCTGCAAAGGTATGGAGGGAGCTCCATGAGGCAGTCCTACAGATGTCCACAAGAGGAACGTCACGGAGGTGAGCCACTGACGTTGCCATTTCTCTTACAGAGTGTGCTTTAACATGGTTTTGAAGAGGAAGACCTGCTTGGTGATAGCAAAAGGAAATGCAATCTGCTAGCCAGGTGGAAATGGTCTGTTTCCCTACCGGAGTACCCAATTTGGCTTTATAGAAAGAGACAAATAATTGAGTGGATGTCCTGTGGGCTGCAGTACGATCTAAATAAAAAGCAAGAGCACGTTTGCAGTCCAGGGAGTGGAGAGCTCGCTCACCTGGTTGTGAGTGAGGTCTGGGAAAAAAAGGTTGGAAGAGTTATACATTGATTTAAATGAAATTCAGAGACCACCTTTGGCAGGAATTTAGGGTGAGTATGGAGTACTACGCGGTTGTGAAGGAACCTAGTGTAAGGTGCATAGGTGACTAATGCATGTAACTCTCTGACCCTGCGAGCGGATGTAATAGCTATGAGAAAGATCACCTTCCAAGTGAGATGGCGAAGCTCGCAGGAATGCAAAGGCTCAAAGGGAGGCTTCATAAGTTGTGCTAGATCAACATTAAGGTCCCAGGTAGGAACTGGAGGAAGTAGGGGAGGTTTAAGGTGCAGTAAACCCCTCATGAAGCGAGCCACGAGCGGTTGTGTTGATATCGTGGTATTGTCATTACCTTTGTGATAAGCTGCGATAGCACTAATGTGTACTCGAATAGAGAAGTCTGTAATCCAGATTCTGAAAGATGTCAAAAGTAGTCCAGGAATTTTTCTAGGGAACAGGAAAAGGTCTATTTCCTTTGTCTCACACATGAGGAAAATCTTTTCCATTTTGCATGATATGATCTTCTGGTAGAAGGCTTTCTTGAAGCTACGAGGACTTGTGAAACACCGTCGGATAGATTTAAAGCTTGCAAAGTCAAGCTTTCAATATCCAAGCTGTCAGGGATAGTGATTGGAGGTTGGGATGACGCAGTAGACCGTTGTTCTGAGTTATTAGCATTGGGTCTGTGCCCAGGCGAATGGAACATTGAACTGATAGGTCACGAAGAATGGGAAACCATACCTGACGTGGCCAGTGAGGGGCTATGAGAATCATTGTCCCTTTGACCTGCCGTAACTTCACGAGAGTCTTGCTGATGAGTGGAAGTGGAGAGCAAGCATAGAGGAGACTCATTGACCATGAGCGGGCAAAGGCATCCTGTGGGGAGCTTCGTGGCTGCGGTGCAGAGAGTAGAAAGTCATTACTTTGCGGTTGTGTATTGACGCAAATAGGTCTACTTGCGGATGGCCCAACTAGTGAAATATACGTTCTGCTACCATTGGGGTTCAGGGACCATTCGTGGGGATGAAAAGTGCGGCTGAGATTGTCTGCCATCACGTTGTCTACGCCTGCTAGATAAGTCACCTTCAGCAATATGGAGTGGGAGATAGCACAGGCCCAGATCTGTGCTGTCTCCTGACACAGTAGATAAGATCCTGTGCCCCCTTGTTTGTTTAGATACCACATTGCAACCTGATTGTCGGTTTGTGTGAGGACCACTTTGTTCGATAGGCAATCCTGAAAAGCAGAAAGGGCATATCAAATTGCATGGAGTTCTAGAAAATTTATCTGATGGTTCGACTCCGCCTTGGTCCATAAACCCTGGGTCTGGAGATTGTGGACGTGAGCTCCCCAACCCAGGGTAGATGCATCTGTGGTTAGAATAATTTTGGATTGTGAAGGCTGGAAAGGTAGTCCTAGAAGGAGATTGGACTCCTGTATCCACCAGTTCAGGGAGAGACGTAACTGATTGGTGACATGGATAATGTGAGACATCTTTTGACTTGACTGGGACCATTGGGATTTTAAAGTCCATTGAGACACCCTCATGGCTAAGCGAGCCATAGGAATTACATGAACTGTGGATGCCATGTGGCCCAGTAAGGTCAAGAGGTGACGAGCTGTAGTGGTCTGGTGAGATTGAAGGAATCTTGCCATGATGGATAAGGATTGTGCCCTGGACTGTGGGAGGAACGCTTTTGCCTGGAGAGTGTCGAGATCTGCTCCTATGAACGAAATTTTTTGAGATGGAGTCAGATTGGATTTGGGGTAGTTGATAAGGAACCCCAGTGATTGGAGCAGATCGATTGTGCAACGGAGTGACTGAGATGCTCCCCTTTGAGTCGGAGCCCTTGTAAGCCAATCGTCTAGGTATGGATAGATGTGGATGTTGTTTTTCCTTAAATGGGCTGCTATGACTGCCAGGCATTTTATGAAGACCGTTGGGGCTGATGCCAGTCCGAATGGTAGTACATGATACTGAAAATGAGACTGTCCTACTTTGAACCTTAGGTATTTGCGATGAGGCGGGTATATCACGATGTGTGCATAAGCCTCCTGAAGGTCCAGAGAGCAAAGCCAATCTGTTCTTTGAATCAGTGGGAGCAAGGTTCCTAAGGTTACCATTCTGAACTTTTCTTTACTGAGATATTTGTTTAGGGCACGCAAATCCAAAATAGGACGAATGCCTCCTGATTTTTTTGGGATCAGGAAGTAGCGGGAGTAGAACTATTGGATTGTAGAAGGGTCAAGAGTTCCGCTTCGAGAAGCAGGGAGTGACTGGATTTGTGAGAGGAGGGGATAAGTCGTTCAGCGGTACAGTGAGAAAGTTTAGATGGGACCCTTGGTTTATTACAGAGAGTGCCCACTGATCTGTCGTGATGGTATGCCATAGAGTAGAGAAGAGGAACAAGTGGCCCTCCACTGGAATGGCATAGGAAGGAAGAGATTGGCTGTTGCGCTCTAGAAGAGAGTCAAAAACCCGAATCTTGCCCTGTTTTTGGTGTTCTAGTCTGATGAGTCTGTCCTCTTTGGGGAGGTTTAGACTGTCGAGGATAAGATTGCGGTGGATAACACCTTCTGGTTTTACATTGAAACCGTCGAGGATCTCGTTTGAAAGATCGCTTTGTAGTGGAAGGATAATCTGGAGGAAGAGCAGACAGCTGATGTAAGGTGTTGTGTTGGTCTTTTAACTGTGCAACTGTTTCTTGGATTTTGGTACCAAATAAGTTATCACTAGTACATGGCAGGTCTGCAAGATAATCCTGAACCTCTTGTCACAAGTCAGAGGATTTAAGCCATGCCCAACGTCGTGCACTGATGCCTGCTGCAGAAACCCTGGAGGCGGTGTCAAAGATATCATAGACTGCTCTTATCTCTTGCTTACCAGCATCTAAACCCTTGAGGAGGATGTTGTTAAGTCCTTCCTGGTATTCATCAGGTAAAGATTCAGAATACTCTTGTACTCTCTTCCAGAGATTCCTGGAGTACTACTGAGTCATATATAGCTGGTATGCTGCAATGTGAGCAATGAGCATTGAGCCATGGAAGACCCTTCTTCCGAAGGTGTCTAAGGATTTCTGTTCCTTACCTGGAGGTGCTGATGAATGAGGTCTGGCCTTTTTAGATTTCTTTTGGGCCGACTCCACAACTACTGACTGGTGAGGTAGTTGAGATTTTTGGAAACCTGGAGCTGATTGTACCAAATAGTTAGCATCAGCTTTCCTATTCACAGGAGGAACTGAGCCAGGATGCTCCCAGTTATGGTTTAAAAGGTCCAGTAGTACTTCATGAACAGGAACTGCCATGACCTCCTTGGGTGCATCCACGAATTGTAGTACTTCAAGCATTTTATGCCTGGCATCCTCTTCTGTTTGCAAATCAAAGGGAATTGTCTCGGACATTTCCTTAATGAAATTTGCAAAAGTCAAGTCTTCAGGTGGGGAATGTCGACGTTCATCTGGAGGTGAAGGTTGTGAAGAAAGATCATCTGAACCATCAGTGTCAGGAGAATCAACTCCCCATGGATCATAAGGGTGGTCACCTGCACCTCCAGGACCTTGATTGGTGTGGAGGTGGAAATCCAGCCAGACCTAGAGGTGGCACCAATGGAATTTGAGGGGGCACCGATGGAAGTCGAGGTGGCATCGATAGAGGCACCGAAGATGGTGAGGGCATCGATGTCATTGGTGTTTTTGAAGGCTGGTGCGATTGTACGACACCCAATGGTCCTGGTGTTGGTTTGGGCATCGGCCGATCCGGTTCCTCGTCCGAGGATAAAGGTATCGGCATTGGTGTTGGTGGCTTTGCAGGAGCCGATGGCACAGCTGGAACCGCAGGAAGAGCACTAATTAACAAGTACAGTCTTTCTAGAAGAGGAGCTAGCATCATTAACGTGGGATCAGGCATCGACATGGGGACCGGTGGAGACTGGAATGATTGTAAAGCCTGAAGCACCGCCTCTTGGACAATCCTGTCCAATTCCGCCCGAGAAGCCGGCATGGGGGGCACAGCTACTGGGGGTGGAGGCTGGGAAGGCATAGCCGGAGGTTCCACCGATGGTGGTGAAGTTCCGGATCCCAGCACCGATACCGGTGGGGAACGCCTTGGTGCCCTGAGCCCAGACGGGGATGGGGCCTCGTCTCCTCAGGGCTTTTTAGTTGGTGGCTCCGTTGCCGATGTCTGGCTTTCCAATTCCTACATTGGAGGAGACACTTCGTCGATGACGGTGTCGCTGCTTCTCTCGATGATCGGCCCGCTGTTTGGCATCGAAGACGAAGATGTCAATGTTTTGGAACGGGAAGAAGAAGGCGAGTGGATGTCACCGGTGGATTTTTGCCGTTTAAGCTTCGGTGGCGACGGAGTCTTCGAGGATAGGGGGCTTTGACTCGATCCCGGTTTAGTAGAAGTCGATGGAGAGACCTTAAAAAGGAGTTCCATCTTCTCCAAACGGGCCCGCCAGCCTTTTGGAGTCATTTGTGAATAGCTTGTGCACTGTTACATGTCATGAACGGGTCCAAGACAGAGTACGCACACATTGTGCGGGTCTGCGATAGACATAGTTCTTGGGCACTCGGGACACTTACGGAACCCGGTGGCCATGATTTTTTAAAAAAATAAACGGTCGTGCGGTCGATGACCGTCGGATACCGTGAGAGAAAAATGTCCGGGAACCGACCGAAAAATGACAGGAAGAGACTTACCGGCATCGACGATGGTTGGTGGTTGATGGGGGACCCCCAGGATAGGGAAAAATACAAATTTAAGTTTAATTTCCGTGAGGAAAATTTATGAGGTAAACTCACAGAGCTCCAAGATCTGCGAGGCTACTGCTGCTCGGACAAAAAGAGACTGAAGGGGGACCCCTGCTGGATGCAGAGTTGGTATCATACTGGGCATGCTCAGTGGTGCCAGTCAAAGTTCTAGAAACTTTGACAAAAGTGTTCCGTGATTGGGCTCCATCCTGATGATGTTACGCACATATGAGGACTACCATCCTGCTTGTCTCGTGAGAAGGGGCAGGGTGGGAAGAGGCAGGCAAGCAGACCCAGTCCTATTTAATTTGAAAAATTTGTCTAGAGGGGCATGGGTGGGGGAGGGTTTTGGGATGGCAGAGTCTATTTGTCTGACATTGGGTGGGGGTTGGGGAATCAGGCTACCAGACCTTTGAATCAGAATTTTATTTTTAGAAGGGATCATCAGTTAACCAGCTATATTCTTTTGAATGTATCCGATTAAGCTTACATAAATCCCGATAACTTTTACTTAACTGGGGATACTCAAAAGATGACTGGTTAGGTTTAAGCCAGATAACTTTATTCTGGGATATTCATGGGATGTTTGTCCTACTGTGTTACGTTCGGCAACCCATGAGTTACCCCATTGGACCGCCGCACTCACCCCCGGTCCTACGAGGCGGGTGTCCCGTGTCCCAGTATGGGGACTGATGTTCGGCCTGCTGCACTGCCGTGCATGCCAGGGCCGGTACGGTATGCGGCTCTTCACGTCAGGGCATCCCTTGTGCGGGCCACCCTCGACTCTCTCTGCCCTTCCCCCCTTTTGGTGCGCGCAAGGGACAGCCTGGCCTCTTAAAGGGCCAACTGCATGGGGATGGGCCCTGAAGTCCATGGCCCTTACTGTTGACCTCATCAAGCCTGAGACTATTTAAAGCCAGGCCCTGCCTTCAATCAGGGCCTTGGCAACAGGTCCTACTCTCTGAGTGTGTGTTGCTGTGTTCTACCCATTCCTAAGTTCCTGCCCGTTCCTAAATTCCTGCCCGCTCCTGAGTTCCTGCCTGCTCCTCGCCCATGGTTCCGCTGTTCCTGGCTCCCTGTTCCTTGGATGGTCTTCTCGGTTTCAACTTCGGCTTTGCTTCCTGGTTTCTCCCTGTCTGCTGCCCGTCCTGACCTTTGGCTTGTTCCCGGCTTCTCTGAGTCCGCTGCCTGCCCTGATCCCTGGCCTGGTTTCGCATCCAGCCTGCTCTCCGCTTGCCCTGACGTCTGGACTGCCCATGGTGCTTCTGTCCTCAGCCAGCCTCGACCTTGCCAGGTTCTTGTGGCCTGGTTTGGCCTCTGTTGGAAACAGGATGCTGGGCTTGATGGACCCTTGGTCTGACCCAGCATGTCAATTTCTTATGTTCTTATGTTCTTAATCTACGAGTGTCTGTTTTCTTCCGCTATCAGCATGGCCTGGACCATGTATCTTGGTGTGTATTGGACATCCAAAATGTTTTTTTTCAAAGAATTAAAAAAAACAAAACCCAATTCTGCTTTATTTGGTTCCTCCTACATAGTATCGCTACAATTCTATTAGGAGGAATCACTGAAAGCAGGATTTTTCTATTTTTTCAATGCTCCCTTGAATGTGGCATACCTTTACACTAGGCCCGGGCTGGCGTAAAATTTGCCGTATTGCAAGGGCGCTTTGGCCGGGCGGAAAATTTATTGGATCACGCAGATTAGCTAATAGCCTCATCTACATTAATTTCCATGTGATGCACGCTATTAGCTATGCTTCGATTTGGATGTGCGTTATGGTTGCGCTAATCCTCGCATTGAATCGGGGGTTATGGACGCATGTCCAAAACGTGCATCCAATCGCATATTAAACTATGTGCAGTGGCTAGAGCATGGTATTGCATCGGTCCAAATGTTAAGTTCTATCTTAGGAGTTACCGCCCAGGAGAGAGATCTAGGCGTCAAGGTGGATAATACATTGAAATTGTCTCCTCAGTGTGCTGTGGCGGTCATAAAAGGAAACAGAATATTAGGAATTATTAGGAAGGGAATGCAAATAAACGGTGATTGTCATAATGCCTCTGTATCACTCCATTGTGAGACTACACCTTGAATACTGTGTGCAATTCTGGTCGCCACATCTCAAAAAAGATACAGTTACACTGGAGAAAGTTCAGAGAAGGGTGACCAAAATGATAAGAGGCATGGAACAGCTCTCCTATGAGGAATGGCTAAAGAAGTTAGGGCTGTTCAGTTTGGGAAGTGATGGCTGAGGTAGGGATATGATAGAGGTCTACAAAATCATGAAAGGATTTGAAGAAGTTAATGTAAATCGGTTATTTACTCTTTCAAATAATAGAAGGACTAGGGGGCACTCCATGAAATTAGCAAATAGCTCATTTAAAACAAATCAAATAAAATTCTTTTTCACTCAGTGCATAGTTAAGCTCTAGAATACATTTCCAGAGGATGTGGTTACAGTAGTTAGTATAGCTGGGTTTAAAAAAGGTTTGGATAAGATCATGGAACAGAAGTCTATAAACTGATATTAGTCAATAAGCAATAGTAGCTTGAGATCTGTTTAATGTTTGGGTACTTGCCAGGTACTTGTGACTTGGATTGACCACTGTGGAAATAGGATTGACCTTTGTTCTGACCCAGTTTGGCATATCTTATGTTCTTATTTATAATGCCTTCTGTGGGATTTGAATTTAAGTACTTTTATATTTTTTGTATTTTCTTATGTGTTTATGATTAATTGTACACTATTGTCCCACAGATTGATGGTATATAAAATAAATAAACACATAAAGTATATTTTTATAAATTACTGTACATTTGGGTCCTAGTTTTTCATACTATTTAATGTTGTTAATGCTTCAAAATGATTTATTTCTGCTCTCCCTCTGGTTTATTTAGAATGTTTGTTTTTAAAAATAAGGAGATAAATCATTGGTATGATACTCAAAATGTAAATATTTGTCTATACGTTGTCTATACATTTGATCCCTAAAAAATTCCATGCCTCAAATTGGCTAAAAAAAAGCAACCACAATATTTTCTACAACCAAAAAGCAAAAGATAGTGGTGTGCCAATCACATATCAAATAATATTTGACATTGATCAATGTCTACCATAAATATACAAAACTTCTAAATTTTGTTAATCATATTACAATAATTTTTTAATCTTTAATATTCAGTTCCCTAATGGACAGAACACCAACACACAGACAAATACACACAACACCGACACAGAAAAAAACTTTCAAAACACAAATATCACCCACAAAAAATATTTACTATAACTGTATTAGACTTCAAGCCTAAAAACAAACATATAAGATAGAAACCGAACAGTCTTGTCCACGTGAATTTAAAAAAGAATTGAATCGTGGTGAATTATAACATGAGATTGATTTGTTGTGTAAAAATTGTACTTATATAATGTTGGATTTGCAAATATACAAAGAATCCTGCCTCCTAAACCAGTGTTCCTTAACACAAAACTCAAATGGCTCTATCCTTTATCAAATTCATAAATGAGCCCTGAAAACCCATAACCCCCCCCACCCCCCCCCCCCCCCCCCCCCCCCCCCCCCCCCCCCCGAGACCCTTTCTCTGCATCTTACCCAACAAGTAGACGATCTGTTACTTTCTCTGCACACACTCCTCCAGCATTACAATCCACTTCCATATATTAAGACTGGATCTCTATTGAATACAAACAAATTGTGCAGGTGAAATGAGCGAGGGCAAGATTTATTTTAATTTATTTTTGATAACTTTAGCAAAAAATTGTATGCCTTTATTTAGCAAAGAAATGGGTCTGTAGGAACTGAGATTAGTTAAAACTTGACCAGCTTTAGATAGGATTGTGATTATCGCTCCTTGCATAGATTGAGTCATTCATTTTTGGTTGATCATTTCAACAAAAAGAGTCTTAAATGGTTCAGTAATCTAAGGACATCAGCATTTAATCCATCCGGCCCTGGAGACTTAAACTGAGGCAGGGAGCAAATTACCTACATTATTTCTTCTATTTTAAGTGGTTCATTGAGTTTTTGTAAATGCAGTTGTGACTTCTGAGGAAGAGCTAGGCCCACCATAAATTCCTCCTTCAGCCCATGATCCTCCAACTCTGCACTATACAGATGGTTATACAAATTATGAACTACATCACAAATTTCTTTGGGGGATTTCACTAAGTGACCATCCATATTTTTTTATAAGTGGAATAACGTAGAAGCTGATTGCATCTTGTTTCCCAGATTTATTAACGTAAAGAAAGAACTTATGCTTTAAAGTTTACAATGAAAACTCTGTGCTTCGATATAATATATTATTTAGCAAATGCTGCAGTTCAATAAGCTTCTTCCTAGTTATCTCTGAAATGTCTTTGCTCATGTCTTTTTTTATTCATTCAATTTCTTTTCGAATTATATAATCTTCTTATTCATTCTTTACGCTTAGCTATAATACAACTAATAATTTCCCCTCTTAAAACTGCCTCTGCGGTTTCCCAGCCTAAAATAGATTCCTTCAAATGTTGAATGTTATGCTGTGCATACAGTTCCCACTTTTTGGCAATAAAATCTTTAAAGTCTTTTTTGTGAACAGATCTCAGCATAACAGTTTATGCTTTGTGGGAGTAACTGAGAACATACTAGACTCTGATTTAGTAAATACACTGGAATCTGATTTAGTAAATACGCCAGAGTCTGTTTCCAAAAACTGGACAGGTAACAGGCGCATGGTCTGATATGACTAGGGCCTCAATATTTAGCGTAGTAACCTTAAAGAAGAAGGATTAAGATATTAATATGTAAATGATCCGTGATTGTGTTTTGTGGGCCCTAGATATCTGAGTAAAATTTCTGTTCAAAGGATTAAGTAATCTCCATACATTTAAAACTGCCAAAGGCTTACCTAAAAATAGAATGACTTTATCTGGTCCCATAGGCTTTTGCAAGGAACCAGGAAGAGATTTGTCCAGTCCAGGATCCACCACATAAAGTCTCCCCCAATAACTATGAGATGTTTTCCTAAAGATAAAATACAAATGCAATCTGCACCAAAAAAGTGAACAGCTGTTAGGTAGATCTAGTATAACAGATCTACCATACGATTTCCCCAGAAGTATTATAAATCTACCTCCAGCATCCCGAAATGGATTTCTCCAATTGAAAGGCAACATTCTTATGTACTAAAATAGCTACACCGCAGTTTTTATATTTACCTGAGGCAAAAAAAACCAAAAACACTTGAGAAACTCATTTACATTTAATATGCTCCAAATTTGTGAGATAAGTTTCTTATAAGAAGTCTAGTTGTACCTTTAGTTCCCCTAAATTTGACAGAATTTTTTCTCTTTCTACTGGAGCATGGAGACCAGCAATATTCTGTGTTACATATTTAAGGTGGGTCATCTTTTTCCATGTACCACAATGATACTAACACCTGATTCACTGCCCCCCAGTTCAGGCAGCAGCAACATTGCAACCAGCATGTTGCGCAACAGCTTTTCATAGGAATAGACAGCATATCATATCATCACTCTTTTTTCACCATTCACACATTCAATCCTTTCCAGCACCCTCCTTCACATCCACTCTTGCCCCTATAACAACACACCCACAACATCAAGCCAACCCAACAAATAATTATAAAGCTAACAGATCTTTCATAGAGGATCATAAGCCAGAAGTTAAACATTTGGTTACCACCCTCGCCCTGTCCAAAAATGAACAAATGGCCTTGAGCCAGTCAACTGAATAATAAAAATTAAATTGCCCATGATCAAAGTACAAAGAAATATCAGGACACTTCAAGTCTTCCTAAAAGGCAGAGAACAGTTCAACGTAACATATCTGTTACAGTAAGCACTTGTCAAATGAAAACACTCAATTGGGAACGATTAATATCGTTCTTGATATGTTGATAAAGGCAGAATGATAACCACAGGTCAATAAAGTTCAGAAATTATACAGGTCATTTATCCAAGGATGAAGAGGTTACTGCGGAAAAGCATTGACTGGGCATATTATTCCTGTGCATCTCATGTTTCATCTTGAAGAAATTGAACAAAGATTCAGCCTCTGCTACTGATTCAAAAAGATTAATTTGTCCTTTGTGCCATTTTTAGTCTCACTGTGTGTTGCAAAGAAAACTTGACTTTCTTTTTAAACAACTTTGAACAGAGAGAAGAGAATTCCTTTTGCTTGTCTGAAATTTTGTTAGAAAAATCTTGAAAAATCAATATCCTGTTGTCCTGGACAGTAAGTTATATCTGTCTATAAGCCTGAAGAATGATAGCTTTGTAAGCATAGTTCAAAAGATACGCTGTTACCACTTGCGGTTTATTTTGCCCAGGTGTTTTGCCTCCTGTTCTATGAGCTCTTTCAAACTAAATTTTTCCTTGTCATTCCAGTAAGTTTAATTCGACTTGCAGCCATTGCTCCAGTGTATTTACTAAATCAGAATCTAGAATGTTCTCAGTTACTCCCACAATGTTGCGCTGGAAGTGGACCCTTGGCCTAGTGCAGGGTTGGTACGGCCCTCCGGTTGGACCTGGAAAGCGCCTGCCACCAGGAGGCAGAGCACAGGAGGAGATGGTCATAGGTGGGCCTCGCAGGATCTCAGAAGAGACAGCTCAGAGGAGTGTCCACCACCTCAAGGGTGCGCGGTCGTTGTCCAAGGAGGAAGGCCAGAGGTCACAGGAGGCCATCAAGGAGAGTCCAAAAGGATAGCAAGGGTCAAAATCCAGAGATCAGTCCAGAATAGTTAGCCAAGGCAGGGGTCAGTTACCAGAGGTCAGTCCAGGAGAAATCAGGTCAGGCAAAGGTCACAATCCAGGCGGCGATCCAACATAGTCCATAGACAGGCAATGGTCAGTACCGAGAGATCAGTCCATGGGGTACTACCAAGGAAGACAAGGAACAGGAAATGCTGGAACAGGGGACACCAGAACAGGAGACGCTGGATAGGAGACACTTGGAACAGGAGACACAAGAGGGTGCTCGATGAAGGAGACATTTGAAAAAGGAGACACAAGAGGGTGCTCGATGAAGGTCCTGCCGGACCGGTGTTCCCGCTACCTGGAAAGGAGTCAACAGATGGAACGGTGCTCCGGGAACAGTCAGCAGAGAAGACGATCCAGGGCGAGCAGCTATCAGGCAGGAGTGACCCATGTCCTAGGAGGAATGACCTGATTCCAAGGCGAAGGCAGACTGAGCGAGGGACCTTTATGTAGGGCTAAGATGACAACTCTCTGGGAGGAGCTACAGGAGGAGTTCTAGGGACCGCACCTTCACTGTCCCTTTAAGAAGGGGAGAGAGGCGCAGCCTCGCCCCTCAGGAGGAGCTGGAGCAGGGAGTAGGACCCTGGACAGCGGCCATGCTGCCATTGTAGCATAGGAGCAAGGAAAGCCGGAGGAGGACCGCAGAACAGGCCCTGACGTCATCGGCGGTGTCCTGCTGCGAAGAGGAGGTCCAAATGTGGCTCAGCCGCAGCAGAGGTCCCAGCTTCAGCAGCTTCCAGGCTGCGGCGCGAACGGCGTCACCGGTGGCCTCCTACCATGTTGAAGAGGCTCGGCACGGCTCCTGCCTTGCTGGCAAGATGGTAGCCGGGCCGCAGGGATCCACGGTGTTGGCGGCTCCAGCCGCGAAGGTGAGGAGTCACTAGGACAGTCTGGGGGCTGCGGGAAAGGCCCTGGCTTCTGCGGCCTCTGGGCTGCAAAGGTAAGAGGCAGCTCGTGGCTCCAGCCACGGGCCGCATCGCAACACACAAAGCACAAACTATTACTCTGAGAACTGTTTTCCAGGTAATCAATATTTTCATCCATCACAGTTTGTTGTTTAGTTAAACTTTGTACCTCTCTTTCCAACTTAATATAATTTTCTCCTGTGAATACCCTCTATTCTACACAATCAATTTACTTGCCATATTCAAAGACTGCTGAGTGGGTAAGTTATGCAGATAACATTATCAGATTCACTTTACCTGGATATTCAGCAGTACTCTGGGTAAGAGTACTGCTGAATATACCCAAATAGTTATTTAGGTACCTTAAGGACAGCAATTTGAACAACTAGCGTTGCCCAGGTAACTTTGACAGGGTAGTGCTGAATATCAGGGAACTGAAAATGCTAAAGCTACAATGGAGGCATAAAATGCTATAAAATTGTATTTAGTTATTTAGGTTGAATGGAAATTTGTGGTCTTCTTTCTATATGACAATCCAAAAAAACATAGATTGAATATCTGTAGTCAATTCTGCAGCACAAGAAGAAAAATAAAATCTTTCATGACCCTCAAAGCAGGCAGTCAGACTAAATCCCTGGATCAGTACTGTCCCCTTAGAGGTTTCCTATTAACTCATACCCACCAATCGATTTTTTCCAGTGAAAACTTATCCAGTTTTTTGTTTTTTTTAAAGATACGTATGGTTCTGGCCATATCTATTTTCATAGGCAAAATATTCCATAATTTCATCACTTTGCATGAAAAACTGTTAAATATGCAAACTGTGCTCATCTTTACTGTTCTGGGTATAAAAGATATCAGGTTCCATGAAGAGGAACCTATGACACAGCATGTGAAATTCCTTCACAGTCTTCTTCTGGCAAGCTGCCTGAGTGCCTGATGCCCCCGCTCACTGTAAAAAAGATTCTCTCTTCTCCATAACTTTCATGATTTCCCGGCTCTGCTGTTGAGTCAATCAATACAAGTGAGTATTGCTAGGAGCACACCACAGGGCTGTGGGTTTTCTTACTAATTTAAGGTTTGCACAGCCCAAATATCCACCAAACCAAGAGACATGAGGAATGCATTAAAGCTCATAGAGAGGAAGCAGGAAATGTGTGCCTAAGGGCAGAGACATTTTTATTTCATGGCCTTTGAGGTGGTGAGGCAGGCAGAGGATGCAGGCGGCCAAATATGGAATCTTTCTCATGGATGGTCGCCAAAGATATTTCCGGAATACTCAGTTTACTTTCTTGCAATTGATGCATAGCCAATTTTCTGTTTTACTGAAACCTCAGGATTTACATCAAAAGGGGAGAAAGGAGCTAAGGAGATAATACCTTATTAAGCTAAGAAATGTCTTAAGATGTGGCTTTCAGGATTGCTAAGGTCTCTCCCTCACAAAATATCTTAAGGTGCAGGCTTAGTAATCTCCCTCTTCCTCTGCCTCTAGTGTTCCCTCTGTATGTTTGCCCTGTGTAATCAGGACGTACACTACAGGCTAAGAGTCTGATGTAATAAGGCGTGTGTGCAAAATATGTGATTAAATTAGGTGCACATTTTCTTTACGCAAATGCAAAAAGAAAATATACTCCTGATGCAGTAAACTAATGCATATTACTGCTATGCATTAACACAAAAATGTGCACATAAAAATATTCGTAGCATGCATAAATCATGATTTTGCACATAAATCATGATTCGGGCTGTTGTATATGTTCTCCGTTGACAAGCAGGGCTTAATTAGCCATTACATGTGGATAATTTCACCTGATAATGCCAAGATGAACCATTTTCTTTTAGCTCAGTAGAGCTTTTACTCTACTGAGCATGCGCAAGAGATCATAAGAAAACCATTGCCTTTTGAGCCCCTCAGCCATTTTTTATCCCTGTAAAGGCCCAGACTTGTTCATCTTTCTCTCTCTTGAAAGATTTCTCTTTTAAGCCTTTTAGACACTCTTTCTATATTACTTTCAGCCTTGCTGCCTCGGCAGCTCCTCAATAGCATTAAGAAGAAAAGTAGGAGGAACGCCAAGGGATTGTGACTTATTTATTACTTTCTTTGTTGTATTCATTTGATTGTGTAAGTTTTATGTACTCCGCCAACAGCCTAAGCTTAACATATTCTAAATAAACTATCTTCAGTCTCGCACAAGAGCCCACAGGCATACACAAGGCAGCAAACTCCAAGGACCTGTCATTGCTGAAGCACAAAAAGTGCAAAGGTCTGGCTTCATTTGCACTGGGGACTCTGGCTCCAACGGTACCATCAATAGACAGTGCACTGATGCCATCGGTACCACTGGTGCCATCAGTGCAGGATGTTTTGATGACATTGATGCAAAAGACACTGATGCAGTTGACACCATCGACACAGGATATGTTGATGCCATCAATGCATGGTGCATCGATGCAACTGGCTTCATCGATTTAGAAAGGCCTGACACACATCAGACCTTCACAATGCAGTTACTGATACAAGGATCTCAATGAGGGTTGCTCATGGCACCAAACTCTACCATGAATGAACACTATGACGCCCCTCTTATCCATTGTTCTGCTGATATTCACAATATAGATGCAGATGAACCAAGTAGGTGCCCCTTTGTAGAGTTTGGTAGACAAAAGTGGTGATCCGATTCTGGTTTCTGAAGAGAATGGAGAGTCTTCAGTACAGGTCCAAGGGATGCCCCCGTCAATGGATCAAATGATGTACTTGCTCAAAAATTTCTTTGCCTCATCTCTGTACCAAATGTGAATAAGGTTGTAGGCCCCACGGAGGTCCAGTCTCATGAACACCCTCAATCCCTGAAGCCGGTCAAATAGCTCAGCAATGAATGGTAAAGGGTACCAGTCCTTCTTAGTGATTGTGTTTAACCCCCTGTAATCGATGCATGGGCATAATGCACCATCTTTTTTGGTGACAAAGAAAAACCCTGCCCCAGTAAAGGTTTTCGTTGATGTATTCTGATATTGCTTTGTTTTCTAGGATGGATAACGGATATACCCTGCCATGAGGTGGTTCAGTGTTGAGCAATAGGTTGATGGCACAATCATAGACCCAGTGAGTGAGTAGCGTTTCTTCTTCCTGCTTGAAAAAAACATCCGTGTAGTCTATATATGGTGGTGGTAGTCCTACGAGGGTTGTCACCAGAGGCAAACGAGGTGCGGGCCACTACATTGCAGGCATGAGTTGTGGCAATGGGGACTCCAGCTGGTCAATTGTAATGAAGCCCAATCAAAGTGTGGAGAGTGGAGCTGCAAACAAGTTAGGCCCAACACAATGGGTTGTTCCGCCCTTTCAATGATATGAAATACAGTGCTCTCAGCGTGTAGCAGATGATTGCATAGGCATGAGGGGGCCGTAGGTAGAGTGATCTGGCCTGGGAGTGGGTCCCCATGAATTGAGGAGATGACTAGTGGGGTCTCTCTTGTAACCATGGGAAGCTGCAAGTGATCGACGAGAGCCTTCATTATGAAGTTCCCCTCGGCACTAGAGTCTATTAAGGCCTGGGTAGGGAACAATTGATCATTCACAGCGATGGCCTCTGGAAGCCTCAATTGGGGAGCAGGGGGTTGAGAAGTCTAGGATTACCTTCCTCACCTCAGTTTAGCTCCATTGCCACGGTCTGAAATTCTATGGCATACTCCATGAGTGTCTGGGAGCCAAGGATCAGGTGTAGGAGATCCAAACCCACTGTGGCCAACCAGCTGGGTTTGTCAAAGAGCTTGAAAGCCTTGACAAATTGTTGAAGGTCCTGGAGGAGAGTACCATTCGTTCCCATAATGGAGAGGCCCAAGCCATGGCCTTACCATCCAGAAGAGAGATCACAAATGTCTTGATGAAGTCATTGGGAAATAGTGCTGGCTGGACAGCGAAGTGCATAAAACATTGGTTCGGAAACCCTGGGCACTGGTACAGGTCCCCCACATATCAAGACGGAGTTGAAAACCGCAGAGTGGGAGCCGTGGACACTGGTGGTGGTGAAGCAGCTATTGGAGGAGGTGAGGGAGCAGTCGAGGCAACTGTTGTAGCCAGATGGGCGCTCCATTGATGCTGCCATGAGTTCTAGGAACTCTTGCTGCTGAAGAATCTTCTGTATTAGGCCAGGGATGGCCTGGAGGCCTGAGGCATCCACTGGGTCCATGGCCTTGGCAATCTGTTGCGGAAGTGGACCTCGAGGGGGAGTTGTTGCAACCTGCAGGGAGGAGCCCGTCCCCACCATCGGCAGGAGGAGCTGACTGAAGCAGAGGCCCAACTGGAGCTTCACCAGTACCAGCCCTCATTCCCCTTAGGTTGAGCCCTCAGGTGCCAGGGCCGGCTGGACTTAGGTATGGGCCTCTGGGCAGGTGAAGATCCATCGAGACAATGCGACGGGCCAGCATCGGAAGAGCAAGCAGAGTCAGGTTTGGGCTGACGTCTAGGCGGGCAGCGTTCAAGCGATGTCGTGGTTCAGGCAGTGGCCTGGGCAGGCAGAGTTCAGTCAGGAGTGAGAACAGGCCGTGATCAGGGGCAGGTGGAGGTCAAGCAACGTCAAAGCCCAAGCCAAGGTCAAAGCCAGAAGGTAAATCCGAGATGAAGTCAGGAGCCGATCCGAAGTCAAAAGCCAGAAGTCCAGTCCAAGAGATGAGGAACGAAGAAGGGTGGAGAACACGAGGGACCACAAGAGCAAGACAGACATTGAAGACAGACGAAGGAGGAACTGACCACAAAGACAGGAACTCAGAAGACAAACCAGACTTCAAGGAACCAGGAACCAGACACAGGGACTCAGGAACACACTCAGCACGATCAGGAATCAGGAAAAAAATCAGGAACAGGAACGCAGAGGCAATGCACTTCTCAAGACAGGCAACCTATTGCTGAGACACTGGAGGGATATCCAGGGAAGCCTTAAATACCCTGGTGGCTGTGATGTCATCTGGAAGTGCCCCAGCAGGAATCCCGCCGCTGGCCCTTTAAATAGCAGGAGATTGATGCACACACACCCTAAGGAGGGCATGGTCCTGTTGTCTTGGCGTCCTGTTGCACAGGAGGAGCGTAGCATGGCTTCCTGCCTCATCTAGGAGAGGCAGGCCAACGTTGGGTAATCCCCGTGGGAGTCCGGAGGACGTCCATGTCTCACCAGGGAGGCTGTCCCTGAGTCGGGAGGTGGCAACGATGGACCCAGGCTGGAGGTAAGCATGGCAGGCCATGGGATGGGCCCGTGATCTACTAAGCGCAACACCGGCTAGAGGACACCTGAGAGAGCAGTGTCAGCCTAAACCATTCCAGCAGCCTTAGGTGAAAGTGAGTCCTAGTTTTTGATGTGTGTAGGATCTCACTCCCTGCCACCCCAAGTTGGGGAATTGATCCAACAGTTCCTTCCAAGATGGAAAGATCACCAGGGACTGGTGGGTGTTGAAAATAATGGAATGTGGGTTCCACTTGCATTTCTTCCATCCACTGAAGCAGCGCAACTGTACAACCTCCTATTCAAAGCTGTCTTATGCATCCCAGCTTTGTCTCGAGGTGGACAAATTGTTTTTCTGATAGGCAATTGAGCAGTTCCCTTTTTGGAGCATGGTGGAGGATTTTACTCCTGGTACTTCCTTATCCTCAAGATACTAGGAGGCCTGAGACCCATCATGGATTTGCAAAGGCTGAACAAACATCTGAAAAGGAAGAAATTCAAAATGAATTCCCTCCAAATCATTATCCCTTCATCCAAGCAGGAACTTGGATGTGTGTGCTGGATCTCAAAGACACATATACCCACATTTCCATCCACCTGTCTCAATGGAAATATCTCCACTGAAGAGTGGAGAATCGAAATCACTAATACAAAGTCCTCTCCTTCAGATTGTCGGCAGTTCTGAGAATGTTCACAAAATGCCCATCAGTAATAGAAGCTCATCTTCACCTTCAGGCATATCGGTATTCCCTACCTGAAGGACTGGCTAGTGAGAGGACCCTCCCAGATCAGAGTCTTGGAGGCCATATAATAAATGATACAACCTCTACAGTCTCTGGGATTTGTCATCAACTTTGCCAAGTCGCACCTAGACACAACTAAAAGAATTCAGTTCACTAGGGCCTGGATAGATTCAACAGAGGAAAAAACATTCCTGCCAGAAGACAGAGCAGTTTGCATACAGGGGCTACTGCAACAGATGATGCATCAAATTTGGTCCATGGTTTGTTCTACATGTCCCTCTTGGGGTCATGTCAGCCACAATTCACATAGTGCAGTACACTTCACTACACATGAAACCTATAGCGGTGTCTTCGATCTCAATAGGATCAGCTGCGATAACCTCTGTCTCATTTGACAGAAATGACACAAAGAATGTAAGCATCTCTTTCTTGGCGGCTGAAGCCAATCGCTCCCATCACGGGCTCTCCTCTCTGTCTATTGCCTCATCAAGTAGTTCTTGCAACATACAGTTCCAACAGAGGATGGGGAGCTTTCCTGGGTGCCCACCAAACATGGGGAAAATGGTTGGCACTGGAATGCCAACAAAAATAAATCTATTAGAGCTCCAAGCAATCCCTATGCTCTGAGGGCATTTCCGCACTTGCTACAAGGAAGGAGAATACTAGTTCAAACAGACAATCAAGTAGTAATGTTCTACAAGCAAGATGGAACTGGCTCTTGGCTTCCCTATCATGAGGCTCAATGGATTTGAGCATGGGCCATCAGCCACAGTGCATCCAGGCAACGTATCTCTTGGGAATATCCGACACTGGTGGATCTCCTTAGCCAAGACGTCCAACTCCATGAATGCTTGATGCATCAGACTATCACAAATGATCTGTTCTCCCATTAGGGATGACCAGAAATAGACCTGCTTGCTTCAGAAAACATTTGGAAAGTCAAAGTATTCTGCTCAGCAGCTGTAGTTTAGCACAGGATGTGTTTCTGCTCACTTAGGATGTAAATAGATTGAGTTTCCATCACTGCTACTGATACCAGAATAGGGCAAAAGAAGCAAGCATACATGATCCTCATTCCTCCAATGTGACCCAGATAGGTGTGGTACTCCTACCTTGTATAATTCTCTGTACATCCTCCAAAACATCTGGGAGCCTTACTATTGCTCCTCACCCAGGAGATAATCAGTGGTGCCATCCCAATCTTCTTCATCACAACTTGATGGCTTGGAGATTGAGTGTTCACTGATAGCTATGTGGGCATTACCTAAGGAAGTGGAGACTCTCATGTTATCTGCAAGGAAACCATCCACTAGGAAATCATTTGCGTTTAAGTGGAAGGGATTCTTCAGCAAGTACAAAGTAGCATCATTAGATCCATCTGCTTGCCATCCTAATGATCTCTTCAGGTACTTATACTCTTGCCTTCTTTAGAACTTTTTATGTTTTCTGTAAGCATACATTTGAGCACTATCAAGGTGTATCATGCTCATGTGGAAGGGAAACCCACCTCCATTCATTCTTTAGGTTCTCAGTTCATGAAAGGGTTGTGGCATACTAAGCCCCCAGTTTCAAAGCCTGCACCATCCTGGGATTCAATGTTGTTCTTAAAAAGTTAATTAAATCTCCATTTGAACCATTGGACTCTGTTCCACTAATGTTTCTCACTGGAAGGTGGTATTTTTAGTGGCAATCACTTCGATGAGAAAGGTGAACGAACTGCAGACTCTGGTTTCTTATTTTCCTTATCTACAGTTTTTTCATAGCAGGGTGGTACTGCACACTCACCCGAAATTTCTACTGAAAGTTTTTTCTGTGTTTCATATCAGTCAGGCTATTGTATTGAAGAATCTGGAGATAAAAACATCCTTTCAATGGTGCTTGGATTCTCTGTTCTTAGAAATGGGTTTCCCTCTTCAATTTTTGTCTCACTAGGTGACAATGGTGATGGATGTATCCACTAAAGAGTGGGGTGTACACACAGGTTCATCCAAAACTCAGGGAACATGGTCAGCAATGGAATGTTTGTTTCAGATCAGTTTCTAGATCTCCAAGCCATCCCACATGCCTTGAGGGTGTTCACTCATTTCCTTCAGGAAAAGAGAATTCTGATCCAAACTGACAATCAAGTGGCAGTGTTCTGCATGATAAAGCAAGGGGATACAGAATCCTTGACCCTCTCAAAGAATCTCAAAGAATTTGAGAGTGAGCTGTCAGTCATGGGCCTCCCTTCATGTTGGCATTTACCTAATGTCTCTTTGACCTTGGCAATTATCCCTCAGGGCCTCCTCAATTGTATCAGGAAATTGCACAAAAATCAAGACCACATGGCTGCCCCATCTCAGGGTAAGCAACTCCAACACACTTTGCTTTGCTTCCTCTGGGGCTTGGAGGGCCAGGAATGTTACTGTTATCGATCAGCTCCTCTCGAGGGGAGGAGTTAGCAATCTGTTGTAGATCTGCTCCCCCAGAGGGGCGGAGCTAGCAATCTGTTATCCATCTGCTTCCCCAGAGGGGAGGAGTTAGCAACCTGATGTAGATCTTTTCCTCCAGAGAGGAGGAGTTGTAATCTGTTATGGAATATGCTCCCCCGAGGAGAGTAGCCAGCAGTCCGTTGTACTCCGTAGACGGAGTTAATGATCTGTTGTGGGTTGACTCCCCACAGAATGGCAGTCTGTATGATACCGCCCTAGTGGTGTAAGGAATGAACACTTAATGTAAATTGGTGAATCCTTGGACCAATGGCAGATGACAGCGCCCCCAGGAGGATATCCTGAGAGGGACCATCGGCTAGGCTGGAGTATGGAGACAAACACAGATAGTTCTTTATTAGACAGGAAGTAGAACCACCAGAGGTGGCAGTAGTGAGCTGATGTGCCCGGCAGGGCTGAAGTCCCTCAGATACTGGAATTGCGATCTCTGGATTGCTGAGCTGTAGAGAGTCTATAGGTAGTGAGTAGACAGGGTATGCTGGATACATAACCAGTAGTAGATGATACACTCACAATTGTAGATATCTATGATGGCTTCTATGCAACAGAGAGTCTTCAGTATATTCAGGAACTGGAGCCGTAGGTGAGTACTGGATCCTATATGCAGTCTGGAATAAGAACTCACAATATCTGTGTATGAGATGGCTTCTGGAATAGATGAGAGTCTTTGGAGGGTTTTAGGAGCATAGGCCCTCGTGGCGCGAGTACTGGTTCCTATCTGCAATCTGTAATAGTAATTCACAAGATATAGGTATGTGATAGCTTCTGAAATAGAAGAGAGTCTGTGAAAGGTTTTAGGAACATGGGCCCTCGTGGAGCGAGTACCGGTTCCTATCTGCAATCTGCAATAATAACTCACGATTTCCGTACCTGCGATAATGTCTTAGACAGAAGAGAGTCTTCAGAGATTAGGAACATAGGCCCTCGTGGAGCTAGTACCGGTTCCTATCTGTAATAGAACATGCCTGTGATCGCTTCCAGGCAGTAAGGAATCTTCTGAGCATTCAGGGACGTAGGCCCTTGAGGAACGAGTACCGGATCCCGTCTTAGCAATCTGAAATCAAGAAGAGAGAGCGGGGCCCCCGAGGAGCGGGTACCCCTTGGTAAGTTTTGAGGAGGCAGAGCAGCAGCAAGAGAGTTATCCCCCACCTTGCTAACTCGATTCGTAGTTGCAAGCAAAGACCTTTTAAGTTGGAAGCGGATGATGTCACTATGGGGGGACGCCCCCGAGGTTCGCGCCCTTGCCGGTACAAACTCTGGAGCGCCCGTGCGCGCCCTTACATCATCAGGAACATGGCGGATCCGCAGTGTCAGGCCAGCCCCGGGATTCCGGGGAGAAGCGGCGAGGAGAAGCCGCGGCAGCATCTGTCCGTCAGATCTGAAGGGAGTCGCCACAGGGTAGAGAGGGTGGAGCGAGGGCGAGAACAGGCACGAATGCAACAGTTACATGCCACCACCAGCTTTGTTACATTTCTGCAGGGGAGTTGGAAACGGATTTACATCTCCAGCTCTGCTCCATTTCTTAGGGGAAACCAGAACTGATTTACACCACCGGCTCCACTCCGTTTCCTTGGTCCCAGAAAAAATGGTGGCAGAATGCCATTTTGGATTGTTTCACCACCTATTAAGGCTTCGGTAATAGATACAAAATGTTTTGAATTAGCACAGGTTAGAAACTTGTGAGCTGTAGTGATAATCATCAAGACCAGGGTTGAAGCCTTGACTACTGGCTTATAAGTTTTAAACTTGTGCTGATAGGGAAATACCTACAGTACCTGAATGTAATCCGCTTTGAAGTGCTGACAAAAGTGTGAAAAGCGGAATATAAAAATCTAAAATAAATAATGTTATGTCACTTTTTTCTCTGCAGTTTCTGCTTCAGTAGCAACTCTTCCCCTCCTATTTCCTGTAGAACAGGAGGGAAGGGGCTGAATTAGGGAGCAGAGTGGCTGCTCTCTGCTCTGTCTGCTCCAGCTCAGCCCTTCATCTCTTCTTCCCTGTAGGCTGCCTGAAGAGGAGGCTGGAGAAGAATACCTCTGCTGCTCTGCCTCTTAAGTTTGAAAAGAAGTACTGGAACCTCATTCCAGACCGTTTCCCCACAAATTAAGCCCTGATCAGCATAAAGCTGATAACAGAGATCAGTACCTGATAGAAGTTTACAAATCAGACTGATGTAAATATTGAAAATGCTGCCAACAGAGCAGAGCCTTGGGGAACCCTTGTGTTCAGTGGCTACAAGTGGAAAACTGGAGGCCATGTTGCACCTGTTAAACTCTATTAGTCAGAAAGTACTGAAACAATTTTAAAACTGTCCCCAACAATCCAATAAGCAAAATGCCATGGTTAAGCATATTGAAAGCTGATGTTACAGTATATCTAGTAGAACCAACAAGAATTTTTTGCAGGCATCAAATCCCCGGCACATTATGTCAATACTCAAAATCATAAGGAACTCGATACTGAACTTAAGGTGAAAGGCAAATTGGCAACCGTCAAGAATTTCATTGTCATCCAGAAAATGTTTTAATTAAATTGGAACAGCTGACTCAACCATTTTTGCCACAAGTGATACAAAGGAGATCAGGTGGACGTTAGCAAGGTTAGATCTGTCAAGATTTTCTTCTTTAAGATTGGATTTACCAAAGTCTGTATTAGCAAAGAAGGCATAAAGCCTTCAGACAATGAAGCAATTACCAAAATGGTCAATGGAGTGCAATCTCATTCCTTAATTTATTTATTTATTTATTTATTTACGGATTTTTTTATATACCGGGGCACGTAAGTAACATCACCTCGGTTTACATTCAAACATTAATTCAGCATAGCGCTTTACAGTATAACATTATAACTGAAAGAGTACAAAACCATGTATAACTTTGTATAAAGAAAATAAATATCAAAATATGATTGTCTGTGGAAATAAACTAGAAAGCAAAGAATAGGACTCAGTTCATTAATAGTAGGCTTTTTTGAATAACCAGGTTTTTAAGTTTTGTTTAAATTATTTGTGGCAAAATTCCTGGCGTAATTCCGATGGCATGGTGTTCCATATTGTGGATCCAGCAATGATGAATGAACGTTCTTTTGTAGTAGAAAGATTGGTCAGATTAGGTGCAGGGATCTTCAGTTTAGCTAAATGCTGGAATCTGGTTGGGCGGATTGATGTTTTCAATTGTAGGTGATCAGTGAACCAGCGCATATCTCTGTTGTGAATGGCTTTATGTATAAGCGTCATGGATTTATATATTATTCTGGATGCCACAGGTAGCCAGTGTAATGATTGAAGTGCTGAAGTGATGTGCTCGTGGCGGCTTGTGTCGGTGATGATGCAGGCAGCTGCGTTTTGTAACATTTGCAAGGGTTGAATTGTAGTTTTAGGTATCAGTATCACTGGATCACAAGGAATTAGAGGACAATAAGACATATTTACAGTTCCTAAAATGCATAATACCTCATCCTCAGAGATAACACTAAAGTACTCCCATTTACTAAATGGTTCTGTTGAGCTCTGAGGAAAAATCTTAACTTCAGGAAGGAACTTTGAACAGGTAGTCAAAATCTTATTTTGAGAAAAATAGGCAAATTTGTCAGTATCCTCCAAATTATCAGCCCAGGCCATATGTGGAAGCAATACAGCTGAGAAACAATAAGAAACAATTCTCAAGAGTTATTTCCAGCTCTCTGAATCCTCATGGAAAAATATTCCCTTTTGACAGAAATGACATCAGATTGACATTTGTCTAAAGCACAATTGTACCGAACTGTTTTGAGTAAGATTTGTCTCTGTGCCAATGCTGCTCTAATCTGTGGAGGGAGGTTTTTATGTTGCATAGATCTCTAAAGAACCATGGAGCTTTATTTTTTCCAGATCTAAAAACTGGCTTCAAAGGGACAATTTCATCAGTAGCCAACTGAGAGAGATATACCAGATAGCTATCACATCTTCTACAGAAGTGGAAGAAAAGATGTCTAATGAAGGCAGCCATTTTGTCTTTAGGATATCTAAATCAACATGCTCCCTCTTTAGAATAGGTTGGCATCGGGAACTAAGCCTATTGAAAATGCTGGCTAAGGAATATTCATAGAGATCAAATAATGATCACTTGAAGAGACTTTGGAGCAAGAACCAATGGGCACATCTAGTGGAAAAATGACTTCATTGATAAAAATCTCATCAAGGATATGTCTATGGCGATATGTAGGCATCTAATCTCTTTGTTGCCAAACGAGAGCAGATATGGAAGACAAAAACTCCTCACAGGCTAATGGAGGAGGCACAGTGTCCAAGTGCGTATTAAAATAGCCGAGGACAATCACACAACTTAAATCAAATTAACTGCCAATAGCAAGTCAGTATCTGGAGAGTATTCAGCTATCATAAACCCAGTGGGGACCGTAAAACGACAAATGACCCAAGTTTGAAAGGTTTGAAAAAGGGCCTCATAATGGTGATCCAGATCCATCTTAATTTCATTTTTGGCTGTGGAATGGTGTCACAAATTGCAATAAGTAGGTCGCCACCTTTCCACTTACCTGGTGACCTGGATTTAGAAAATATATAGTAATTAGGACACAATTGTGATAAAACAACAGTCTCTATGTCCAATAATTTCTTTTACTGATATTTGTGATTAACACCACTGTTTGTTATAGGAAATTCTGGTTTCATCATCACTAATATAACCCTGTTCCTAAAAGACAGCACCTCATGATAGCTGATTCAGGATGAACTCTGTGATGGTACCCGGAGGTTATTTCTGTATGGGAGTGTTGGAGGGTGTGGAGTGTGAGGATGTGTGGGGCATTTATGCATGGGTGTGGGGCATTTATGCATGGGTGTGGGGAGGTGGAGAAATGTGTGTGTGTGTGTGTGTTGATGGGTGGATGTTATCAGAGGGGTGCTGACAGATGTTTGAGTATTTTCCCCCCTTTGTCTTGCTTTGGGCCAAGCTGCTGCTGGAGGTGGGGGGAGGGTGGGAAGCTTTTGGAATAGAGTGCTTGCCAACATTCTACAACCTCTAACTATAAACTAGTTAAAAAATGGTGCAAGACATGCCTTGAAGAGGACAAAGCAAACTATACACGTCAACCCCAAGGCCATAACTAAGGCTAAGAAAACTTCTCCCACTGTAGTGAACAAACCCCAAATTCCACCAAGAAACCATTCAAAATAGTATATGGCCTACTACAACCACCAGTGCTACAAAATCATACCTTGACTTCTAAACTAACTGCAAATGAAATTGCTACCTACTTTGGGAACAAACCCAAGAATCTCCAATGATACCAGCCGAACAACTCCCACTCGGAAACAAAGATAAGCTCAATGCCACCATGATATCTAGGACTCATTTACTCCAGTCACGGAGGGCGGCCTTGGGAAGAATCTAGAAGCTCTGTGTCCAACAACCTGCATCCTTGATCCATGCCTATCCAAATTAGTAAAGCTAGCGAACGAGAGACTCAAAACCTGGGCAACCAAAATTGTAAACTCCTTCCTTTTTGAGGATGTGCTTCCCACAGAGCTAAAATATACTGTGGTACATCCATTATAAAAAAAAAGAGAAACCTGGATCCAGACAAACTTGAAAACTACCATCCAATATCAAATACCCCCTTCCTAGGGAAACATCTAGAACACTCAGTAAGAGCTCAGCTAAATGAATGACTAAGAGAAAAAAAATGGCTGGACCATATCAAACTAGATTTAGAAAACACCATGGAACAGGGACAGTCCTTGTCACTGTACTGGATGATATCCTGAAATATCACAGTAGAAGCCAGATGGCAGTTCTAGTGTTACTGGATTTCTCAGCAGCCTTCAATACCGTAGATCACAATATCATGAAACAATGAGGCAAGAGTGGTGAGATTCAGTTTTCTTTCAAAGAGAGACAGCCCTGGTTTACTCTGTTCCTGAGGGATACTAATTAATAGGTGCAAATTAACACATACTAATAATAGAAAACAAAACCATCCCAACTAACAACACCTGAAACTGCAGCAGGGAAGGAGGAAGAAAAGGTGTCTGCAAACAAAGGGTATTTTTAGATTTGGGCTGAAAGGGAGGAGTGATATGAATAAATTCAAGCAACTTTCTTCCTGTGTCCCTGATTCTAACAGGGATGACAGAAACACAGACTATAATGGCAGATAGTCTCTGGCATTGCCCCTTGTCCCACCACTGAGGATCCTCTGTGCCTGTCCCAGAGTTTACCTTTCGCTCCCCCACTGCTAAGGATCGTCTGTGCCTGTTCCAAATTTTATTCCTCACTCCCGTATCAGTGGGGAGCCTCTATGCCTGTCCCAGGCTTTATTCTTTGCTCCCCTATCACAGGTCCTTGGTGCCTGTCTTAGGTCTTCTTGCATTCTGTTACCAATTTTGCCCGTGCTGCCTCCATAGGGAAGCTGTTTAATGTACCCACAACTGTTTTATGTTACTCCTAGGAATACCCTTTTCCCTCTGGACTCAGATCACACACAGGCTGATTCAGTAAAAGTCGCAGATCACACACGCACGCAATTCAGTATTTAAATGAGGGCCCGCGGTAAAAAGAGGCGCTAGGGACACTAGCACGTCCCTAGCGCCTCTTTTTTGACAGGCGCGGCGGCTGTCAGCGAGTTTGACAGCCAACGCTCAATTTTACTGGTGTCGGTTCTCAAACCCACTGACAGCCACGGGTTCGGAAACCGGACGCCGGCAAAATCGAGCATCCGGTTTTCAACTTGTGAGCCGCGGGCCGATTTTACATTTTTTTTTAAATTTTTAATTATTTTGTACTTTGGGACCTCCGACTTAATATCGCCATGATATTAAGTCGGAGGGTGTACAGAAAAGCAGTTTTTTACTGTTTTTCTGTACACTTCCCGGTGCCGGCAGAAATTAATGCCTACCTTTGGGTAGGAGCTAATTTCTGAAAGTAAAATGTATTATCCCAGGACAAGCAGGATGCTAGTCCTCACATATGGGTGACATCGGTAATGGAGCCCTATGTACGGAAAAACTTCTTTAAAAGTTTCTATGAAACTTTTGAATGGCACCGGAGTGCCTACTGAGCATGCCCAGCATGCCATGATATTCCCTGCCACAGGGGTCTCCCTTCAGTCTTCTTTTTTCCGCGAAGCCGTTAGCATCGCGGGCTAATTGGAGTCCTGAGGTGATTTTCACCTTACAAAAAAATTCGAGTTTTTTCGGAAAAAAATTACTCCATCCGCAAGGGTTTCCCTTCTATAACTTTTTTCCGTTGTCGATTCCCGGCCGGGATCGATATTTTTCGGCTTATCGCCGTCGACGGCTGTCCGGCGCCATGGCCTCGGACTTCAAAAAGTGCCCAAACTGCGTGAGGACTATGTCGATTACCGACCCTCACTTCGAATGTGTTCTTTGCCTCGGCAAAGATCACAATATCCAAACATGTAAATCATGTGCGGAAATGACAGCGAAAGGTCGTCGTCTTCGGGCAGAAAAGATGGAACAGTTATTTAACATCCAACTGCTTCCAAGGCCCTCGACCTCAGCGCCTTCTTCTCCATCCGCTGCCGTACGTCAGTTAACCCTAAAGAAGAAACGTCCGGAAGCAGGAGATGCCTCAACGCCGTCCTCTTCGGTGTCTTCAAAAGCATCAACTTCGGGGAGCGAAAAACAAAAAGAAAAGCACCACCACCGGCATCGGAGATGCCAGGTAACGGTGACCGAAAATCCATCGGAGGACACGGCCTCGCCGGCAAAGAAACCCCGGACGGGGACTGAGGCTCCGAGGCCTAGTGAAGGGCGATCCCCACCGATATCGGTGTCGGGCTCCATACCTGCTCAGGGCTCTGAGGTTGTATTGGCATCGCCAACACCGCCTCCCTCCACAGCTGCTCTGTTATCACCAGCTGTGAGAGCGGAACTTGACGCTTTCATTCGTCAAGCGGTGCAGCAGGCTCTAAGTGATGCGATACCCGTTCCACTACCGATAGAGCCATCGCCATCGATGCCGCAGACACCGACGAGGGCGCGGGAACCGACGTCGATGCCTACTCCGGTACCTCCACCGATGCCACAGGTACCTCCACCGATCCATCCACCGGTACCACCGGTGCCTACACCGGTGCCAGCACCGATATCTCCGATGCCATCACCGATGCCCAAAGGGGATATATCCGGATTGCACCCAGTTTTTACCAAACTGGACACATTACTGGACATACTTAATAAGAAGATTCCAATGGAACCGATTCCAGGCCCTTCTGGAGTTCCCAGACCCCCAAGGCCTCGTTCTCCAGCCTTAACATCTCGTCCTCATCACACAGAGATTCCTATAGATACCAGCTCTGACTTTTCATCTGATGAGGAAATATTTTCAGAGCCTTCCCCGCCAGATGATCATAGGAAATCTCCCCCTGAGGACCTCTCTTTTACCAACTTTGTTAAAGAGATGGCTGACACCATTCCCTTTCCCATCCAGACAGAAGTGGATGCACGTCAGAGGACCTTGGAAGTCCTCCAATTTGTGGACCCTCCCAAGGAGATGTTAGCAGTCCCGGTTCATGAGGTGTTCCAGGAACTACAGTATAGAATATGGGAGCATCCAGGTTCAGTTTCTGCAGTTAATAAAAGAGCTGAATCAACATATCTGGTGCAACCTATTCCAGGGTTCCAGAAGACACAATTGCCCCACCAATCAGTGGTCGTGGAATCCGCTCAAAAGAAAGCAAAGCGGCAAAAGTCACACTCCTCTGTACCACCTGGGAATGACAGTAGACTCTTGGATAAACTGGGAAGAAAAATCTATCAAGGTTCCATGCTGGTCTCAAAAATTTCATCTTACCAGCTGTTCATGAACCAATACCAAAGAAACCTTTGGAAGCAGGTTCAGGAATTTTCTCTCTCTCTCCCTGAACAATACCAGGAATCCTTACAGGACATAGTTCATAAGGGACTAGACTCTGGAAAACATGAGGTTCGAGCGACCTACGATTGTTTTGAAACTGCTGCAAGACTCTCAGCATCAGGTATTGCAGCAAGAAGATGGGCATGGCTTAAAGCCTCAGATCTGCGCCCAGAGGTTCAGGAACATTTGGCAGATCTACCTTGCTCAGGGGACAATCTCTTTGGTGAGAAAATAAAAGAAGCTGTGGCAACTCTCAAGGACCACACTGAAACTTTGAAACAGTTGTCGTCCCAATCACAAGACACCCAGCCTTCTGCCAGAAAATTTCCAAGGCGTGATACTCGACGGCCTTACTATCGCCCACGTCGGTATTACCCCCCAGCAGGTAGACCAAGAGCTAGCCGCCCAACACAACGCCAGCAGCCTAGGCAAAGGCCTGCCAGGGCTCAACCACCTCCACAAATGGCAACCACTTCTGGTTTCTGAAAAGCCCCAGAGAGCAGCAGCCAGTTCAACCCATTCCCAGAAACACCAGTAGGAGGTCGCATACAGTACTTCCACAACAATTGGACCTCCATCACCACCGACCAGTGGGTGTTATCCATCACGACTCACGGTTACAGGCTGGATTTCTTAACTATCCCAGTGCAAAATCCACCACTTCACTCTTGCACATTAATCAACACTCCATAATTCTTCAAACAGAATTATCCACCCTTCTGAGAGCCAGGGCCATAGAACCAGTTCCTGGGCCTCAAAAGGGCAGAGGATTCTACTCCAGATATTTCCTCATTCAAAAGAAAACAGGAGGCCTTCGTCCCATTCTAGACCTCAGAAATCTCAACAAATTTCTCAGGAAAGAAAAATTCAGAATGGTATCCCTAGGCACCATTCTGCCTCTTCTTCAAAGGGGAGATTGGCTCTGCTCTCTGGATCTTCAGGATGCATACGCTCACATTCCCATTTTTCCTCCTCATCGCCAGTACCTGCGCTTTCGGGTACTGGATCAGCATTTTCAATACAGAGTGCTGCCATTCGGCCTTGCATCAGCTCCACGAGTATTCACAAAGTGCATGGCTGCAGCAGTGGCACACCTCCACAAGCACAGAGTGCATGTGTTCCCTTACCTGGACGATTGGCTCATCAAAAGTCAATCAAAAGAAGGAGCTCTCACTTCTCTCAAGCTCACCATCCAAGTGCTTCACTCCTTGGGATTTCTCATAAACTATCAGAAATCCCATCTGTCACCAACTCATCTAATACAGTTCATAGGTGCAGAACTAAACACCACAATAGCAACAGCTTTTCTTCCAAAAGACCGTGCTCAAACACTTGTGCTGTTGGCTCACAATCTTCGCAACCAATTCCAGGTAACAGCTCACCAGTGCCTCATTCTTCTAGGGCACATGGCTTCCACAGTTCATGTAACTCCCATGGCCAGATTGACCATGCGACTTCTACAATGGACACTCAAAGCACAGTGGATACAAGCCACTCAACCAATGTCCGCTCCTATTCACATCACACCACAGCTCAAATCTGCTCTCCTCTGGTGGACATCAATGAACAACCTACTCAAAGGCCTACCTTTCCAGCAACCAGTTCCACAAGTGACTTTGACTACAGATGCATCCACCTTAGGGTGGGGAGCACACATTGGTCATCTAAAGACACAGGGCAAGTGGACAAAGCTCGAAGCCTCTTTTCAAATAAACTTCCTGGAACTTCGAGCTATACGCTATGCGCTGCATGTGTTCAAGGACTGCCTATCACACAAGACTGTTCTGATCCAAACGGACAACACAGTAGCCATGTGGTACATCAACAAACAAGGAGGGACAGGTTCTTATCTCCTTTGTCAAGAAGCAGCACAGATTTGGGACTGGGCCCTGACACACTCAATTCTTCTGAGGGCCACCTACCTAGCAGGCATCCACAACACAGTAGCAGATCGCCTCAGTCGTCAGTTCCAACTGCACGAATGGTCCATGGATCCAGCAATAGCATCCAAGATCTTCCAACGATGGGGTCATCCGATGATAGATCTCTTTACATCCCACTTGAACTACAAAGTGAACAATTTCTGCTCTCTCCTTTGGCAGTCCAACAGCCTACCAAGGGACGCCTTTGCTCGCCATTGGAATTCAGGCCTGTTATATGCGTATCCTCCGATACCAATACCAATATGGGACAATGATACTCATAGCCCCATATTGGCCTCGACAAGTATGGTTTCCCACACTGCTAGATCTCTCAGTCAGGGATCCAATTCGCCTGGGAGTAGCTCCCAATCTCATAACTCAGGAACAGGGTCAGTTGCGCCATCCCAACCTTCAATCCCTGTCCCTGACAGCATGGATGTTGAAAGCCTGATCTTACAGCCTCTCAACCTTCCATCCACTATATCTCAAGTGCTTATAGCTGCACGTAAACCTTCCACTAGAAAGAATTATTCCTACAAGTGAAAACGGTTTACTTTGTGGTGCACTCAAAAAGATTTAGATCCTTTCACTTGTCCCACAACCTCACTACTAGATTACCTTTACCATCTCTCAGACTCTGGTCTTAAGACATCATCTGTAAGGGTACACTTAAGTGCAATCTCAGCTTACCATAATAAGCTGGAAGATGCTCCTATCTCCACACAGCCTCTCGTCAGTAAATTCATGAGAGGCCTAACTCACATTAAACCTCCAGTTCATTCCCCAAGCATACAATGGGACCTGAACGTAGTCTTAACTAGGCTTATGCGTTCTCCCTTTGAACCCATAAATACTTGTGACCTTAAATACCTAACTTGGAAAACGGTTTTTCTCATAGCCATTACATCAGCTAGAAGGGTCAGTGAATTACAAGCGCTAGTCACATACGAACCTTTTACAAAGTTCCTCCATGACAGGGTAGTCCTCCGAACACATCCAAAATTCCTTCCTAAAGTTGTCACGGAATTTCACTTGAACCAATCAATAGTTTTACCAACATTCTTTCCTAGGCCTCACTCTCACCAGGGAGAAAGAGCCTTACACACTTTGGACTGTAAGCGTGCGTTATCCTTTTATTTAAACCGCACAACAGCCCAAAGGAAATCCAGTCAGCTGTTTGTATCCTATGATCCAAACAAACCAGGCAAAGCAGTGGGTAAGCATACTCTGTCTAACTGGCTAGCAGATTGCATACAATTTTGTTATGACAAGGCAGGCCTTACTCTTCAAGGGCGAGTAAAAGCACACTCAGTCAGAGCAATGTCAACTTCAGTAGCACACCTTCACTCTGTACCTATTCTGGACATTTGTAAAGCAGCAACATGGAGTTCTCTTCACACTTTTGCAGCTCACTATTGTTTAGACAAAGAAGGAAGACAAGATTCAGCCTATGGACAATCCGTCTTAAAGAACTTGTTTCCAGTATAATCCCAACTCCTTCTACATCCAACCTGCTGTGATTTCGGCTGATTCATTTCATCAACAATACTTCACTGTTGCTTCACTACAAAATGACTCAGCCTCTAGCTTGCTAATCACCCATATGTGAGGACTAGCATCCTGCTTGTCCTGGGATAAAGCAAAATTGCTTACCTTGTAATAGGTGTTATCCCAGGACAGCAGGATGTAGTCCTCACGAAACCCACCCGCCACCCCGCGGAGTTGGGTCCGTTACGTTTTATTATTTTATTTTTGGCTAACGCTTATTGCTACAAAACAAGACTGAAGGGAGACCCCTGTGGCAGGGAATATCATGGCATGCTGGGCATGCTCAGTAGGCACTCTGGTGCCATTCAAAAGTTTCATAGAAACTTTTAAAGAAGTTTTTCCGTACATAGGGCTCCATTACCGATGTCACCCATATGTGAGCACTACATCCTGCTGTCCTGGGATAACACCTATTACAAGGTAAGCAATTTTGCTAAATGTGCGGCTTGGCTGCACATTTTACTTAGTGAATCGCGGGGGAATAACTAATAGGGCCATCAACATGCATTTGCATGTTGCAGGCGCTATTAGTTTCGGGGGGGGGGGGGGGGGTGGACGAGCGTTTTCGACGCGCTATTACCCCTTACTGAATAAGGGGTAAAGCTAGCATGTCAAAAACGCGCGTCCAAACGTGGGTTACAGTGCGCTCCGCCGGAGCGCACTGTACTGTATCGGCCTGACAGTTGTTATACCACGGTCAGCAATATCAGTTCACACTTTCATCCAGTTTGTTTTATTTGCAAGGCTTAGCAGTTGCCTGAATGTTTACAGATTTGTTTTTGTTTACCTACTCCTACCTTTATGAATCAAATAGCTGACTGTTATCAGGGTGTCATTATGCATGGTGACTGTCCTTCTGTCCTTCTCTGCTCATTTTTTATCAGGGGGTCGTTATGCATGGCTGCTGTTCTTTCTTTTTCATCCAGTTTACAACAGGGAGCCATTATATACACCATCTCTCTCCTTATACCTCCCCATCTGCCTCTCAGCAGGAAATCATCAGGTATAACCTCTCTTCTCTGTTCCTCCCTTCTGGTTGTCATAGGGGAGCCATTAACTTGGCCTTCCTCCTCAGTGGCTGCCATAAGAAAGCCATCCCTTAATAAGGTGTACATTATTAGCCTCATACGTAATCTCTGCTTCTCAGTCACCCTTCCGATGGAGAACACTCGACATTTTCTCCACTCCTGTTTATTTATAAAAGTGGTGTCATCAGCTTACTTTGCTTTCTCTTCCTTCCCCACCACTAGGACACAGGCCTCGCTCCTTGCACAGATGCTCTTTCATTCCCCCTTTCCCTCAGGAGGTTGCTGGGTTACAGGCTCCCAGCTGGTCTGCATTCCTTCTCTGCTTTCCTTTTCCCTCTGAAGCTGCTCCTGAGACTTTGCCTGAGAAGTTCCTGTGGAAAGCAACATTCCTTTTCTCTGGCGAGGTTTATTGACACAGCCCTGAAAGAGTGATCCACAGCATCCGGGTTACTTGAAGGAAGCAAGAAACTTAGAAATGGATACCTTTGTATTTATGTAGGATCCATTTGTATTTATTTTAGCATTTTTATATAATGCTTTAAAGTGGACTCACTGCACAATAAATTGTAGACAAGTACAATCAGTCTCCTTCCTGATTTAATTAGTTTGAAAGAATACCGGAAGCACAGGAATATAAATGGACTTGCTAGAGATCACACAGAGTCAGTGACAGACCAGAGGCACAGTTTACCTGAGGTCACACAGAGAGTAAATTTGAGAGATTGAGATTATACCCAGTATAACCTGGTTTACAAGTGAGGTTCATTCCTGTTATGCTATACTCAAAACAAACCTATTTGGAGACACTACCCTGAGAAAGAGTCAGTAGTAGAGTTGAGGATTAAAACAGACATACTGGGATATATGACTCTCCTTTGGTCACACACAGTGCCAGTGGTAGAGCTGGAATTAGAACTGAAGCATAAAGAGATAAATTGAGTCCACCAAGGTTATACAAGAGTTGGTGGCAGAGTTGGGATTAGATCTGAGGCCCAGATAGCTGAAAGTGAGGGGTCAGTGCTGAGATTCTATGGAATAAAACCTTTTCCGTCAGAAAAATATCAGCAGAACCAGAGGTCACAAGTTGAGGCTCCAGGGAGGAAGACTAAGAACCAATGTCAGGAAGTATTTCTTCACGGAGAGAGTGGTGGATGCCTGGAATGCCCTTCCGGAGGAAGTGGTGAAGACCAGAACTGTGAAGGACTTCAAAGGGGCGTGGGATAAACACTGTGGATCCATCAAGTCTAGAGGACGTGAATGAAGAGGGGGTGGCTCGCATACACTATGCCAAACAAGCAGCAGCCTCAAGATAGAAGGGCTCAGAATAGAAGAACAACAGTAAGCCGCTGCTGCCACAGCCGCCGCCGAAGTGCGCAGAAAGGCTGAGCTAGAGATCGCCTTAGCCCTGTTCCAGCAAAAGGGAGAAGCAGAGCCCTTGAAGCCCAAATTATAGGACTTGTTGTGGGGGGGGGGGGGGGGGGGGGGGGGGGGGAGTTGTCACAGCCACTAAAAGTAGCGGACGCAGGGTCCTCACCGATGCATAAGGAGATTTGTCGCTGCATAGGAGGGAAGTTTTGGTGTCAGGGGAAGGGGAGGAGCGGAGCACCAAGGACTTTGCATAGGGGGAAAGTGTGGGGATAGATATATGCTAAGCATGGGGGGGGGGGGGGGGGTGGCCCAATGAAGGCCTGGCATAAGCAATAACCTGGCCCGCAAGGCCAGGGGTGGGAGGAGACGGCAGAACACTGCACGGAGCGGCAGTAGCCACAGTGGCATTCACGGAGCGGGATGCCAGTGGTCGGTGTTCCACCTTCACGGAGCAGAAGGCTGGAGTGGCATTCACGGAGCGGGATGCCAATGGTATACCACCTTCACGGAGCGGAAGGATGGAGGGCTGCCGTCTCCAAAAACCCCCCCAAAAAACAGAGGGGTGGGTAAGAGTATGTAAATTTACCGGTTAGGACATAGGCTATAGGTATTGCCAATTATTAGGCTTGTTCAATATTTGTTGATTGTTAATGTGGCTCGCGAGAATGAGGGCTACTACCTGGAGATGATGACCTTGTTCGATGTACATGCACACGGTTGGTGAGACTCCAGCGTTGCTCTGGGCTTCAACAGCAAGAGGAAATGTGGAAGAAAAAATGGTTTTGCATTCACAAAAAAGCGAGATGTAGCTTGCTTGTTACGGCGGTTACTTCCCCAAAACCAAATAAGCCGATACTTTGCTTTCAATACATATCCAGCATTGCACTCTGCTTCAAAGGCAGGGGAGAAAGTCTAACACTTCTCTTTCAACGCATAGCTCTCTGATACAACGGCAGGGGAATGTAGAAAAGAGGATCTGTATATGGACAACAACCAACAAGGTCTGAATTGCATAGTCTGGGAGGACAGAGGCATGGGTGTAGCTTGCTTATTGCGGCGGTTACTACCCCTAATTAAGCTAGATATTCACTTGGATGCAGTTCCAGCAATGCTCTCTGCATTAATGGTGGGGTGGAAGGGAAATAGAACTAAAAGGTACTAAAAGCCAAGAGTAACAAGTATGTGAAAAAAAAAAGTACATAGCTTGCTGGGCAGACTGGATGGGCCGTTTGGTCTTCTTCTGCCGTCATTTCTATGTTTCTATGTTTCTATGAATACCAGGCTGTGGGTCTTGGCAGCTCAGCAAAACTGTGAGTAATAGGTTTGGAGAATGTGTTGCTGTGAGTATCTGGTTCAGGAAAGTGATTAATGACACTGAGTATCTGGCGGCTGCTACTGTCCTCCTGGGAGAGTTTAGTTGCCAGACTAAGGTTTGAGGGGCTTCCCCCACTTACCTTGCTGGGATTGAGAGAGACAGAAAGTGTACATTTTTGCATCTGCAGAATTTGAGGCTTTTCCTGGAATAGCTCGTGGTTTCTTGGAGTAGAACTCCTTTAATTGCTACAGCCTGCTGGCCTTTTTGCTTCTCTGTATCTGTGTATCTTTGCAATTTCTGTCTATTTATTTTGTGTGTGCATCATTATATCTTTTTTTTGCCTGTCTTTGCCCATGTATCTGTCTTTCAGTTGTTCTGGGTGTCTGATCCTCTGCCTGTGTTTAGGAAACACATAAATTAGAAACTCTAACCGAAAGCTCCCTGCTGAATTCATCTTTTCTATCCCTCACTCTGGACCATCTGACCTTTTTATTTGTGAGGGATTAAGATAGGCCTCACTTCCAGTTGCCACCTGCCTCTGTGTCATCAGGACAAGTGGATCCAGTGTTGGGTTTTTTGTGTGTGTTTAGGAGAGAGTTAAATCTGGTCCTGGTCCCGCCACCTGACACAGGTCACACGTAGTCCTGGCTCACATAAGTCGCACCGCTCCCCCAAAGCACTGCCTCATTCCACAGTTCCACTTTCTTTTTATCTACAAATTAAGCCCTGGTTTTTAGTATCAGTGCATTTGTGGAGCTATAGTTCTAGTTTCCTTGAGAAAACCAGGAACTACAAGTCCATAGATGCAATGGGAATAAAAACAGTACTAGAACTGGCTCTTTCAAGAATTATTACAATTTTGCTTGAAAGTAGAGTTCTGAATGTTACTCCTGCCAGTTTAATTAAAAATCAAATTTATGAATCAAATTAAAGATTAAAGCTATTTTTTGTTGTGGTTTAGATCTGTCATTTAAATTAGTAGTTTCAAGTCTGCCTGTCTGGTAGACCCTTACTCCAGTTATATTGTGGAAATAAAGATAAAAACAAAACAATATATGGTGATATCTTTTTATTGGACTAACAATGTATTTCTTGGCTAGCTTTAAGGAGATACACATCCTTTCTCCCAGGACAAGCAGGATGGTAGTCCTCACAGATGGGTGACACCAATCCCGTAGCCACATGGGGTCCTCCTTCAGTCTCCTTTTTTCCGCAGTGCTGTTGCCTCACAGTTGGAGGAGCTCTCCTTTAATTTTTCCCTCACGGAAGAATTGCAACGTTTTTCTTCGAGTTTTCCCCACCTTGGGGTGCCCCATCACGAATTAATTCCTCTGGCATTCGGTAGGTATTTTTTCACTTTGTTGCGGTCGGTTCCACTGACTGCGCGACCGGGTTTAGGAAGTGCTCTGAGTGTCCTCAAACTATGTCCATCACGGAACTACACGATGTCTGCGTCCTGTGTCTTGGCCCTTCCAACGATGTCCATTGGTGTCCCAGCTGTGCTCAGATGACCCCCAAAGGCCAGCACGCCCGCCTGGAGAAGATGGAGCATTTTTTTGATTCCAGTCAGCTCCATCAACTCTGGTCCCGGGTACATCAAGTCGCGGGGATCAATCTGACTTGGGACCTTCACCTTCAGAGCCCCGCCACGATGATCAAGGGGCGAGACATTTGAAGGCTTCTGGATCATCTTCCTTGATACCGGAGCAGCATCGGCCTCGGCAATGAATGTTATTTATTAATTTAAAATTATTTTTTAATCTCCCTTTCCAGACTTAAAATATTGCTCAGAGAGGTTTACAGAAATAATACATAATACAATAAACATATCACACTAAAATTGAAAAATAGAACCTATGCTGCAGTTACATGATGTTAGGTTCCATATTAGGAGTTACCACCCAGGAAAAAGATCTGGGCATCATAGTTGATATTACATTGAAATTGTCAGCTCAGTGCTGTTGCGGTCAAAAAGCAAACAGAATGTTAGGAATTATTAGGAAGGGAATGGCAAATAAAAATGGAGGTTGTCATAATGCCTCTGTATCACTCCATGGTGAGACCACACCTTGAATACTGTGTACAATTCTGGTCATTGCATCTCAAAAAAGATATAGTTGCACTGGAGAAAGTACAGAAAAAGGCAACCAAAATGATAAAAGGCATGCATGGAATGGCTCCCATATGAGGAAAGGCTAAAGAGGTTAGGGCTGTTCAGCTTGGAGAAGAGATGGCTGAGGGAAGATATGATAGAGGTCTACAAAATCATGAAAGGACTTGAATGGTAAATGTGAATTGGTTATTTACTCTTTCAGATAATACAAGGACTAGAGGGGCAGTCCATGAAGTTTACAAGCAGCACATTTAAAACAAATTGGAAAAAATTATTTTTCACTCAATACACAATTAAGCTCTGGAATTCATTGCCAGAGGATGTGGTTAAGGCAGTTAGTATAGCTGGGTTTAAAAAAGCTTTGGATAAGTTCCTGGAAGAGAAGTCCATAAGCTGTTATTAATCAATTGGGAATAGCCATTGCTTGTTGCCGGCATTAGTAGCATGGGATTTATTTAATGTTTGGGTACTTGCCAGATACTTGTGACTTGGATTGGCCACAGTTGGAAACAGGATACTTGGTTTGATGGACCCTTGGTTTGACCCAGTATGGCAACTTCTTATGTTTTTATGTTATGTTCTTATGATATTGATAATGAATATGCATGAGATAGAATTGTATGGATGCAGTGCATGCAAATCTATCTTATGCATATTCATTGTATATATAGTGAAAACCAGGCCTGTTTATGGCTCTTGAGGACTGGAGTTGGTCACCCCTGGATTAGGGGGCACTCTGAAACTATTTATTTATTTATTTCTTTAAGGATTTTTATATACCGGGGTCCGTAAGAAACATCACCTCGGTTTACATTCAAACATTAATTCAGCATAGAGCTTTACAATATAACATAATAACTGAATGAATATAAAACCAAGTATAACTTTGTATTAAAATAAAGAAAGTCAATATAAGAGTGTCTGTAGAAATAATCTGGAAGGTACATAATAGAACTCAGTTTATTAATAGTAGGCTTTTTTGAATAGCCAGGTTTTTAGGTTTTGTTTAAATTTTTTGTGGCAAAGTTCCTGGCGTAATTCAGAGGGCATAGTGTTCCATATTGTGGATCCAGCAATGATGAATGAACGTTCTTTTGTAGTCGAAAGTTTGGTCAAATTAGGCGCAGGGATCTTCAGTTTCGCTAAATGTTGGAATCTAGTAGGGCGGATTGATGTTTTGAATTGTAATTGATCATTGAACCATAGCATATCTCTGTTGTGAACGGCTTTATGTATAAGCGACATGGATTTATATATTATCCTGGAAGCTACGGGTAGCCAGTGCAATGACTGAAGTGCTGGAGTGATGTGCTCATGGCGTCTCGTATCAGTGATGATGCGGGCAGCTGCATTTTGTAACATTTGCAAAGGCTGGATTGTAGATTTAGGTAGACCTAATAGCAGTGCATTGCAGTAATCAATTTTTGATAAAATCGTTGCTTGCAAGACTGTACGGAAATCATAGTGGTATAAAAGAGGTTTAATGCGTTTTAGTGTGTGTAGCTTAAAGAATCCATTTTTAACCGTATCAGCGATGAATTTTTTGAAAGTAAGATTGTTATCAATAATGACGCCAAGGCTGCGTACTTGCTGAGACATTGTAGAGATGTCTTGTGAGAGACTGGAGTTGTTCAGTGTTGTGTTTATTGGAGGTGATATAATTATTAGCTCAGTTTTATTGGTGTTGATAGCTAATTGGTTGTCCGTAAGAATTGTTTTAATTTCTAATAATGCTGCATTCCAGGAGCTCAGGGCATTTGTAATTGAACTGGTAATAGGTATAATAATCTGTACATCATCCGCATAGATAAAATGTTGAAGACCCAGTTTAGAGAGTAGCCAGCATAGTGGTGTAAGGTAAACATTAAATAATGTAGAGGAAAGAGAGGATCCTTGTGGGACTCCTTGAGAGAGATTTCTTGGTTTGGATTCGCTTTGTCCACATTTAACACTGTAAGTTCTGTTGCTCAGGAAAGACTGGAACCATAGTAGTGCTGAGCCAGTAATGCCTATTTCAGAGAGGCGGTTTATAAGGGTGTTGTGATTTACTGTGTCGAATGCTGCTTAAATATCAAGAAGAGCGATAAGATATGATTTTCCAGTATCTAAAGCTTTTAGTAACACCTCTGAAAGAGATATTAAAAGTGTTTCGGTGCTGTGGTACTTTCTAAACCCGTATTGGGATGGGAAGAGTAGATGATGTTCATCTAGCAACCAGCAGATTTAAAACAAATCATATGAAGTATTTTTTCACTATAAAGCTATGAAATCTGTTGCCAGTGAATGTGCTCAAGGCAACTAAAATAATGGGGTTCAAAAGGGGATTGGACAAGTTCCTGAAGGAAAAGTCCATAAACAGTTATTAGCCAGGTAGGCTTGGGAAAGCCAATGTATATCCCTGGAAGTGAGATACAAGAAATAGATCAACTATTAGGGATCTGCCAGGTATTTGTGATCTAGACTGGCCACCGTAGGAGGCAGGATGCTGAGCTTGATCTGACCCAGGATGGTGGTATTTAATAGCCTTTAAACTACAGCACTCAGAGAATGGTGTCCAATGGAGTTTACTCTGGTGAAGGGAAAGTAACCAGCAGGGTGCAGAGGAATTAATGCTAGGCCCAGGCTTCTCCATTGTCTTTATATGTATAGTCTGCTAACTCCCAGGGTCAATGAGATGGGCTCTGCAGGGTTTCTTTCTATAGAGGAGAAACTACAGCTCTTAGGCCCTACCAATAGACATATGCACACGAAAAGGCCCTTTTTGCGTGCAATAGCATGCTGGGGGCGGAGTTGGGGCAGAGTCGGGGCAGCGAGGAGGCAGACTCGGCAGTGTCTTTGCTGCCGGCGATAAGGTTAGTAACGTTATCGTCGTCAGTAGCGCACCCAATAGCGCCACATTTCACGGTGGCGCTATTGGGTGCGAAATCCAGCAGCAAAAACACCGCGGTGGTGCGATCGCTGCCAGCTTTTGCAGGCCCGCCTCCCCCGCCCCCTGTTTTCACTGGATTCACCATTCTGCTATAGAATGGTGAATCCAGGCCTTAGCTTGTATTAAGATAATGAATTAAACTCGTCAAGGATATTGGTGTTCATTTTAGTAATCTGTATGTATAATGTTTTTATGTATGTATCTTGTAACTTGCCTAGGATTTTAGATTGAACGAGTAACATACATTAAATAAATAAAATGTGCAGAAGTCGAAACTGAAGGATTTGTTGGAGTCCTGGGTGGAGACCATTTTGAAGTTCGATGGAGCCAACCACAGCATCAAGTTCGAAAGAATGCTTCCCATGGTCCTAAAGCAGTGACCCTGGTGCTCACCCGAAGTCTTTAATGATGCAGGTGCTGAATTTTGCTGACAAAATGTATATTGTAGGAACATACTGGCAGCTTCTAGAGTTGTGACACGAGGGGAATAAGATTCTTATTTTCAATGACTTTTCAGCAAAAGTAGTGTCTAAACATAAAGAAATGGCACCAATATGTGCAACAATGGTGCAGAGTAAACTGCGCTTTACATTAATGTACCCTGCAAAATTAAAGTTGATGCATGAAGGCCAAAATCATACTTTTAAAAAAGCTTCGGAAGCTAAAGTGTTTGTTGATGTTTATGCAGGATGAGAAGAGGAATTGATAAGCATGGGCTAAAAGACTGTTTGGAAATTAAAAAAAAATCTAATACATTGATGAGATGTTAGAGGTAACAAGTTCTGCAATTTGAAAAGAGACTCAGTAAGCTATTTGAGTTTGATATGTCAAAGGAGGCCCTGAAGCAACATGATAATCATGCCCTAAAATGAAAGCAATGAAAGACTGTGCTGCCTGTTGCATTTCTTTTTTCTCCACACTAGATACAACAGTTCAAGTAAGAATGTTTGGATGGAGTGGAGATCATTTGATTAGAACAACTTATATTTAATGGATAACAATGAAACATTGCATTTGGCTATCTGATTCTATGTTTTGAACTATGTTTATTAAGGGGTAGATTTTCAAAAACGGCGCGTTGGCGTACTTTTGTTGGCGCTCCAGGCGCAAACAAAAGTACGCGGGATTTTAGTAGATACGTGCGTAGCCGCGCGTATCCGCTAAAATCCTGGATCGGCGCGCGCAAGGCTACCGATTCTGTGTAGCCGGCGTGCGCCGAGCCGCACAGCCTACCTCCGTTCCCTCCGAGGCCGCTCCGAAATTGGAGCGGCCTCGGAGGGAATTCGCTAACGCCCTCCCCTCACCTTCCCCTCCCTTCCTCTACCTAACCCACCCCCCCGGCCCTGTCTAAACCCCCCCTACCTTTGTTGGGGGATTTACGCCTCCCAGAGGGAGAAGTAAATCCCCGCGCGCCTAGACGCAACCCGGGGGCGGTTCCGGAGGGCGCGGCCACGCCCCCGGACCGCCCCGGGCCGAAACCACGCCCCCGGGCCCGCCCCCGAAACGCCGCGTCCCGCCCCGAAAATGGCGCGCCACTTGGCCCCGCCCCCGGCACGCCCCCCCCTCGGAAAACCCCGGGACTTACGCGAGTCCCAGGGCTCTGCGCGCGCCGGTAGGCCTATTGAACATAGGCGCACCGGCGCGCAGGGCCCTGCTCGCATAAATCCGGGCGGATTTACGCGAGCAGGGCTCTTAAAATCCGCCCCTAAGAGCATGGAAAACAATTAATGTGTTTGAAGTCTCTCTAAAAGACATGATAATTATTCTGCCATTGTTGCGTTTGGCCTTTCGCGGGTCCGTCCCATGACTGGTTGCTCTTACCTCCAGCCCCGGGTCGCAGGGTGTCCACCGATGCTGCGGCTGAGCCCCAATCGAGGATGCTGGCGGCCGCCACGCAGACACAACAAGCCACGCTAGGAACACCGTTCAGCTGAGCGGGGCATCCCTATGCATACGCACTCGCAACTCGGACACTTTTAAAGGGCTTGTGGTGGGAAATCTTCCTCAGCACTCCTGGATGATATCACAGGCCTCTTTCTATATAAGGCTTGCTCTGCCCTGCCTCAGACACCTCGGCAATATGTTGAACTCCTCGGAGTAGCTGTTTGCCATGTCGTTCCTGATCCTGCTTCTGTTCCAGTGCCTTGTCTTTGTGTTCCTGGTTCCTTCCTGCTTCTTTGGAGTTCCTGTGTTCTCGTCTTGTAGTGACTTGTCTTCTTTGGTGTCTTCCTGCTGTTCCACCTTGCCTTCTTCCCCCCACCCCCAGATTGACTCCTCGGCTTGGACCCCCGGCTTCATCTTCGTTTGGATTCCTGACCTGACTTCAGACCTCTTCTCAACCACGTTGAACTTTCGCTTGCCTTGTGACCTCTGCTCACGCCTCATCTTGTTGAACGCTTCCCGCCCCTGTCCTTGGCCTGCTCTCTTCTCTGCTGTCTGCTGCCTGCCCTGACCTCTGCTTGGTTTGAGCTTTATTAGATTGGAGACATAAATATCTATATGCCCGACTCAGGCCGAGTTTCGCCCCGCCTGGGGCTGCCTCAGGGGCTGGGTATTGATACCAGAATGTTCTCAAATTAAGTGCATCTAAATATAATAGTCAGGTGGTAAAGAATTTTAGAAAATTGTTGCGGTTGATGCCTATTTTTTCAACGCTGCCGTAATCAATGTCCCAGTAGCATTTGAGCGGAGACCACGATTGATCACAGCACAACTTAAATTGTTTGTGCCGCATAAAATTGATCATGGCAGCGTTGAAAAAATAGGCATCAGCCGCGGCAATTTTCTAAAATTCTTTACCACCTGACTATTATATTTAGATGCACTTAATTTGAGAATGTTCTGGTATCAATACACAGCCCCTGAGGCAGCCCCAGGTGGGGCGAAACTCGGCCTGAGTCGGGCATATAGATATTTATGTCTCCAATCTAATAAAGCTCAAACCTGGACTACTTTTGGTGTCTAATCTACGTATTTGTCTAAATGGCTTTCTTAGACAACCTACCCTCCTGCTTTATTGGTCTGACCTCTGCTTGGACTGACTTCATTCTCTTCTCGCTGGCCAACTATCTTTCCTGCAATGGATTCATCTCTTCATAGAGGCCTGCGGCTAAGTCCAGCCGGCCCCGGCACCTGACGGCTCAACCCAAGAGGAATGAAGGCTGGTATTGGTGAAGTTCCTGTTGGGCCTGTGCTCAAGCCAGCTCTGCCTGCTGACAGTGAGGGCCTGCAGGATTCCTCCCTGCCGGTAGCGCCAACCTCATCTCGGTCCAAGGGTCCACTTCTGCAACATATTGCCGAGGTCATGGACCCGGTGGTTCTCTCGGGCCTCCAGGCCACTCCCGGCCTGGTGCAGAAAATCCATCAGCAGCAACAGATCCTTGTTACTGATCCCACTAACAGTTGCTTCCACGGCAGCTCTACTTAGCTGCTCAGGAGCTCCAGGAACTTTGGATTTGTATGGAAGAAATGCTCCATAAAGCAGCTCAAAGAGCCAAGAAGGCAATGGATGCTCACCAATGGCTGGCACCACAATTCAAAGCTGAGACAAGTTGTGGCTGAGTACCCGTCACATCCGTCTCAGGATCCCATCCATGAGGTTCACCCCTCACTACATTGGGCCCTTTGCTATTTTCCATTAGGTAGGGCCTGTAACTTATCAACTACACCTACCCGCCTCCTTGGGACTCCATAATGTCTTTCATGTTTCCCTCTTCAAGCCTCTAGTCCTTATGTGATCTTTCTGGAAGGTGCCTAAACCCCAGGAGGTGTCCATTGAGGAGAACCAGGCCTAACAAGTGGATATCCTGGATGTTCGAGATCGGAACAAGAGGTGGGAATACCTGATCTCCTGGGAGGGGTATGGCCCGGAGCAGAATATATGGGAGCCTGCCTCAAACATGCTGGACAAGAATCTCCTAAGGGCGTTCCATGCTTCTCACCCCAGGAAACCCAAGCCCCTTGGAGGTGGGTTTAGAGGAGGGCGTACTGTTGCATTTGCCCGGTCATGGGTCTGTCCTGTGACCATCTGCTCTTACTTCCAGCCCCGGGTCGCAGGGGGCCCGCCAATGCTGCGGCAGTCCAAAGTGCCTTGCTAGGAATGCCGCTCGGCTGAGCGGGGCATTCTAGGCACGTTTGCGACTTGGGCACTTTTAAAGGGTTCATGGCAGGAAATCTTCCATGGCACTCTTGGATGACATCATAAGCCTCTTCCTATATAAGGCCTGCTCTGCCCTGCCTCAGATGCCTCGGCAATAGGTCAAACTCCTCAGAGTAGCTGTTGACCACGTCGTTTCTGGTTCCTGATCCTGCTTCTATTCCAGTGCCTTGTCTTCGTGTTTCTGGTTCCTTCCTGCTTCCTCGGAGTTCCTGTATTCTCATCTTGTGGTCCCTCATAAGAACATAAGAAATTACCATGCTGGGTCAGACCAAGGGTCCATCAAGCCCAGCATCCTGTTTCCAACAGAGGCCAAACCAGGCCACAAGAACCTAGCAATTACCCAAACACCAAGAAGATCCCATGCTACTGATGCAATTAGTAGCAGTGGTTATTCCCTAAGTAAACTTGATTAATAGCAGTTAATGGACTTCTCCTCCAAGAACTTATCCAAACCTTTTTTGAACCTAGCTACACTAGCTGCACTAACCACATCCTCTTGCAACAAATTCCAGAGCTTAATTGTGCATTGAGTGAAAAAGAATTTTCTCCGATTAGTCTTAAATGTGCTATTTGCTAACTTCATGGAATGTCCCCTAGTCCTTCTATTATCCGAAAGTGTAAATAACCAATTCACAACTTAGTCGTTCAAGATCTCTCATGAATTTAAAGACCTTTATCATATCCCCCCTCAGCCGTCTCTTCTCCAAGCTGAACAGCCCTAACCTCTTCAGCTTTTCCTCATAGAGGAGCTGTTCCATCCCCTTTATCATTTTGGTTGCCCTTCTCTGTACTTTCTCCATTGCAACTATATCTTTTTTGAGATGCAGCGACCAGAACCTCATCTGTCTTCGGTGTCTTCCTGCTGTTCTACCTTGCCTTCTTTCCCCCTGGATTGACTCCTTGGCTTGACCTCGGCTTGGACCCCAGCTTCGTCATTGTTTGGTTTCCTGGCTTGACTTTGGACCTCTTCTTGACCATGTTGGACTTCCATCTACCTTGTGACCTCTCCTCACTCCTCATCTGCCCTGCCCCTGACCTTGGCCTGCTCTCGTCTCTACTGTCTGCTGCCTGCCCTGACCTCTGCTTGGACTAACTTTGTTCTCTTCCTGCTTGCCAGCTGTCTCTCCTGCAAAGGATTCATCGCCCAAGTCCAGCCGGCCCTGACGCTTGAGGGCTCAACCTAAGGGGAATGAGGGCTGTTATTGGTGAAGTTCCTCTTGGGTCTCTGCACCAGCCAGCTCCACCTGCCGATGGTGAGGACCTGCAGGGCTCCTTCCTGTGAGTAGCCCCAACCTCACCTTTGTGCAAGGGTCCACTTCTGCAACAGTCATGACAGAACAGCAAAGAACAACAAAGTAATGTGATAAATATGTATGTCCTTTAACATGGATCTAGCACTGAAGAAGACATGGTCCAGATGGAAGGCTGACTAGTGGGTGGAGAGGCTTATTCATATACATGTGATGACTTGGGGATGTGTGTTGAAATGGAACCCTTTCTCAGAAGATTCCAGGAGTTTTGAAAGACAATGCATAGATATATTTTGGACTTTGATATGTGCAATTGCTTAATAAATGGAGTTATTAAGTTTGCGAGAAGATGACTTGGATGAGTAATGTGTGTCTTAAATCTCTAAGAGAATAGTAGAATCTGACTGGTGTATGGAACGTCAAGTGAGAATGATGGATGTAAACTTTGGATTTTGGATGGATGTGGATGTTAGAGAGACTTCAGAGGGTTATTATAAACAAAGTGGTGTAACAATGGAAATGAGGGAATGGTTTTCTAATGTATGTTGAGTATTTGGTGAAGCTGGAGGATAAGAATAGAAAGGCGATCCCAAACCTAGGCCTGAATTATTAAGGCTTTTCTCCCATTCTCTGTCTATGGGGAAAATGCTTAGTAAATTAGACCCCTAGTTTGGGGATACAGTGTAGAAAGACTGAGAAGGGATTTGGGAGGGGTAAGAGGAGGAGGCAGAAAATATTGTTTATTGCCAAGGGAGGAATAAGGGTGTAGATTTCTTATTTATCAGTGTGGTAGATGGATGCAATAATACTAAGTAGTTCTTAATTTGAGGAGCACCAATCTTTGAAAACATACATGCCTAATTAAGGATATTATGATTTATAGATGCAAGCCAGTAAAATAATTACATGGAAGAAAGCATGGTGAATAATCTGCACAGAGTGGCAGTTACTACCCTTAACAGAATCCACCAGAGGTAATCTTCAAGGAATGGCAGTTACTATCCTAAAGAGAAAGCATGGGAGATAACCTGCAACTAACAGAACCTACTACTCTAAACAACTTGCTGGGCAAACTGGGTGGACTTTTGGGTCTTTATCTGCCATCATATACTAAATTATTGTGTTTCTGGTGTGGGCTCTGTGGTCAAACACATTAAGATCTTGGCAGTCCTGAAGAGGCATAAAGCAGGGATTGCTCTGTTTTAGGAGAATCGCTTAAATTACATAGAATATAGTAAATTATGTAGAGAATGGGTGATCAAGTGTTATTTTGCATCAGCCCTGGTTACTAGGAAAGCAGGAGTGGCAATTTTAATTCATAAGTCAATGATTTTTGTGGAGAAACATGTTATCAAGGAGAGTGAAGGCAGATATATTATACTGAATGGTGAAATTTATGGGGAAATTATAGCTCTTTGCTTGGTATATGCCCCCAATGAATAAGATCATGCCTTTTTTCCTTCCCTTGTGGAAAGTTGGTTAGATTGGAGGCTTGCACTTTAATGATAGAGGAGATATGAATTGTGTGGCTGACCTTGTAGAGGGCAGATCATCATCAACTGAGATAACTAGATTGGCTACACAGCAGGGATATCTTATTTTCTGTGTGAATCTCTCTATTTTGGATGTTTGGAGAGTTCTCCATTCAAGGGAGAGAGAGTTTACGCATATGTCTAGGCAAATTTGTCCAAAAGAAGGCTAGATTATATTTTAGTTTCAGATAATTTTTTAAAATCAAGGGCAGCAGTTATTGGGACTTTGGCAATAACCAATCATGCTCCTGTGAATATAGATTTTCCCTGTGAATATAGATTTTCAGTGTGGTAGGATGGAACACTATAAATTATGGTGCATGCTTATGGAATTAGCTTCAGATTTTGAATTTAAAGAATATATAGAAGTTAAGGGGGAGGACTTTGGGACTTTAAACAAACAGCACATAGATAATTCCAAATTATTGTTTATTCATGTGAAAGATCAAGGTATACTGAATAAATCAACCTCTACTTATCACTTTTCATGAATAGTAACAAAAGTAAGGAAATTATTAAGCAAAAGGATTCGAGCAGTTGATAGCATCACAGCCACAGGCAGTAGTATATTTCATGTTTTTTTTTTGGAAACAAGTTCGTTTTGCTGTGATGCATTTTTTTTTGTCACTAATTCCAGCCAGGCAATGAAAATGGGAAGTAACTTTGTCAAGATGGCAGATAAGACATCTGATTCCTTCAAGACAGAGGTTTGCTCAAGAGAATCAGCATCTCTGAGCATTTTATCAGCTTGTAGCCAGATTTTTGCCTAGTGATTAGCATATTTTTCATGGAGTTCAAGAGCGGCTTTCGTTGGAAGTAGTATCTGCAGATCCCTCTTACCCTTGGTAAATAGCTGTAACCTGGCATGATCAATGGTTTAGGCAAGTGAGGCCCCATATATGTGACACACAAATCTCTCCACATTTGAATAACAGGGTTTCCCTACTGGTGTGCCTTCAGACTTGATAAAGTGTGCTACGGAAAACTCACCAGTCCCTGATCCTGAGATCCAGGCCAGCATCTCACAGAAACAAGAAACGTCAGTGGTGGCTCTTAAACACATATTTATTTATTTATTTAAAACTTTTTTATACCGGTATTAGTAGGTGCATCATACCGGTTTACATCATAACTGCAGGTTGAAATTACATTAAACAGGTACAGAGTGAGGGACTAGAAGGAACAAGAGCGATGGCTAGAAGCTAGCAAACTAGTGCAAAAACAAGTGCAAAAACGAGTGCAATAAATAGGTAAACAATGTAATAAATGGCAAAACCTGGTAAACAAAGTGGTCAAACTTTACACATAAGCTCCGGTAAAGTATTGTTGCAGCAAGGAATAAGAGAGCGGAAGGTCTAATCTGGGTAGGCCTGTTTAAAGAGCCAAGTCTTTAATTTGTATCTGAATTTGAAAGTGCAAGGCTCAATACAGAGGTTCGTGGGTAGTGAATTGCAGAGGGTAGGACCAGCAATGAAGAGGGCTCGGTCCCTCGTGGATGTTAGGTATGCCTTCTTGAGGGATGGCACTTGGAGGGCACCTGTATTGATTGCTCTGGTGGGGCGGTTAGAAGGTGTGGGGCGGAACGGCTCATCTAGCCAATTGGAATTGTGTCTGAAGATAGATTTGTGAATGATAGAAAGGGTTTTATAGTGGATGCGTGAGGATATCGGGAGCCAGTGAAGGTCTTTAAGGATCGGAGTAATATGATCAGATTTGCGGGCATTTGAGATGCCCTTTCTGAGAACATGTATAGTCAAGCATACCTCTCCTTCCTAGATATGACATGAACCCTGGATTGTGGAAAATGACAGCATGAAAAGCATGGATAGCTGTTCCCCGCTTTGTTCAGCACACACATTGCACACATCTCCTCCTCATTTCTCCTTCCTGAGCTTTCTCCTTTGAGTCCTTCCAGCCTCAGTCTTATCCCTAGGTTGAATGAGATGGGGACACCATGCACTGAGCACTGGATGTGACTCAGTCAGAGTGTTGGGAGCAGCAGCAGTGGAGGAGCTCTAGCAGCCACGTGCTGCAGCTAAAATAACTAATTGTGCTGGCTGCCTGTACCACAGCATCTTCTCCCTTATCCTGTACTTGTATATAGAGGGAGCGGATCCATCGTGATGGGTTTCTAAGTGTCTCCACCCCAAAATTTGGAAGAGAGACTGGTGGGGTTTTCACCATGTGAGTTCTCTCCATTTCTGCCTTGCCTGCTCCATATCCACATAACATTTTGATTAATGTAGGTGTGCCTTGGACTTTAAAAAGTTGGAAAATACTGGGATAACACCCATCCTGTCTGATACTGTTAAGGGGCCGGGCCGTGCCCTGGTCCCTCCTCCTACCTCGGGGCTGGCCCGGCCCGCACGGAGCTCTTCCCGGCCGCATAGGCCCAATCTTCAGCCTGCCGCGGCGCTCCCTGCTCGAGGGAGACGCCGCCAACCCGACGCTCTGGGCCCCGCGCGTCGGGGGCTCGACCCTTAAAGGGGCCAGCGTGGGAAATCCTAAGAGGGCCTCCGGATGACGTCACACGCTACAGGGTATTTAAACCCTGCAGCTCGATCAAGCCTTTGCCTTGCAACGATGTTCCTCAGTTGTCTGAGTCTCAAGTTGCCGCTGTATCCTTGGATTGCTTCTGATTTCTGACCCGGCTTGCTTCCTGACTCGTCTTCAGCTTCCGCCCCTTGGTTTTGGTATCGACGACTGACTTCTGGCTTCCGACCCGGCTCCGTCCCACGACTTTGTTTCCAGCTTCTGTTCCTGGTTTGGTATTGACTTCTGATCTCTGGCTTCCGATCCGGCTTCGTCCCTGGCTTTGGTTTGGATCTCTGACTCCTGGCTTCTGACCCGGCTTCACTCCTGGACTCCGACTTTGGCTTCTTCCTCACCTCAAGTATCCAGTACTTGCTAGCCCAGAGGATTCTCCTAAGTCCCAGCAGCTCAGACTCTCATGGGCTCCTCCTGGGGGAGCAGCAGGCTTCTGAGGGTGAAGACTCTTCAGCTACCTGGGCCCAGCCTTCGTCCATCTCTTCAACCGCTGCCTGGATCCTTGGTCGCATAGGATCCCACCTAAGTCCAAGAGGTCCGGGTCCCTATGGGCTCCTCCTGGGGGGACCTCGGACTTCCAGTGGTGAAGTCTCTTCTGAGTCTCTTCCGTGCCGCCTCCCGCTGGGACGCTTGCTGTGGTCTTCCATAGCATACCATCCACTGTCCCAACCGGCCCAAAGGTCCACGACCGTAACAGATCCAACAGACAAGGAATAGTTATTTTTTTTAAAAAAACTTCCCATGACCACTGAAGGATGATACCATATCAGCTTCTGGATGACAGATTTTAACACGTAGCACCTAGGACTTTTTCTGAAGCACTTTTTGGGTGTTGGCCTACTAACTACTTCTACTAAGGTTCTAAAGCTCTATAATGAGCTTAGAGTGATTTTAACATGGTGGGGAACGATTTAACTGCAGTTCAGAGGAATTGCCTACTATTTTCTTTTACCGAGATTGGTACGGCTGTACTTGATAAGATCCTGTTGGATTTGAAGCCAACTACTTGTGTTCTTGATACATGCTCCTCTGGCTTGGTCAAGGAGGCTAGGTCTGGCTTGTTGGATCAACTAAATGTGATACTTCTTTGACAGATGCTTCTTTGATAGATGGCTTCTTTGACACATGGTGTCATTCTTTTGAAGCAGAAGGAAGTAATTCTTTGCTCGCTGTTAAAGAAGCTCTCTCTGGACAGTTTTAACCCAGTGGCCAACTTGCCCTTTTTTGATAAGTTGATAGAGCAATGTTGCAACTGCTCCAGCTGTTTCTAGATGAGAACAGCATACTAGATAAATGCCAGTCAAGTTTCCAATTGAATTTCATTACCAAAAGAGCTCTTATTTCCCTTTTTAATTACTTAGTACATTCTCTGGATAAAGGAAGAGACATAATGGTCATATTGCTAGACCTCAGTGCGGCAATTGACTCCATCGATCACAAAATCTCATTGGAACATTTGTGGTTGTATGGTTCAGAGGTGTTGTTTTAGACTAGTTTTGTTCATTTCTTTCAGTGTGTCTTTCCTGGGTCAGTTATCTTCCCCTGTAGTGTTCTACAGGGAACAAGCATTCAAGGAGAGCGGAGTAAAGAGCACACACATTTAGATAAACAACAGCAAAATAATGTGTGGCAGTCAATTAAACTGGACAATACCACTTTAAACAAAACACTTGTATTTTAATTCGACAAGTGCACACAGCAATTGTGCACAAGGATTTAATCATAGAATGAAAAAGAGTAATAAAAAAGCCCCGGCACGGCCGTGTTTCGCATCAGGCTGCGTCAGGGGGACCAATTCCAAAATATTCTTAGTCAAAATCAATCTACAGTTCAATTCGCGGCGAGACCGTGGTTATACAGCAGTAGAACGAAGCTTGAGCAGAGAAATAGAGAGTGAACTCTCTTATGTGTTTCACAATGCGTGAAGAAGAAGAGTATGTTCCCCGGACTCATCGCAGAGAAAGGTAAACAACATTTAGGAGCCGGACCCGAAGATCTCTGATACTTGTGACTTTCCAAGGAGCTCCTTGGGACATCGCGATAACGCTTTCTATGTGTAAGTTGGTCTACAGAACTTTCTATTTACAGTCTCTTAAGATGCCGCTTTGAGGCATATAAACCTTTTGACACCCTTTTGCTAACTGCACATAAACCTTGGAAAGTCACAAGTATCAGAGACCTTCGGGTCCGGCTCCTGAATGTTGTTTACCTTTCTCTGCGATGAGCCCGGGGGACATACTCTTCTTCTTCACACGTTGTGAAACACATAAGAGAGTTCGCTCTCTATTTCTCTGCTCTGAAGCTTCGTTCTCCTGCTGTATAACCACGGTCTCGCCGCAAATTGAGCTGCAGATTGATTCTGACTAAGAATATTTTGGAATTGGTCCCCCTGACGCAGCCTGACGCAAAACACGGCCGTGTCGGGGCTTTTTTGTTATTACTCTTTTTCACTCTATGATTAAATCCTTGTGCACAATTGCTGTGTGCACTTGTCGAATTAAAATACAAGTGTTTTGTTTAAAGTGGTATTGTCCAGTTTAATTGACTGCCGCACATTATTTTGCTGGTGTTCTACAGGGAGCCATTCTTTCACTTACTGTCTTTAACATGGATATCAGACCTCTAACTCAGGGGTTCCCAACCTTTTGCATAACACAAACACCTTTTCAACCTCCCAAAATTTTGTGGACCTGCGTATAAGAACATAAGAACATGCCCTACTGGGTCAGACTAAGGGTCCATCAAGCCCAGCATCCTGTTTCCAACAGTGGCCAATCCAGGCCATAAGAACCTGGCAAGTACCCAAAAACTACGTCTATTCCATATTACCGTTGCTAGTAATAGCAGTGGCTATTTTCTAAGTCAACGTAATTAATAGCAGGTAATGGACTTCTCCTCCTTTTTTAAACACAGCTATACTAACTGCACTAACCACATCCTCTGGCAACAAATTCCAGAGTTTAATTGTGTCATTAGTTTTTAAATGCAAAATGCTATTAATTATTAATGTAATAACAATAATATGTACTCCAGAATCATTTGCAATATATAAAACATACAATTCAATTATTTTTGATAAAAGCTGTGCTCTCCCTTCTGCCCTCCCCTTATGGCCCCTTCATGAATGCTGCTCCCCCCAACCACCATAACCTCTTCTGATGTACCTTCCCTCTTCTCCTGCCTATGGGCCCTTCCTGAGTGCTTTCCCTCCCTAGTAGTCCCTTCTAGAGTTCTTTCCCTTCTTCCTTCCTCCTGTAAACGCCTCCCTGAGTGCTCACCCTCCTCTCTTCTCCCCTGCCCCATTTCTCTCCCTCCTGTTCTACTTGTCCCCATCTATGGCACCATCCTAATGTCTTCCCTTCTGTTCTCCCCTCCTGTGTCTTCTTCCCTGGTTTTCCCCCTCAAGACTCCTTCCCGAATACTTTCCCATCAGTTCTCTTTCCTCCCTCATGCTCTCATGGTCTTTTTCTGAGTGTTGCATGCCCATGGCTCCTTCCTAAGTGCCTTCTCTCCTTTCTTCCCTCATGTCCCCTTCTTGAGTGCCTTGCTTCCTGTCCTCCTTCCCTTGTGGCCCCTTCTCTATTCCCTCAGCCTCATCCTAGGTGTTCTTTTATTACTTTGGATTTATTACCCACCTTTTTGAATAAGAAATTAATCCAAGATGGGAATATTCAAAAGGTAACATACACTCTGAAGGAGACCTAACATTTCTAGTGTGAAGGAGACTTCAGTAAGGACTAAACTTGACATCAATCAGCAACAGGACTAAGAATACAAAACGCCTCAGTAAAATCAATACAAGTCTAATTATGGTTTATGGTTTATTAACATTTATATACCGCAACATCATAAAATTTCATAGCATTTTACAAAATAGAACAAATGTATCTAATCAAAAGTAATCAGCACAAACATATAAAATTAAATAATAATTAGAAGGAGTCCAAATCTACTCAATCAAAAAACCACTTTCTTGAAAAGAAATGTTTTCAGAGCCCCTTTGAAAACCTTAAAAGACAGCTCATCGGGGAGGGAGTTCCAAAATAATGGACAAAATAATTAGACAAGAATACAAACATCTCAGCAAAATAGATTGTGTTGAAGCATTTTCAAGGCATTGATATAAAAACAAACATCTCGGTAAAACATTAGGTTGCAGCAGCACATTTAAGGCATTCCTATAAGGTACCAAACAGTTTATAGCACTCCCTTGTGCCCTCCACTCTCTTAAGGCCCTTTCTAAATGCTTTCACTCCTATGCTGTCCCTCTTGCTATCTGCTCCCTGTGGCCCCTTCGCTACATCTTTCTGAGTATTGATCCCAATATGGCCACTTCTCTCCTGCCTTCCTTTCTTCTGACTCCCACCATGGCCATACAAGGGTGGGATGAAGAGAAAGGGAGAGCATCCCAGGAGTGGGAGGGGGATGTGGAGAGAGTTTTCCAAGGTTGGGAAAAGGGATATAGGAAGAGCTTTCTAGGAATCAAGGGGAGGAAATATGGAGAGAGCATTCTGGGAATTGAGGAGAAGGAAGATTGAACCTAGAATGGAGGGCAGTGAGGGAGAAAGAGAATATAAAAAGAAATTGATAGAGAATATTAATAATAGTTTAAAATATCCTCAGAACCAGTTCTAAGTTTTTGATCTGGTCATGTCTCTTTCATAAAATTTAAATGTTAACAGTTGGATTTTGTTGCCTGATTTGATATTTGTGTTATGGAGTCTCAGTTTAGTGGACCCTTGGGCCGACCTGCAGGAGACTGGGAAAGATATTCAGTGTCTCTGGTACACCGCAGGCCGGGAGGCAGATGTTTAGGCAGGACGTAGAGGTGCTCTTCACCCTGGAAGCTGGTGCTCCCCCGGGAGGAGCCTGTAGGAGCCCAGCCGCTGGGACTTAGGTAAGGCTTCACCCTTGGAAGCCGAAGCCCCCCCCAGGAGGAGCCCGTAGGGGCCCGGCCGCTGGGATTAGGCGAGTTGATGATCTTGAGACTGGAGCGGGCAGGCTGATGAGCAGGACTGAGAACTGGAACCAGACTAGAACAGTAGACAGGAACTGTAGCAGGACTCGGGTACTGGAACCAGGCAGGAACTGTAGCAAGACTCGGGTACTGGAACCAGGCAGGAACTGTAGCAGGCAAGCAGGAACCAAGCAGGTGCTGTAGCAGGCAAGCAGGAACGGAGCGGGTTCCAAAGGCAGCTCACTCCGGGGCACGGAGCAACAGGGAACCAGTAGGTAAGCCCGTTGCAAGGCAAAGACTGTCCGCAGCCGGCTTATCAAGGCCGCGGCGTCTGACGTCAGGAACTGGGCGGAGTCACCACTGGCGAGAAACGGCCTAGAAAAGCGCCCAAGTGGCACGTGCGCGCGCGCGCCTAGAGGCAGGGCGTCCATGGGAGGCTTCCCAGTGGCGCAGCCCCCGAGGGGGCGCCACCAAACAGGCCGCGAACTAGGCCAGCAAAAGCGGGAACAGATCCAGGAATACGGAGGTAAGGGTCTGGTCGCAGCGCTCGCAGCCAGAACCGTAACAATTTGTGCAGAATTAATTTTCTTATGCAGAACATACCTATGAGCCCTGAGACTTTTGTAGTGGGTTTGAAATATTTTGTTTTGCTAAAATTTAAAGAGTGAGCTTTTAGGTATATTTTTAGAGTAGATTACTATGGGATAGATATTCAAAAGCCATTTAGACGAATAATTGAAGAGTTGTTATCCGGCTATAATTTAGCTGGATATAAAAGGGGCATTCTGGGGGTGTTCCGGAGGAGAGGTTCTGTTATCCAGCTAACTTAGCCAAATAGTGAGTATATCTGGCTAAGTTATCAGGCCTTGTGTCATCAGAGATATTCAGGTAAGTAGTGCGACTTTGAAATAAATGCTCCGAGTCATGGGCCTCTTGGCCCAATGGCCATCCCCCTACAATCACATCTCTGCCCCCCTTTACCCCACTGTCCCAAAAAAATGTGCCCCAGTCTAAAAGACAAGCTAAATATAATCACCCTTCTTGTCTTCTCCTTATTCTTCAGTCACCGGTTTTTACTCTGTTTTTTCAAGATTCTTTTCTTTATGCATATAAAATCCACTTATCTGATTGCAAGTCTTGATGTCAGGCTAGATGTCCATTCAAACCTTGACACGGGTCCTTGTTTCGTTCACCTGCATCAGGAGATCATGACATCTATGATCCTAATATTAGTATCCTCTTTTTATGTTCTCTGTCGGTGTCATAAGATTTTGGCATGAATATTAATTAAGACGCCGACAGAGAACATAAAAAGAGGATACTAATGTTAGGATCATATAGTAGATGTCTTGACCACCTGATGCAGGCGAACAAAACACGGACCTGTGTCGGGCTTTGATTGGACATCTCACATGACATCAAGACTTGTATTCAGATAAGTGGACTTTACATGCATAAAGAAAATAAATTTGAAACGATACAGACTAAGTAAAAACCGGTGACCGATGATTAACCAGACGGCAAGGAAGTCAATTATATTTATGCCAGTAATGCCTATTATGACTGGTCACTATAACTTTAAATAGAGGGTTTATTCTTTGTGCCATTCTTCATCTTTCCCTCTCACATTGATACTGGTGGACTTTTCTGGGTAATATCCCATTTCTTTCTGTCCTCCATTTATTTTCATATTTTTATCGCCCCTTTATTTTTTGGCTTCTTTCTCCACATTTCTCGTCTCACTTTTTTTTTTACACCTTTTATTCTGCTATGTCATCTCTTTTTCTACTCATCTAATTTCTCAACCCCATCTCTCTTACTATTTTTGTGTTTCTGTTTTTTTGTGCTTTCCCTTTTTTCCTAATCCACTGTCTTTTCCAGCTTCTTTCTCTTTCCATTCTTCTCTCTCCCTACTTCATCTTTTTCTCTCTTCACCCTTCCTAACTGCATCTCTTCCTTCCTCTGTCCCCATTTCCTCCTTCTCCCTTCCCTTTATCTCCATCTGTTCCTCACCCTTATCTCCTATTTTCTTTTCTCCCCTGCATCATCTCATTATTCTTCTCAGCCCCCCTTTCTGTCTCCTTTCACCATTCTTCTTTCTTTTGCCCCCCTCATTCTTTCATTCCCCTTCTCTTCCCCTTCCATCGCCTCTTACTACCACTTGTTGCTGGTCTTGCAAGCTTCCAGCCTCTCCCCATGCTGGCTTGCACCATCTGGTTTTCCCTCCAGCTGCCAACCCAGCGCAAGAGCCAGTTCTTCTGTTTTCCTCTTCTTTTCCTGCTGACCTACATAACAGCCATCTCTTTTTCTGGTGCCAGCCCAGCACGTATGCCAATTTCTTCTTCCGTTTAGCTCTGTGAAATGCAACAGTTTCTCCCTACCTTCAGCAGCGGGGCCTAATGCAGTCAGTCACACCATACACACCGGCTTAATGTCGGCCCTGGCTATTTGTCAAGAGGTGAAAAGGTGGTTGTACTTTTTCATTTCACATGAACTCAAATTTTGCTGAGCTCTGAAAGAAGGGGGAAACCCCCTTCACGATTTCTACAGATGATGTCATGTCTCACTGGTGTGGAGGGATTTTTAGGAAATGAGTAGTATAGGAACTTCCGGCTTAGCCTCGCACTGTTGTCATGACAATGGCAGAGGTGAGACCTGAACATTCCTGCTAGGCCTAGGTTTTGTAATTGCAAACAGATGGAGGCAGCTGTGGTGAGGCTGTGAAAGCATCTGTTGGAGGAGGGCAAGGTAGAGAGGGAGCTACAAATCTCAATTATTATTGAAGTCAATATTCAATAAGTCAGCCAGTGGAAAAGTTATCCAAATAAAGTTACTCCAATAACTTTAGCTGAATATTCAGCGGCTCTAATCCAGTAAAAGTGTGGCTGAATGTACTCAGATAAATTTACTCAGATAAAGTTATTGGAGTAATTTTGCTGCTTGGGCTTTTGAATATTTGAAAAAAACAAGTGGGCTTATTAGTGGCAGATTCCCGCCCCCCCCCCCCCACCCCTCACCATCATCACCACCAAGAAGGGTAAAAAAGGAATGCTAGCAAGAGTTGCAAATCTCCACTTATCCCCCCATCCTGTATCTTAAAAAAAAAAAGTGTGGGCACAAATCCCCCCTCGCCATCCTCACCCCAGAATTTCCAAAAGTGTCCCTATTGCAGAGCAGGATTAGGAGAAACTCTTACTAACTCCTGCTTCCGCTAAATATAAGGGCTGATGCAAAACAGTGCACTCAGCCGCACTGAGCGCACTGTTTAACCCATGATTGGATGCGCATTTTGGATGTGTGTCCACAACCCTTTATGCTATAAGGGGATTAGCGCATTCAAAATGTGCATCCAACCCCCTGCGAAACTAATAGCGCTCATCACATGCAGAAAGGTACAGAGGAGAGCAACAAAAATGATAAACCGAATGGTACTGCCTGCTAAGTCAACAGTGAGAGCATTCAATTTTGAATGCACAGATCTAAGACAACTTGGGGCAGGGTATCTGAATATATTTGTATTGAGTGAAGGGTTTAATCATCTAGTTTCCAGTTTGTTAACTTTTTCTCTGAGTAAGACCTTTAGGAAGTCTGCTTCTGTTTTAATATGAAAGTATGGCTTACTCTTTACAAGAGAACGATTCATCACTGTGCTGGAAAAAAAAATCTCTAGATTTTAGACCTCAATTCGAGACATTTTGACTCACATGTTCCAATTAGGGACAATGAACTATTTAACTTCTTATGGATTTTTCAAGAGCAAGATAAAACAGAATGGACATTGGCAACTCTGAAGACATTAGGAGTTATATAAGACCCAATATGTTAGTTGGTTAAATCTAAATTGCTTCTACAAAAGCATTCGTTAACCTTTGCAAATCTTCTCACTTGTAGGCTGTACAAAAACTGTTTGGATCTGTGATCACATTCATATTATAGAAAAAAGATGCAAGGAACCTTCTTGCTTTGCACCCCCCTCTTCATGGTGTGCAAATTCACTAAATTGTTATAAGGGAAATGTGCTGGGACCAATTAAACCCAATTATCTTACACGCAAAACTGTGTTTCACTCCTCCCTGTGTATTATTAATACAACATGGCGATAAAGCTGAGTTGCTTACCTGTAACAGGTGTTCTCCTAGGACAGCAGGATGTTAGTCCTCACAGATGGGTGACATCATGAGATTGAGCCCAGCATGGAAAACTTTTGTCAAAGTTTCTAGAAGCTTTGACTTGCACACTGAGCATGCCCAGCATGCCACTATCTGCACGTCCACGTGAGGTCCCCCTTCAGTCTCGTAGCATAGAGAAAAATACTAGCGAAAAAATAAAAAGAACAAAATGCAGGAAAACCAAACTCCGTGGGGTGGCGGGCAGGATTCCTGAGGACTAACATCCTGCTGTCCTAGGAGAACAGCTGTTACAGGTAAGCAACTGCACTTTCTCCTAGGACAAGCAGGATGGTAGTACTCACAGATGGGTAAATACAAAGCTCCAGGCTGACCCCGGCAACAACTAAGACCAATAGTTACTGAACAAGGTGCCAACGGGCACGACAACAACTCCGGTGCTGTTGGTCAGTAGGGGGATAGCCTGGTTCCCAACAGGGGCTGTAGGAAGGAAGAGTTGGGTTTAAATCTGAAAGAGATTGTGTAGGACAAATTGGCCGAAGGCACTGTCTTGTCAACCATCTTTGACCAAGCAGTAGTGGGCAGCGAATGTATGCGGGGAACTCCATGTCACTGCCTGGCAAATGTCGGCAACAGGAACCGCCTGCAGGTGGGCTACTGATGTTGTCATGGCCCTCACATAGTGAGATTTGATTCAGCCTCCAAGCTGAAGGCCCACTTCTGCATAGCAGAAGGCAATGCAGTCTGCCAGCCAGTTAGATAAGGTTTGTTTGCTCAGCCTGTTGTTATCAAAAGAAGAGCTGAGTGGATTGCCTGTAACTCGTTGAGCGTTCCAATAGAAAGCTACAGCCCTCTTGCAATCCAACGTATGGAGAGCCCGTTCACCTGGATTGGAATGAGGCCTTGGAAAGAACATGGGCAAAATAATGGACTTATTGATGTGAAAATTAGTCACAACCTTAGGCAGGAACTTGGGGTGCGTACGCAAGACCACACGATCATGAAAGAACTTCGTGTGTGGCGGGTACGTGACCAAGGCCTGAAGCTCACTAACTGTACGAGCTGAAGTGATCGCCACCAGGAATATAACTTTCCAGGTGAGGAACTTCGTATCGCAGGAGCGCAAGGGCTCAAAGGGAGGATGCATGAGCCATGTCAGGACAACGTTGAGGTCCCAGGACACAACAGGAGGCTAAAGAGGGGGGCTTTGATTGAATCAGATCCTCATAAAGCGACCTACTATAGGCTGCATAGATATGGGTGTACTAACGACACCCCGATGAAACACACTAACCACACTGATATGAACCCTGACCAATGTGGTTTTAAGCCCAGACTCAGAAAGGTGCCATAAATAGTCCAAGAACCTGGAGAGAGGGGAAGGTGAATGGATCTAAGCCATGCCCCTCACACCAGGGGGAGAACCTCTTCCATTTCAACCTGTAAAACTTCCTGGTGGAAGGCTTTCTAGAAGCCACCAGCACCTGGGAGATGTGTTCCAGGGGTTGAAGGACTAGGTGCTCAACATCCAAACTGTCAAGGCCAGAGCCTGGAGGTTTAGAGGGCACAGGCTGCCTTGGTTCTGAGTTATCAGATTGAGCGTGATCCCCAATCTGATGGGATTCTTGATAGATAGATCTCGGAGGAGAGGGAACCAGACCTGCCTGGGCCAGTAGGGTGCCACAAGGATCATGGTCCCTCGGTCCTGTTGAAGCATCAGGAGAGTCCTCAAGAGGAGCGGAAGAGGAGGATACGCGTACAAGAGATCCTTTCCCCTTTGAAGGGAGAAGGCGTCGGAGGCTGGAAGTCCATCCCACATGAACCAGGAGGAAAAATTGCTTACCTTGCAATTGTGCGGGGTGGCAAAAACGTCCACATCCGGGATTCCCAACCAGTGGAAAATCTGGGCCGCCACATTCGGATTCAGGGACCACTCATGCGACTGGAAAGAGTGGCTTAGGCGGTCTGCCATGTTCAGAGTCCCGGGAAGTTACGTTGCTCACAGCGACATCCCCTGCGACAGAGCCCATGACCAGATCTGTACCGCCTCCTGACAGAGGGGGAACGACCCTGTGCCTCCTTGCTTGTTGATATACCACATCGTGACTTGGTTGTCTGCCAATGTAGGACTGTCTTGTTGGACATCTGGTCTCGGAAAGCCCAGAGAGCGTAATGAATTGCCTGATGCTCTGAGAAGTTTATCTGACAGAGAGCTTCCTGCACAGTCCAGTGAACTTGCGTGTGGATGCTGTCCACATGGGCTCCCCAGCCCTGAGGAGAGGCATCAGTGGTAAGCACTACCTGAGGTAGGGTAGCCTGAAAGGGAATCCTCTGCTCTAAATTGGGGAGATTCACCCACCAGCACAGAGAGATCTTTAGAGGTTGTGTGACAGAGACACACGATTCGAGGACCTGGGATGCCTGCTGCCATTGTGACCGCAACGTCCATTGTGCGCTGTGCATGCAAAGGCAGGCTATTGGGATAATATGGACGAGGCCACCATGTGGCCCAGCAAGCAAAGCAGAAGGCGTACACACACATTCTGACTGCTGCGCATGAAGGTTGCCAATGGAGAAGGGCCAGGGCCCGATCATGGGGCAAGAACACCTTTGCCTGAACTGTGTCCAGTCTGACTCCTATGAAGTCCAGCTGGGGAACCAGGCAGAGGTGATATTTTGGATAGCTGATTATGAAACCCAAAGATTGCAGCATCCGCAGCGTCAGGGCCAGAGCATCCAGTGCCCCTGTGCGGGAGTCACTCCTGACCAGCCAGTCGTACAAATAGGGGAAGATGTGCATCGCATGGTGTCTGAGGAGTGCTGCCACAACTGCTAGGCACTTGGTGAAGACGCGAGGGGCTGAGGCGAAGTCAAAGGGCAGCACTCTGTACTGGTAGTGAGCCCTCCCCAGCACAAAGCGAAGGTACTTTTTGTGCTCGGGAAAAATGGCAATGTGGGCATTTGCGTCTTTGAGATTGAAGGAGCAGAGCTAGTCTCCTCTTTTGAGGAGGTAAATCAGAGTGCTCAGAGAAACCATTTTGAACTTTTCTCTTGTGAGAAATTTGTTCAGTGCCCTGAGATCGAGAATGGGGTGTAAGCCCCCAGTCCTCTTTGGTATGAGGAAATACCTCGAATAGGACTCTCGGCTCTGCTGAGGATGGGGCACGGGCTCTACCATTCCTGCTGCGAGAAGGGTAGATAGCTCTGTTCGAAGTATGACCTGCTGGGTGGATGAACCCCACAATGGACATGGGGGAGAGTCCACTGGGATACTTCTGAAATTGAGGCAATACCCCTGGCGAACTATGGTAAGGATCCAATGGTCCGAGGTGATGGCCGCCCAGTGGTGGGTGAAGTAAAGATGCCTGCTGCCCACTGGGGGATCCTCCATCAGGGGTATGTCTTGCTGGGCTGTGCTCCCTCGCCTCCAGTCAAAAGCTAGTAGCCGTAGCCTGTTGGGGGGCCGGCTGGGGCCAGGGCACCTGCTGTTGACGGGAGCGGCCCATGGAGTTAGCACTGGGTGTGTGAGTCCGAGAGTCGGGGGGTAATATTTCCTGAGCTGGGTCTGGAAGATTTCCTAGCAGAGGATGGAGGGTTCTGAAGCACTAGCGGAGAGTTGTTGAAGGGTTTCGTGGTGATCCTTCAATTGAGCTACCGCATCTCTGACCTTATCTCCAAAAAGGTTTTCACCTGTATACAGTAGGTCAGCCAGCTTCGCCTGCACCTCTGGTCGAAGATCGGAAGCATGGAGCCAAGCCATCCTACATGTGCCGATGCCTACGGTGGCCACTTGGGCTGCTGTCTCAAAAACATCATAGGTGGATCTCACCTCATGTTTCCCGGCTTCCAGACCCTCCTGCACAATAGCAGAGAACAACTCTTGTTGCTGCTGTGGCAGGCGTTCTGCAAGCTCCTGGACCTGCTTCCACAGGTTTCGATTGTACTGAGTTATGTACAACTGGTAGGAAGGGATAAGGGTGATAAGCAGAGCATCCAGCATTCCTATGTTCCTGCCCCAGAGAGGCAGAGGCATGGGTGTGGGAGCGTATGGACTCCACAACTACAGACTGGTGAGGGAGATGATGCCTCTCAAATCCCAAACCTGTCCTGGGGACCCCACAGCCAGTCGGGTTTTCAGGATATCCATAATGAATATACATGAGATACATTTGCATACCATGGAGACTCAGTATATACAAATATATCTCATGCTTATTCATTGGAATAAGGCCTGCTGGACTAAGTAGGTGGCATCTGCCTTCCTATTGACTGGGGAGATGGATATCAGGTGTTCTCATATCTGAAGGAGATGATCCTTAAAGATGTCATGGATGGGAACAGGTACTATCTCCTTAGGAGTGTCGATAATCTGGAGGACCTCAAACATTTTATGTCGCACATCCTCTTCCGTGAGAAGCTGGAAGGGGATAGCTTCAGCCATGGCCCTGACGAAACCTGCAAAGGAGAAGTCCTTTGGAGGGGATCGACGTCTTTCCTCTGGTGGAGAAAGCTGTGATAGAAGGTCATCAGAGACTTCAGAAGAAGATTTTGAAGAATCATCACCCCATGGGTCATAAGGGCCTTTTTCATTGCTGAGGTCATTGCGGCATCTACACTGGTGAGGCTTGTATGAATCCCTGGCCCTGGGTTCCAAGGGCTGCGAAGGCACCAAGGGCACTGGGGGCATCGACGGTCCCGCTGGTAATGGGGGCACCAGGGCTGCGGGAGGCCGGAGGGTCATGGTAAAGGCTCAGGGAACCAAGGTTTTGGGACCGTGGCACTGGCCACATCTTTCTCCTCAGAAGACATAATGATGAGAATTGCTCCTGAGGGAGGCATCGGTGGACACTGGAGAACTGAGGGTCCCTCGGGCACCGGCTGCATTGGGATGGCGCCCAAGAGGACATCCAGACATTCGAGCAGGAGAGCCAAGATAGACAGTGGAGGCTGCGACACTGGTGTGTGGGTGGCTCAATGCTCCATAGAGCTCGGAGCACTGCACTCTGCACTCTGTGCTCAAATTCCTCTTGGAAGTCAGTTGAAGACAGGACTGAGGGAGGGGGGGCGAGGCATCACCAGTGCCTCTTCGGTTCTTCGAGGGGGCACAGTGCCCAGCACTGGTGTGGGTGGGGAATGCTTGGGACTCCTGGGTTTATCGGAGGATGGGGCCTCTGTATCACGGGGTCATTTCGGTGGCAGTACAGCAGCTGCTGACACCGCACCAGAACTGGAGCCGTGCGCTGACGGCGACCGATGTCAATGCTTGTGGGATCTCCCACGTGCTCAGCCCAGTCTTTCCCCGGCGCCGAGGAGATGGAGGATCCTAATGTCCTGGAGACTGGTGAGACCCCCTCGGTCTGTAGTTGATGCCATCGGGGTGTGGTGAGGGAGAGCATATCGAGCGGTTCCCCTTGACCCCCGGGTGTCAATGACTCCGATGTGGACGTGGATGGAGCAGATTTTTTTGAACCAAAATATTTCTCCATTTTGTCCAGGCGATCACGACATCCCTTGGGGGTCATCTGATCACACATTTGACACCCTTGGATGTCGTGCGATGCCCCCAGGCAGAGAACGCAAACCATAAGGATTTGTGATAGTCATGGTCCGCGGGCACTGGGGGCACCGACGGAAGCCGGACATTGCCATGAAAAACATCCGGCGTGTGGTCAATGACCGGGGGCCACCGAGAAGTGGGATGCCGGGAATCAACCGCGAAGAAGGAAGAATGATGTTTACATTCCGCGCTGAGAAGGATACATCAATCACGAAGGGGGACCCAATGATGGATTGGAGAAAAATTGCAAAGTTAAAGCACAAAAAGACAAAATAAGCAGGGCTCCAAAAACTGCACTGTGGAAAAAGAGAGATTGAAAGGGGACCTCATGTGGACACGCAGATAGTGGCATGCTGGGCATGTTCAGTGTGCTAGTCAAAGCTTTTAGAAACTTTGACAAAGGTTTTCCGTGCCGGGTTCCATCTAATGATGTCACCCATCTGTGAGAACTACCATCCTGCTTGTCCTAGGAGCATGATTTGAGCACCATGAAAATTGGGACGCTCTTCAACAGTATTAAATGGGAACTCATTTATCTGAATGCCCCATTTAGTGGTGAATTATATGGTCTGATTTCATTCCCAGAAGGGTTCGGAAGGATAATGATCACTGGACGACATGTTAGAGAAGAGTAGGGGGAAATATAAATTGGGAAGTCGTAAATTTAATGTCAAAAAATGATAGTTTAGAGCAGTGTTGCCCAACCTTTTCAAGCCCAAGGCAGACCTAAATTAACCAAAATGTTGTATGGCACCCACCCTATATGGTGCAAGCAAAACAGATATGGAGAGAACTCACATGGTCAAAAGAAGAGATAGGGAAGCACTGGAAGCCCCACCAGTCTCTCTTCCAAATTTTGGGGTGGAGACACATAGGAACTCATCACAATGGACCAGCTCCTTCTATATAAGGGAGAAGTTGGTATGGTACAGGCAGCCAGCTCAGTTAGTTATTTTGACTGCTGCATGTGGCTGCCAGAGCTCCTCCATTGCTGCTGCTCCCAACACTCAGACTGAGTCATATACAGTGCTCAGTGCATGCTGTCCCCATCTCATTCAACCTAGGGATTAGACTGAGGCTGGAAGGACTCAAAGGAGGAAGCTCAGGAGGGGGGAATTGAGGAGGAGCTATGTGCACTCTGTGTGCTGAATAAAGCAAGGAGCAGCTATCAATGCTTTTTATGCTGTCAATTTCCATATTCCAGGGTTCATGCCATAGGTAGGAAGGAGAGATATTCTTGACTACACATGTTCTCAGAAAGGAATTCCTACACGTTTAAGAGCCATTACTGGTGTTTCTTGTTTCTAAGAGGTGCAGAGAGCAGAGTCTAGGAGTTGGCCTTGATCTCGGTATCAGGGAGTGATGATTTTTCCATGGCAGAACTGATTAGGTTTGAAGGCACACTGGTTGGGAAACACTGGGTTAGGATTCAGGCATGACTGAATTTCTGAAGATTGTGCATATATTTATCAATCAATAAGATACATGTGTCTTCATTAGGTCTTGAAAACTCATGAATTCATTTCAAGATGCAGTCGATATAGTGGAATTAGAAAAGGTGACGAGGAGGTTGACAAAAATAATAAAGGGGATGGAAACGCTTCCCTATGATAAGATGCTATGCAGGCTATGGCTGTTCAGTTTGGAGAAGAGATAGAGAGGATATGGTAGAAGTGTATAAAATCATGCGTGGGGTGAAACGAGTACGTAAAGGACAATTATGAACCCTTTCTAAAATAAGGGGACCCTCCATGAAACTCATCCGACTTAACGAACATCGTAAAACATACTTTTTTACTCAGCACACAGTCAAGCTGTGGAGTTTGTTGCCAGAGGATTTAGTCAAGTTGACTAGTATATTTGGATTTAAAAGAGGTTTGGAGAAGTTCCTGGAGATAAAGTCCATAACACATTATTAGCCAGGTAGACCAAAGAAAGCTGTGGCTGTCCCTGGGAGTGAGTAACAGAAAATAGATCTATTTTATGGGATCTTCTGGGTACTTGCGACCTTGGTTTGACCCAGCATGGCATTTCCTATGTTCTTAAATGCTAAATAGGTTAGGGTCCTTCAGTTTGGAATAGAGATGGCTGAGAGAGGATATTATAGGAACAGAAAAATATGGGAATTTCCCTTTCAAATAGTTATTTTCTCTTTTAAATAGTACTAAGTCTAGGGGACACTCCATGATACTAGCAAGTAGCAGATTTAAAACAAATTGGAGAAAGTATTTTTTCACTCAATGCATAATCAAGCTGTGGAATTTACCACAGGATATGGTCAAAGCACCTAACATAGCTCGGTTTAAAAGAGGTTTGGACAGGTTCCTAGAGGAAAAGTATATAAGGAGACCTTCAACTCTGTTATTAATCTTCAAAATATATAAAATATAGAGTAAAAAATAGGTACATTCATATGTTAATGCTAATGAAATCACAGCTGATAGAGTCACAATCAAACCCTATTGAATAAAGAAATGCAATCATTACAATCCCTCAGAGAATACTCTAAAAATCTTCATATATATATTTTTCTTTTTTTATAAGTATCTATGTGGATCCTATATCGCTTCTAATGAGATACATCAGCTGGAGATTTCACACTTCTACTGATGGTGTAACTTACTTTTAATGTTTGTAATTTTGACCTTCCCAACATGCCTATCTATGCTACTCATCTAATAAGAACATAAGAAATTGCCATGCTGGGTCAGACCAAGGGTCCATCAAGCCCAGCATCCTGTTTCCAACAGAGGCCAAACCAGGCCACAAAAACCTGGCAATTACCCAAACACAAAGAAGATCCCATGCTACTGATGCAACTAATATCAGTGGCTATTCCCTAAGTAAACTTAATTAGCAGTTAATGGACTTCTCCAAGAACTTATCCAAACCTTTTTTGAACCCAGGTACACTAACTGCACTAATCACATCCTCTGGCAACAAATTCCAGACTTTAACTGTGTGTTGAGTGAAAAAGAATTTTCTCCGATTAGTCTTAAATGTGCTGCTTGCTAACTTCAGGGAATGTCCCCTAGTCCTATTAAAATAGTTTGTTCCTTAATCCCCAGTCTCTCCAAGATCCTAATAAGCAATCCTTGTTGTACCCTTCCAGGGAGATGAAATACAGCTCTTCAGAGAGATAAGGTGCAGTATGATCTCCACAAACACTTGATTGCAAATACTTGGCAACATCGCTTTTAAACTTGAAACTTGATGGCACATTTTCCACTTTTCAAACAATCTGCACCTATAAATAAAATCTAAATTTTACTTTCATATTCAATTCCTTTTAAAAAAAATATTCTCAGTCTTTTAAATATATACTCCAAAAAGATAAATTTGCCCACTCACAACTGCATAGAATGAACAAAATTACAGTTTACCCCAGTTCCAATGTCAGCTTCCCTTACACTTCACCTCCATCTTGACTGTTCAATGCATCAATGTACTGATGCTAGATTTTAAAACTGCATTTGCATCATATGTTCTCAGATTTTCAATCACTGTTTCATATTGTCATAACAACCTATAAAAACATTGTCACCATGGCAACCCGCAAACGAGCCACAACACTAGCGGGCCCTACCCTTTGGAACTCCCTCCCCACCTGTCTCAGAAATGAACCTTCATTGCAAGTCTTCAAAAAACACCTCAAAACATGGCTGTTCTTAAAAGCCTTCCCACCTGACCCTTAACCTGCCCGAACGCAACACACCTCACCCCCTACACAGGCATCTCTCCCCCCTTTCATCCCTCCCTGACACTCCCTTCCTCCCACCCACCCCTCTCTTCCCTCCCTTCCTCCCTCCTCCCAACCCTCCCTGCTATCCTTAATCCTAAATTATTTTTATCAACAAGCCATTTATGTACATATGTTATATACTATAATCTATTGTTCCATGTATTTCTGTTATAATTCTGTTATAATTGTTACCATGTTACAATATAAAATAGGGCCGATCTAACCCTATTCTTTTAGTTATCTGGAAACCGATGTGATATCTCGATTGAATGTCGGTATATTAAATAAATAAATATATAAATAAATAAATAAAACTTTTAATATAATTGCTTATAGAAACACTGTCCACTCATTATCGAAATTTAGTCCATTTGGTGATCCAATTAAAAAGAAATTACTGTCATGATAGCATTTCTGTAAGTTATTATATCAGAAGTTTTATAATTGTGTTCCTCCTATGCAGTTGAGGTTGGGCAAGTTTTCTTTTTGAGTACATATTTAGACGATTGAGAATATTTTTTGAGTGTTTTGCCATTTTGCTAGTCACAGTTGAGTATTTTTGCATTTGGAGAATTTGATAAACCCTGAAGCAACCATTGCAGTGAAACGCTGGATCCATTGGCTTACTTCTAATTGATCTTAAAGCCATTTGTACAACCTTCATATTTTCCTGACTTCTGAGGTTTTTTTCTCCTCCTTTTTTACAGTTGTTTACAGTTTGGTGCAATAGTAATCCTCCAGCTTTCAAATTTGATTTAGACTTTGGTAAAGTTTTTTGTTTGACTTTTATATATTTCACCAACCCCAATTAAACCCAGGATTTCAAACACCCCTTTTCATTGCACGCATTGGTCCACTGGACAGAACTGAGCAGCATCAGGGCCCAGGCAGCAGGCAGGTCAGCGACAGACCCCTCTCTACTGTGTGCAGCTGTCTCCACTGCTCAGGGCCTACTGGAGCAGCTGGAACTCCTACACACCTCCATGGATTAGGGTGGGCAGGGAACCGGATCCATTTTAGGCCCCGGGCACAAACTGGCTCTGGGACAGAGAAGGAAAGGGGAAGGTTCTGCAACCCCTAAATGCCTGCTACCTTCCAGCAGTGTGGCCATTACACAGCATGAACTGTTAGTGACACAGTACGGGAGGTGTGGGGGCTAGAGGAAGTAACTACGTCGGGTCATTTTCCACAGCACAGCACAGAGCTCCCCTTCCCCGCCAACGCTTCTCACTTTCCACTGAGAAGCCACAATAGCTTGGCCCCACCATCTCCGGGCCTCCAGGATATCGGCAACATCACCTGACCCAGCACAACACACAGTGGCTGGTTCTTAGCAGGGTCGAGTAACCAGCTCACATAAAAGTCTCCAGTGAGAAGGAGCTGCGGCGATGCAGACAGGAAGGTGACGGGAAACAACAGCAGAGCATCCAGTACCTGGGGGGGGGGGGGAGGGAAAATTGAATATTGAAAATCATGTCTCCCAACCATTGTATTGATGCTGTAACCCAGGGCTTCCCAAACGTTTAGCTAATATGACCCCATTTTAACACTTGAAAATTCACATGACCCCAGAGGATGGCCAAAACAAATTAGCAGGTGTGCGATCCACCTCCAGCAATCACTCCACTCTCACTCCAACCTCAACCTCCAAACCCTCCAGAGGACAACCTCTTTCCCTCCATTGATTCCCCTCTCAACCATTGCCCCTGCAGTTGATCCTCTCTTATATCCCCAGCAACTCTCACCATCCCAGCTTATGGCCTCCAGCCTTTTTGTATACCCCCAACTAATCCTCTCTTACCAACCCTTACAACCATGAATTGATCCTGTCATCACCTTCCTCTCACCCCATTCTCCCTTCCCACTCATCCCCATCTCTTCTATTATTTCTCAGCCTCACTTCCTCCCCTCCAACCTTTTTTCACATCTCCTCAGCTAATTCCCTCTTACCCCCAATTCTTCTCCATCTTCTAGTCCAATATTCTTTCATTCTCCCTCTCTCACCCTCTACAGTTGATCTTTCTCTAGCTGACCCAACCCTCAAACCCCTCCTGCATCTGATCCTTCCCTTCAAACAGCCCCTTCTCTAAACACCCTCCTGAGTCCAAGGCCAGTGGCAACGGTTTCTTTTGGACCCCAGTCCAAAGTGCATGAGAACTCATAAGAAGAAAGGCTGATGACAGGGGTAACATTTTTCTTTTGGGTATGTTCCATGATGGGTGACAATCTTCATGGGCTCATGCACACTCAGCCTTTCCCTCCCAACCCCTCATGTTTGTTTCTTATCTTGACTGTGATCTGCAAGTGGAAGCAACATTAATAATGAAAGTTGGCATGGAGCCTATGAGTCAGTGCATGCTCACAGACCTTGCAGTGGCCCCAATCCCTCCTCACGCAGGGCTTTCTTTTACCACAGAAATTCATAGGAGGATAGGGCCACTGCAGGACCTGTGAGTATGGGCTGGCTTGCAGGTCCCAGCTTCTGGCATCTGAAGAGTACTTCTCTTTCAATCACTTGTGACCCTAGCTGAAGGTTTTGTGACCCCATTTGGGATCCCAACCCAAAGTTTAGGAAATCCTGCTCTAACCTGTATGCTCACATGCTTGATCTCATTATTGAAGGCCCAATGTTGTGTATTTTAGCATGTCAGCAGGGGTGACATTTTGGCCCTTTGTTGACATTGGCTACTCGGGCAGGCAGGTCACACTGTTGGTGGGCCACACATTATGCAGCTTTTGCAAGAGATTGGCAGACCAGTAGAAAAATATTGATGGGTTGGATTTGGTTAGCGGGTCAAAGTTTGCCCACCCCTTGTTTAATTAATTAACGAAGTTTGGGAAGAGGGGTGATTAGAGAGAAGAGGTAACAAGGAACTGCAGACTACCTGGATTTATAGTGAGTATAAGAAGCTTAAATTTTATGTGGAATCAGAGGGGAGCTAGTATAGTGATTTGAAAAGATGGTGTACCTGATAGTAATGGCACTGGCAGTAGATAAGGTGTGCCACTGAATTTTGTGCAAACTGTAATTCAGTGGCAACATGTTAGGAATTGCAAACAGAATGTTAGGAATGTTAGGAATTATTAGGAAGGGTATGGTTAATAAAATGGAAAATGTCAAAATGCCATAATGCCTCTATATCGCTCCATGGTGAGACCACATCTTGAATACTGTGATCAATTCTGGTCACCGCATCTCAAAAAAGATATAGTTGAGATGGAGAAGGTACAGAGAAGGGCAACCAAAATGATAAAGGGGATGGAACAGCTCCTCTATGAGGAAAGGCTGAAGAGGTTAGGGCTGTTCAGCTTGGAGAAGAGACGGCTGAGGGGGGATATGATAGAGGTCTTTAAGATCGTGAGAGGTCTTGAACGAGTAGATGTGACTCGGTTATTTACCTTTCGAATAATAGAAGGACTAGGGGGCATTCCATGAAGTTAGCAAGTAGCACATTTAAGACTAATTGGAGAAAATTCTTTTTCACTCAACGCACAATAAAGCTCTGGAATTTGTTGCCAGAGGATGTGCTTAGTGCAGTTAGTGTAGCAGGGTTCAAAAAAGGTTTGGATAAGTTCTTGGAGGAGAAGTCCATTAACGGCTATTAATCAAGTTTACTTAGGGAATAGCCACTGCTATTAATTGCATCAGTAGCATGGGATCTTCTTAGTATTTGGATAATTGCCAGGATCTTGTGGCCTGGTTTGGCCTCTGTTGGAAACAGGATGCTGGGCTTGATGGACCCTTGGTCTGACCCAGCATGGCAAATTTCTTATGTTCTTAATACAGTGAACATCTTACAGTGAATGACATTTCTGTCACTGACAATGAACAACCTAAAACGGAGTTGTTCTGTGCACTTTCCTAGTTCTTAATATCACAGAGGAGTCAATTATTGGCTAGTTATCTTTGCCTTCAGGTCATTGGGTCAGGGTTCATGGATGGGTCAGTTATTGGGTATTTCTCCATGGCCATGGCCTTGAGCCAGAACTGCCTTCCTGGGTTCAGGGAGCATAGAAGGGATAGTTACTGCGTAGTTATTGATGCTCTTAGGTCATAACTGCATCACTGGTGTCAGTTATTTGATATTTCTCCATGACCTTGGGTCAGACTGTGAACTTGGTTGGTCTGGAATTTTTGCTGTTATCACTTTTCTTAACTGAACACTTGCCTCTGATCACAACATAAAGAGGAAGTGACACAATGCCTTGGGACTTTGCCAGAGACAGATGTGAGCTGGGAGTCACAGAACAGACTGTACACAGGCATCATCTGAAGGGATCTTTGTTACACAGGGACTTTTATCACTGGATGAAGACTTTAATACCAGTATAGAACACATTCTGAGCTTTTTCATCCATTGCTGCTCTGCAGTAACTGAGCCAGAAAATGATGTGTGACCAGTAAACTGAAACAGAGCTGGGAGTCACAGAGCAGAGATCCACACACAGGTATGGCCCAAAGGGATCATTGTTACAGATGGATTTGTATTAGCAGAGGCAGCTCTTTTTATGAGGGCATAAAGTTGATTTATTTCAACCCTTCTCTCCCTAGCCAGATAATCTCGAAACAACATAGTTTGCATCAAGTGTCGGTCCACTCAGTTCTGTTCTCCTAGCAGGATTGCTTTTCTCTTTTGTCAGGAGAGTGATGAAGGGGTTGGCTGGTGGTGAGTCAGCGCCGAAATGAAACGTTATACTCAGGAAACCGCAGGCCGCTTTCCAACGTTGCCTACCCCGCCCCTCCTTTCACTGCCTGGTACTGTGAACTCTCTAACCCCCTGACGGCTTCCAGAGCTGCCAAAGGGGAGTCTTCCATGAGAGGAAACTTTTCCTCGCACTGTGATCCTCTTCCTCACTGCCCTGGAGTTCTGGAAGTGACCACTTAAGCAGACGCAGGTTATTAGCCCCGCAAAAAATAATAAACGTCAGCTTAAAAAAATGTGCAGTTTCTAGAATCCCAGAAGCCATTTTATCCAAAGAAGTTAGATATTAAAAACTCTGCCTTTGTTCTAAGGGAACATTTTGAGGCTCTGACACAAAGATTCCAGTTTTCACCAGGACCAGTATACTTGGCAGTGCTCCATACCTTTGATCTCACCGAAAAACTAGAATTTCTGAATCAAATATACCAAGCTAGTACATGCTAGAAGAATTAAGTGAAACACTTCATCTCTCCCAACACTCCTGTGCTTACAATTTACACTGTAATGTAACATAATAATAATTTCCAATAAACTATTTTCAAACCTGTATATTTCTCGATCTTTTATTATTTTCCTCTTCGTTTGTGTTTCTTTCTTGTTCTTTTCTCATGGTCCCACTCCTCATTTTCTTTCATGCACTTCCTTTATTTTTTAATTTAGATTTCTTGAGGTTGATATTTTTTTATTTTATTTATTTAAACTTTCTTATTAACTGCCTCCCTGATTCCAAAGAATTGCCCAAGGCGGTTGACATAATTCATATAAAACAAAACAGAATTAATGAGAAATTGATTGCTTTACATTTCATAAAAACAGGTAAAACAACCCAGCTTTCTTACACACTAGCCTTAAATGGAGCCTACCCCTCCCACTAGTCTCTCATATAAAAGTTTCCAGAAAACCTACATAAAATCAATTTAAATATCTAACTATCATGCTTGGGACAAAAGCCAAGTCTTCATCTTTCTACGAAAGGTCAGATAGTCTCTTTCCAATTCAGTATCTACTGGTAAAGAATTCAACAATGTAGCTGTAGCTATGGAAAATGCCCTCGACTGTAATTGCACTTGTCCCATCTCCCTAAAAGTAAGTATAACTAACAGTGCTCGCTGATTAGATCTCTACTGCCAGCCTGACGTATGTCATTTTAGCTTACTGCTCAAATACTCCAGTCCCTGACCCCACAGAGCATGAAATGTAAATGTAAACTTAAACTGAATATGTGCTTTTATTGATAACCAAGTAAATGCATATTAAACTGAAGTCATATATATCTCAGACACAATCCATGCAGCTATATTTTGAGCCACTTGTGGACCCTTGGGCTGAGGTGGGGTTGACACAACCCATAGGTAGGCGATCTACAGGTCCCCACTGTTGGCAGGCGGAGTGAGCTGATAGACAGAGGCCACTGGAGCTTCACCTATACCAGCCCTCCTTCCCCGCGGGTTGAGCCTTTGGGTGCCGGGGCCGGCAGGACTTAGGTGGGCCTCGAGATGAGAGTGGTTCAGCCCAGAGACAGCAGATGAGAGATGGTACAGTCTTACTCTGGACGAGGTAGTGTCCTGGAAACTCGAGCACCAAAGGTACAGGAGCAGAAGGGGCACTCGAGCAAGAACAGGCCGAAGCCTGAAATAGCCACGTCCAGGGGGTAAGCTGAAGAGGCGTCAAAGAACAGGCTTGAGTCAGGGCTGGCAGCAATCCGAAGGCAGTGGCAAGCAAGGCTGAGGTCTGATCATGGAGATAGTCAATCAAGTAATCAGGTGAAGCAGAAATCTGGGTCTGGAAATAGGCAATAGCGTAGTCAGGTGAAGCTGGGGTCTGGGTCTGGGACTGGAGATAGGCAATAGCGTAGTCAGGCGAAGCAGAGGTCTGGGTCTGGAGACAGGCAATAGCATGGTCAGGCAAAGCAGAGGTCTGGGCTTGGAGAGAGTCAATGGTGAAGTCAAGCAATGCAGAGGTCCAGGCTTGGAGAGAGTCAAAGGCGAAGTCAGGCAAAACAGAGTCAAAGTCTGTGTAGTCAATCCGAGGGACGAAACAAGGGTAGAAGCAAGGAGACTGGAACCAGGAACAACGAGGAACAGGAACATGGGAAGTGAGATGAATCTCTGAAGGCAACGAGTACTCGACCAGCAAGAAGACCTGTTGCAAAGGTGACGCTAGGGAGCGGAGCCTAAGCTTATATACTCTAGTAGCGTTGACGTCATCATCCGGAGCCGCGGCCAAGTTCCCACCGCAGTCCCTACTTAAACATTTAATGATGCACGCGTGCCTAGGGAGGGGTGCGGCACGAGTGGCAGCGTCTCTCCGCAGGCCACATCGGAGAGGCCCGACGAGCAGGGGCAGCAGGAACAGGGATGCTGGGAGCTGCAGCAGGGCCGTAAGCACCAGGGGAGGCCTGAGGATGGAGCTGGTGGCCTATCGCCACCAACAAGGAGGAACCAGAAGCTGGATTTGAAGGTGAGGGGGCTGTGCCGCGGGTCTGCTGTGGACAGCACGCGAAACAAGTCTGTAAGGGAGACCCATGCACAGGCCATTATAGTAGTCCAATTGAGAAACCACCATTGCATGCTTCACAGTTTAAAAAGCCCAAATGCCAGACCTTGCCAGACAAATGGCAAGATTTGAAAATTCCCATTGGCTGACCACTTCGGAGTTAACTGGATAAGTTGTTAGCCAGATAAAATGTAGCCGGATAACTTTTAAGGCAGAATTAAGTTAGCCAGATAAGTAATCTAGTTGACTCTGATATTCAGTTAATGATAAACTGTTTATCCATCTAACTCTTGTCATGCCATAGAGCAGTCTTAAAGTTATCAGGCTAACTTAAGATAACTGGGTGTATTCAGTGGGTTGGGTACACAGCTACTGATGAGTGCACATCTGACTGTAGTTACAGCGTTTTCTTTCTATGAGGGTAGGTGTCCTTATCACAGACCTTTGGGTAGAGCCCATGGTGATTTTAAATGTGCATAACTCTCCAAACGGTTGTGTTGGAATCCTATTGGAAGGGTCCCTATTGCTTTGCAAAAATCCTACCTTTAGACATCTTCTTATCTGTGGACATCCAGCCTGTCCTGATTCTATGGTTGGACATTCAGATCTCCTTCTCTTATCCTTTCTTCCTTTGGTTCAACTGTTCCTTTATCCTCAGTTGTTACTTCAGGTGATTTCTCTTGTGGAAAAATCTGTAGAATCAGGTTATTACTCCTGCACTCAAATCCCAGTGGAGAAGGGGGATCCAAAAATCTCCCCACTAACTCAAAGTCCAAAATACATAAAGGTTAGCTGGATTCTTCTTCTTAAACTGGGGTTCATGCTGCCACAGGTATTTGCCACATCCACGGTGTGAATTCGCTCACTGATTTTCAGTCCCTGTCTCTTGAGTATGGCCAGTGAAGATGACTTTCCTCAAACTAGCAAGGCAAACTCAGTTCCTTTCAAAATATAACTCTTCTAGCATTCACTGTCTCTTGCAGCAAGATCCATCACTGGTGCTTGCCCACCTAGTGAGAAGAGCAGGCTCACAGGTCTTTTGCCTGTAAAAGGTATCAGACTCAACAATCTATCTCTCTGTAACTTAAAGTGAGAAAGATCCTCTGGCAGGGAGTGCACAGTGAGGTATCCCCTCTGAAAGAAAACTCCTTAAGGTAAGGCCAGGAGGTCCTACCAGATTGAGGAAAAAATACATCCTTTCCTCAGCAGCTGCTCTCTCTAACTGAATCCCCTGAATGTTAAAATGGTTGGGCTAAATAACACTGAGTCATCCAATCAGAACCTTAGGTGGAGGGACTGAAGAGCAAGGATGGCTCCTTTCTAAGTGTGCTCTAAGGGAAAGGATAGTGGCATCTAGTGGCCAAACCCGGTAGGGGTGCCACACAATCTAGTAAACCTCTTATACCTAAATAGCACTAACTGCCAGCATTCAAACAGAAACACCCTACTTATGAAAAGGCAATGTTGTATATATTACACCAGGCCCTAAAACACCAATACACTTCCTATTAGGAAAACCAAACAAGCCAAGCTGCTGAAGATCCCAACACAGAAACTAAATGCTAGGGGAATATCAGTCCTCAGTCACACATGCAGACCACAGACAGACCCTCACCAAAAAGAATAGAGATCCTAAAGTATAAATAAAAACACAAAGACAAAATCTGAACTGGAAATGGCAACCAGCCATGAGAATGGAAAAACGGAATCATTACTATTTTTCATAATACATCCTACAATAAAATCAATATAAAATATCAATCATTATAGTAAAACCATACTAACAAAAAATAAAAATTTCAAAACAGCTGATGAATAGAATAACATCTAACTCATACATTTTTTTTAACATTTTTCCAAAACACCAATAAAATATTTCAAAATTGCAGACATATCAAATAACACCCAATAATTATTTATTTTATTTATTTATTTAAATTCTTTTAATATACCGATGCTGAAATTGTCATTATTTATTTAAAAAATTATTTTCTCCTGTCCAAAACTTCTAGGTGGATTACAATAAAAACATTCAGCATCGATTTGTGAAGGGGGGAAGAATTGTTGTACACAAACCTTCTCCTTTCTCTCTCATATACACAGACACACACAGTCTCTCACTCATGTGTTCATTCAGATACACGCTCATGCGTATGTACAATTATGCTCTCTCTCGCTGACACATGCTGTCACACATTATAATTATATAAACATGCTCACTCACATTCCTCTTCACTCATGCACATGCTCACTCCTAAGAATCTAAGAAGTGCCATTCTGGATCAGACTAAGTTCTTTTGAGCCCAGCATCCTGTTTCTGACAGTGGCCTGTCTGGATCACCTTACAGATCCTCTGTAGTTGATCTATTTTTTCTTTCTCACAAGAATAAGCTCTAGCTTTTCAAAGGCTACCTGGCAAATAACTGTTTATGGATTTTTTCTTCAGCAACTTGTCCAACACTTTTCTGAACATCTCTAAGATCTAGGTTCATCATTTTTCTATAAATATAGCAAAAAATAGAGCCCTCAATAAAAAAGGAGCAAGGTTAGGGCAATTTTCAAGATACCGCAACGCATGCATTTTACCGCATCACATAGGTATTTTAGCACAATGCATGTAAAATTTATTGCATGTGAGATATTTTCACATCATGAGCTAATGCCAACTTTTTGAGAGAGAGAGTGTAAATATAAGAAAACTATTTATACCACTGTAAGAGGGGCAACTAGTAAATCAGGGTGTGGTTTGGTGGTGGCCTAGGTTTTGGGGGGCAGTTTTACATGCACAGCCAGAGGTATGACAGGTACACAAAGATGAGATTTGTACATCGTACTCTCGACCTAGCTTGATATGAGCTAGGTAGAGAGTGCATCAAACTAGGTCAAGCGTACACTGTACAAATCTCATCTTTGTGTATCTTTCACACTCCAAATCACATCAGATCTTCATAGATGTCTACTGTCCTGTTTGTACCTCTGACTGTGTATGAAAAACTGCCCCCCCAAAACCTAGGCCACCACCAAAACCTCACCCCGAATTACTAGTTGCCCCTCTTACAGTGGTATAAAAAGTTGACTAATATGTGTGCCTCCCCAGAGGTGCTCTATCTCTGTCTCTCCCTCTCTCTCTCCTTCTCCCTTTTCCTCTCCCCCTGACATTCTCCTCAGGAAAATTCATTTAGTTTTTCTGCTATTTCCTTGTCCTCCCTGAGCACCCCTTTTGCTCCTCTAGTGGTCCAGCTGACTCCCTTACAGGCTTTTTGCTTCCAATGTACTTGAGAATGATTTTATTATCTGTTTTTACTTCTACAGCAAGCTTCTTTTCAAATTCTCTCTTAGCCTGCTTAATTACTTTTTTACATTTAACTTGCCAGTGTTTATGCTCTTTCCTATTTTTCTCATTTGAGTCTGCTTTCCATTTTTTGAAAGATGCTCTTTGGCTTTAATTGTCTCTTTCATCTCATTATTAAACTTTGCCAGCAGTTGTTTGGTTTTCCTCCGACCTCTTTTAATGCATGGAATACATTTTATCTGAGCCTCAAAGATAGTAATTTAAAAAAATGTACACACCTCCTGCAGGTTTTTAACCTTGTGAATTGTTCTTTTTAAAATTTTCTAATTTTATCATATTCTCCTTTTTTAAAGTTAAATGTTACTACATAGTGTTTCATCAGTGATTATGTCAATTTTAATTACATTATTATCACTGCTGCCAAGCGGATCTACCACCTTTATCTCCTGCACAAGGTCCTGTTTTCCACTGAGAACACACAAATGCTCACTCACACACATTCTCTTTCACACACACTCTCATACTCTCATGCACACAAGCTGTCTGTTTGCATATGTTCACTCAGACTCCCTTTACAACATATGCTCAATCACACACACACACAAACACATTCTCTTACAAATGCTCACTCACACTCCCTCTTTCACACAATCACATGCACACACACACTCACACATGCTAAATCACATATATACACTCTCTCACGCTCACATACTTCTCCTCTGGAAACTCAAGCGGCAACAGAAGTCTCCTCCTTCAGCCCTGCAGTTGATAGAATGACTCCTTCGGGCCACATGGACTGACACTGCTCCACCTTCTGTTCCTGCCACCTCCTCCTTTCAGCCCACACACTGATGCTGCTCTGCCACCTGCTTCTTTTAGTGCACATGGCCAACACTGTTCCACTCCCTCCTCTTTTCAGCCATACAGGTTCATGCTACAGCCTGCTTCTTCCAGCGGTGGCAACAGCATCTCCTTCTTTCTGCCTGTGCAGGCCCAGAAGAGGAAGTAGTGTCATATGAGCCTGTGTAAGCAGGAAGAAGGATATGCTGTTGACACTGCTCCCAGAACTGTTGCACTCTAGGTTGCTGCCTAGTCCATCTAATGCTTTCATCGATCCCTGGGCTGTCTGCTACTGCAGACAGCCACATCTGGCAGGAGTTTTCCACTCTCTTGCAGGAGAATGGGAAATAACTCCCAATCTGGGAGACTCCCACCAAATACTGGTGACTTGGCAGGTCTGGCAATCTGTGTAACTCTCGCAGATAGGGTTGCCAACTTCTGTGTGTCCTGTACCTGTTTTGTGTTATGGCACTGTGTGGGATAAGTAAGCTTGTACTGCTGCTCCCTATACTGTATACTGCAGTAGGACTGTGTGTATTTTAGTTTAAATCATAAACTTAACTGCTTCATTTCCTAATGAAAGTAGGGAGTGGGAGTTGGGTATTAAGGTTTTCATTCTTGTTATTGTTTTGAATTATAAATTGGTTTTATGCATTGTATTTAAGCTGTTTATAGGAACTGCATTTCAGGATGTTGTATATGATTATGAATTGTATTTTAATATGTTGTAAATAGCTTTGGTAGTTTTCCGTAGATAAGCAGGGCTGAATTAGTCATGATCTGTGGGTGATGTCATCAGGCGGCACTGAACGGATCAGTCTCTCCAAGCTAGTAGAGCTTTGAGCTCTACTGAACATGTGCAGGACTTCCCATGTCAGCGTTGCCTCAGAGTCTCCTCAGTCTGTTTTTCATCTGCACTTCAAGGACGGATAATCTGTCCCTCTCACAAACTACTCCCCTTAGTCATTTTTCCTTCCTCTCTGTCTCCAGTGACCCACAACAGCAGTTTTCAGTTCTACTCTTGCGATTACAAAAGAAAGAAAAGGGGATAAAGGAACTTCTAGAATCTTCCTTACAGCTTCTAAGAAGGCTATAAGTAGCTTCAATCCTGCTCCTATGGCCAAATTATGTCCATAACAGATATCCATGACCTTTGTTATCTATGCTTTGTCCAGAACATGACCAAATGAACTGCCAGGCATGTGGTCAAATGTCCCAAGTTCCCAGCAGTCCAGATCAGGTAAGATAGCCAGCTTGTGAGTTGAAATGAAAAGCAAATCTGCTTCCAGGAGTCACTATTCCTCATCTTCATTGAGGAGCAACAAAAGCAGATCTTCTGGTACCACTTCATCACACTGAGATGATCCAGACTGGACAGTCCAGGGTGCATCAATGCCAATTCAGCATAAGTCTGTGGAGTCAGTCAGAGTGCCTACTAAGGCCAATCACTGGGACTCCTCAAAGCACTTGGTACAGTCAGCTGCAGTACTGTCTAAGAAGCAAAAATAATTGATACAGCATTGAGGGAAAACAGCTCCACAAAGTAATACATCAGAGCTGTTAAAACCATATGCATCGAGTATTTCCAAGGAGACTGCATTGAGCTGCTCAACGAGTGATGCATTGGAGCGGTCCACACATGGTGCAGCAGAATGATTGACATAAAGTGCATTGGAGTGATTGACAGATAATGCATCGGTGCAGTCAACACACAATGCACCAATGCAGTCGACACACAGTACATCAATGCACAAAGTGCACAAGCATTGGAGTGCTCCGGGCACATATACTGAAGACTGCATCAGAGAAATTGAAGCAAGATGTATCAAAGTCCTGCAAACCAGGTGCATAGAGGTCATTGAAGCAAGTAGCACCAAAGCAATCCTTGACGCACATTCCAGCGAAGCAATCGACACATAGGAAGTCCACTTTGATTGCAAGCATCGATGCAAACTCACAAGGTGACAATACCTGGCATTTCTGATGGCAGACCAAACCTCTCCCCATTGTCCCCTCCTTCTACTATATCTAAGAGGCCCAGAAAGGAACACCATTATTTTCCTATACTACCAGTTAACCCTGGAGAAAGATATGCACAGAAAATCTTAAAAGCTGCACTGCCTACTCAGCTGTATGCAACTTATGGTAATTCTTTAACAGAACCCAGGCTGCAGCTTCCACCTCCTATCACCAGGGCTTTACCAGTCTCCCAGTCACTTACTCAGGGTCTGTGACTACAGGTTCCAAATCCTATATGCTTGATTCTTCCATTGCTTTCCAGTCCTCTGCCATCAACAGAATAAGAACCGATCCTCGTCTCAGAAGAAGATGCCCCAGCTGCAGAAAAGTCTCAACAAACAATGGAACAAATAACTTGACATAATCCAAGGTATTTTTGCCTCCTTAGTATCACAGCCAGAATAGCCAATGGCGGCGGTAGCCCCTGTGACATAGTAAGGGCAAAGGGCCGTCGGCGCCATTTTGACTACTGGCAGCTGACAGTCCTTTGCCCTTACTATGTCACAGGGGCTACCGCCGCCATTGGTCGACCCCAGTGACATAGTGAGGGCAAAGGGCCGTCGGCACCATTTTGACTACTGGCAGCCAACAGCCCAAGTCCAGGAGACCGCTCCCGGACCGCTCCTGGACCCCCGCTGGACCACCAGGGACTTTTGGCAGGTCTTGGGGGAGGGGGGGGGTTGTAGTAAATTAATTTTGGAGGTCTTGGGGGGCATCAGGAAGGTGGGGGATTTTGTTAGATTTTTACTTTTTTATTAAAGATTTGTCTGTGAGCCAGATGCAGCCATCAAAAGAGCCACATCTGGCTCGCGAGCCATAGGTTCCTGACCCCTGGCTTAGGGGTAGTCGCGTTGTAACCAGCTTCCAGGTATCAAAGAAGCGCCTCAGACTCTGTCCCTTTTAGCCTCTCCTTTCCTCTCCACGGAGAGATTTCTCCAGCCGAAGTCCTCCATTTAGGTGCCGCACTGCCTCGAATTTATCCAGCATTCCGGCTCCCCTTAATGACGTCACCAAAGGGGCATGGCTTAGGGGTAGTCACGTTGTTACCAGCTTCCAGATGTCAAAAAAGTACCTCAGACTCTGTCCCTTTTAGCCTCTCCTCTCCTCTCCATGGAGAAGTTTCTCCAGCCAAAGTCCTCTGGTTTAGGTGCCGCACTGCCTCGAATTTATCCGGCATTCCGGCTCCCCTTAATGACGTCACCAAAGGGGCGTGGCTTAGGGGTAGTTGCGTTGTTACCAGCTTCCAGGTGTCAAAGAAGCACTTCAGACTCTGTGCCTTTTAGCCTCTCCTCTCCTCTCCATGGAGAGGTTTCTCCAGCCGAAGTCCTCCCATCAGATAGAGATTTAATATTTCAATTGTATTTTCGGAAGCAGCAGTCTCAATTTTATGGAAACCAAATCAGAATATTTCCAGACATTACCAAGGAATGTCTGGAAATTGCAGGAATGCAGGAATTGAGAAAACTTTTCCTACAAATGAAAAATAAAGTAATTTAAGAAGAGCAAAGTTCTACTTGAGATTTCCCTGCAGAAGTATAGTAGTGTATCAAAATGATAATATATTTTTTCAGAACCTGAGCAGTTAAGGCAGTATTTAGATTCACACTCCTAAGAAACCTCAAGAAGGTTTTGGCTATTTGTGATAGGTGCATAATTTAGCTAAGCAGCCTCTATTAATATTGAAAAATTTACTGCATAATCTGCTTGAATGTACTTGCCTCTTTACCATACCTATTATATTTTTATTTTTATTTATTTAAGGTTTTTTTATACCGGCATTCATGAACTTGTTCACATCATGTCGGTTTACAGAAAACAGGGGTGCGAATAATACAACCAAAAACAAAATAACGTGATGAAGAGAGGCAGTTACAATTAACAAGGGCTAATGAACTGGGATTGTAAGAAATAGAGAGAGATAGAGAAGGTTAATTATATACAGGTGTACAATATAAATATGGTGTCTCAAATATACAGCATCTTAGCAGAGAATTTATTAATGGTGCATGTTAGGTGGAGTTCGGGAAGGCTTGTCTGAAAAGCCATGTCTTGAGTCTTTTCCTAAAGGTTAGGAGGCATGGTTCGTTTCTGAGATCTGGAGGGATGGAGTTCCATAACGGTGGGCCTGCTGTGGAAAGGGCTCGGTCTCTTAAGGTACAGTGATTGGTGGTTTTCGTGGGTGGAACAACGAGGCATCCTCTGTAGGCTTCCCTGGTCGGTCTTGTGGATTTGTGTAAACGGGGAGGAATTTGTAGGTCGATTATGGTATGTAGGTGAATGATTTTGTATATCAAGGTGATGGATTTATAAATGACTCTGAAATGAATTGGTAACCAGTGGAGGTCTTGTAGCACTGGGGAGATATGGTCTCTTTTCCTAGTGTTTGTCAGTAGACGGGCTGCTGCGTTTTGGACCATTTGGAGCGGTTTTGTGTATGAGGAGGGGAGGCCAAGTAAAGTGGAGCTGCAGTAGTCCAGTTTGGAGAAAATGAGGGCTTGGAGGATGGTTCTGAAGTCTTTGGCATGGAATAGTGGTCTTATCCTTTTTAACACTTGCAGTTTATAGAAGCAGTCTTTGGTGGTTTTATTGATGTGGGCTTTGAAGTTCAGTTTATTGTCGATTAGCACACCAAGATCTCTCACATGAGTGGTTTGTAGGTTGGTTGGCAGAGAGGCTGTGAGATTGTTATCCGGAGTTATGAGTAATACTTCAGTTTTGGCGGAGTTTAGTATCAGATTTAGGCTGTTGAGAAGGCTTTTGATTTCTTGGTGACAGGATTCCCAGTAATCAAGGGTTTTTGAGTATGATTCTTTGATGGGGATCAGGATCTGGATGTCGTCTGCATAGAGAAAGTGTATTAAATTGAGGTTGTTAAGGAGTCGGCAGAGTGGTAGGAGGTAAATATTAAAGAGTGTAGGGGATAAAGAGGAACCTTGTGGGACTCGATGGTTGAGTCGTGGCGTGATGATTCTTTATTTTGGATTTTTACCTTGTAGCCTCTGTTAGTTAGAAACGATTTGAACCAGGAGAGCGCTAAACCAGAGATTCCTATCGCAGCTAGCTGGTTGATGAGGATGGCGTGATTTACGGTATCGAAAGCTGCTGAAAGGTCCAGAAGGATCAATAGAAAGGATTGACCTTTGTCTGTGCCTAAAATGAGGAGGTCTGTTAGGGAAGTAAGTAAGGATTCTGTGCCCCGTTTTTTGCGGAATCCATGTTGGGAGGCGGATAGAATATTGTTGTCTTCGATGAAGTCCGATAGTTGGGAGTTCACAAGCCTTTCCATAATCTTAGCTATGATAGGAAGATTAGCTATTGGACGGTAGTTGTTGGGGTCTTTTAGGTCCAGGTTGGGTTTTTTTAAAAGTGGTTTGAGTGAGGCTTGTTTGAGGTCTTCTGGGAAGGAACCTTGGGAAAGCGAGCAGTTGATGATGTCCGCTAATGTTTTGGAGATGGTGTCTGGTATTGAGAGGAGAAGTTTTGAGGGAATATGGTCCGCTGGGTGTGAAGATGGTTTCATTCTTCTAAGGATGGTTTGGATTTCGGATGAGGAAGTAGGATCAAACATTTCTAGATGAATGTTTTTAATGTGAGGCATTAGAGCTGGAGTTAGGGGGGTGATATTGGAGGGAAGTTGAGTAAGAAGATTTGTGATTTTGTTTTTAAAGAAGATAGCGAGTTCATCTGCTTTAGCTTGAGCTTGATTACTAGGGCATTCTGGTGAGGGTACTTGGGTGAGGGAGGAAACATAGGAGAATAGAGCTTTCGCGTCAAAGACTAAGTTGTGGATTTTGGAGGCAAAAAAGTCTCTTTTTGATTTGGAGGTGCAGGCCTTGTATTGTTGTAGCGTGAGTTTGTATGCTGAGAGAGTGCTAGCAGTAGGAGTTTTCCGCCAATTAGATTCCTTTTGTCTTAAATTGTGTTTTAACCTTCTAAGGTCGTCGGTGAACCATGGCTGTTTTTTGGAGGCGTCTGGGTGGGATTTTTTTGTTGTTAGCGGGCAGAGCTTGTTGGCTATAGCTTCTGTGATGGTATTCCAGGATCGTAAGGCAGTATTGGGATCGGTGAGAACTATAGCGGGAAGGTGTTTGTTCATTTGATTGGTGAGGTCGTCGGGGTGGCAAGATTTCCTGTAATTAAAGGAGGGCGTAGGTGAATGAGGGGCAATAGATTTTTCCATTGCGAATGAGGTAGAAATCAGGAAGTGATCTGACCAGGGTACCTTCATATTTTTTGGTGTGGAAGACGATTTTATGCCTTTGTTGATAAAGATCAGGTCCAACGTATGTCCTGCTTTATGTGTCGGGTTTTTGACTATTTGGGTAAAGCCCATCGCTGAGAATGCTAGTAGGAGAGTTTGACAGCTAGTTGAGAGAGCTGGGTTATCCATGTGTAGATTGAAATCTCCTAGTATTATTGCTGGGGCGTCCAGGTTTAGGAAGGTTGTGGTTATTTCAATGATGGGTGAGACGTCAGCTTCTAAGAGTCCTGGGGGGGCATAGATGAGAAGGATTTGAAGTTGGTGTGATGTGAAGAATCCAATTTCAAGTTTAGTATCGGAGTGGATCGGATGTTGTGAGAATTTGAGGTCTTTTTTAGTTGCAAGTAGGATTCCTCCTCCCCTCTTTTTCAGTCTAGGCAGGGAGAAGATGTCGTAGGTTAGCGTTGGTAGTTGGTTTAATATTGCAGTATCTGAGGGTTTCAGCCATGTTTCAGTTATTGCGCAAATATCTGGTTTATCGTCAGTGAGGTAGTCGTTGAGGATTGGTGATTTTTTGGTTATAGATTGCGCATTGAATAGCGATAGGGTGAATAGGGAGAGGCCTAGTAGTTGGGTTATCGGAGCTATTAGGATTGGTGTGAGTGTTTTAAGGTTGCGAAGGTTTGCTTGTCTGGATGGATTTCTTTTCTGTGAGAAATAGTGAGGTATGATTGGGATTGCAAATGTTGGATGCATTTTAGAGGCTAGGTCCATTTTAATTGTGGGTGTTGTTATAGAGGATGCTGTGTTTGTTAGAGTGGAGTTGTTGGGTGGATGCTGGAGTCCTGGGGGTTGTTGGAGTGTGTAGTCGTTTGTGAGGTTTGATTGTTTTTGTCTAGCGTTGTTGGTCCAGTGAGGACTAACAACGCTATATACAGATAATATACAGATAATATTGTTATACCTTATAGGCCACTATATTTAGGCTGTTGATATTGGATAAATATCCTTTCTGTGATTTGCTGTAAACATTGATTCAATGTTATATATTTGAAATCTATAAAAATAAAATAAACAAATAAAAAAAAAAGAAGGGAAGTTTTTCAGAGCACAATACTTACAGCAAGAATCATTCAATATCAATTCTACATGGTGCAATATATCTATGAGTATATACAAAATCTAAAACCATATATTCACTTGGAAACAGGAGAACAAATCACCCCCGTTTTACTCTGCGATTTGGAAAAAGCTATATGCTATTTACTATGATCATTTTATGAGCCCTTTGATACAACATCACACATGTCTGCTGCATCCATTGGAGTGTATCGTATGGCATGGTTCAGGGCTAGTAACATTAGAGAGGATGACCATGAAATATTAGCTATGTCCCATGTCTCGGCAAGAGCCTCTTTGGGAAAAAGCTGCAGGAAACAGTTTCCCAGATAAAGGAACAAAATGTGACGATTCAGTCATTATCAGCATCTGCAGAACCTCACATTTCTGGAAGAAGACCTCACTTATCTTACAAATGTCCTTACTACTCAAGGAAATCTTATAGATCATACCATCAATATCGCCTGTTGCCTTTGCAGACCAGCTGTCAACAGGCCCAACTAGCATAAACCAGAGGACGTCTAAGGGAATAATGCCAACAAAAGCTGCAACAACAGCAGCTGGTAAAACCGACTCAAAGTTTTTGATCAATCAGAAACAATAGTCAAGTGGAGGGGCAGAATCCAGCTATTTCCAACAGTCTGGATCAAATATCCAGAGATCATTTTGTCTTAAAGATAGTACCAGAGTTACAATCTCAACCCCTCGAGTCAGCTGATAACCGTGCACACACTGCTGTACTGTTGATTGATCCCACTCACATACCACTTCTGCAGCATGAGATAAAACAACTTATGCTACAGAATACGATTCAAGAAGTACCTTCTTCCCTTCACAACCAGGGTTTTTCTCCCAATACTTCTTAATTCCAAAAAAGATTGGTGGACTATGGCCCATCCTAGATCTTTGAAATCTCAATCAGTGTCTCTGTCGAGAAAAATTCAAGATGACTTCATTGGGCATGATGCTACCATTTATTCAGCTCAACAGTTAGATGTCCTCACTGGACCTCAAAGATGTTTATGTGCACATTCCAATATACCCTTCTTGCTGGCAATTCTTGTGTTTCAAAGTGGGCACTCGCCACTACCATTACAAATTTCTTCTGTTTGGAATCTTGGCTGCTTCCCCCCCCCAGAATCTTCACGAAAGTCCTTGCAGCGGTAGTGGCTCACCTACACCGTCAAGAGATTTGAATATTCTCTTATCTCAATGACTTGTTACTAGTAGTCCTATCAAAAGATACCCTCCAAGCCCATGTACAGAAAACAATAACCCTCCTTCAATCCCTAGGATTTCTCATCAACTTCAAAAAATCAATTCTAGAGCCCACCCTACAAATCTAATTCACTGCAACTCTAATAGATATCATGCTGGCAAGAGCATTTCTTCCTCCAGACAGAGTAACAACACTCTGCACAATTACAGTTACACTACTGAAGACAAAGCCTACAACAGCATACCTCATTTTACTGTTTAGGACATCTAGCATCAGCTATTCATGCAGTCCCATTAACACACTTGCACATATATCGCCTTCAGTGGAGATTGAGAACTCAGTGGAACTAACTCCTTCAACCACTTCATACCAAAATAATCCTTACTCCAGAAATGAAACAAGAGATACATTGGTGTTACAACCAGTGGTGATACAGGACAGTGCACCACTTCATCCAGTGTTACTAGTATACTAGTAACAGATGCCTCCACCATGGATTGGGGAGCCCACACTGGCCACAAGACACAAGGTGTCTGGTCAGCTCAAGATTGACAATTTCAGATCAACTTATTAAAACTCAGAGTAATACGCAATACCCTAACAGCATTCAAGCACATCCTCCAAAGAAAACACATAATGATACAGATGGACAATCAAGTAGCAATGTTTTATATAAGCAAACAAGGAGAAACCGGATCATAGATCTTGTGTCAAGAAGTGCTGCACATATAGCACTGGACAATACAAAACAGTGCTGCACTGCAAGCCACTTACCCGGAATAGTGAACACTGTGGCGGACAAACTCAGCAGGATATTCCACCCACAGAAATGGTCCCTAACACAGTCCATAGCCGATCGCCTCTTCAAACTGTGGGGCATCTATGGATCGACCTCTTTGCTACAGAACAAAACCGAAAACTAAATCAATTCTGTTCCATTCGACCCAGCACTCTACGCAAGGCTCCAGATGTTTTCCTAATTCCCTGGAATACAGGCTTCGTGTATGCTTTTCCTTCTTATACCACTCATAGTGAGGACTATACTGAAATTCAAGCGAGACCGATCCAAAATGATCCTAATCACTCCAGCATGGCCCAGACAACTGTGGTATGCCATCTAGTACAATTCTCCATCAGACCTTCCATTCAGCTGGTAGACAACCCTGCCTTGCTAATCGAAGAAGATGGCTCACTTTTACACCCAACTCTTCCAACCCTCAGTCTGTCGGCTTGGATGTTGAGCACTCGGTCCTAGCACAAAGTCTCTTTTAGACCCAATACAGAATGTGCTCGTCTCGGCTAGGAAGCCATCAAGAAAAGCAGTTGTTCTTTTAAATGGAAATGCTACTCAGAATGGGATTCTTCACACAACCTAATCCCATTCAATTGCGAACCATGACATCTCCTGTTTTATCTGCACTATTTTTCCTAATCTGGACTTGCAATTGCAGCTGTGCACATACATTTTAGTGCTATTGCAGCTTCCCATTCTCCAGAGAAGTAGCACCTATTTTCATGCATCCCCCTAATCTCAAGATTCATGAAAGGTCTACTGTATCTGCATTCTCTAGTTCAGAAACTGCCGGTGTCTTGGGGCATCAACATAGTTCTCACTTCTCTGATGAAAGCTCCATTTAAACCATTAGAAACTGCATCTCTAAAGTACTTAACTTGGAAGGTTTTTTTCTCATAGCAGTCACTTCTACTCGAAGAGTTAGCGAACTGCAAGCTCTAGTTCACTATCCACCATACATTCAATTCTATGATAAGGTAGTACTTGGAACACATCCAAAAGTTTTAACAAAAGAGGTTTCTGCTTTTCACCTAAACCTAGCAATAGTTCTCCCGATTTTCTTTCCAAAGTCTTATGTACATGAAGGTGAAAAGATGTTACACATGTTGGACTGCAAAAGGACTTACTACGCTATAGGCAATGCCACAGAAAAGCATCACAATAGTTTGTCTCATATGATCCTGATTAGGCGCAGCTGTGGCCAAATGACCACTATCCAGTTGGATTACCAGTTGCATTCAGCACAGCAACTGGACTTGAGGACTTGATCTTGCTGATCCAGTGAGAGCTCACCAGGTATGAGCAACAGCTTCCTTCATTGCTTGCCTCAGGGAAGTTCCCATAGAGGACATATGTAAAGCATATGTAAAGTCATTGGTGCATGCATTCATTCCCACTACTGTCTATGTCTAGAGAGATGCTTTGGCTTCTGCGAACAGTGCAGTAGAACAGGCAGTCTTGCACCATGTGATACCTAAATAGTCTGCTATCCATAATGGAATCCGGGTTACTTAACTATAAACACTACACTGCAACCCTCAGCTTGGGACTCCCCACAGATCATGGCTAATTCAGCCCTGCTTATTGAGGGAAAAAAGTAGGTTTGCTTACTGTAAATTGTGTTTTCCATGGATAGCAGGATGAATTAGCCATGAGATGCCTGCCCTCCCACCTGAACAGCAGACTAACTTTATGCTAGCTTTGCAGCAAACTGAAGAGGCTCTGAGGCAATGCCTGTGTAGGAACTCCTGCATAGGCTTAGTAGAGCTCAAAGCTCTACTAGCTTGGAGAGATGAGTCAGTTCAGTGCCCGCTGATGATGTTACCTACAGATCATAGCTAATTCATCCTGCTACCTACTTTTCTTTGGGACTAAGGAGGTGGAATAGAAGTAAAGATAAAATAAGTATGAGGGAGGCTTGCACTATGTTTTATCTGTTCTGTGTTGGGGCAGTGTGTGTGCGTGTGAGGGAAACTTGAGTTGCTGCTGCACATGCTACTTGTTTTGTGATGGGGCAGTACATATAAAGGAAGTTTGCACTACTCCTGTCAGTGCTGTACATATTCTGTGTTGGGTCAGTGTGTAAATATGGGGGAAGCGTTCACTACTGCCGTTCATTCTGTATCTGTTCCGTGATAGATGGTAATTACCTCAGCCAATCTGAAACCCCTGGATTGGTGCAGTGATGGCATTTGTTGTTGTGATTCCCTTACACTGGCAGGCCCCTGTACTTTCAGTATCATTCTGTTATTGACTCCATTACTCATCCCTTATCTCTCTCTTTTTTAGCTCACCACTCCCAGATTTCCTGTGGTTGTCAAAATGGGACATGCCCACTCTGGCATGGGCAAGGTGAGTGTGATTCTTCGCTCTTGTGCTCACTGACATGCACACACCCCTTCCCATGTGCCAGAGGCTCTCCCTCCCCTCTGGTATTCCCTCATGCTTTGCTGCAGAGTCTGTGTTTCCCCTCCCCAGTGAACTGCAGCTTCCTTTTCCAGTGGTTAATTAAAGATTCCTGGGGGGTGCTCCTTCCCGCTAGGCTGGTTTCTGTAGTCTCACTGCTGGAAGGTCATATGCTGCTCGGTAGTCACTAGCAAAAGCAGAAGGCAGAGCAGAGGTAGTATAATTACAGGTATGATGAAGAACCAGGGATTATACAATATGAGTCAGCCTTTCGGGAGTCATCAGTGGTATGGGATGGCAAAACAGACTCAGCTGGACAACTTCCCAGAGAAGAGTGCTGCTCGGTTTCTGCACCCTGCTTTATCTCTTGCTGTAAAGAACTGGAAGTAACGCAGCATAACTGCGTCACAGGTCTGCCAGCTGCAGTTTTTCTTCCTACTATGCCATTCTTCCTTCTTTCTGTAGCCTTCTCTTCCTTTCATCGTGGTTTCTGCTCAGCACTGTGCAACCCTCACTTCCCTCCTTGCTCACCACTGATGAATCTTGCTGGGTTGTGAAAGTGTTCTACCTCTAGAAAGCAGCAGTGCTAGCAACAGCACGTTTGGGGAGGATAATTTCGGTTAGCAGTTAAAAATCATTTAATTTGTTTCCTTTCTTTTTGTACTAAGGAGCCCTTGTTGGTATTGAAAGCTGCTCCCACTGGTATAAATCTGGGTAGATGAGAGGTATTAACTGTGCTCGACCTTGTGGCCGAGGTCCAGTCTCTGTACTTTTCCCCAGTCACATGACGGGGGCAAGGTCAGGTCGACGCCATTTTGGAAGGTTCGGGGGGGGGGGGGGCAGTGCAGGAGACGAGAGGGCCTACAGCCTTATTTTTTAATTTTCTGGGTTCCAGGGAAGCAGGAGATGGGGGTTGTTGCAGGAGCCACAACTTTTACTTGTGGGGGGGGGGGGGGGGGAAGGGGGTTTGCTGGAGCTGCAACATTTACTTGTTGGGGGTGGGGGTGGGGAGTAGGGGGCAGGGTTCATCACAGCGTGGATGTATTGATTTTTTAAAAAATATTTTGAGGAGAGTCAGGGCCACCTCAACTGGCGGCCCCGGGTTGAGATGTGGGTCGGCCTTGAACCCCGCTCAGCCTCCCCATTTGCCGCATTTTTTTTTTTTAATTTTTAGCCAGCTCTTTAAATATGAGGCAGGAGCCTCAGGACCTGAGTTAGCATCCTGGACCTCCCGCTTCATATTTATCACTTTTCAAAAAGGTGTAAATATTTTATCGCGACTGACCACCTTCTGTGTTGGCCACGATAAAATATTTGCTTAGGATTGCCTATGCATAACCTTCTTTGTATGCATTTGCATTATTCATGCATGCAAATTGCACGCAAAGAAGGTCATTGTAATATGGGAGAGAACCTGGGCAGGGGGATGCAAAATATTGTGGATATCGCGTGATATATGCGATATAATGCATATTAGAGGCCTACCATGGCTTGATGCCTTTTCCTGTTAGAGAACTGTTTCTGAGCCTGTTAGGACAGCTCACAGGGACTGTCATGAGCAAGAGAGATCATGTATGTGATGCATGAGTAGATATGATGAGCTTTACTCATGTCCAGGAGGTCATAACTTACAAATACAAACTTCACACTCCCTTCTCCCATTAAGCTTCTCGTTCTAAGGTTCTCTTGTTTTTAACTGTGTGCTCTCTTCCTTCTTTCTCATCCTCACACCCCTCTTTTGTTTTTACCCTTTCTCTTTCTCTCCTTCTCTCCTAATTTTCCTCCCTCATTCTCACTTTTTCTCTCTTTCTCTGACTCCTTCTCCCTCTCTCCTTCCTGCTCCCTCCTCTCTCTTTCTCTTGGATTCTGGTCCTTTATCTCACTCTATCTCTATGTCTTTCCCTCCCTTCTTTTTACACTTCCACTCTTTCCTCCCTTCTTATTTTCTTTCTCTCTCTAACTCCTGTGGGAGGGCAGGTGAAAGTGGAAAACCAGTATGACTTCCAGGATATCGCCAGCGTGGTAGCACTCACCAAGACTTACGCCACCTCTGAGCCGTTCATCGATGCTAAGTATGACATCCGCATCCAGAAGATCGGCAACAACTACAAGGCCTATATGTAAGTACCTGACATTTGGTGCCTTGCTCTATTCAGCAGCTGCAGACACTGCTAGGTGGATGTGAGATCTAGTACTGAGAGCTGTGTGCAGTAGGTATCAGGAAGTCTTGGGTTCATATCCTGGCTCTGGCACTGACACTTTTTCTCCGTACGATTCAGCTTTAATCAATGGCTTTTTCACCAACTCTGGATGTGACCTCAGACAAATCATTTTGATGGCAATTTTCAATAGCCCACATAGTTGCAAAGTTTATCAGGTGTTTCATTAATTATATCCATTTCATATTTTTTATAAATTGTATCTTTCTGTCTAATTTCCTAGTGGGCAGGATGAGATGAGTTACTGGAATTTTGCTGGACAGATTAAGGTTTTGACTATACTGGAGGGAGGGGGATTAGGGTTCATCTTCTCTGTTTTTCCAAACTCACTCTTTGTTCCTCTGATCTCATGCTCACCCAGCAATTCAGTTTTATCTCCTCTGCAATCGTCCCCTCCATCTGTTACATCTCAATCACTTGCAACTGCACCTATCCCATCTTTCTTCAAACATGCTGGTAATTGTGTCATTCCTAAAAATCCCTCACTGGTTTCTACCTACCCTGCTAACTGTTGTTTCCATCTTTCTCCTCCTTTTTTCATCCAAACTACTTGAACGTGCTGTTCACCTTGGTTTTCTTGACTTTCATCTAAATCCATTCTGAATCCACTCCAGCCTGGCTTTTGCTCTCTGTGTTCTACAGAAATTGCTCTTGCCAAAGTCTCCAGTGACTTCTTCTTGGTCAAGATCAAGGGCTTTTACTCGATCCTCATCCTCATCAACCTATCCGCTGCTTTTGACAGCATTGGTCACCATGTATTCCTTGACACTGTACTCTGCTCTATCCTGTTTTTTTTTCTTACCTTTCCCATCATACTTTTACTGTATCCTTTAATGGTTCTTCCTCCACAGCTATTTTGCTATCGGTCAGTGTGACTCAAGGCTCTATCTTGGGCCCTCTTCTCTTTTTTCTCTATACTTCTTCTCTTGGTGTTATGATCTCCTATCATGGCTTTCAGTACCACTTTTATACTGATGATTCCCAGATCTACCTCTCTTCACCAGAAATTTCATCAAGAATCTAGTCTCAAATCTCAGTCTGCTTGTCTCACATTGCTTCCTGGGTGTCCTGCCACCATCTCAAACTTAACATGGCCAAGACAGAACTTTTTATCTTTCCCACCAACCCACTTCCTCTCTTCCTTTTTCTGTCTCTGTGGGTGTTATCTTCATTCTTACAGTTCCCTTAGTCTGTAATCTCTGGGTCACCTTTGATGCCTCTCTTTCCTTCTCTAAACATATCCAAAACACTGGTAAGGCATAATGTTACTTCCACCGTAACATTGCTAAACTCCATCCTTTCTTTTTTGAGCATGCTACCAAAAAACTCATCCACTCTTTTATCATCTCCCGCTTAGACTATTACAACTTGCTCTTCATGGGCCTCCTACTGAAGCATCTTTCTCTACTACAGTCTATTCAAAATTCAACTGCATTCTTATTGTTATAATTAGTGAGGTTTGGGTGGACCCTTGGACACTATGGCAGCCAACCACGCCCCCGGAAGTCCCGGGAGGGGCCACAGGTCAGGCTCAGCTTAGGACACACAAACACAGAGATTGATCTTTTATTAGACAATGTGATGAAGCCACCAGAGGTGGCAGTAGTGAGCAGTAGAAGTAGCCCGTCTGGGCTAGTATCCCTCAGGCGCTGGAACAGCGACTCCTCCGGTAGCAGTGCTGTAGTGGAAAGAACTGAGAATAATGAGTATAGTGGAATATGCACAAAGCCCCAGTATGGAGAACCCCAGGATAGGGAAAGCAGGCCCTCGAGGAGCAAGTACCTGATCCCTGAGAGCAGAGAGGCTTGAAGATAATGTACTTACACAGTGGTTCCACGTAGGAGACGGCACTAGGGCTGGAACAAAGGCAGGCCCTCGAGGAGCGAGTATCTGGTTCTAGGGAACAGCTCTGAGGTGAAGATGGTAGTACTCACTGATGTTGAAGATGGCGAATCCTTCCAGGCAGAAGAGAAGGTAGGAGCAGGCAGCGAGTCAGGGAACATGGGCCCTCGAGGAGCGAGTACCGGTTTCCTGATAGCAACCTGAAAAGCAAGTGAGGCCCCTGAGGAACAGGTACCCTGTTAGCGTTGAGTCCAATGGAAAATTGGAGGCAGAGTAGCTGGGTATGGAGAGCGGATCCCATCCATAAGAATCCCCCTTGCTAACTCAAAGGCTAGCAAACATCGTAGGCTTTAAATATCCAGGCAGCGTGACGTCATCACAGGGGGACGCCCCTGAGGTTCGCGCCAAGTAGGAAATAAGAGTGAGGGCCGCTGGTGCGTACGCCCTAAGGTACCAGCGGAGCATGGCGGGTGGCAGCGCCCAAGCCGGTCCGGGGACGCCGGAGAGGATGGCAGGCAGAACCAGCGGCAGCCAGGCGTCCATCCATAGCGAGAGGAGGTGCAAAGAAAGAAAGGTAGGCGGAGTGAAGCCGTTGGAAGGGACGGTTGCAACAGTACCCCCCTTCAAAGGGCAATCTCCTCTGCGGGTACCAGGTTTTGGTTTCCAAGGATGAGAGAGATGAAACTGATGGAGCATCTGTTTGTCAAGGGTATTAGCCAGAGTCTCCCAAGAATTTTCTTGGGGCCAAAACCTTCCCAAGAGAGAAGGTATTCCCAGGTTTTGCCTCGTTTGCGGACATCAAGAATGGCTTCGACCTTGTATTCTAGGTCATCTTCTGCATTGATAGGAGATGGTTCCTGAGATTTAGAAGAGAATTCACTAATGATGAGTGGTTTCAGAAGTGAAACATGAAAAGTGTTATGGATGTTCAATCCAGGTGGTAACTTCAGACTGTAGGTAACATTGCCAAGACGTTGGAGGACTGGAAATGGTCCAACGTAGCAAGGAGCAAATCGAGAGGAGGGTAACTTCAGTCTAAGGTGCTTAGTGGATAGCCAGACTTTGTCACCAGGTTGAAAGACAGGTGCTTTGGAATGATGAGCGTCATAAAACCTTTTGGCTCGATGACTCGCTTTGAGTAGCATTGCTTTCGTCTGAGTCCATAATTGATGGATTTCTTACGCAGTGGATTGAGTTGCTGGGGATGTCACTGAGAGCTTCAGTGGAAGTGGCTGTGATGGGCAACGTCCAGATACCACTTTAAATGGTGTTGATCCAGTTGATGTTGCTGGATGAGAATTAATGGCGAATTCAGCCCATGGTAACAGTTCGGCCCAGTTATTCTGACGGCAACTCACATAAGCCCGAATGAACTGTTTCAGGGTCCTATTCATCCGTTCTGTTTGGCCATTAGATTGAGGATGATAGGCAGATGTATAATCTAGAGAGATGTTGATGAGTTTGCACAGGGCCTTCCAGAATCTTGCCGTGAACTGTGATCCTCGATCCGAGACTATGTGCTTCGGTAGGCCCTGGAGGCAAAAGATATGGACTATGAAGAGCTTCGCAAGTTCCGAGGCTGAGGGTAAGCCAGGTAGTGCCACGAAGTGGGCCATCTTGCTGAAGCGGTCGACTGTGACCCAGATGGTATTCATACCTCCAGAAAGAGGTAGATCAACTATAAAATCAGTAGCGATATGCGTCCAGGGCTGTTCTGGAGCTGGAAGCGGTTGCAGCAATCCCCACGGTTGGCCAGAAGTAGGTTTGTGTTTGGCACAGTTGGCACTAGATGCCACATAGGAGAGTGTATCTTCCTTGATAGTTGGCCACCAATAATACTTCTGTAGCTTCAGCAGGGTACGGCATTGACCAGGATGGCCAGCCAGCTTGGAATTGTGCGCCCAATAGAGCACTTTCTTTCTGAGATGCTTTGGCATGATGGTCTTACCAGCGGGCACAGAATGAGTAGCCGCTAAGATGACTTTCTTCGGGTCGATTATGTGCTGCAGCTCTTCCGGAATATCCTCCGAGAGAAAGGAGTGTGATAGGGCATCAGCTCTGGTATTCTTGTCTCCGGGGCGATATTTGAGCACAAAGTCAAAGTGGTTGAAAAATAAGGACCATCTAGCTTGTCTATGGTTAAGACGTTGCGCATGGTGGAGATACTCTAGATTCTTATGGTCCGTAAACACAGTAATTTGATGTTGAGCGCCTTCGAGCCAAGGCCACCATTCCTCGAATGCCAACTTAATAGCCAGGAGCTCTTTGTCACCGATCCCATAATTCTTCTCTGCTGGAGAGAAACATCGTGAGAAGAAAGAGCAGGGACGTAAGGACTTGGAGTCTCCAGTCTGGCTCAGAACAGCCCCCACACCGAATTCAGAGGCGTCGACCTCTACGATGATTGGCTTGTTGGGGTCCGGATGACGTAGGCATGGTTCCGTGGAAAAGGCAGTCTTTAAATCTTCGAACGCGGAAATGGCATCCGCAGACCATTTAGAAGCATTGGCCCCTTTCCGGGTCATAGCAGTCAAGGGCACCGTAAAGAAGAATAGTTCTTTATAAAGCTTCTATAGTAATTGTTGAACCCCAAAAATTGTCTCAGGGCCTTCAGGCTGGTAGGTTGGCACCAATTCTTTTTTTTTTTTTTTTTTTTAATTATTTGTTTATTGAATTTTTCAAATTTTTTACAGAACATTTGTTCAGATTATGACATCATAATATGAGGGAGAAAGAAAATTCAGATCAAATTTTTAATAAGAAAAAACATTTTTACTTCCTCTCTACTCTGTCTCAAATTATAAGAAATAAGGGGAGACATTTTTTTAATTACAAGCAGTCTCAAAAGAAAAATTTTTTTAGCACAATAATTATTGTACATCATTGCTTCAGAGTTAACCTGTGCACATTAATTCTCTAATCCTACAACCTTCGAAGCTAATTAGAGTGAGAGTTGAGATAAACACGTAGCTGTTCTGGTTCTCTAAACTTATATCTTGCTTCTTTGAATAATATTAGACAATAGCATGGGAACCGGAGTATAAATCTTGCGCCCCTTGCCAAAACTTCTCCTCGCATTTCCAAGAATTTCTTCCGCTTTATTTGAGTTAATTTAGTTACATCAGGAAAATTTTTTATTAAGTATCCATAAAACTTTTGAGCTTGATTTCGGAAAAACAATTTGAGGATTAAATCTCTTTCAACAGATGTATCCAGTTGAACAAAGAGAGTAGCTCTCTCTTCCACTATAAGCTCGCATGATTTTTCCAAAATTGATGTCAAATCGAAAGAATCTTCCATTTTTTGCTTCTGACTGGAATCTCCTTCTTTGTTTGGCTGGGGTAGATAATATATTTTAATTATTTTTGGTAAGTCCGGTTCCGCTATCTTCAGTATATTAATAAAGTAAGATCTAAGTAACTCCCGATGTGATAGCAGTCGCAACTTAGGAAAATTTAAGATTCTTATATTATTTCTTCTTACAAGATTTTCCAGATTTTCCATTTTATTCATTTGGATATTCTCTGATTTGATCAAATTTATTTGAATTTTTTCTGTTTCTGTAACTCTTTTTTCCAAACCGGAGAATAGCGTTTCATTTTTCTCAAGTCTCTTTTCTAGGACTTGGCTTTGTTGAATGCTCTCTTTAACCATATTTGTCAATGATATAATAGATTTTTCCATTGCTGAAATGGCCTTTAATATTTGTTCCAATGTGACTTTTGAAGTATCAAAATTTGGAGATTCACACACAACACGTATTTCATTCTCTCTTCTCACTCCGATATCAAGAAAACTGTTACCTTCAAAGCCTTGCTGCAACGCTTCCATAGGTAGGCCCCTGGAGCTCGTAGGCTCTGAGCTCACCGAGGTAATTATGGCTTCTTCGCCTCCTCTCTGGGGTTCCCCTCCCTGGATAGCAGATTTCCTCTCCAGCAAGGCTGCGATGTTCACTTCAGGTTCCAATTTCTTAAGCGGCGCTTCTGGGGTGATAGGCGCGCCGGGGCTTAAAGACGTTTCTATGGCCAGGGGGCTCAGCGGCTGCTCTCCACTGACTCCTCCAACGGCCCCTCCCTCCGGCTGTAGCTGCATCAGGCCAGCGAAAACCTCCTCGATCCGCGTTTGTCGAGTAGACTGTAACGGAGTTGAGGTAATTTCTTTAACTTTTGCTTTGCGTTTAGTATGTGGCATACTGCCACTATCACAAGAAAAAAAGTTCAGGAACAAACAATAGCAATGCAAAAGATTACGAGTAAATGCGGAGCTCTGTTTTTGCTGCTCACTCCTCGGCGGCCATTTTGTCTCCGGCACCAATTCTTGATACTTTCAAATTTTTGGGGATCCATCTGGAAGCCATCTTTAGACACAATATAGCCAAGAAAAGGCACGGAGTCTTTATGGAATTCGCACTTGGATAGCTTGGCGTAGAGTTCTCGGAGTCTTAGTAGTCTTAGTAGAACTTGCTTGAAGTCTTCTAGATGAGTAGACAGATTCTGAGAAAATATCAGGATGTCATCTAGGTACACTACGACACTCTTGTACAACAAATCCCGCAGAATGTCATTCATCATGTTCTGGAACACAGTGGGTGTGTTGCACAGGCTGAAGGGCATTACTAAGTACTCAAAATGACTGTCTCGAGTGTTGAAAGCCATTTTCCACTCGTCACCAGTACGAATCCAGACTAAGTTGTAGGCCCCCTTCAGGTCAAGTTTCGAAAATAACTTGGCCCCCTGAAGCCGGTCAAACAGCTCTGAGATTAAAGGCAGGGGGTAACGGTCTTTAATCGTAATCTCGTTCAGATCTCGATAGTCGATACAAGGACGTAAGGTTCCGTCCTTCTTCCCCACAAAGAAGAATCCTGCGCCGGCTGGCGACTTTGAAGGTCACATGCATTGGACACATCTTGTCCCAGGGTACAATGATGTCTTTGGATGCCTTAATTGACAAATACAGTTTATGTTCAGCGCATTTTTTCACCTATGCCCAAGTTCAGCATTTTGTCTCTTCCCAGAAACATGTCTCCGCTTTGGGGGTGGGTAAATGTCTCTTTAAACACTATTGTGACGAAACAGATAAGTTGAAGAGTTTAGTTTATAGTCTGCTTAATAAAGAAATATCTGAGCAGTTCAAACAAATGCGTGCCTGGAAGATAGATTTGTATGAGGCTCTGAGTGCTAGTGACTGGGAATGGCCTTTTTGTATGCCAGTTAGTGTTCCATTTCGGCATCTTTGCAGAAATATTGTTCAGAGTAGTTAAATCACAAACAGATTGTGATAAATTGCAGGAAGACCTTGTGAGGCTGGAAAATTGGGCATCAAAATGGCAGATGAAATTTAATGTGGACAAGTGCAAGGTGATGCATATAGGGAAAAATAACCCATGCTATAGTTACACAGTGTTAGGTTCCATATTAGGTGCTACTACCCAAGAAAGAGATCTAGGCGTCATAGTGGATAATGCATTGAAATCGTCGGTTCAGTGTGCTGCAGCAGTCAAAAAGCAAACAGAATGTTGGGAATTATTAAAAAGGGAATGGTGAATAAAACGGAAAATGTCATAATGCCTCTGTATCGCTCCATGGTGAGACCGCACCTTGAATACTGTGTACAATTCTGGTCGCCGATCTCAAAAAGATATAATTGTGATGGAGAAGGTACAGAGAAGGGCGACCAAAACGATAAAGGGAATGGAACAGCTCCCCTATGAGGAAAGACCAAAGAGGTTAGGACTTTTCAACTTGGAGAAGAGACGGCTGAGGGGGGATATGATAGAGGTGTTTAAAATCATGAGAGGTCTAGAACGGGTAGATGTGAATTGGTTTTTTACTCTTTCGGATAATAGAAAGACTAGGGGGCACTCCATGAAGTTAGCATGTGGCACATTTAAAACTAATCGGAGAAAGTTCTTTTTCACTCAACGCACAATTAAACTCTGGAATTTGTTACCAGAGGATGTGGTCAGTGCAGTTAGTATAGCTGTGTTTAAAAAAGGATTGGATAAGTTCTTGGAGGAGAAGTCCATTACCTGCTATTAATTAAGTTGACTTAGATAATAACCACCGCTATTACTAGCAACGGTAACATGGAATAGACTTAGTTTTTGGGTACCTGCCAGGTTCTTATGACCTGGATTGGCCACTGTTGGAAACAGGATGCTGGGCTTGATGGACCCTTGGTCTGACCCAGTATGGCATGTTCTTATGTTCTTATATACCATTGGTATCTGACACCAGTTAAATTACACTCTATGTATTCTTCCTTGGAAGATACTTGTTGGAGAATGTGTAGAGCCAAAGGCATGTCTTTCACATTTGGTGGGTTTGGGAGTCCATCTCAGTATTTGGAAACAAGCCATAGAGTGGGACTCGCATATACTGGGGGTGGTACTGGAGTTGGATGCCCGCCATGTCCTACTTAACATACCAACCTCATATTTAGATAAATTTTGTCTCCAAGTATATATTGCTGCTTGATATGAATTAGCAGCACACTGGAAACAGGTAGATTTACCCTCTTTCCAAGAAGTGTTGCACCAAGTTTATATGAATTATTGTATGGCATATATCACCGCCTCCTATCACCATCAATTATCTTCCTTCCAGAAGATCTGGAAGCTTTACATTAGCTGGCAGTCTTCTTGACCTTTTATGGTCTCTAGCTGTTTCCTGATCCACACATTCTCTAGCCGCTGCATCTATTGTCTTGCTTTTTGTATGGTGGGTCCTTCAGTGGGTGTTAATAACTTGGCAAGGATTTCTGGGAACTAATGTTCTTTTTGTGTTTTTCTTAATTGTATTTCATTTATCATTCTTTTTTTACTTACATATTTCCATATCAGCATCTAGCATCATATCATGAGGCTGAGTAAGAAAGATATTTTTTGTACTTGATGTTTTACTATGTATGTCTAAGCTTATTATTGCTGGGAGTGGTGGGGTGGGGGGAATCCTGATGCTGGAAAACAGGGTCTGAATGTTTTCATTGCTTACATGTTGTGCTTGTAATGTTGAAACATTCAATAAAAATTTTCAATTGAAAAAAAAAATAAAAAAGAAGCTCTCTTGATGGCATGTTTACTTTGTGAGAGTGAAATAGCATGCATTCAAGTAATTTTCAATTGTTCTTGTGCTATTTTGTCCCTGCTCAGTCACCTACATAAATGGCAGGTGCAAACTACATTTTGCGACTGCTAATTTTCAAAGGGAAGCATGCCAGTTTGCATTAAAAACAATTGCATAATTTGTAACTATGTGGGCTATTTGAAAGTTGTCTAGAGTGTGCCCATTCTTGTGAGGTGGGCAATCAACATAATACTCCCATCCCAAACCGGTCATGGTGTCCACAAAAGCCTTTCCAGATACTGATGAGGCACGCTGATCCACATGAGGGTTGAAATCACCAAGGACAACTGTAGATTGAAAGTCAATATGTCAGTCAGATAGGACCTCAATCAGCAGAGAGGTTTTATAGGACAAGAGACCAGATAACTTTTCAATTGAGAAATTTAGAAATCTTAATTAGTGGGGGACTTAGATTTCTTCCAACACCATTCCACTCTTCCCAGCAGCTTTTTAGACAATTTCTTAGTATCAATGGATCTATTTTTAAAGGGGGCTATAGAATCAATAATATTACTTTAAAAGCTTATTCCATGAGTGCAACATATCCATGGCGTTCCCTATCTTTATCACCTATGAAGACTTTTAATAACGTTCTTCCAGTTTAGTAGCATCTGTTTTTCTTGTAAGCTATCTCTCCTTTCCAAGGGCCTATCCAATATGTTGGGCTCTAAGATTAGCTCAGATGTAATTAAAATGTTACCAGGCTAAAGAAAAGACAGTGGTAATTCACTTTTAGCATTATTACTACTCTGGTTTATCATTTATAAAGAACTACCAGACATATGCAGCTCTGTACAGATACGCATAAGTGACAGGCCTGCTCTGTGGAGCCTACAGTCTAATCAAGACAAACATACAGGACAGAATGGGACTCCAAAGAGTCCTTCCACTGAAACACTAAATCGAGCATATGCCCTACTAAATGGGTAAAAAAGTTAATAGCTTAAAGAAAGCTTTAACCTGTAAAACATGTGAGATGAGTACATATTATTCTTCTGAACATTAAAATTTCCTAGGATCACCAAATTATATATTTCCACTTCTGTAGAAATGAAAAAGTCAATTAGATCTAATTGAGTGATGCTAGAAGGGCTTGGGGGATGATAAATAAGGAACAGACCCCACTAAGAAGAAGAGAGGTTTCAAAGATAATCTATACCCTACCTCCTTACTTTCTCAACCTTGGCTAATGCTCATAACAAAACTTTATTTTAGCTAGAAACAAACATAAGAGAAGAACCGATTAAAAAACCATCTAACTGTAGTGTACAACTTTCTGGCCCTCCAAATAATATATTAGTTTTAGTGGATACAGAGGGTTTGTTCACTTGCAGCAACTCGAGTGCTGATCATCTCTGATAACTCTGTCCTTGTTTCCCTGCCACCTATAACCAGAGCCATATAAGCTGCCTGACTTTAGTGTGACACCCAGTTCAGTCCACGTTGTGTCAGCTCAATTGAAGGGCTTTGTAAGAGCCATCTGGTAGAAAGATCTAAGGCCAAATGTACTATAGAATGTTTCCTATTTTGTGTCTATGGAGAAAATGCTTAGTATATCTGGGATAGTTAGGTATCTTGTTAAGTTGTAAATAGTATCCTTTCTTCAAACACTTTGCAGTGCGTGTCATTTTGCACCCCAGTGGGGGGTGGATGTGTTTAGTTTTGGATTTGCTTCATGTTGGCATTCTGGAGAAACAGAGCAATAAAAAAAAGGGAAGGCAGTTGGGGGTTGGAAATAGAGGCTTCTCAACTTCCTTTTTCACTATTGTTGGTTTTATTTTTAAATGTCTTGCTGCTTCAAGAGAAGGAAATACTCAAATAACTGTGCGGAAGTACTGGACGGAGGCAAAAGGGGATTAGCAAAGAAGGATGGGTGACACATGGCAAGAGGGGTGGTGGATCCGGTAAGACTTATTCATTCCCTGCGGCTTCTGGGGCAATAGGGCAAAACTGGTAGGGGTTCTTTGACTTGGATATTCCAGGAAAATGGCTTTGGGTGTTAGGCAATTGTATGCTAATTTGACATCAAAATCTCTTCAATATTATTCATTGATTAAATAATTGATTTATTGCAGTTATTATGTTTTGTGATGGTATACATAGCATTGTGCCCAGTGCTATATTTATGTAGTGATAACAGTGTACATGGCTGTATATGCTCATCCGTTTCATTTTCGTCCATCAGAGTGGGATGTTCCACCAGATCAATGCCACTGTTTTAAAATTTCAGCTGTTTTTCTGCTTTTTCTGTCTTTTCAGCCAGTTGATATTGCGTATTTGGAATTTAAAAGGCATTTAACAAAGTCCCTCATGAAAGCCTCCTCAGGAAATTGGGAGGTCATGAGATTGAGAAAGTAACTGGATAAAAGACAGGAGACAGATGGTAGGACTAAATGGTCAATTTTCCAAATGGAGAAAGGTCATTAGTGGAGTGCTCCAGGGGTCTTAGTATATTCATAAATGAAATGGAAAAGGGAACAGCGAGAGAGGTGACCAGATATGTAGATGACAAAAAATTGCTTTGAGTAACTAAAACAGCAGCGGAATGTGAGGGACTGTAGAAGGACCTTGTGAGACTAGGAGACTGGGTGTCTAAATGGCAGATGCAATTTAATGTGGACAAGTGCAAAGTAATGCAGAAAGGAAAACATATTTCCAATTATAGTTACACAATGCTGGGTTTCATATTAGGAATCACCACCCAGGAAAATGACCTTGTACACAATACTTTTAAATCTTCGGCTCAGTGTGTGGCACCATTCAAAAAGTCAAATAGAATGTTAGGAATTATTTGGAAAGGAATAGAGAACAAAACTGAGAAGTGAAATAGATCAAATATTTGTTGCACTGGAGGTGGGGTTGACACAGCCCGTAGGTAGGGACCTATGGGTCCCCACCGTCGGCAGGCAGAATGGGCTGATGGACAAAGGTCAGCTGGAGCTTCACCACTACCAGCCCTCGTTCCCCTGCGGGTTGAGCCTTTGGGTGCCGGGGCCGGCTGGACTTAGGTGGGCCTCTGTGTAGAGTCGATGTGGAGATGGGTTCAGCCCAGAGACAGCAGGTGAAAGATGGTATTGTCTTATGCTGTAAAAGGTAGGGTACTGGAAACTCGGGCGCCAATGGAACGGAAGCAGACAGGGGGGCGCTCGAGCAAGAGCAGGCTGAAGCCTGAATAAACCAAGTCCAAGCAATAAGCTTAAGAGGCATCAAGGCACTGGCTTGAGTCAGGACTGGCGGCAACCTGGAGATGGTGGCAAGCAAGGCAGAGGTCTGAACACGAAGGTCAATGAGTAGATAGATGATGCAAGGTCTGGATCCGAGGATAGGCAAGAGCACACTCAGGCAAAGCGAAGGTCTAGGTCCCAGCGGCCGGGCTCCTACGAGCTCCTCTCGGGGGAGTACCGGTCTCCAGGGTGAAGTCCGTCAAGCTACAGGGCCAACGCCGTCCATTCCTCATTCCGCTGCCGAGCCCTTGGTCGCATAGGGCTCCACCGTGGTCCGTTGTCCAGCCGTCCTCAAGTCCGTCAAGCCGGGAAGTACCCATACCAGAGAAGGTTTTCATGGGTAATGATTCAGATGGACTGAACCAAATCACGGTGAACCTAGAAAATGTGGCCTGATTGACAAACTGAAGAGTAGTACATCACCTGGACCAGATGGTATACACCCCAGAGTTCTGAAGGAGCTCAAAAATGAAATTTCAGACCTATTGGTAAAAATTTGTAACCTATCATTAAAATCATCCATTGTACCTGAAGACTGGAGGGTGGCTAATGTAACCCCAATATTTAAAAAGGGCTCTAGGGGCGATCTGGGAAACTACAGACTGGTTAGCCTGACTTCACTGCCAGGAAAAATAGTGGAAAGTATTCTAAACATCAAAATCACAGAACATATAGAAAGACATGGTTTAATGGAACAAAGTCACCATGGCTTTCCCAAGGCAAGTCTTGCTTCACAAATCTGCTTCTCTTTTTTGAAGGAATTAATAAACATGTGGATAAAGGTGAACCGGTAGATGCAGTGTACTTGGATTTTCAGAAGGTGTTTGACAAAGTTCCTCATGAGAGGGTTCTAGGAAAAGTAAAAAGTCATGGGTTAGGTGGCGATGTCCTTTCGTGGATTACAAACTGGTTAAAAGACATGAAACAGAGAGTAGGATTAAATGGACAATTTTCTCAGTGGAAGGGAGTGGGCAGTGGAATGCCTCAGGGATCTGTATTGGGACCCTTACTTTTCAATATATTTATAAATGATCTGGAAAGAAATACGACGAGTGAGGTAATCAAATTTGCAGATGATACAAAATTGTTCAGAGTAGATAAATCACAAGCAGATTGTGATAAATTGCAGGAAGACCTTGTGAGACTGGAAAATTGGGCATCAAAATGGCAGATGAAATTTAATGTGGTTAAGTGCAAGGTGATGCATATAGGGACAAATAACCCATGCTATAGTTACACAATATTAGGTTCCATATTAGGTGCTACCACCCAAGAAAGAGATCTAGGCGTCATAGTGGATAACACATTGAAATCGTCAGTTCAGTGTGCTGCGGCAGTCAAAAAAGCAAACAGAATGTTGGGAATTATTAGAAAGGGAATGGTGAATAAAACGGAAAATGTCATAATGCCTCTGTATCACTCCAGGGTGAGACCGCACTTTGAATACTGTGTACAATTCAAGTCGCTGCATCTCAAAAAAGATATAATTGCGATGGAGAAGGTACAGAGAAGGGCGACCAAAATGATAAGGGGAATGGAACAGCTCCCCTATGAGGAAAGACTAAAGAGGTTAGGACTTTTCAGCTTAGAGAAGAGACAGCTGAAGGGGGATATGATAGAGGTGTTTAAAATCATGAGAGGTCTAGAACGGGTAGATGTGAATCAGTTATTTACTCTTTCAGATAATAGAAAGACTAGGGGGCACTCCATGAAGTTAGCATGTGGCACATTTAAAACTAATCGGAGAAAGTTCTTTTTTACTCAACGCACAATTAAACTCTGGAATGTGTTGCCAGAGGATGTGGTTAGTGCAATTAGTATAGCTGTGATTAAAAAAGGATTGGATAAGTTCTTGGAGGAGAAGTCCATTACCTGCTATTAATTAAGTTGACTTAGATAATAACCACCGCTATTACTAGCAACGGTAACATGGAATAGACTTAGTTTTTGGGTACTCGCCAGGTTCTTATGGCCTGGATTGGCCACTGTTGGAAACAGGATGCTGGGCTTGATGGACTCTTGGACTGACCCAGTATGGCATGTTCTTATGAAAAGTATAAAAAAAAGTTAAATAAGCAAATCAAAATCTGAGAAAATAAAAAATATGAACAAACTAAGAAAAATACAAAAATAGAGAGAAAAGAAGTGAAAATAGTAAAAAAGCAAAAAAAAGTTGGGCAAGATGAGATGGAATTTTTCTCAGCTCCTAAAAGGTTATGGCTGGCACCTAAATTTTTTAAACAAATTTTGCAGCCCTTTCCATTGTGTTGTGTGGCCTGTATGTCTGGTTGTGGTGCAAAGTGTATGTCTCTGAGTTTGGAGTGTTTTGATCTGTGTGTGTGGTTATGCCTCTGTGTGTGATGTGGTTTGTCTGCCTGTATCTCTCTCTATGTCTGCCTGTGGTTGTCTAGGTATGTTGTGTCTGTGCCTTCTTTTGTGACTGTCTGACTGTGGTGTGTCTGTCTGGATTCTCTGCAAGGAGAACTGTTCTGTCAACTAGTAACAAAACTCACACGGAGAGGGGCAATACTGGACCTGGTGTTTACCAATGGGGATATTATCTCTGATTTTGTAATGGATGTTCTTCTGGGATACAGAGATCACTGGATGGTGTGGTTCAGTATTAGGGAACAATAGATAAGAGTTCATTACAGAGGCAAGGGTCCTAGACTTCAGGAAAACTGACTTTGTTAAAATGGCGGAGTACCTCAAGGAGTCATTAGCTAGATAGGAAAATATAGTGGAAGTAGAAGAATACTGGGAAAAACTAAAATGAGATAGAAGTGCAACTAACCTTTTTGTTAGGAAAGTAAATAAAGGTAAGAGGAAAATGAGGCTTCTATGGTTTTCTAAAGAAGTAGCTGAAAAGGTAAGGGAGAAAAGGTTAGCATTCAAAAACTTCAACAGATTGCAGAAAGAGGAAGACAGGCAGCAATATCTGGAAAAATTAAGAGGAGCTGGGAAAGTAGTCAAGAATGTGAAAAATCAAATAGAAGAAATAATAGCAAATACAGTAAAATGAGGGGGACAAGATTTTTTTTTTTAGATATGTTAGTGATCGAAGGAATTGTAAAGGTGGCATTGTGAGACTCAGAGGGGAAGGGGAGGAATATGTAGAGGCTGATGAGAAGAAAGTAAATTGCTTAACAAATATTTCTGTTAGATCTTCACTGTGGAAGGGCCCAGAACAGGACCATATAAAACAAACACAAATAAGATTGGAAGTGAGGTAAACCTCAATTGATTTTCAGAACAGCGTGCTTGTGAGGAGCTAACTAAACTTAAAGGGGCCAATGCAATAATTATGCGCAGAAAGCGGGCGCTGAATAGTCAGCGCCCGCTTTCTTAACGCGCCCCCAGGCACCCCTCCTGGGGGCGCCATGCAAGCGCCCCTAGTGCCTCCTTGCTAACGAGAGCCCGAGTGCGTCGGCCATCCGCCGGTTAGGAAAACGGACGCCAAATTTATCGGCGTCGGTTTTCTAAACGCCACACAGGCAGGGGTCCAGGAAACGGAAGCTTGTCAATTGAGCGTCCATTTCCCATACCCGACTGCCGGTGCTTTTTTTTAACTTTTTTTTTTTTTTTAGCTTGTTTAGTTTAGTTTTTCCTCCTACTTAATATTGCAACAATATTAAGTAGGAGGCAGTACAGAAAAGCATTGGGAGTGAATAGCTAATAGCCTCATTCACATGCATTTGCATGTGATGAGCACTATTAGATTCACTCCGCGTTGGACGCACGTTGTAGAGGCGCTAATCCCCTTATTGCATAAGGGGATTAGTTAGCGCCTATACAGCCCGCGTACAACTATGGGTTATACAGTGTGCTCGGCTGAGCACACTGTATTGCATCGGCCCCAAAGTAGATAAGGCAGTGGGGCTGAATGGGATACAACCGTGGACACTAAGGAAACTTAGACATATTCTGGCAACTATGCTGGCTGCCCTTTTCAGTGTTTCTTAAGTCGGGAGTAGTTCCGGAGGATTGCAGATGGGTGGATTTTATTTTATTTTATTATTTAAAAAGATTTATATTCTGCTTCTATAAAGCTCAAAGCGTGTCACAAAATAAGCATTCATAAAGTTTACAATTACACAAAATGACAATACAAAAACTAAACAATAGAGCTCAGCATATAATTTATTATTTATTTATTTTATATCGTGCTTGTCAGGCACTTCAAAGTGGATTACATTCAGGTACTGTAGGTATTTCCCTATCCCTAGTGGACTCACAATCTATGGAGGTCATTTATTAAAATTTTTCTCCCATTTTGTATCTATGGGAAAAATGTTTAGTAAATAGTGCCTTAAGTCTGTACTTGAGGCAATAGAGGGTGAAGTGACTTGCCCAAGGAGGAGCAGTGGGTTTTGAACTCTGATTTTAACTGGTTTGTATTCTCTACAACTAACCTCTAAGCTACTCCTCCCTTTCTAATAAATAATAATAATAATACATTTGAGTTTATGGATGTGTTTTCTTTTCTTAAAAGTGGAAGTATGGAGGAGGCTGAGAACTACAGGTCTGTTAGTCTGACTTCCCTGGTGAGAAAATGAATGAAATCGCTAGAGTTTAGTGCAATTTTTAGAATCCAATCGATTGCAAGATCCGAGGCAGCATGGTTTTACTAGAGGTAAATCTTGTCAGATTAATGTGATCAATTTCTTTAATTGGGTGACCTGAGAGTTCTAGATGCAGTGTACTTGATTTCAGTAAAGTCTTTGACACAGCTCCTCCTAGAAATAAATTTGACACAGCTCCTCCTAGAAATAAATTGAATGCCTTTGGTATGGGACCTAGAGTGACTGACTGGTTAGAAACTGCCTGACTGGAAGGTCACAAAGGGTAGTGATAAATGGCATTTTCTCTGAAGAGGGTGAAGTTACTAGCAGCAGTGTGCCTCACAGATCAATCCTTGGACTGGTTCTTTTCAACATTATCATGAACGATAGAGCAGAAGAATTGTCAGGAAAGATTGCTGATGAAACCAAAATCTGCTATAGGGTGGACAGCCAGAAAGATGTGGAAAACATGAGGAGGGAAGCTCGAGGAATGGTGTAAGGTCTGGCAACTAATATTTAATGCTGAAAAATGCAGAGTATTGCATTTAAGATGCAAAAACCCAAGGAAGAGGTGAAATTATTCTAAGCACAAAAGAAGAGTGGGATCTGGGTGTGATTGTGTCTGATGATTTTACAATGGCCAAACTGTTATGGAGTCTCAATTTAGTGGACCCTTGGGCCGACCTGCAAGAGACTGGGAAAGATATTCAGTGTCTCTGGTACACCGCAGGCCGGGAGGCAGATGTTCAGGCAGGACGTAGAGGTGCTTTTCACCCTGGAAGCTGGTGCTCCCCTGGGAGGAGCCCGTAGGAGCCCAGCCGCTGGGACTTAGGTAAGGCTTCACCCTTGGAAGCCGAAGCCCCCCCGGGAGGAGCCCGTAGGGGCCCGGCCGCTGGGACTTAGGCGGGTTGATGATCTTGAGACTGGAGCGGGCAGGCTGATGAGCAGGACTGAGAACTGGAACCAGACTAGAACAGTAGATAGGAATTGTAGCAAGACTCGGATACTGGAACCAGACAGGAACTATAGCAAGACTCGGGTACTGGAATTATTGGGGTTACATTGGCCACCATCCAGTCTTCAGGTACAATGGAAGATTTCAATGATAGGTTACAAATTTTAACTAATAGATCTGAAATTTCATTTTTTAGTTCCTTCAGAACCCTAGGATGCATACCATCCGGTCCAGGTGATTTGCTACTCTTTAGTTTGTCAATCTGGCCTACTGCATCTTCCAGGTTCACAGTGATTTGGTTCAGTTCATCTAACTCATCACTCTTGAAAACCATCTCCGGAACTGGTAGCTCCTCAACATCCTTATTAGTAAACACAGAAGCAAAGAATTCATTTAGTCTTTCTGCAATGGCCTTATCTTCCCTAAGAGCCCCTTAACCCGTTGGTCATCTAATGATCCAACCAACTCCCTCACAGGTTTCTTGTTTCGGATATATTTTAAAAAGTTTTTATTATGAGTTTTTGCCTCTATGGCCAACTTCATTTCAAATTTTCTCTTCGCCTGTCTTATCAATGTTTTACACTTAACTTGACAATGCTTATGCGTTTTCCTATTTTCTTGAGATGGATTCTTCTTCCAGTTTTCGAAGGTTTTGGTTTTGGCTAAAATAGCCTCTTTCACCTCACCTTTTAACCATGCCAGTAATCGTTTTGCTTTCCTTCCACCTTTCTTAATGCGTGGAATACATCTGGACTGCACATCTAAAATTGTATTTTTAAACAATGTCCACATCTGTTGAGCACTTTTAACTTTTACAGCTGCACCTTTCAGTTTTTATCTAAGTATTTTCCTCATTTTATCAAAGTTTCCCTTTTGAAAATTTAGTGTTAGAGCTGTAGATTTACTTATTATCCCCCTTCCAGTTATTAGTTCAAATTTGGTCATGTTATGATCACTATTGCCAAGTGGCCCCACCACCGTTACCTCTCTCACTAAATCCTGCATTCCACTAAGTTACATCTAAAATCGCTCCCTCTTTGGTTGGTTATTGAACCAATTGTTCCATGAAGCAGTCGTTTATTACAACCAGGAACTTTGTCTCTAGCATGTCCTGATATTACATTTACCCAGTCAATATTGGGGCAATTAAAATCTCCCATTATTACTGCACTGCCAAATTGGTTAGCTTCCTGATTTCTCTTAGCATTTCATCATCTGTCTGACCATTTTGTCCAGGTGGATGGTAGTATACTCCTATCACTATATTCTTACCCAACACAATTGGGATTTCTACCCATATAGATTCTACTGAGCATTTAGTCTCTTGTATAATCTTTATCCTGTTGGTCTCTGTACCCCCCCAGACATAAAGTGCCACACCCTATCATTGCGATATAATTTGTACCCTGATATAGCACTGTCCCATTGGTTATCCTCCTTCCACCAGGTCTTTGTGATGCCAATTATGTCAATCTCATCATTTACTGCTTTACACTCTAACTCCCCCATCTTACTTCTTAGACTTCTGGCATTGGCATACAGACATTTCAAAGTGTGTTTTTTGTTTGTATTACCAACCTGCTTTTCAGTTGATAGGGATAATTTGGAAATTTTTAGCTCAGGTGATTTATTTACATATAGGCATATGGACTATCTTTGCATTTATTGGAACCTCTCTGTTGGGATGCCCTAACTCTTCTGTTTCATTAGTATCCTTTAAGGATATATTCCTCCGAACCATGCACAGATGAGTGACTGTCAGCTTTCCCCCTTGTTCTAGTTTAAAAGCTGCTGTATCTCCTTTTTAAAAGTTAGTGCTAGCAGCTTGGTTCCACTCTGGTTAAGGTGGAGCCCATCCTTTTGGAAATGTCTCCCCCATCTCCAAAAGTTTCCCCAGTTCCTTACAAAACTGAATCTCTGTACCATTGTCTCATCCATGCATTGAAACTCCGGAGCTCTGCCTGCCTCTGGGGACTTGCATGTGAAACAGGAAGCATTTCAGTGAATGCCACCCTGGAGGTTCTGGATTTCAGCTTTCTACCTAAAATTCCTAAATTTGGCTTCCAGAACCTCTCTCCCATATTTTCCTATGTCATTGGTGCCCTTGATCTTCGTGAATTCCTGTAGCTTGCTGTGTCAAATAAAATGCTTTAGTTATAACTGGCTTTACCTTGTTAGGAATCTTGTGAACTTGTGAAAAATAATTCTTAAAAAGATCCAGTGGTGAAATCAATTTAATAACTGGAAAATTAAGAACTCTCCAATTCAGACTTCTCATAGCAATCTCGATATTCTTTAACTGCTTGGAGTAAATCAAGTCAGACTGACCATTTTGAATCTTTTCAACTGCTGAGACTCAAGACTCCAAGACTTCAATTTTCTCCCCATATGAAGCAACCAGTTTGTCACTGATTGGTATCTAAAGTAATTTTTGTTAAAGAGGAAATAGAAGTTTCTAATTAAACTAAAGCATTCCAAACAGCGTCCAATATAATAACTGGGGGTTTAATTAAAGTTACCTTTGGAGCCAAATGTGTCCTGGTATCCAAGCAACTTTTGCTAGATAAGGTGTTTTTTCCAGCCATGTCCCTTCCAAATGCCAACAAGAAAATCTGCATCGAGGGAGCACTAGATGTAATTCTGTGAACAGGAGTGGAAAAGCTCCTCCACTTAACTTCTCCAATGAGGCCACAAAACCAAGGCATACAGCTGCCTCTGTAGCAGTTTCCCCAGGTGCCAGAATCACCCGATCAACTGCGGGGCTTACCGGTCTCAGCTTCGCTTCCATGGACATTTTGCTAAAGGGAGGAGATGGCATTGAGGGCACGCCGGACTCAGGGATGTTTCTTTGGCCCACGGCAACGGTGCTCACTCCATGTCGGCATCCGCAAGGGCACTCATGCCCAACGTGTTTGTAGATGTCGAGGCAAAGAAGCTCTCAATCCTGGGTTGAAGCAAGTCAGTCAAGGGAGAAGCCTGGGCAGTCTCCCTCAGCTTGGCTTTCCTTTTAGTATGAGGCATTTTGAGAAAAATGAGAAACCTAGAAAACAGAGAGAGCTCCAGTCCAGCTTCTCAGTACATGGGCATCTTGGATCTCAGCCGAGAGGGTACACATTTGAAGTGAATAAATTAAACATACAAGATTCCCACCAGACCCGGTGGATCCACTACTAGTATCCTTTGAAAGACTTGCTTTTTTTATCTACAGCGTTTTGAAAGTGAGAAGAAAAGAATGTTTCAAAATTTTACCAGTAGAGATCGTCAGGCTAGCAAGTCTATTCCTTCTGAGTCTTCATTTATAATTAAACCAGCTGACAAAAGGGGAGGGGTTATTATCCTGGATTTATCTAAGTATATCTCTGCAGTATGTCGACAGTTATCAGACCACACTTATTATTTGCCTTTACTAGAGAACCCCAGTGTGAACAGATTTTTGCACTAGTCACACAGGCAGCTGACACTCAACTCATTACACCACAAGAGGTGCAATTTTTGACAGAACCCCACCCTCATATGCCCGCCTTTTATTTGCTTCCAAATTTTTATAAATCACTGATTGATCCTCCCGGACAACCGATTGTCTCTGGCATAGGCTCACTACTGGAACCTTTGTCCCATTTTTTTGAATATTTCTTAAGACCTTTGGTTCCTCTAGCCAAATCATATGTACGTGACTCGGCTCACTTTATTTCCTTGATTGATCAATTACCTGACATTACTTCTCGGATATTGTTAGTCACTATGGACCTTGAATTACTGTATACTAACATTCTGCAGACTGAGGCTATCATGATTGTTCAATCTGTCCTTATGACTTGTGCAGATGTTCCGCCACCTCTGTGGATACCTTTTTGGTGGCTTTTACATGCATTGCACTTACTCAGAATTTTTTCTTATTCAAAGGCATTATATACCAACAATATTCCCATTGGCCAGTTTTTTCACCTACGTCATTTATGCTCCACTCGTGCTGAATACATTACCCAAGAACAAATCATGTTCCAAAACTTTTTACAACGAGGTTATCCAATGAAAAGGGCTTTCAAATGTGCACTTCATGTGAACTGTGACCTATTGTTTTTGAAAGCCCTTCTGTCCACTGATTATGTAGTCACTTGCGTGGTGCCCTATACCCCAGTTAGTCAACATGTTTTTCTATCATTCGTCAGCACTGGGTACCCATTAAGGGCCTTTGTCCACGCAGGCCCAAATCTTGGATGTCCCTGCAAGGTGCTGGTCTTGGGCGCCTTGTTATTATTTTATTAATTTAGATTGCATTAGTTATATCTCAGGTTGTTGTTTAGTAATAAAGTTGATAATTTGAAATGTTTATTTTGTTATTTGGTACCACTGCATGGGTAACATGTTTCATCAAGTGTCCTACCACACACAACAGGTTCTCATGCATGGTGAGAGGCTGCGAGGAGAAGGATGCCAATGGTGGGGGTTGTAAGAGAGTAAAGGGGATAGACATATGGATCACATGTACGATAATCCTGAGGACAGAGTCTGTTATAGAAATTCAATGAATTTATTGGTACAATTAGAAAAAAATGGACAAAAACATATCAAAGAAATATTGGGTTCCTGGTCCATCCATCAGCCTCCGATTACAGCTCCTGAAATAAAATACAAAACAGGATTTAGATTTTTGTAAGATTTAGATTTTTGTAAGATTTGGTAAGAGGGCGAGGGGACGCATGCCAGCGAAAGGTGTTGGTGGGAGCTTGTGCGTGGGATGCCCATGATTGCAAGGATGTTAAGGACATAGGTATCACAGATACAGAAATCCACAGCACAGACGCCATTAAAAAAATTCAATTAATATACTGCTATAATAAGAAAAAGCACAAATATTTTCCATAAGCAGTTTGTTGATTGCAGATAGATCAATATATTCAAAAGTGGAGAGGGTTTATTGGTATCATAGTTAACCACTTATACGAGAAATAATCACCAATGATCCTTCAGCAAACCTTGGAGCCTCTCACTGTGTTGCCCACTTCAGTTGCCGGTTCTACAGGTGGATCTGGCGCAAGTGTTCTGCAACCTCTGCTTCCAGCCTGAAGCGCAAAGCAATGTTATGGAGCATGCAGCAGGCCATAACAATACTTGCGACCTTTTCCGCACTGTACTGCAGGGCACCACCAGACTGGTCCAAACATCCGAATCAGCTTTTCAGCACACCAAATGACTGCTCAATGACATTTCTTGTACTGGTATGTGCCTCGTTATAAGTTCTTTTGGCTGCTGTGCATGAGAACAGGAGCGGAGTAAGCAACCACAGCTTACAACTATAGCCACCATCACCTATGAAATGAGTAAGCAATATTGCATTAAAAAAACACTATTGAGACACTACCACCCACATACACAACTCCATACAACATATACTCATTTTATACCTACCCCACCCCCCTACAAATACAGTGGTCCAGAAATATTTTCATAAATAAACAGTACACAATGACATACATCTTTTTTTTTACAAATTGGCAATGTTCTCATGCTGGGCCTTGCATGCCTCCATCCCACCTGGCTGTCTATAACCATTGCCCAAAGCAAATGTTACTTATTGAACAGCCAGCCGTTACTGTATCTTCCCCGTGGGAAATGGGTTCCAAGTGATGAATGTAGGAATCATGGCAGCTCCCAGGAAATCTTGACACTACATTCAGGATTTGAAGGTGTGCATCACAAACAACCTGCACATTCATGGAATGGAATTGCTTGTGGTTGCGGAATGAACTCTCCTGTTCCCACTTTGGGGTCAATGCAATGTGAGTACAGACTATCGCATCCAACACATTGGACATCCCAGCTATTTTAAAGAACCCATCCCGGATCTCCTGCGCTGGGTCTTTGGGATAATAGATGTATTGCTTCATCTACTTCATCATCGCCCTCAAGATTTATCCTAAGTACTGCGAGTCTGAGGACTGATCCACCCCTGCAGCGATTCCAACCATATTTTGGAAGCTTCCTGTGGAGAAAAACTGCAAAGTGCACAGACGTTTCACCAACCCAGGCATGGTATGGTTGCGATAGTCGACAAAGTCAAGGCCACTACGCAGGTCCTCATAAAGAGTAAAAATTGCCCAAGATCTGAGCCAGTATCTTCACACCACATCTGTCTTAGGCAATCCAATGAGAGCTGTCCATGACTGAATTATATGCTGCCAGCAAGGTCTACAGATGGCTCTGGGTTGTACCTAAGAACATAAGAACATAAGACGTGCCATACTGGGTCAGACCAAGGGCCCATCAAGCCCAGCATTCTGTGTTCAACAGTGGCCAATTCAAGTCACAAATACTTAGCAATTCAAGATAACATAGGAATAGCTACTGTCCACTAATTGATGTCAATATATCTTTTCACAAATGACTCCTACAAACCTGGAACAGGAAATGCTGGAACGGGAGACACTTGGAACACGAAGGCAAACTCTCTACATAAAACTGTGTTGATCCAATTGCCAGGCAGGGCTCAGAGATTTGAGCCCTGCCTTATATACGGAAGGCTGATGATGTCATCGGGGCGTGCCTCTCGAGGGTTTCCCGCGCTGGGCCTTTAAAGACTGGTGAGGTCAGCCGCGCGCGTGCCTAGGGGTGGGGCCAAGCCGGCCGAGGATGCGGAGCCCCAATAGGAGCTCCGCTGTGAGGCCTGTAGCAATGGAGCCGCCAAGGGAGGCCGCAGTGAGCGACAGGGACGCTGGGGGTTAGCGGCAGCGGGTAAGCTTGTACTAGTGGATGGTAATGCCAGGTGAGCAGGCCCGGTCGCGGCACCCACACGGCCGGGATGCACAAAACCCTCCTTTGGTCTGACATCCCTTATTCTTGCTTGCACATGCAAGAGAAAAGTCAGCAGGACAAGAAAGTGAATATAATCCATTGTTGAAATGGTAGAAATCACATGGAAACCTTTCACAAACCATCGCTACCAATAGCACCACCACAATTACTCCAGGGATAGGGATGGTGCTAGATTTCATACATAAACAAATTTGTTATGGATGCACTAGTTTTGGGCACGCATTACTGCATTGGGAGGTCATAGCTAATTGACTTATTTACATGGAATTTAAATGCGATCGGCGCTATTTGCTACTCGCTAGTTTGCACAAACATTATGGATGCGCTAATCCCGGTATTGCATCGGGCGTACATCTAGCATGTCCAAAACATGCGTCCAATGTGCGTATAGCGGTGTGCTGGCCAGAGCGCCCAATATTGCATCGGTCTGAATGTGCTCAAGGTACCTGCTCTCCTTCTGCCTCACCGAGAACAGGGCCAGGTAGCTCCGCCCATCTCCACAACATCGATGTCAGAGGGCCTTCGGGCTGCTAAAGGCAGTGGGCCACCGGTGAAGGACCACAGCAAAGGGCTGTGTCCTTTTGCTTGTCCCTTCGCTTGGATTGATGTTTGGACTGGTGTTGGGCTTTTGTTTTATATAAATATGTTTTTTCCCGATCAGAGAATGCCGGTAATGTTAGGGCAGGATCAATATAATCCTTTGTCAAATTTTAGTAATAATTCTTCTTTATCAGATAGGTCTAGAATTCTGACAGCTCCATATTGGCTACCTTATTTAACAACTAAAAAGTTTTGGAAAGATTCTAAACCATTTTTTGTAGGGTATGTTAATATCTGTTCTATTAATAATAAGATTGATATAGTATTCCAATTGTTAATTGATAAAAGGTTTGATTTATTTTTTGTTTCAAAATCATAGCACAGCGAATCAGATTTGCTCTTACTGCTGCTTTCCTATCTAAGTGGTTATAGTATTTTATATAAATGCAGACCAAAAAGAAAAGGAGGTGGTGTAATAATATATTACAAATTTATTTTTTTTTAAACAAATTTCATTACAGTTGGGGGCAGGGCAGTGAAAGCTTAGCTTTGTGATGGGACGAGTCGATATTGGCATTGCTATATTACCCTCAAGGTTATTTAAATAAGGTCCTGGGTGATTTTTTAATGGTCATGCTGGCCTAGTTTCAAAAAATGTTAAGTATAGGGAATTTAAATATTCACGAGAATAGTGATCCCAAAGAAGTATTTTAGGAATTTGAATCCTTATTGTCTGCTTTACAATTGAGCTCATTGATCACTGCCCCAACTCATTTTGCGAGACATGTCTTGGATCAGTTTATAATTTCAGAATCTATGTTTCTGTTATTGTTAATTAGTGATATTAAAATCGATGTAGTCCCTTGGACTGATCATAAATTGATTACATTCAGATGGCAGTATGCTGGTCAAGAAATGATCCAATGCGAACCAGCTTTAAAAAAAAAAAAAAGGTTCATCCACCAATCTATAAGGAGAAATTTAGAGAAGAATGGCTAGTTCAAAAGAGTTTGATCAATACTGATTCGGTTGAAAAATTTGCAGCTTCTCTGCTTGAGCATTGACTAATGTCTCTCCCATTGCTGCTCCTTTTCAGGAAAAGATAGTAAAATATCATCATGGCCGGGTTCCATGGTTCTCTGCTGAAGTTCAAATTAATAAAAGGGCTATGTGAGCAGTCGAACATAAGTGGCGTACTTCACCTAATTCAGAAAACTTGAAGTTGTTCCTAGAGGCTCGTAAGAGTAACTGTTTAGGGTAACTAGGAAGAATTATTTTCCTTCCCAACTTCAAAAATCGCTAAATAGACTGAAGGAACATTTTCATGTGGTTCAACGCTTGACAGAATCGCAAGATCAGAATGATTTTAAAGAGATGATTTTGGCTCAGGTCTTTGCTGACTATTGTATGACTAAGACTAATGAGAGGGAGTTATTACTACATTTGCAACTTGTTAAACCTGAAACATGTTGGGAAACATTTGAAGTGGTTTCAGGTACAGACGTGGAAGCTAAATTGCAAGGCTTAAAAAACTCTTATTGTGCGTTGGACCCTTGTCCAATATGGGTTTTTGTAATGTTTAAAGAGGAATTTATAGATTATTGTAGAGATTTGATAAACCAATCCCTTTCAGAAAGTGTGGTGCCAGGGGAGTTTAAAAAAGCTTTAGTTTGCCTGGTATTAAAAAAAGGCAATTTCCAAAAAGATCTTTCTAGCAGTTATAGACCAAAATCAAATGTATTGCCCTTGGAAAACTTTAGAAAAAGTTATTTTTTCTCAGTTGCAAAGGTTTCTAGATTCTAGGAAGATCTTGCATGAGAAGCATATGTGGTTTTAGAAATGGACAAAATATAGAGATTGTTTTGATCTCTGTTGATTATTTACTGCGAACACCTGATTCTGGAGATGATGTTATAGCAATTCTTTTACTATCGCCTCTGCTGTCATTCAGTTCTGCAAGCAAAATTAAGAGAAATAGAGGAATTCGTTTTAACCTGGTTCAAATCTTTTTTAAGGTCTTGTCAACAACAAGATTCTTGATCATTCATTGAAAAACAATTCCAAATCAACCTCCTAGAATTGAGAACTATCAGGTGCCCTCAGATAACCTTCACTCACTTCCTCCAGGGGAAGAGAAATCTCATTCAGGCTGACAACTAGGTAGCCATGTTCTGTGTGAACAAAGAAAGAGGCACAGGATTGTGGACTCTGCTAAGAAGCAATAAAAATATGGGAATGGATGGGCAGATATCAAGCGATCCTGCAAACAACCTACCTCCCAGGGATCGCCAACATGTTGGCAAACCATCCCAGGACAGAGTATTTGATCACATGAATGGTCTCCACAGCAGTCGACATCCAACAAACTATTTAGTCGATGGAAACACCTAACTATCGACCTTTTTGCCTCAGAGAAAAAGGGAAAGCTGGAAAAGTTTTGCCCCACTTTGCCAGCAAACTCAGCTCCACTCACAATGCTTAGCTACTCAATTGGAGCGCAGGTCTCATCTACAGTTTTCCATCGTAATCAAAGACCGTGCCTCATATCTCCAGCATGGCTCAAACAGGTTTGGTTTGCATATCTGGTACAGCTATCCAGCAGTCTTTTGATCTCTCTTGGATCAAACCCGTCATTATTGAGTCAAAAAGAGGGATGTCTGTTTCATCTTAACCTTTCTTCCATGGACTTGACAGCTTGAATGTTGAACGTTCAATAAATCGCCAAATTCTCTCTACTTAAAAAGATTGAGGAAAATTGTACTGTCTACTAGAAAATCATCAACTAGAAGAGCCTATGGTTTTAAATGGAAAAGATTCTTCACATGGTGTCATGATAATACCTTGGATCCAGTCACATCCTGTTACTGAACTACTCACTTTTTCTGCTCCAGGTCTTGCCACCTGATATGTGAGAGTGCATCTCTGTGCCATAGCAGCTTACCATGCCCAAACTGAGGGCAAGCCAATCTCCATTCATCCCAATATCCAAGTTCATGAAAGGTTTATGGCATATTAAACCTTCAGTTATAAATCCACCAGTACCATGGGACCTAAACATGGTTCTAGCACAACTCATGAAGTCACCGTTTGAACCACTGGACTTGGCTTCACTTAAAATTCTAACTTGGAAAGTTATGTTCCTTGTAGCAGTCATGTCAGCCAGAAGAATCAACGAACTTCAGGCCTTGGTTCATTATCTGCCTTATATGCAATTTTTCCACTTTCAACCTAAGTTCTCCACACTAACCCCAAGTTTCTACCAAAAGAAGTATCAGCTTTTCATATTACTCATTCCATCATGTTACCTACAATCTTCCTGAGGTCACATGCTCATGAAGGTGAAAAGGCCCTCGATAAAAAAAAATGGGCATGGTTAGGAAAATTGTAGTTACCGCATAGATAAATATCACAACACATGGCACATTATCAAGTTTAATGCTCCCCTATATTATCAAGTTGTGCATTATTTGTTTTTTGTTTAGGGGGAGAGGGAGAGCCTCTGTATAGAGGCAACGTGACATGCTATATATATATATATATATATATATATATACACACACACCATTGTAAGAGGGGACACTTTCAACTTGGGGCAGGTTTGGGGGGGTGGTTTTACATATACAGTTGATTTATACAATGCAGTTCTGCTTTGTAGTAATCAAGTCGTCTTACTGGTACCTTTCATTGATTCAAATGATAGAAATTCATCAGTCATATCAAATTTGCAGTTAATTCCTCTGACTGTGTATGTGAATCCACTCCCCATATCCACCTCACTCGCCCCCAGTTATCTGTATAGCATGTCACATTGGCTCAATACAGAGGCTCCCTTCTCCTCCTATGAGACAAAAACATTTTCCCTGCTAACATGGGTATAATGACCCTCATTTCCATTAACCCCTCCCACTTGCATACTAAATGTAAAATTTGCATACTATAGCATGTTGCAATATTTATCGCACGGGTTAGGGCCCTAGTGCATTTTGATGAATGACCTGGTGAGCCAGATAAATGCCAATATTCAGTTATCTGGCTTAGTTAGCTGAAAAAGTGTAGGACTGTTATGTGGCTGTCTTAAAATTAACCAGATAAACTTGGACTGCACATGTTATTGACCCCTAAAACAGGAGCAGGCTGGACACAGATGAAGCAGGCTTGAGCAGGAACAGATTCATGAGTCTTCTGCCTATATTGCCAACCTTCTCCTTAGGGTTGAGCCCTCAAGTGCTGGTGGCTGGCAGGACTTAGATAGCAGGAGCAGAAACTGAGCTACTGCAGGACCAGGGAACAGAAAGGTGCCCACTAACCAAAACAAGACTAGGAAATGCAAAACAACTAGGAACAGACAAGAACACAAAGGATGCAAAACCAGACAGGAACACCAAACAAACAAAATAGGAGCACAGAATAAGCAGGACTGAAAGTGAGACCCATGTAAAGCCTCAAATTTGGGTCACAAGACCAGATATGAGCAAAATACAGACCAGAATTGAAGAGCTAGATACAGATCAGGACTAGGACCCCAAGCTCTGGCAAGATACTGAACCTAAGACTGGAATATAAGGAGAATCCAGCTGCAAGAAAATGACTACAGCAGGACATACAAGGCATAGAATTGGGAGGCTTAGCAGAGTAACTGTGCATCAGAGCATAAAGCTGGGCAGGCAGTCCAAGAGGCCCACTGATGCCCTCTGGTGGCTGGCAGACAGAACTGTCCAGCAGGTCCTCACAGACCTTATCCAGATAACTATAAGATAGCTAAGCATATTCAGGGTGCAGCTATGCCAATGAATATCTCATCCAAGTTTGCCAAATACCGGTAAGTTTATCTGGCTAACTTGTGCAACCAGATAGCGGCTGAATATCGACCCCTTATTATCATCATCATTTGTATAGCACATACCGGATGCACCTTATAGATGGCCCCTACTCCTTGGAATTTACAATCTAGACTAGACAGACAGACAGGATTCACAACAAAAAAGCAAATAAGAAGGTCTGAATTAAAGACAGCAAGGCTGTGACTGAGAGGATTTAAGACAAGATTAAACTGGGGAGGGACACTTTTAACTGAGCATCCAGATATGACATTTGAGATCTGGAAATGTTACAGGTAAAACTCTGGTTTGTAAGTTGTTGGTAATCAGTTTCATCTTAAATGGATTAACAGCCCCTGCTTAGTCCAAAAACAAAAAAAATCACTCCCCAGACTGGAGCCCAGATTGATACATTAGTTGCATGAGTAAGTTCAGATCTTAAAAGCAGCCTTGAAGATGTGAGTTTTCAGGCTGGATTTGAATCTGGTAAGAGAGGGTGGCCTGGCACACATATTCAGCAAGGTTATTCTAGATATATGGGGGAGCCAGGTGGCAGTTGCAGAGAGATAAGATTTGGCAATAAAGCGAAAGGTACTGATAAGGTACTGATAAGGATTGGATAAGTTCTTGGAGGAGAAGTCCATTACCTGCTATTAAGTTCACTTAGAGAATAGCCACTGCCATTAGCAATGGTTACATGGAATAGACTTAGTTTTTGGGTACTTGCCAGGTTCTTATGGCCTGGATTGGCCACTGTTGGAAACAGGATGCTGGGCTTGATGGACCCTTGGTCTGACCCAGTATGGCATTTTCTTATGTTCTTATGTTCTTATGATAATAGTAGTTTAGCTGATGAGAGAAGTTTGAGAAGAAGGGTGTATGGTGAAATAAGACAGGAGGGGTAATGAGGAGCTGTAGAGGGAATGCCCTTGTAGGTGGGAATAGGAACCTTGAATTTTATGTGGAAGTGGACGGGGAGCCAGTGTAATGACTTGAGAAAAGGGTTACATGATCATAACAGCATTGGTGGTAGATAAGTCATGCCGCTGAATTATGTACAGACTCTATGTGGGAAATCCCCTGCACGTGCACAGAAGCTTTCTAGGAAAACCCTGATGGAGTCCTTAGTCTCTGCACAATGCGCAAGCCAAGTGACCCATCAGTATGACTCTTGTACCGCTGTCATCTGAAAATAACAATGTGTACTGCGTAGTATGTGATATTAGTTATATATGGTGCTGACAGTATGCATGTTACAGAATGAATTATTATATTTATGTATCGCTGACAGTGTACATAGTGGGGTATGGGTTTTCTTTCCATAACACTGACAGAGTGCACTATACTGTGCAAAGTATTATAATGACCAGCGCTGACAATGTGCTCCCCTCACTCTCTGACCCTTCTTTTGTCTTTCTCTTGCTCTGCAGGAGAACCTCCATCTCTGGAAACTGGAAGACAAACACAGGCTCAGCCATGCTGGAACAGATCGCTATGTCTGACAGGTGGGTAACAGACCTGTGCTTTGGCAGTGCAAGAATGCCAGCACTTGTATCATTTATCCCAGATTTTCCCTATCAGGCCAGCTTCAGCCCCAGGAATGGAGGGAGACTCAGGCATCACTTGGAGTCATCCTGTGGCTTTATGAAGTGATGATAGTGTTCAGATTGGGCACCTCCAGATGTCTCCCTGAGGTTGTGTTTTCTTGACAGTCAAACCTCTTAAAATCACAAGCATTTTCTGTGTATAGATTGCCCTGTAGGAGGAAGTGGTACATGTAGGGGATAAACAAAAGAAAAATAAACATAGGGAAAATTACACAGCAGGCTGTGGCCTATGACTTATAGAGAAAACTGAGGACTGCCACTTTAATAGTGGTCTGAGCTTGAAGTCTGTAATTGTCACTGTAGATTGCAGATATGTGTTACAGTGATATAATGTGACATCCTGTGGTTAGTTTATGTACTGCAGATGTTTATTTTCCAGATTACACAGATACAGTACTGACACCCTGTGGTAATACCTGAACAGGTGTGATAAACTTGTCCAGTGGGACAAACTGAGGGCCCAATGTTATAAGGTGTGGGTTAAAATTGTGTGCTGCAACTCAGCACACAGTTTCTTAAGGAACAATTTTAAAACATTAAGTCCCAATGCAATAATCTAATGGTATGCTAATGCATTGGGAGTTTAAAAAGTGTGCTGACTGGAAAATGTGCGCACAAACCCGAGTTAAAATGTGCATTCAGCACAGGCCGATCACACATTTTAACTCATGGGAGCAGGGGAGGCTTTCAGACATAATTTATGTGCACAAAACATGATTTGCATGCATAAAATATGTTTTTTGTGCAAAAAAAATGCTTCCAGTGTAGAAACCGGGAGTAAAATTCCCAGCACTAAGAAAAACCTGCCTTTCAGCCAGCACACCTTTCTGCTTTGGGGAGGTAATAGGGATTTTCATGTGAGGGCGCTAAGCAGGACACACAGTTTTACACAAAACTGTGAACACAAAACTGGTCACCGCATCGAGTGAAACAGTTGCACGTGAAAAATGTGCGCACAGTTGTGGGTAAAATTGTTTCTTTGCTTCTGTGCAAAGAGGATATGCTTTGTATAATTTGAATAAATCGATAAACAGAAAATTAAAAAAAAAAATGTGTGCTCTGCTGAACACACCCATATTGCATCGGGCCCTGAGCCAGTTGTGGTCTTAACCCACTGCACATATGGAGATATGTGCAGTGGGAGATATAGTTTCTCTTTCCCTATAGGAAATGCAGGATTACATCTCTAGGCATGTACTGGGATAAAACCAGGCATGGCTCTGCTTGTCCCCCTGGGCATAGGGTACTGATAATTATCAGCACAGCAGCACCCCTGTGAGTGACTTAAAGACATAATAGCAGTTAATCAGGAAGATGGTTTTAGAAACTTGAAGCAGTGAGATTTTCTCACAAATGAGATACATTTCAGAGGGAGCCTACTGATTCAGTTTGTTTTAACTGCCAACTGAATTATGCAAAAAAAAACAAACAAACCCCAAAACATTTTCCTCATACGCTCTACTTTAATATTGCATTTCACTTTTATTTGTTTATAATATTTATGCATGGTAATTCTCACCGATACCAAAAGACATTGTCACAAAATGAAACTGCTTACATTAGTTGCCCATGTTCTGCAGGAAGGGAAGGAGCATCTTTGCAGTGTTACAGCCTCCCTACAGCTACAGAACGTTTGAAGGAGAAGAGCAAAGAGAGTTTATCAGAATGGGCAAATTAAATAGAAATGATAAGATCATCACACCTGAAAGAAAGCAGTGTGCCATTCCTTTAATAAGATAGCACCACCTATTGCCAGTTTTGGAGGCTGCGGATCTGGGCTTCCTATAGATTAGCATTTTTCATTCAAGACACAGGAAATATGGTTTTCTCTTCAGCCTTTCCCTTTCCTTGGCATCTACAGTGCCCTGTTTTCTCGTTCCAGGTACAAACTCTGGGTGGATACTTGCTCTGACATCTTTGGGGGTTTGGATATATGTGCTGTGGAAGCCCTGCATGGCAAAGATGGAAATGATCACATAATTGAGGTGAGAGACAGTGAGGAGGAAAAGGGAGATGCATGTACAGGTATGTGTCTCAGTACTGGAATAGCAGGCTAATTCTAGTTTATTTATAAACAACTAAATATTTACATATATAAAATACTTTATTACATATTTTGACAGCACAGACAAATGCATCACATAGCTGATATTTTTAATTTCTTGGTGTTAGAGATAGGTTTGCCCAAATGCCCCCCAAACTTGTGGGACGTAATGTTCTTTTTCAGTATCACTGATGTCCCAGTTTGCGCTGGTTATTGCAGACACCACCTCATTCCTTGGGGTGTGAATTTTTCTCAAGACTAACACACACCTCACCTGCCATATTTTATATTCTATGAAGGAAGTTATAAGCCACAGAGTGCAAGTCCATAGAGGCTGAATGAGCCGTAGCCCAATCCCATACATTCTGTCCATATAACTAGCACATAAGGGTACACCTAATTGGGTTGTGACCTCTACCCACACTTCGTTACTAAATGGGCAGCTCAGAAACAGGTATTCCATAGTTTTTTTCTGCGTGGTACAGATCAGGGAAGGGCAGTTGTTGCCCACATTAACCCTCAAACTTATGTTTACCTGGACACTGAGACGCCCTAGAACTGATAACCCATACAGATGGTGAGATCCTGCGGTCTCCTAACTTTTGGAGCACTTCAGCATAGTATTCATGAGGACATTGAGGTAAGGCAAGGTGAGCATAGAAAGACTTCCTGAGTGTGAAGTCATAAGGCTCTTTCCGGGAGATAGATGTTATGCCATCTATCTTCCTATACCAGGAAAGCAACAACCTTGTATTCTGACGGACACTATCCTATATCCTGTCTAGGCTGGGATTAAGAGCATGATCCAAAACTCAGGCATCGATTCAAATTAAGAACATAAGAACATGCCATACTGGGTCAGACCAAGGGTCCATCAAGCCCAGCATTCTGTCTCCAACAGTGGCCAATCCAGGCCATAAGAACCTGGCAAGTACCCAAAAACTAAGTCTATTCCATGCTACTGTTGCTAGTAATAGCAGTGGCTATTTTCTAAGTCAACTTAATTAATAGCAAGTAATGGACTTCTCCTCCAAGAACTTATCCAATCCTTTTTTAAACACAGCTACACTAACTGCACTAACCACATCCTCTGGCAACAAATTCCAGAGTTTAATTGTGTGTTGAGTTTAATTGTGCGTTGAGCGAAATTAAAATAAACATTTACAATGGCATAGAACAGTACAGGGTTTATTATGCCTAAGTCCCTACCCTGTTTTTTTTAGACAAACAAACAATGTTCTTCTGCACTGTTTGGATTTTACACACAGAGTATTTCATAAAACAGGCCATTCTTATGTTGATTTTGATGTTGAATCTCCTAATAGTAACTTCCTGCTATTTATGACCCAGACTGGCCACAGTCAGAGACAGGATGCTGGGCTGGATAGACTTTGGTCTGACCCAGCATGGCATTTCTTATTTTTTTCAGGTCAGTGGTGCTTAACATAACTAGGTCTATTTCTGTATATTTCTGCCATATCTTCCTGGGCTCCAATTGTATCTCTTAGTACTTGATTTTCTCCTAGGACAAGCAGGATGGTAGTCCTCACATATGGGTGACATCAACAGATGGAGCCCAGCACGAAAAACTTTTGTCAAAGTTTCTAGAAGCTTTGACTGGCACACCGAGCACGCCCAGCACGCCACTATCCATGCGTCCACGCGAGGTCCCCCTTCAGTCTCTCTTTTTCCGTAGTGCAGTCGTCTCGCGGTTTTTTTTGGAGCTCTGCTTCTGTTGACTTTTTGCGTTTAAATTCGCAGTTTTTCCCCCAGTCCATCGTCAGGTCCCCGTTGCAGTCGTGTATCTCCTTGATGCGGTACGTAAACATTTTTCTTCCATCTTCGCGGTCGATTCCCAGCGTCCCACTTATTGGTGTCCTCATCTACCACGCGCTGGATGTTATTCGTGGCATTGTCCGGCTTCCGTCAGTGCCCCCAGTGTGCATGGACCATGTCTAGCACGGATCCGAATGAGGTTTGCATCCTCTACCTTGGGGCATCCCACGACGGCCGAGGGTGTCAACTGTGTTATCAGATGACCCCCAAGGGCAGTCGTGCTCGACTCGATAAGATGGAGAAACCTTTTGGTCCCAAAAGGTCTACTCCATCCACACCTGCATTGGAATCATCAACACCCGGGGATTGAGGGGAGCTGCTCAACACACTCCCCCTCTTCACACCCCGGCGTCATCATCTAAAGACTGAGGTGATGGTGATCAGTCCTCCATGGACTCACTGATTTCCAGGACATCGGGATCCTCCACCTCCTTGGCACCAGGGAACGACTGGGCCGATCACCATGGGAGATCCTGCAAGCATTGACACTGGTCGCCGTTGGCACACATCTCCAGTTCCAGTGCGCTACCGGGGGCTACCTTACCACCACCGAAGTGACCCTGTGGCAGAGAAGCTCCATCCTTCGATAAATCCGGGCGTCCCAGGCGTTCCCCACCTATATCGGTGCGGTGCACCGGTGACGCCTCGTCCCCCTCCCTCAGTCCTGTCCTTACGGGTCTTTCAGTAGGAGTTGAACTGCAGGGTGCAGAGTGCAGTGCTCCGAGCTCTGCGGACCTTTGAGCCACCCCCGGCACCAGCCCCCATACTGGTGTCGGAGACTCCGCCGTATATCTTGGCGCCCCCTGCTCAAGCATATGGACGTCCTCCTTGGCGCCCTCCCAACACAGCCGGTGCCTGAGGGACCCTCGATTCCCCAGCGGCCACCGATGCCTCCCTCGGGAGCAATCTCCATCATTGGGTCCTCCAAGGAGGAAGATGCGTCCGGCGCTGCGGTCCTTATGCCTTGTTCTCCAAGCGTTTGCAAGGCCCTCTGGCCTCCATTGGAGCCATTGATTCCCACAATGCCCTCAGTGCCTTCGAGGCCCTTGGAGCCCATGGCCAGGGATTTACACAGGCCTCACCTGCGCAGGTCCTGTGATGGCCTCAGTGAGGAAGAAGGCCCTTATGATCCGTGGGGGGATGATTCTTTGGAATCTTCTTCTGAGATTTCGGATGACCCCCTGTCAGATTCTTCTCTACCAGAGGAAAGGCATTGGTCCCGTCCGGAGGACCTCTCCTTTGCGGGGTTTGTCAGGGCTATGATCAAAGCTATCCCCCTTCCAGCTTCTCATGGAGGAGGATGCGCGACATAAAATGTTGGAGGTCCTCCAACTTGAAAACACCCCTAAGGAGATAGTGGCTGCCCCATTCATGACATCTTTAAGGATCTTCTTCTCCAGATGTGGGAACACTCAATCTCCATCTCTCCAGTGAATAGGAAGGCAGATGCCACCTACCTAGTTCTGCAGGCCTTAGGTTTTGAGAGGCGTCATCTCCCTCACAAGTCTGTAGTTGTGGAATCTGCTTTCAAAAAGGCCAAATGCTCCTTCACTCATGCCTCTGCCCCTCCGGGGTGAGAACAAAGGGAACTGGATGCCTTGGGTAGGAAGGTTTTTCAGGGCACTATGCTCATCATCCATATCGCTTCCTACCAATTGTACATGACCCAGTACAACCAAAACTTGTGGAAACAGGGCTAGGAACTCACAGAATGCCTGCCACAACAGCAACAGGAGTTGTTCTCTGCCGTGGTCCAGCAGAGTCTGGAAGGTGGAAAACAGTTTTTGAAACAACTGCCCGGCTAGCCACCGTGGGCATCGGCACCCGTAGGATGGCCTGGTGCCTTGCTTCCGACCTTCGACCAGAGGCGCAGGAGAAGTTGGCTTACCTCCCATGTACGGGTGAAAACCTTTTTGGGGATAAGGTCAGAGATACTGTAGCTCAGTTGAAGGATCGCCATAAAACCCTTCAACAACTCTCAGCTAGGGCTATTACAGAGGAGGACACATATACCACAAAACATTAGAGGTTCTCCAATTTGTGGATGCACCAAATATACCAGTATATGAAGTGCTAGTAGATCTGCAACATCATCTCTGGGAGCATCCTTGTGCTGTTCAGCCTGTGAATAAGAGGACAGATGCAACTTATCTTGTCCAACATATTCCTGGTTTCCAAAAACCACAACTGCCCTATCAGTCAGCGGTAGTTGAGTCTGCACAAAAGAAGGCCAGAGGACTGCAACCACACTCTTCAACACCTCCTGGCAAGGACCAAAAATCCCTTGATATCTTAGGTCACAAGATGTTTCAAGGTTCTATGCTAGTGTCACGCATAGCTGCATACCAACTTTACATGACACAGTATCAAAGAAATCTCTGGAAGCAGGTTCAGGGAATAGCTGACTCTCTTCCCTAACAGCAACAAGATAGTCTCAATGCCATACTACATAAAGGCCTTGAGGCTGGCAAACATGGGGTTCGTGCTGCGTACGACTCATTTGAAACAGCTTCTCACATGTCAGCGACAGGAATCAGCGCCAGGAGGTGGGCCTGGCTAAAAGCCTCTGACTTGAGACCTGAAGTCCAAGACAAACCTGCCGATTTGCCATGTTCCGGTGAAAACCTATTCGGCGACAAGATGCAGTGGCTCAATTAAAAGACCATAATGAGACCCTGCGGCAGTTATCCATAGTGACTACCGAGGCCCCACTGAGGCCCCTTCTTCTGCAAGAAGATCCACTAGAAGGGACCCTAGAAAACAATTTTATTGCCCATGCAGACACTACCATCTCGAGTGAGGCCAACTAGACTGTCTCAGAGAACACATCCTCGACAGCCCAAGACATCCAGGCTTCAGCCACCACAGCAAACAGGCCAGGCCTCTGGATTTTGAGGCATATCCAGAGAATAGCAGTCGCTCCATAAATCCAAAACCAGATTTGCCAGTAGGAGGTCTAATTCACCACTTCATAACCAACTGGCTCAACATAACTACAGACCAATGGGTTATATCCATCATAACCCAGGGATACCATCTAAACTTCCTCATGGTACCTCTGGACTTACCACCCAATCCTCTGTGTATGCAAGAAGATCACACAGGTCTTCTAGAGTCAGAACTGTCCACCCTTCTGGGCACCAGGGCTGTGGAACCTGTTCCCTGAGCACAGCAGGGCAGAGGGTTCTACTCCTGCTATTTTCTCATTCCAAAGAAATCAGGCGGCCTCCACCCCATCTTAGACCTCCTCACTCATCAAATTTCTATGAAAAGAAAAATTCAGGATGTTGTCCTTGGGCACCATGCGTCCCCTTCTGCAAAAAGGAGATTGGCTCTGTTCTCTGGATCTTCAAGACGCTTACCCTCACATTTCAATATCACTGCAAGTACCTGCATTTCCTAGTGGGACATCAACACTTTCAGTACTGGGTCCTGCCTTTCGGACTTGCCTTAGCACCCCGTGTATTTACAAAGTGCCTAGCAGTGGCTGCAGCCCATCTACGTAAGAAAAGCATACACGTCTTTCCTTACCTGGACGACTGGCTCATCAAGAGCCAATCCAAGCAAGGAGCGTTCGATGCTCTCAAGCTCACTATCAGTCTGCTACACTCTCTGGGATTTCTCATCAACTACCAAAAATCCCACCTGACTCCATCTCACCTCCTGACTTTCATCGCAGATTCAAGTAACCCACCAGTTACGTTTATTGCTTCTCTGGTGGACGAACAAAGTCAACTTGCTAACAGATCTACCTTTTCAGCAACCAGTTCCACAGAAAACTTTGACCACAGACGCATCCACCTTGGGTTGGGGAGCTCATGTGAACAATCTTCAAACTCAAGATACTTGGACACAGCTCGAAGCAACTTTTCAAATCAACTTCCTAGAGCTTCAAGCTATATGTTATGCTCTATATGCGTTCAAGGACTGCCTTTCATACAAGACTGTTCTCATACAAACAGACAACACAGTTGCAATGTGGTACTTGAACAAGCAAGGTTGCACAGGCTCTTATCTCCTCTGCCAAGAAGCTGTGCAAATCTGGGCCTGGGCCCTTGCACACTCCATGTATCTAGGGGCCACTTATCTGGCAGGCATGCAGAACATGGTAGCAGATCGCCTCATCCCCACGAGTGGTCTCTGGATCCTGTGGTAATGACCAGAATCTTCCAACACTGGGGTCAACCAACAATAGATCTCTTTGCATTCGAACTGAATCACAAAGTAGAAAGATTCTGCTCCCTGCACAGATAACCAAACAAGTTATCCATGGTCGCCTTCGCTCGCCTCTGGAACACAGGCCTCCTATATGCGTATCCCCTGATACCGCTGATAGCCAAACCCCTCGTGAAACTACAATAGGACAAAGGGTCAATGATACTCATAGTCCCGTAGTGGCCTCGACAAGTATGGTTTCCCATGCTTCTCGACCTCTCGATCAGAGAACCTATTCGCCTGGGCACAGCGCCCCCTCTCATAACTCAGAACCAAGGCATGTTACGCCATCTGAACCCTCAGACCCTGTCCCTCACAGCCTGGATGTTGAAAGCTTGATCTTGCAACCGTTCAACCTTTCAACTAATGTCTCTCAAGTGCTTGTAGCCTCACGAAAGCCTTCCACATGAAAATCCTATCGTTCTAAGTGGAATAAATTTACCATATGGTGCATGCAAAAAGTTATTGACCCTTTTTCCTGCCCTACTCCATCTCTATTAGACTATCTTTGGCACCTTTCAGATTCTGGTCTTCAGACCTCTTCGGTGAGGTTACACCTGAGTACCATCTCAGCGTACCATAAAGGAGTTGGGAATTCCCCAATAACAGCACAACCCCTTGTGAGTAGGTTCATGAGGGGCCTATTACAACTTAAGCCCCCTCTAAGGCCACCAATCACTGAATGGGACCTAAATGTACTTAGAAGGTTCATGCGCTCCCCGTTTGAGCCTTTGCACCCCTGTGATGTTAAATTTCTTACATGGAAAGTTCTCTTCCTAGTAGCCATTACATCTGCTTGAAGTGTTAGTGAATTACAAGAACTTGTCACATACTCACCCTATACAAGGTTCCTACATGACCAAGTGGTCCTCCGTACTCACCCTAAATTCCTTCCCAAGGTGATTACTGATTTTCACTTGAATCAGTCTATAGTCTTGCTCACATTTTTCCCAAGGTCTCACTCTCACCTTGGACTGTGAACATGCACTTGCATTTTATCTAGACCACATTGCAGTCCATAAGAAATCCACACAACTCTTTGTTTCTTTCAATAAAAACAAACCAGGAGTTGCAGTGGGCAAACAAACTCTCTCCAATTGGCTAGCAGACTGTATTGAATTCTGCTATGAAAAAGCAGGCCTTCCTCTCCAGGGACGAGTGAAGGCGCACTCAGTGAGAGCCATGGCAACCTCAGTAGCACACTATCATTCAGTACTGATTGCTGAGATCTGTAAAGCTGCAACATGGAGCTCTCTTCACACATTTGCAGCACATTACTGCCTGGACAAGGAAGGACATCAAGACTCTGCCTTTGGACAATCTGCCTTGAAGAATTTATGTCCAGTATAATCCCAACTTCTTCTACATCCATCTGCTGTGATTTTCAGGCTGCCTCATTTTTCTCAACAGTACACTAGTTGTTGTGCCTGTTGCACAAGTTGTATGCTGTTGGTCCAAATTAAATATGAGTCAGCCTGTAGCTTGCTATTCTCCCACATGTGAGGACTACCATCCTGCTTGTCCTGGGAGAAAGCAGAGTTGCTTACCTGTAACAGGTGATCTCCCAGGACAGCAGGACGTAGTCCTCACGAAACCCACCCGCCACCCCGCGGAGTTGGGTACGAAACGTTTTATTATTTTATTTGTTCGTTCGCACCTTTTGCTACAAACAAGACTGAAAGGAGATACCTGTGGCTGCAGGGATCATGGCATGCTGGGCATGCTCAGTGTGCTAGTCAAAAGTTCTAGAAACTTTGACAGAAAAGTTTTCCGTGATAGGGCTCCGTCCAGTAACGTCACCCACATGTGAGGACTACATCCTGCTGACCTGGGAGAACACCTTTTACAGGTAAGCAATTCTGCTTTTTCCTGAATGTAAGAGGAATTTCCTCTCTCATCAAGAGGAAGTATATTCTACAATTTGGGGTAGATTTTTAAAAACAGCGCGATCGCGTACTTTTGTTTGCTCAGCAGGCGTAAACAAAAGTATGCTGGATTTTATAAGATACGCGCATAGCCGCGCGTATCCTCTAAAATCCTGGATCGGCGCGCGCAAGGCTGCCGATTTTGGGCAGCCGGCGCGCACCGAGCCGCGCAGCCTGCCTCCGTTCCCTCCGAGGCCGCTCCGAAATCGGAGCGGCCTCGGAGGGAACTTCCTTTCGCCCTCCCCTCACCTTCCCCTCCCTTCCCCTACCTAACCCACCCCCCCAGCCCTATCTAAACCCCCCCCTTACCTTTGTTCCTAGATTTACGCCTGCGAGAAGCAGACGTAAATCTACACGCGCCAGCAGACTGCTGGCGTGCCGTCCTCCGACCCGGGGGCTGGTCCGGAGGCCTGGACCACGCCCCCGGTCCCGCCCCCGAAACGCCGCGTCCCGCCCCCAAAACGCAGCGTCATCGGGTCCCGCCCCCGACTCGCCCCCTTCGACAAACCCCGGGACCTACGCGCGTCCCGGGGCTCTGTGCGCGCCGGCGGCCTATGGAAAATAGGCCGCCGGCGCGCAAAGCCCTGCTCGCGTAAATCCAGGCGGATTTACGCGAGCAGGGCTTTTAAAATCCGCCCGTTTGCGCAGAGGCAAGAAGTTCAGATTCTCATACTCCAGGAAATGCACTTGATGAACACAGAGCATGAGAAATTGAAGCAAGGTTGGGTGGGAGCAGTGTACTACTCCTCTTACAATGCCCACAGTAGGGGTGTTTGTATACTGATAGCTAAAAATGTACCCTCTCACCGTGCGTCTTCAGCAAAAAGACTTAGAAGGGTGTTTTGTCTTGCTTGATTGTGAACTTTTTAATCACTCTTTCACTTTAGCAACTGTTTATGGTCCCAATTATGATCAAGTGGTATTATATCATAGTTTGACAGATGCCCTTGTGGTTTTTGGAGCTGCTCAATTGCGTATCAGTGGAGACTGGAATGTATGCCTAGTTGCAGCTTTAGATAAATCATCCTGGCTTAATTCTGGGCACCCTGGGACACCTGCTACCAGGGAGCTCATAGATACCCTTGTCTTAACTGATATATAGAAATGTTTTATACCCGAAGGCCCGTGATTACACCTTCTATTCTCCCAGGCATAACATGTATAGTAGATTGGATTACTTTCTTTGCTCTTCTCTTCTTGTACCTAAAATTAATGGGAGTGATATTTTAGTTAGCACACTGTCTGATCATTCACCAATGGAACTTACCCTGTCTCTTGTGGAAGTGCAACTTCAGATTCCTATGTGATGTCTAATTACAGCTTTGTTGGGACATGCCCATTTTACCATTCTGCTGAAGGAAGCTATCTCAGAGTTTAAAATCTTTAACCTGATTGAAGATTACTCCCTGGTTCTCAGATGGGAAACATTTAAGGCATAGTTTTCTGGGTAAACTGATCAGTTTTTTGCGAGTTTTTCTTTAAAAAGGGCATTTGGCTAAAGCTAAAATTAAACAATTAGAAGATCAGAATAAATGCGATTGCTTACCCCGTGCTTTTAAAAAATTGGAGGCCTATCAGAAGGAGCTACATTCTCTCAAGATTGAAAAAGTTGAACGTGCTCTTAAGTTGGTTAAAATCAACAAGGGAACAAGGCGGGAACTGTTTTGGTACGGGCGGTGTGGAAGAAAGCTGGGAGATCCCTTATTTTCCGAATCAGAGGTGATCAAGGTGAGGAGATGACTAGCCCTAAAAGTATCGAAAAGACTTTTTTTGCAGTATTTTTCTCAATTATATTCTGATTCCTCTCAGATTCCTTTGGATGATATTTCTCAATTCCTAGATACCCTTGGGCTTCCTAAGGTGACCACTGTTCAGGGAGAATTGTTAGCAGCCCCGATTACTGCTCTTGAGATACAGAATGTGATTAAGCGACTACCTGGTGAGGAGGCAACCAAGATGGTGGCATAGAGGAACAGCGGAACGCCAGCTATCTCTATACTCTCTGAAAAAATTTTCTTTAGAGCCGATATGCCGTTGAAGAGAAAGGGGAAAGTAAGGGTTTTCCCCCCAGAGCCCTTACCTGGACCCAGCCAGCAGCTGGACATTGTCCATTTTTTGTCCTAAGCAGTGATTTTGGAGGGAGTTGAGGAAGCCATTGCGAGTGCTGCGGCAGGAGAGCAGCTTACATCGCCGGCAGAGATATCCCTCAGTCCAGACCTACATGCGCCTCCGGCGCAACGAGACCAGTCCAGAGAACCTGCTCTGTCGCAGACGGATGACGTCTCAGCGCCGGAGCTGGAGGGAGAGTTCCCTGAGGGAGCGGATGGACTAGAATTGGCACAGGTTCGGGCTGATTCAGAAGTACTTGGAGAGAAACCGGGGACATCGAGGGAGACCTTGCTGGTGGAGGCGGTCTCCCCTGCAGCTGGGGAAAACACCTATCAGCCTGAAACTCCTGGTGAGTCAGCGTCGGGGTCAACAAGGCCGGGGGCAGTGACCCTCGAAGCTATCTGGGATCTTGTTGCAGCCCAGGGCCAATCTTTAACTCAGCTTGAAAAAAAAGTAGACTCCCTAAATTATAACTTGCAAGAAAAGATAGTTGGTATACAAGCACAAGAAGTTGTAATGATGAATAAAATAACTGGAATGGAGAAAAAGGTTCAAACTAATACCACATTAAATTCAGCAATAATAAAAGAACAGCTTTCGTCATCAAGGCGCCTGGAGTTGTTAGAAAATGGATTGAGAAAATTGAACATAAGAATTCTTAATTTTCCTCAGATTATAGGAGAAATACCATATATAACTTTAAAAAGATTTTTGACAACTTCCCTTGGATTTTCTGAACAAAATATACCTTTGATAAATAATTGTAAATTTCTGACAAATAGGGCAGTTGTTCAAAATGATAATATGAAGGGTATACAAAATTTAACAGGTTTCCTCTAATTTGGATTTCATTGACAGGAAAGTTCTTATGGTTTCACTTATTTCAACTCAAGATGTTATGAGTGTTATGCGAAATTATTTTAAGAAATTTCCAGTAAACTTTTGTGATCAAGAAGTTAGGTTGTATCCAGATATGGCGCCGGTTACGCAGTATCACAGGAAAGAATTTTTGTCCTTCCGACAAAATCCGACAAAATCCTAGAGAGGAAAATCCTCTCTAGGATTTTCCTTTTCATTACGATACCCGTGCAAATGTATTTTAAAGAAAGGGGAAGAAACTTTTTGTATTTTTTCAAACTGACCAATTGCGGCAGTTTATTGAAGACCATAGGCCAACAACTTCATCTCCTATTGCTTGAGAGGTAGAAGGTCCTAGTGTATGTATCTCTGCTATTCTATGTAAAGCCTATTTCTTTTGTATTTTAGTATATATACTCCTGAATATAATTTTTTGTTGCCTCCTCTCTAAAAAGATTTTCTATGTTATAGCATGAATATCCTTAAGTAATGCTTAGCTCAACAGACAAAAAAAAAAAAATATTATTATTATGTATTTATTTATTTATGTTTCATGCAAATGAAAGGCTTGCTTATGTAAATGGAAAGTCTGAGAGAAAGTATAATGTTATACTATGTTTGATTATGGAGGGTTATAAATGTGTATAATTTGAAAATGATAAATAAAATATTGAAGAAAAAAAGCTACTACCTGGTAGTAAATGTCCAGGGCCGGATGGTTACTCTGTTGACTTTTTTTTTTTTATTTCTCAGAGGTGGACCCTTCTTAATGCCTCTTTAGAACTTCGACGGGGACCCAGCGGCCAGCTTAAGAATGTTGGCAGATGCCAATATTTCTCTCATACTTAAACCTGGGCGAGATCCCATGGAGCGTGGCTCTTATAGGCCCATCTCACTTCTTAACTCAGATCTGAAGATCCTAACTAAAGTTTTATAACGTCTGGAGTTGGTACTTGGATCAAACCGACTTTGTAAAACGGAGAGTCTGTATTTTTAATATTAGACAATTGTTCAATATTATTCATTTGGCTAAGAAAAGGGGAATCTCAGGAGTCATTTTATCTTTAGATGTGGAAAAGGCCTTTAACCGGATATCTTGGCCTTCCCTGTACATACCAGGATCATTCCAGACGGTGGGTTATATCCCCCGTCCAGCAGATGGAGTCAGAACAAAAACTTTCAGGGGAGGACCTATATAACCACACCTCCCCTGTCTCAACCCTCAGTAACGTTCTGACTCCAGCAGATGTGAGCAGGGGACACGGTGGTCCCCAGCGTTTTAGCTTAAGGCTCCTTTTTCTGAGGGATCAAGTAAAAAGAAAAAAATAAAGAGATTAAATTTAGGAGCTAGGTCACCGGCTAAGGTTCTGCTTGAAGTAAGGGAACGGCTCTCAGCCCCGTTGGGCTGTTTGATATCCCTCTAGGCTGGTGACTTGCAGACAGGCTGTTTTTACCTGTCCCTCTCTCTCTCTCTCTCATTCCCTTCCCTGTGGGGTTTTCTGGGGTAAGTGTCACTGTTTTTTGATTCTCTTCTTATCAGTAGGGGACAGCAGTGTTGTTTGGGTGACGGGCCGGCCCTCTGGGGTGCACGTCGTGGGGCCGACCTCTCCCTCTCATCCCGGATTTTCCCCCCCTCCCCGGCGGGGAGCGAGCAGCGTCCCGACCTGCGGCCCCGCGAAGAGCCATTCCCTGGGGCCGCCTGCCGTCGGGAGGTTAATTCCCCAATGGTTTTTCTTCGGGTCGGTGGGGGGACCGCGGGAAGCCTCTCTGACCTGTTCGGCGCTGAGTTTTGGCGCGAGCCCGCATCCGCCCCTCCTCCTCCCTCTCCCTTTGGTGATGCAGAGTGCGGCGTCTTGTGGAGCCTGCAGCAGGCATGGATTCCTGTCCGTGGAGGGGTTTTGTTCTGGCTGCCTCCCCGAGGGGGAGGGCAGTTCTTCTAGAGGTGAGGCCGGCCGAGAGATGGACCACGTGGGGAGGAAGCGACAGGCCCCGTTCTCGCTAAGCGCGGGAACGGTGGCCATTTTGTTGCAGGATTCGGATGCTGGGCTCTCAGAAGAGGACACGGGCGCCCCGGTCTCTGCTTCTATGCCCGGTTTGGACCCCTTCTCCGATGCAGAGCCTGGTAGACAGAGGGGGGAGCCCTCGGGGGGTACCCCCTCGGGAGGCCCGGCCTTCTCACCCAAGTTCGTCGTCCTGATACATAGGGCCTTCCTGCAGAGCAGGGACTCGAGTTTCGGGGCCTGGGGACCCCCTCCCCCCAAGATGGTGTGTCCGGTCCCCCTCCTGGGTGAGGATCTCCCCGAGGGTCGACCTCCACTATCCGGGGGGGGGAAACAGGACCATCTCGTGGTCCTCCCACGACCCTGTCGGCGATGCAGGCCTCCTCGGGGGGGGGACCCTCCTCAGGATCCGGACGCGGATGTCCCCACACTGACGACCCAGGTGGAGGGCAACGACCCGAGGGTCCTCCGCATCTTCCAAGCGGCGGAGTTGGATGATCTTATCCCCTACATCCTTCAGGAAATGGATATCGACCCTCCCCCGGAACCGGTGGGGCCTGACCCAAAGCTCAAGAAGGGGGACCCCCTCCTGGCGGGCCTGCGGCCTCTGGCCAAGGCCTTTCCCACTCATCACACCATTTTGCAGTTGATCACAAGGGAGTGGGACACTCCAGAGGCCAACCTTAGGGTCGGGAGAGCCATGGAAAAATTGTATCCCCTTCCGGCTGACTTCCTGGAGATACTCAAGGTCCCCACGGTAGATTCTGCGGTTTCAGCGGTCACAAAGCATACCACCATTCCTGTCACTGGCGGGACGGCGTTGACGGATATGCAGGATCGGAAGCTGGAAGTTTACCTCAAGCGTATCTTTGAAGTTTCTGCCTTGGGATGCGGGCTGCTATTTGTAGTTCCCTTGCACAGCGAGCGGGTCTTTGGTGGGTTCAGCAGCTCCTCACCTCTCAGACCTTGCCAGACGCTGAGGCTCATCAGGCGGACAGACTTGAAGCCGTGGTTGCCTATGGGGCTGACGCCTTGTCTGATATATTAAGGGTCCTAGCCCGGTCCATGGTGGCGGCGGTGTTATCTCGTCGGCTACTGTGGCTGCGCAACTTGTCGGCTGATGCCTCATCCAAGACACGTCTAGGTTCCCTCCCCTTTAAGAGTAAGTTTCTGTTTGGGGAAGATTTGGATCACATCATCAAGTCCCTTAACGAAAAAGCGGTGCACAAGTTGCCAGAGAACCGACCACGTTCTTCGAGAGCATATAATTCGTCCAGAAGCTGATATCGCAATCAGCGGAGAGCACGCCCTTCGAGACCGCAGCCACCCCGGGCGCCCTCTTCTCGCTCGCACACCTGGAACCGGTCCTTTCGGGGGCGCCACCACGGTAAGGAAACACAGGGATCAGGCGCCTCCTCTAAATCTGCCCAATGATGCTAGACGGACCCGCGAGTCGGTTCCTCGGCTGGGGGGTCGTCGACTCTCTTCTACGAAGAGTGGATCCAAATCAAGTCGGATCAATGGGTTCTAGATATTCTAAAACACGGCTATGCCTTGGATTTTGGTACACGCTGTTACGGCTATGCCTGCTTTGTAGCCGCCTCACCACTAGAGGTCCTCCTCGAGCATGTCCTTCTGGCTGGCCCACTCCTTCCTTCCTGTCTATTCTATACACCACTCTTGTCTTTATAACCCTGTCTAGCAGTACCATCGGCACTTCAGCATCGAGCTCGCCTGGGCTCCCTGCTCTAGCCTCCCGTGCTTGGCCTTCGGGCCTTCTGTCCTGTTCTGTGTTGCCTTGCTTGCGGTGTTTGGTCTTCGGGCCTTCTGTCCTGTTCTGTATTGCCTTGCTTGCTGTGTTTGGCCTACGGGCCTTCTGACCTGACTCGCCTTGCTCTGTGTGTGTGTGTGGCCTACGGGCCCCCTGCCTTCTGTGTGTGTGTGTGGCCTACGGGCCCTCTGCCTTCTGTGTGTGTGTGTGTGGCCTACGGGCCCTCTGCCCTCTGTGTGTGTGTGTGGCCTACGGGCCCTCTGCCTTCTGTGTGTGTGTGTGTGGCCTACGGGCCCTCTGCCTTCTGTGTGTGTGTGTGTGTGTGGCCTACGGGCCCTCTGCCTTCTGTGTGTGTGTGTGTGTGTGGCCTACGGGGCCTCTGCCTTCTGTGTGTGTGTGTGTGTGTGTGTGTGTGGCCTACGGGGCCTCTGCCTTCTGTGTGTGTGTGTGTGTGTGGCCTACGGGGCCTCTGCCTTCTGTGTGTGTGTGTGTGTGGCCTACGGGGCCTCTGCCTTCTGTGTGTGTGTGTGTGTGGCCTATGGGGCCTCTGCCTTCTGTGTGTGTGTGTGTGGCCTACGGGGCCTCTGCCCTGCTCTGCTGCCTTCGGGCCTATGTGTTTTATGTTCATTGTCAGTGCTGTCCTGGTTTGTCTGTACCGTTCTCTGTCAGTCTTGTTTTCTCATCTTAGTCACTTATACCTCCAGCCATTATCACTCTTACCTGCACGCTTCCTGAATTCATCCTTACCAGCACCCAGTTCCAGTTTCCTGTACACCTGTACCTGCATTCACATTCACACATACCTCCATGCAGTACCAGTACTTAAGTTCACCCTTACCTACATGCATCTGATATTAGGTATCCCCAGTCAGTGTGAAACTCTATTTGCCTATTCCACCTTCCCACTTGCCCATAGGGTTCATTCATTCCTACCTGCACCAGCCAGCATCTTGACTCTTCTGCAACCCTGCCTCTCTCCACCCAGAGACACCCCTGTTAGTGGTGTTCTCGACTCCTGACCAGAGCCCAACCGTGACACACGCGCCTCAAGACCAGTTTCTGTTTTCCCCTTGCGGGTCCTTCCTCAAGCAGAGAGCCGTTCGGCAGACCCTCGATCGCTTCCTACAGTTGGGCGTGATAGTGCCGGTGCCGGCCTCCGAACTGGGTCGAGGACATTATTCAATTTACTCCGTGGTCCCCAAGAAGGAGGGTACCTTTCGGCCTATTCTGGATCTCAAGACAGTCAACCAATCCCTCAGAGTTCCTCTGTTTCACATGGAGATGCTTCGCTCGGTGTTGGCTGCGGTTCATCCGGGGGAATTTTTGGCCTTGTTGGATCTCACGGAAGCGTATCTCCACATCCCGATTCATCGAAGCCATCAGTGCTACCTTCGCTTTAAAATCTTGGGTCAGCACTTCCAGTTTCGCGCGCTTCCTTTTGGCCTGGCCACAGCTCCACGGGTTTTTACAAAGATCATGGTGGTAGTGGTGGCGGCTTTACGCAGGGAAGGTGTCCTGGTGCATCCTTACCTGGACGATTGGCTCATTTGGGCGAAATCGTGGGCAGAGGGTCACCGGGCGGTCGACAGAGTAGTACAGCTCCTCCAGTCACTGGGGTGGATCGTCAACTTCTCAAAGAGCAAGCTGGTTCCGTCCCAGTCATTGGACTTTCTGGGGGCCCACTTCGACACCAGGAAGGCCAAGGTTTTCCTGCACCCGGAGAGAGCTCAGGCTCTGCGACAACAGATTCAAGGGTTCATAGCGCTCGAAGCTCCCACTGCGTGGGACTACCTGCAGGTACTGGGGACCATGGCCTCGACCATCGACCTGGTCCCGTGGGTTTTTGCGCATCTGCGCCCTCTTCAGAGGTCCCTGCTTACCCGGTGGAAGCCGGTGTCGCGGGAATTCCAAGTGATTCTGCCGATCCCGAGGGTAACCTTGCTCAGTCTCCACTGGTGGCTGGATCCTCAGCACTTGGCTCAGGGGGTGTCTCTGGAGGACCCGGATTGGGTGATTCTCACCACGGATGCCAGCCTCGCAGGCTGGGGAGCGGTCTGTCGGGACAGTTCAATCCAGGGCCGGTGGACGGAGGAGCAGTCGAAGTGGCCCATCAATCGCTTGGAGACCAGGGCGATCCATCTTGCGTTACAGGGCTTCTTCCCAATGGTACACCATTGAGTAGTCAGGGTGCTATCGGACAATGCGACCACGGTGGCGTACAACAATCGTCAGGGAGGCACGAGAAGTCGTCTCGTCTCTCTGGAGACCGACAAACTGATGGAGTGGGCGGAACTCCACCTCCAACGCCTAGCGGCTTCGCACATAGCGGGCGTGGACAACGTGCAGGCGGACTTCCTCAGCCGACAAAACCTGGACCCCGGAGAGTGGGAGCTCTCGGAGGAAGCAATGCGGATGATAGTGGAGTGCTGGGGGACGCCGCACGTGGACCTAATGGCAACCACCGGAAATGCAAAGGCCGCCCATTTCTTCAGCCGCAGGCGGGAGCGCGGCGTGGAAGGGGTAGATGCGCTGGTCCTGCCTTGGCCGCGTCAGTGTCTCCTGTATGTGTTCCCGCCGTGGCCTCTCGTGGGCAAGGTCATTCGCAGGATAGAGGCGCATCAAGGGTCGGTGATCCTGGTGGCGCCAGAGTGGCCCCGACGACCGTAGTTCGCAGACCTCCGCAACCTGGCGATGGAGGGGCCCCTTCGACTCAGTCATCTTCCACATCTCCTCTGCCAGGGACCAATATTTTTCAAGGAGGCAGATCGCTCCTGTCTTGCGGCTTGGCTTTTGAGAGGCGCAAGCTAAGGCGGCGCGGTTATCTGGAGTCCGTCATCTCAACGCTACTGAAAGCACGTAAGAGGTCCACTTCTGTCACCTATGTCAGGGTATGGAAGATTTTTGAGGAGTGGTGCGGATCGAATGGGATTCAACCGACACAGGCCTCGGTGGCACAGGTCCTCTCCTTTCTACAGGCAGGTCTGGATTTGGGTCTTGCCTATAATTCCCTCAGGGTTCAGGTGGAGGCCTTGGGGGCCTTCCTTCGTAATGGAAACAGGGAGTTCCTGTCTTCACATCCGGATGTCTTACGTTTTCTCAAAGGAGTGAGACACTTGAAGCCTCCGATTCGCCCGCCTTGTCCATCGTGGAATCTGAATCTGGTTCTTCGGGCTCTCTGCGGTACTCCCTTCGAACCCCTGAGTACAGCCTCCATCAAGGACGTCACTCTCAAGACCATCTTTCTGGTGGCAATCAGCTCGGCGAGGCAGATTTCCGAGCTGCAGGCCCTATCCTGCCGATGCCATACCTGCGTTTTACGCCTGACGGTGTTTCCCTGCGTACGGTGCCATCGTTTCTTCCTAAGGTGGTTTCGGCTTTCCATCTCAACCAATTGGTGGAACTACCGTCCTTTTCCTCCTCTGAGTCGGGTGACCTGTGCAGACTAGATGTAAGGCGTTCTTTGATGCACTATCTGGAGGTCACGAATGAGTTTCGGCTTTCCGATCATTTGTTTATCCTTTGGTCGGGGCCCAGGAAGGGTTGCATGGCCTCCAAGCAATCCATTGCTCGCTGGCTGAAGGGAGCGATTTATAGCAGCGTACCTTGGAGTAGGTAAGTCTCCGCCGCTAGTGGTTAAGGCTCATTCCCTTCGAGCCCAGGCGACATCTTGGGCGGAGAGCTCTTCCGTCTCCACTCAGGAAATTTGTAGGGCGGCCACCTGGAAGTCGCTGCATACTTTTGCGAGGCATTATCACCTGGACGTCCGTGCGCCGTCGGGCGGTCAGCTTGGAGACAGGGTCAAACGAGCAGGGCTGTCTGCGGCCCACCCGTGATGGGGAAGCTTTGGTACATCCCACCGTCTGGAATGATCCTGGTATGTACAGGGAAAAGAAAATTATTCCTTACCTGCTAATTTTCGTTCCAGACACCCTCCCTCGCTTTGGGAGTTGCTTGTGGGACATCCCTGCTTACCTATCTTATCAATCCTTCACTCTGTGCTTTTTGGTGCTGCGCGCCTGTTTTTTCACGCAGTGCTGTTCGCAAGTTCACCGTTAAGAATTTGGTTCCAGAATCTAGTTGCTGTCGGATTGACAGCGGTTGTTTGAGTTTTTGGGTACTTGATCCCTCTGGTTCTGTCTCTTCTCTTCTTGGCTTTGCTAGTCTAGTTACTGAGGGTTGAGACAGGGGAGGTGTAGTTATATAGGTCCTCCCCTGAAAGTTTTTGTTCTGACTCCATCTGCTGGACGGGGGACATAACCCACCGTCTGGAATGATCCATGATATTACAGGAACGAAAATTAGCAGGTAAGGAATAATTTTCTTTTTTTTGTTTGCGGTTCTTCGTCACATTGATTTACCTAACCGGTTTCTCGAACAACGCTATGTGATGAATATGAACTACCTGACTCCTCAAGGGTCTATTATCAGAGATTGCGGGAGGTTTTAGATGTCCATTTTAGATGTCCATTTGGATGTTTCCTCACCACTGGATCTATGTCTAAATTGGAGACCTACTTGGGTGACCCAGATGCCTTTGCCAAGGGGATAATGGCTCTCTACTGGGGTAGGCGATCCAGTGAAGCCGTGAGGAAAACAACAATAAAGTGGATGCCACAAAATAGTCCTTTTCAATATTTAATCAAGGAGACGTGAGAAATCTTATACACATGCCCGACTCTGGCCGAGTTTCGCCACCAATGGTGGCTGCCTCAGGGGCTACAAACAAGCATATATAAATATTTTAATAAATCATAAATCATATTAAAAACATTGGACTTAAAAACATAAATAAAACATATAAAAATAATTAAAAAATATAAGGACTCAAAAAGACAATGGTATATAAATTTAAATGAATGAGATACACTGTGTAAGAAATACTAAAAAAAACTTTGGCTTCATAAAAATTACAATAAAAATGGAAAGTACCTTGTTAGTCAAAGAACAGTATTCAGATGATGGTCCGAATAAGGTCAAGTGTGTACCTGTATCTATTTCAAAACAAGTAGATCATGGTCAGCTATATATAAAAATTATACAAAATAATGAGTGGATCAACTAAGTTCCACCTATGTGTACTACACGAAACATCCACTTTTTTTTTTATATAAATCATGTATATTTTATTTAATTATGTAGAAAAACTTTTCCAATATTGTGCTAAGGTTGTAAATATTTGGTTGGGATATATAATATGTTATTTATTTAATTAATTATAATACTGTATTGAATAAGACGAGTGTTCTCTATATCATTAACACACAACTCTAATATCTCTCAAACACCCCAGATACACAAGTAATAAATTATTCATAACAATGAATTATCTTGTGTCACTGGAAAGTGACCCCAGTGATGTCAATAACATGGTTCATCCACTCATAATACTTTGAAAAATAAATTGAAAAATAAAATCAAATCTATTTCATTTTTTATTTTATTTTATTTCTCAAAGTATTATGAGTGGATGATATTAGAGTTGTGTGTTAATGATATAGAGAACACTCATCTTATTCAATACAGTATTATAATTAATTAAATAAATAACATATTATATATCCCAAATATTTACAACCTTAGCACAATATTGGAAAAGTTTTTCTACATAATTAAATAAAATATACATGATTTATATAAAAAAAAGGGGATGTTTTGTGTAGTACACATAGGTGGAACTTAGTTGATCCACTCATTATTTTGTATAATTTTTATATATAGCTGACCATGATCTACTTGTTTTGAAATAGATACAGGTACACACTTGACCTTATTTGGACCATCATCTGAATACTGTTCTTTGACTAACAAGGTACTTTCCATTTTTATTGTAATTTTTATGAAGCCCAAGTTTTTTTCAGTATTTCTTACACAGTGTATCTCATTCGTTTAAATTTATATACCATTGTCTTTTTGAGTCCTTATATTTTTTAATTATTTTTATGTTTTATTTATGTTTTTAAGTCCAATGTTTTTAATATGATTTATGATTTATTAAAATATTTATATATGTTTGTAGCCCCTGAGGCAGCCACCATTGGTGGCGAAACTCGGCCAGTCGGGCATGTGTATAAGATTTCTCACGTCTCCTTGATTAAATATTGAAAAGGACTATTTTGTGGCATCCACTTTTTTGTTGTTCTCTACTGGGGTATACTTCTTCGCAGATATGGTGAAGAAACGCCCCAGAAATTGATGGTGCAATGGAACACAGATCTGGGTACTGCTTATAACTTCAAGGTTTGGAAACATATTTGGTTGACGGCATATCATAGCTCCTGTCTTAAACGGGTGGAGCTTATGGTCCGATTATTGACTAGAACTTATCGAATGTCCCTTTTTTATGGGAAAATATATGGGCATGCCTCAGCGCTGTGTTGGCGTGGCTGCGGTGAAGTGGGTTCATATATGCACATATGGTGGCAATGTGAAAGTTTGTGTTGCTTTTGGAGTCAAGTGACGAAGGAAATTGCTGATATCCTAGGTTTCCCTATTTGTATTTTTCCCACACTGGGTTTACTTGGCAGATGGGTGGGTTTGTTGGTCCGTAGAAAATATCGACCTCTAGTAGGTAAACTCTTGGCTGCTAGGTTCACTATAGCGACCTTTTGGAAATCTAGCCCTAGGTTACGACATTGGCTGGATCAAGTCAGGGAAATAGCAGATATTGAGCTTTTATGTTTTCTGTTAAGAATGAACACTTTAAATACCAGAATATATGGGGCCCTTATCATGCTTTCAACCAGACTGGTTGACTGATGTTTTGTTAAAAGGGGGATTCACTACTTGCTGTTACCTGTAATAATTGATGATTTAATGAAGCAGTGTACATATTTATTTGTACATTCCTGTGTATTGGAAAATGTGTTAAATAAAAAGTTTCAAAAAAATATTATTTATGGGTTGTAAGATGTCTGCTGTCCATTAGGCAGCTGGAGAAACCACCAAAGAAAATATGTAGGTAAATAATAGCAGTTATCTCAGAATAAAGGAAGGAGAGAAGCTAGAAAGTGAGAGTGTTCCAGGAAAGACACTGGAAAACCATTCCAGCATTAGTATAAAAATGTAACTGCCTATTTGTTTTTTTTAATAAATATAATGCAAATAGTTTATTTGTTTAATGGCTTTCTCCTCAATAACCTGTTAATTTACTTTATTTTACCAATTTGCATATACTCTAAATATTTTAAATAAATTGGCAGGACTGGATTGAAGTGTTAGAGTTGTGTGCCTGTGCGCCTCAGTACTGAAATAGCAGAGGGTGCTGTAGGACAGGTTTGACGTGCATTGGCAGAACTGTGTGTATAGGGGAGTTTGATCCAGTACTGGAAAATTAGAGGGTGCTGAAGGTAAAATGTTTATGGAGTTTTTCTCTCTCTTTCTTTCTCTGTCCAAGGTTGTGGGCTCAGCCATGCCTCTGATAGGAGAACACCAGGATGAGGATCGGCAGCTAATCGTGGACCTTGTGGTCAGCAGAATGAGCCAGGCTCTCCCACGCACTCCAACCCCATCCCCAGTGCGCTCTCTGCCGGTGCAGCAGCCTCAGGTATCCTTGCCTTTCCTTTTCTTATCTGTATAAGGTGCTTCGCTTGTGCCCTTTAATCTCAATGTTTTTTTTTCTTATCTTACAGAGTCAGCCTCCCCCAGCCAGAATAGGACCAAGCCCTCAGCAGGGGCCTCCAGCTCAGCAGCGCCCCCCGCCTCAAGGTACAGAGCAGGGATGACTGATGAGACCTCCCATTATAGACAGGAGCCCCAATACACTCACTCCCCTGTATAAAACCTTGTTCGACGACAAGCAGATCTGTCAGTCACACTAGTGGATCACAGCCTTCCAGAGCTTTCTGGCAAAAACAAGAAGGCTGATATTCAAAAGGGTTTGTCTAGGTAACTTTTGATGTTACCTGAATTAACCCCACTGATTTTAATTTCCTACCCCTCCCACCAGTAAAATTTGACTTGGATAAGTAATTACACAGCTAAAATTTAACCAAATAAAGAAGTATTTTGGGGCATTGCTAAAATGAATCCAGGTAGTGCTGATATTCAGCAGTAGCTGTTGCGTTCGGGGTGAACCCTTGTCCTGGGTTAGTGAAGAAACGTCTCCTGAAAGGGAACAGGAGGTAACTAACCCCAGGGGGCAGAGCACTAGAGGAGACAGAGGCTGTGAAGAGCTTCACCACTGGAAGCCCGAGGTCCCCCCGGGAGGAGCCCGTAGGGACCCGGGCCGCTTGGACTTAGGTGGGCCTCGCAGGGTCTCCTGAGAGAATGAACGTCTGGCGTGCCCACGGACACAGGGGGAGCGCAGTCGGGTTCGAAGTTGGAGGCTGGTTGGAACAAGGAGAACGAGAACAGAGTTGGTGATGACAAGGCGAGGAACAGAGCCAGAATCTGGAGACAAGGTCAGGTCAGGCAAAGGTCAAGATCCAGAGATCAGTCCGAGGAATGGTCAGTAAAGCAGGGGTCAGGTACCGGAGGTCAGACGAGGTCAAAAGCAGGCTGAGATCTTGAGACAGGTGGCAGGCAGGCAGGTCAGGAGCAAGCTGAGGTCAGTACCAGTAAGACAGTCCAAGGGTACTACCTGGATAGACAGACAGACGAACACAGGAACAAGCAGGACGCAGGAACTAGGATGCAGGAACAAGTCAGGAACAGGACTGGAACAGAAGGATCCTGGAATGAGACTAGGAACAGGCAAGAACAGGAACAAACGCAGAGGCAATCTTAGAACAAACCGACCCGATTGCCAAGGCAAGGAAGCATAGACAGGAACTTCCTTATATCGAGGGATCAATCAGGGCGCGCCACGGAGCTAAAACCGTCCTTGGCCCTACATGAGTCCGGGCAGTCGGCGCACGCGTGGGGCATGACTTACATGGCAGAGGACGCTGAGCCTCGGCGTGAAACCTGGCGCGCAGTGGAAGGTCCGGCGACCGCTGCCGCAGGACGCCAGGGCCTAGCAGAGCTGGCAACTACCGCGAGGGAGGTCGTCCCGGAACCCGCTGTGGAATCATGAAGGTGAGTAGGCCCGTGTGCGGGACGGCCGCGGGCGGGGCGCGTAACTGTAGCCACATAAACGTAATTGGGTAAGTCTAGTCAGAAAAATCACTGTACTAAAGTTATTCAGGCAACTTTAACCAGGTAGAACACTTACTCAGGTATATTCCTCTAAATATCCGGATAAAGATATCCAGGTAACTTTCCTGCTTCTTATTCAATATGGACCTCTAGAAGTCTTAACCGAGTATGCATCAGATTTTCAATATGGTTGTGGCCCTGCAGCTGCCTCAGTTTCTTTTTGTCCATTGGCAATGCTAGACGTGATTCCTCTTCTCTGCAACAGGCCAGGCATATTTTAGCATTTTGGTGATTTTGTTGCTGGGTTTTTTTCTTTCCATTAGATGCCATGGTCATTTTTAGCAAAACCTTAAAGGTTTTTTGTTTTTTTATACATTCCTGCACTCACTGGCAACCATGTGTTCCAACGGTGCTGCACCCAACTGAATTTTTTTCTATTTGTTGGCAACTTATAAAAAATAAACACTTACATTTCTTTGTCTAATTTTTGATTATATATATCTCAACAAATTCAACAAATTCGTTAACAACACAACAAAAGAATGTTTCTTTAAACTTCAAACATTAAAGAAACTTAAACCACTCCTCCTATACAGAGACTTCCGCATGGTTTTACAGGCCATCATACTCCCAAAACTGGACTACTGCAACTCCCTCCTCCTAGGCCTACCTGCATGCACCACCAAACCACTTCAGATGGTCCTGAACGCCTCCGCAAGAATTCTCTCAAATGCCAAAAAAAGAGATCATATCTCCCCAATCCTCCACCACCTCCACTGGCTTCCGATTAAATATAGGATCCAATTCAAGTCGCTGATGATGATACACAAGGCCTTATACAACATCGCTCCTCTCAACTTAACATTTCAAATTCAACTACACACATCCGTGAAACCAACCAGAAGCGCATATCAGAACAGACTAATCACACAACCGGCGAAATCCGTTCTGAGGAAACGTGCACTATCTACAGCGGGCCCGTCACTTTGGAATTCGCTCCCTTCAGACCTTCGCCTGGAACCATGCCACGCTACATTTAAAAAGAAACTTAAGACTTGGTTGTTCAAACAAGTATTCCCCTAGAGATAAGAACAGGAAGAATAGTCTCTCACTTCCACTATGATATAATCAGATCATTTATATTCTTCCTTTCTACAATCAGATATACACATATTCATGCTGACTATATACATATTTCATGTTGACTAACATATTACCATGTTATTTATTTATTTATTAACTGCATGTTTAGTAACGGTTTTACTATTTTATACTATTTGCTTACTATGATTAATTTGTTCAATATAAAACTTGTTTACCTCGTTTTTAATTATGTTCTATGTAAACCGCTAAATGTAGCGACAGTTACTGTTCTTTGTAAACCGGGGTGATATGTATATTATACAGGAACCTCCAGTATATAAATTATTTAAATAAATAAATAAATAAATAAATAAATAAATAAATCTGTTAGGATGCAGGACTGCAGTATAGAATTCTGATAACTTCACTACCCAGCAAGGTCCAAACTTTTACACTTACCCAAGTCTTAACCTCATCAGTTTTTCTGACAATAGCTGAGAAAAAGCTACGTACTTCAAGCGGTGCCCCAAGTGCACATAGAAAATGTTTCTGACTGATCATTATAAAGTGATTTACAAATGTTTGTGGCTGGCCAATGGCATCTCTAGCTGTGAAATCTGCTATAGGATGTTGTCTAGAATGGTTTGGGTTCAGAAGGACAGAGTCTGAGCCTGACACAAGGCCAAAGGAGCCAAACAATATCTCTTCGATGGCCATATCTCACTGAAGGGATCCTCAGTCTTTTTGGCACCTTGCTCTGAGGATAGGTCTCAGAATCAAGCCAAATCTCTATCTCCCTACCTGAGTCTCAAAATAGAATCCAGCAATGTGAACTGAAAGCTGAATTGGGTGAGTGCTGAGCTCTGAATGGAGGTGTCATCTTGTCAGTGCAGTTTGTCAATTCACGGCTTCGAGAGCCTGAATGTGTTGGAAGTTCTGTGTGCTCCAAGACTGCTCAATACTGGTCTCCCAAGAGTCAGTTTGTGGTCTTTAATTCACAACTCAGGGGGGCCATCAAATATGTTCAATTGAGTTTGAGGTTTACTCAGTTACTGTTATCTGCACTGTTAAACCAGAGTATTTTTTAGGCTTTCGCTTGGCACACACATGGTGTTGAGGTTTGTGTATTGGGTTATTCATTGTTGATGGGAGTACTGAGTGATCTCCAATTAGTGCATTCTCATTTACACCTTAACACCAATACTGGCTCAACAGCTCATACTAGCATTGGCACCTATCCCTATGGAGATATGAAATGGACATCCTGAAATAGGGAGCCATGCCAACTTTTCTGTTTTCCTTGGCCCTGAAGAAAACTTAGCCACTTCTGTGTCAGCATACTCTTGGGTTTCCTCTATTCTCCATGGACAAGCATTACATTACAGCCAGATAATATAGGTGATGTTATCCGAAAGTTCCGACTGGGTCCATTTTCTTCTGTAACCCAGAAACTTCTCTATTTTGTTCTGGGCATACCCAGAACTTCTCACTCTAGTGTCGTCGCATGACCTCAATCAGTCTAATTTTTTCTGCTTCACAAATGGGAACAGATTCTTCTCACTTGTCAGCGTATCACAAAACAAAGAAGACTTTTTACTTTTTCAACCTTTCTTTTCTAACATTGAAGATCAGAAAGGGGAAAAATGCCAGAGCAAGCTCCCTTATCAAAAAAAGGGAAAGATCCCTTCAAGGCCTGCAAACAATGTCACCATAAAATGGCAACTGTAGATCAACACTTTGGCCCCTACAGCAGAATGTTCCCAAGAGCACTTATATAGAGAAATCTAAAGTTCCAATATGAACTTAAAGGCTCAATGGAACATAAATAATCAAAACACCACAGAAAGAGACAAAGATCTTCTGAAACCTCAAGAAAATCAAGAGATAGGTCTTTAGCTCAATCACTGGCACAGAAGCATTGAGACTCAAACTCGGTGCCATATACTGATAGTGCACCAGATACAGCAGTGAAAGTTTCAATGGTGCATACTTAAGCATGACAAACCGCTGGTGCAGAAGGATTAACTCCAAGAACATATATTGTGGCACAGAAGATACACAGCATCTACAAATCAAAGCTAAAATGTGTCACGGCACAGAAATCTTGCAGCTCCAACTCATCGGGGCAGGTATCATTAGCATCAAGGCATTCAACCCCTGCCACCAACACTTTGGTGCAGAAGATCTGCCAGGAAAGAAAACAAACAAGTCTACAAATCTGTCTGATTTGTCTCCTTCACCACCTTTGCTAGAGCCACATGCATTATCCTCTACCTTCATACATTAACCAAAATTTCCCCTTTCTAGCACTCTCAGAGTGCCACTCATTTGCACAAAAATTGTGGACAGATATTGTCAAGACTCACACACATAAACTACCAAATGAAGAGAAGACCATAAAGAAGCTGATCTTGGAAAAATTAAAAAGAAGAACTACAATCCAAGTTTGTTCTGCACTCAATAGGCCACAATCAGGTTTCTCTAGAAGTCCAGCCAATTGAAGTATCTTCTGACAAAGCTGAACCTTCAGTAGCTCATTATATTGACTCTCAATCTGATCAATCATATATGACAGATGACTCAGTGGGAGAGCTCCCTGGTGCTGTTTCCCCAGATCTGCATTAGACCCCCCTCTTCAGAGCCTAATAAGGTGGCTATACCTCCTGAACATATGACATACTCAGCTTTTATAAAGAAGATGTTGGATGCCCTGGAATTCAATCTCCACGAAGAAGACCCTGCAGCAGAACTGCAGGGCATGTTGCAATGCATTCAGATTCCAAAGCAGTACAAAGCTGTCCCCATGAATCAAGCACTGCTTCAAGTCCAGATTAAAATATGGAAAACACTTTATTCCATCTCCCCACTAGCAAAAACCATAGACATAAAATACAATATACAAAAGTGCCTTGGATATGATAAGATGCAATTACCTCATCAAGCACTTATTGTGGAGTCAGCCATAAAAAAGACTAAGAAAACAAAGACCTTCTCAAACACTTCACCCAGCAAAGATTCATGCATCCTTAACACGATTGTGAAAGCATGTTCAGGGCTCAATAACCGGTTAAGTAGGACTTATCCAGCTATCTAGCAGGCCGCTGAATATCCGGGTATATTCAGCGGCCACTAGATAGCCGGATAAGTGACTTATCCAGCTATTTTTCTTCAATTCTCTCTTTATTAAATTTTCAAAATTACATAACATAAAACATGTTACATCACATATATAGAGGCAATCATATGGGAAATACAACTTTCAAACTCCAAATAAATCATAAATAAAAACATTATTTCACTCATATAACCTAATAATATGGGGGTTCCCGAAAAAATAAATCATTCATAATTACATCTGTGGATAGGAGCAGAATCTAAATGATACTCTAAGGCAGGGGTCGGGAACCCATGGCTCGCGAGCCAGATATGGCTCTTTTGAGGGCTGCATCTGGCTCGCAGACAAGTGTCGCCATACTTCGCGGTTCCCCGCTGACCCAGCTGCTCCCCGGTCCTCCGCCGCCCGGGCTTAAAATGCTGTCAGCCGGGCGGAACGCGGCAGGACAGCTGGAGTCAGCGGCACCGGTGTGCTCTCTTCTCCCCCCCCCCCCCCGCGGCCCGGAAGAGGAAGTGGAGAGCATCGGGTGCCTGCGCGGGAAGAAGAGACCACACTAGCGTGGTCTCTTCTTCCGCGCAGGCACCCGATGCTCACCACTTCCTCTTCCGGGCCGCGGGGGGGAGGAGAAGAGAGCACGCCGACTGGAGTCATCCGGGTGCCTGCGCGGGAGTCATCGGGTGTCAGCCGGATGCCAGCGCTGGAGTCATCGGGTGCCTGCGCGGGTCTTCCCGCGCAGGCACCCGATGCTCTCCACTTCCTCTTCTGGGCCGCGGGAAGAAGAGAGCACGCCGGTGCTCTCTTCTTCCCGCGGCCCGGAAGAGGAAGTGGAGAGCATCGGGTGCCTGCGCGGGAAGACCCGCGCAGGCACGCTAGTGTCCGACGGGAAGAAGACTGCAGCGCGGCTCGGAGGAAAATGAAAATCTTCAACCGCGGCCGATGGGACTCCGCCTTCGCCTCCGCGAGGGCTGAAAATGAAGGAGGTTAGCGTTGGGAGGTGGCTGCTGCTGCCGCGAGTTCCCGGGGGGGGGGGGGAAGGGGGAGAGAGAGAGTGAATGAATGAGCGAGCAAGCATGTGTGTTTGAGATCCTGTGTGTGTGAGTGAGAGATTGCATGTATGTGAATGATTGAGAGCCTGTATATGTGAAAGAGAGTATGTCTGTGATTGAGATCCTGCCTGTGAGAGAGAGAGCATGAATGTAAGTTTACCATTGGGAACCTGTATGTGTAAGTTTGTAATTGAAAACCTGTTTGTTTGAAAGAGTATGTGTGTATGATTGAGATCCTTTGTGTGTGAGAGAGATCATGTGTATGTATGATTAAGAGCCTGTGTGTATAAGTAAGAGAGAGATCATGTGTGTCTGTGTCTGATTGACAGCTGGTTTAGGTGATGGAGCATGTGAGTATGTGATTGAGAGCCTGTGTTTAAATGAGAGAGAGAGACCATGTGTGTCTGTGTGATTGAGAGCTGATTTAGGTGAGGGAGCATGTGAGTATGTGATTGAGAGCCTGTGTTTAAATGAGAGAGAGAGACCATGTGTGTCTGTGTGATTGAGAGCTGATTTAGGTGAGGGAGCATGTGAGTATGTGATTGAGAGCCTGTGTTTAAATGAGAGAGAGAGACCATGTGTGTATGTGTGTGATTGAGAGCTGATTTAGGTGAGGGAGCATGTGAGTATGTGATTGAGAGCCTGTGTGTAAATGAGAGAAAGAGAGGACATGTTTGTAAGCATGTGAATGAGAGTCTGTGTGTGAGAGAAAAAGACAGCATGTATTTATGTGATTGAAAGCCTGTGTGTGTGTAAGCGTGAAAAGATAGACAGCATGTGTGTAAATGTGTAATTAAGAGCCTATATAAGTGAGAGAGAAAAAACATTTGTATATGTGAGTGACTGAGAGAGGAGAAAGTTCCAAGCAAACCACCCCACCTCCTGCTAATTCAGAACAATCTCAGGACACCTGGATATCAAACGTTCCCAGGTATGCAGAGCAAAAAATTTTTTGTATCCTTATTATTTTTCATTACTGGATCTTTGTGTCTGCTATTTTGAAATATTTTGTTGGTATCTGGAAATGTTTTATATGAGTTTTTAATTATTGGATATTCCACTCATCAGCTGTTTCGAAATATGTTCTTTTTGTTAGTACAGTTTTACTGCTGATGATTTTATATTTCTTGATTTGTTTTATAAGGATGTGTGATGTTTCTTTTTTCCTTTGTTACACTGCATACAGAGACTCTGGCTTGTTGCAGTTTCCAATTCAGTTTTTGTCTGCATGCTTCTTGTTATGCGTTTTGGTCTCTTTATTCTATGTTAGGTGAGGGACAGCACTTGATTCAGGTGAGGTTTTCTGCTGGCATGTAGTTTCTGTGTAGGACTCTATAGCAGCCTGACTTGGTCCGTTTTCCTAATAGGAGATGTATTGGTGTCTTAAGGCCTGGTGTAATATTTTCAGAGACTTATTGTACTTTAAAAGTGTGATCTTACATAAAATGCACACATTTACTTGTATTTAGTTTTAAACATATTGTATGGCTCTCATGGAATTACATTTTAAAATATGTGGCGTTTATGGCTCTCTCAGCCAAAAAGGTTCCTGACCCCTGCTCTAAGGACTACTTTCCTGTTGTAATTTGACTCTCAGTCAAACTAGATTTATCCCTCAGAAAATTTTCAAGGTGGGGTGGCTCCCTAAATATAAACTTATTACCCTGGAAAGTCACATAACACTTAGACGGAAACTTCAAATAAAATGTAGCCCCAATTTCCAGGGTTTTACTTTTTAGAGCCAAAAACTGTCTTCTACGGATCTGTGTGGGCCTGGAGACAACCACAGAATTGTAAATCCTTGCATTTAAAAAATTTCCCAAAGACATATTCTTTATCTTTCTCTAACAAGAAGGAAACGAAGAGCATAGCTCTTCTATTTATAACGGCAAGAGATTCCTCTAAAAAGGTTGAAATGCCAAGGCTATTATCCACTCTAGGGCCTTGGATGTTATTTGGGCATGTGGAAAATTAATAAATCTTAGAGATATTATTATAAAATAATAAATCCAGGTCCTGATACCCATTAAGGATTCCTTCGCAAAAACTCTGGCTTACTGGGATACATGCCTTCAAAAAATTAAACTCCTCCTCACCAGCCTAAACCTGGTATTAAATTCCGGCAAAACTGAACTCCTGCTCATCGCCTCAGAAAATAGCACCATCACCTCTGCACAACAAGCCACGCCAACAATCACACAAGTGAGAGACCTAGGAGTCCTAATTGATAATCGCCTGAATTTCAAAGCCACCATTAACAAAACCACCAAAGACTGTTTCTACCAACTACAAGTGCTGAAAAGAATTAGACCTCTTTTCCATGCCCAAGATTTCAGAACCATTCTACAAGCAATCATTTTTTCAAAATTAGACTATTGTAACACCATCCTACTCGGCCTTCCCGCTTCATACACCAAACCGCTTCAGATGGTGCAAAATGCAGCTGCACGAATTCTGACAAATACCAGGAGAAGGGACCACATAACCCCGATTCTAAAGAGCCTCCATTGGCTACCTATACACTTTAGAATAATATACAAGGCCATTCTTACCACATACAAAATTATCCACCAACTGGCTCCCATTGACCTACAGATCCCTCTCCGACTACACAATTCGTCAAGACCGACAAGAGATGCATACAAGGGATCGCTACAGGTACCACCGTCCAAATCTGCTAGACACTGCACACTAAGAGACCGGGCTTTCTCTACAGCCATTCCACCGTTATGGAACTCCATCCCCTCAAATCTCAGAACAGAACCATGCATCTCAACCTTCAAAAAAAGACTAAAGACCTGGATATTCATACAAGCTTTCCCGGACGCCAACATGGTCAACTAATCTCCAACTACACCTTGATTAACCATATCTTCTATCGTTTACCTGTGTGAATTAATAACCTGTCCTTTCTCTTCCTTCTCAGCCAAGTTCTTATCAGCCTGTTATATGTAACTGCCTTTTCAGCACCATTGTTATAGTTATGTTTACTATGCACCCCTGTTCTATGTGAACCAGCATGATGTGACTGCTGTCTCGAATGCCGGTATATAAAAATCTGAAATAAATAAAATAAATAAATAAATATAAACGGAATATCTTTCTCCTCAAAAGCCAAATTTTCTTTCAAAAATTTAACAAACATTTCATATGGGGAGAGCAGTCTCGTGATCGGGAAGTTTACAAATCTTAAATTCTTTATTCTTAACAGATTTTCAAGATTTTCTAAATCTGCATGCAGTACAACACTATCTGCAATATTCATACTTTCCCTCTCTTGAATATTTCGTATTTTCATAGACATTTCTTTTAATGATGTTTCTACTTCACTCAACCTTTTTCCTTGTTCTGATATTAATGATCTATTAGCATTTACCAGCGAAGTTAGAGAAGTGTTAACTTGTACTAGATTAGAGTCTAACTTCAACAGTACCTTCTACAAATCCCCGAGAGTCACTCTTGCTGGATCCACAGAATCCATCTGGAATCTATTCATGGTTATAACTACACTACTCTCCTCTGCCTCTGTAGATTGTAAATCAGGGCAGGGTATAGGAACCTCATCAGTCAATGAATAGTGTATTTCTTGTACTCTCACATTTCCTGGTGCAGTTTCCATTTGATGTTCTTCTCCCGCAGCGCCCTGGGGTTGTGGGGGTGTAGGCCGATTGCCTGGATTCAGTGATGCATCCGAGATGTCACGTGTGCAGTCAATTGCGGCATTCCCTGCCGGTTTATGTGGGCATCCATGGGACCAACGATAGCTGGAGAGGATGTAGCAAATCTTGCCTTTCTTTTCCGGCCCATAAATTACCATAAACTTTAATCAAAATTTCCGGTCAAGTCGCAGTCAAATCACGGTCAAAGCCGGTCTAAGCCGCGCGCCCCCTTCGGCTCGCACGGCTTAGGCTGCACGCCGGTAATGCCTACGCGCCGGCTTGCCTCAGGTTTTAAAATTCCCGGGCCCTGATGATAACGTCGGAGGCAAGGCACTCAGCTGGCTGTAATTCTCACCCTCCGCTTTCACTTCAAAAGCGGCAGGGGATCAGCTAGTTCTTTTAACTTTCCTTCTCCGCTCTCCAAATCAGGACGGCTTCTTTGCTGCTCCTCCTCCTCCAAATACGGAACCACACAGTATGCCGGCTTACCTCGGGTTTTAAAGTTCCCGGGCCCTGATGATGATGTTGGAGGCAAGGAGTCAGCTGGCTGTAATTCTCACCCTCTGCTATCACTTCACAAGCGGCAGGGGATCAGCTGGTTCTTTTAACTTTCCTTCTCCGCTCTCTGAATCAGTACGGCTTCTCTGCTGCTGCTCCTCCTCCTCCAAATATGGAGCCCCCATCCAGCTATCTTTCAGTCACATAGAAAGTGGGTGCACAATGGTTGGATCAGGGCAGCACTACTTATCCAGTTAACCGGATAAGTAGCAATATTCGCTCTTGTCTGGTTGTGTTAGTCGGATAAGTTAGACCAGCCATAGAGCTATATAACATATCTGGCTAAGCAGCCATTTGTGCGTGGATATTCAGCAGCTTAGCCATGCTGCTGAATATCCTTTATATCTTAGCCGGATATGGTTGAATATCAGGCTCCCCGTATCTGTTCAACAACCTACAGCAGTTAAAAGACATTGTACAGATTCTCCCAGAAGAGCAGCTGAAACAATTCACAGAAGTTATGAAGAATGCTGAAGACTCTGCCCACCATCTAAAGCATTCCATCTACGACTCCTTTGATACTTCCTCCAAGGTAACAGAAACCAGCATTGTCGCAAGACTAGCCTGGCTTCAGACATCAAGTCACCAGGAGGAGCTCCATGAAAAATTAGCAGACACCCCTTATGATGGGGACAACTGTTTGGAGAAAAAAATCAATGAAACCTTAGAATCCATTAAAAACCAGAGTACAGTTCTTCAGTCATTGTCAGCATTGCAAATGGATACGTCTTCTCAAAGAAGATATTGGCAAGACTGTTACCATAAGCCATACTACTACTCACCTTGCAGGCATTACAACCCTTACAGCTATTATAGACAAAGGCCTATAGTGTTACAAATAGTTCAACAACCCCAACAGCAGACTCAACAGCAACAGGTAAGGCCAAGTGTAAGGGTGCAGCAACAATGCAGAGTCAGCAGCTGTAGAGGCTGCCTACTGGGTTTTGATATTCAAGTTCAGTTTCAACAAAATCCATGTCTACAGCTTCAAGTAGGGAGAAGGCTAACAGGTCGATTATAAAAGCATTGTTTGCACAAAATTGCCCATATACACGTGTATTTAGGCCATGTGCGAGCAATGTGGATTTTAAAAAGTCGCAAAATATGCGCATATGTACCCGTGCACACGTGAAGAATAAGGAGCGGGGGAATGGACATTCCAGGACAGGACCAAAACTTCCACGACAGGACCAAAACTTCCACGTGTACCAGCATATTTTAAAAACGAAAACTGCAGCATACATATGCTAGATATCCGCATAACTTTACTGCTGCTTCTGATGAGGAGCAAGTCTATAGATATCAAGTTGCAGGGCTTATAGAACATGGTGAGGGGTCCAAGTCAACAAGGTGGTGTGCAGGATAAAGAACCAGAGGGGTCTGAAAGATTTTGATATTAACTGGACAAACTGGTGGACTAATTGAAAAACTGGGAATGTGCCTCATTCAAGCATGTTTTAAAATCCGCTGACATATGCACCTAAAAGCCAACAGAGTCCTATGGAAGACACATGCATGCTAGCTGTGCTCAAATAACTTCTTAAAATTGGGAGCATGCTTATGTGTAGTTGGTAAATTTTACAATTTATGCACGCACAATTAACAATTCCAGTGTATCTTTGCTCACACGCTCATACGCACAAGTGTGGGTGCACTCGCACTCATTTCAAAATTACCGTCTAAAGTTCTTCTGGCAACATGGAAGCTCATTACTACAGACAAATAGGTTTTAAAAATAATCTATCAAAGCTACTTTCTACATTTTCAAACATAGTCACCTCACAACCCTCCTTATTACCACCATCATTCAAAAATTCAGTTTCACCTACAGAAATAGGAGGTAATCTCACTCCTATGTTCTAGAGCCATCCAACCAGTACCAATCATCCACGTGAAGGGATTCATCTCTAGATACTTCCTGATGCAAAAGACATCAGGTGATCGTTGCCTCATTTTAGATCTCAGAGATCTCAATACATATTTGAAAAGGGAAAAATTCAAGATGAACACACTAGTTACTATCTAACAATATGACTAGTTAACATCACTGGATCTAAAGGACACTTATGCTCATATTCTCATTAACAAAAAGCACAGAAAATTCTTCAGGTTTACTCTACACAAAAAGCATTACCAGTACAGAGTCCTACCCTTTGGCTTAGTGGCAGCCCCAAAGTCTTCACAAAATGCCTAGTGATGGTGGCTGCACCCTTAGGGGTAGATTTTAAAAAGCATTTACTCGAGCAAAACTGGTTTTTGCTCGAGTAAATACACTTTACTCAAGTAAGTGGGCTTTTCAAAATTGCTACAATATATGCCATTGAATTGTCCATAGGATTTACTCAAGTAAGTGCACTTTACTCGAGTAAATAGCTTTTGAAAATTGCTACGATAGTATGTCACATTTACATGCGTAACTCCTTTGAAAATGACCCCCTTAAGGAGAGAGAATTTGCTCATGTTTCTATACCTTGATGAATGGCTAATATCGAATACCTCCTATGAAAGCTCTCTAACTTACATAAAGCATGTAGTTGTGTTCATGCATATCCTCGGTTCATCATCAACCTTCAAAAGTCTTCTCTAGAACCAAAACAACACATGGAGTTCATAGGCACAAAACTAGATATGAGAAAAGGCAAAGCATATTTAATTTCACAGAGAGCAAAGAAGCTAAAGACACTCATAGGTGTCTTAGCAGGAGTTCACAGCATCACTGCATGAAAATACATGAAAATCCTGGAACACGTGGACTCCATGATACAGGTTGCACATCTAGCAAAGCTTGAAATGAGACAAGCTTAATGGCATCTCAAATCACATTGGGACCAGGAAACTCAGATGCTTCATTACAAGATACCAATAACACATATACTTCTAAACTTTCAGATCGTGGCAAAATTTGAAAAACCTACAGAGAGGGACACCTGTTATGATCAGTGTTCTGCAGGCTTTCCCCATGGACCACCGGTCTCACCTCTGGCTCAGCTCAAACAAATGTGCCACATCCTGGCGCAATGAAGGCCATCCTCTAGCTCATGTCACTGCCCGTGGCAGGAATGCTATCTCCCTCTCCCTGAGCCTCGTGCCGACACTGCCAGATGCCAGGGAAGAACCCCAAAGGGAGGCGCGGCCAATCGCCACACTGCTTCTGCCACTCTGTCTGGGAGCCATTGCTGCCTCCTCCTTGCCCGAGGCTGGCTGCTGCGCTCAGTCAGCTTCCAACGCCAAGGTTAGTCCAGGCCCTCCCTAGGCTTGCATGCCTGTCTTTGCCCTTTCATATAGGGCCAGTGGTGCAAACAGGCAAATGGAGCCTATTGATGACATCACCACTGGAGGACTATTTTAAGGCCACTGCTGCACTTGCTCCTTGCCTCAGCAATAGGTCGACTCCCTTGGAATAGTGCTTTGCCTCTGCATTCCTGATTCCTGTTTCGTGATCTTTCCTTCTTGGTTCCTGCTTCTGCTGTATGCCCTGTTCCTGGTTCCTTGGCAGTCTGGTTTGTCTTCTGAGTTTTTGTCTTCATGGTCAATCTTCCCTTCATCTGTCTTCAGCGTCTTGTCCTGCTCCTGTGGTACCTCATCCTCCTCCTCATCCCATTGGATTGGACTTCTGGCTTTGACTTCATATTGGACTTCTGGCTTTGACTTGGATTGTACTTCTAGCTTGACCTCGGATTGGACTTGACCTTCGCCTGCACCAGACCACTGCCTGCTTATCATTACTGCTCAAACTCTGCCTACTCTGACCACTCCCTGAACCATGACACTAAGTGAACTCTGCCCGCCATTGACCACAGCCTGAATCTGTCTACTTTGACCGCCGCCTGTCCCGACTACTGCTTGTACCAACTCCGCTTCTCCACTGTGCTGGCTTGCAACATCTTCTATATGATGGATCTTCACCTCCACAGAGTCTGCGCCTAAGTCCAGCTGACCCTGGCACCCAAGGGCTCAACCTAAGGGGAACAAGGGCTGGTATTGGTGAAGCTACAGTTGGGCCTCTGCTCCAGCCAGCTCCACCTTCCAGCCTTGGGGACTTGCAGGGCTCCTCCCTGCAGGTTGCGCCAGCTCCATCTCAGCTCAAGGATACACTGACGCAACAAAACCTATACATCCTCCACGAATACAACCAATCTTAATCACCGATGCTTCCAACTAATTGCTACCCCTAATTGAGCTGGATGTTCACTTAGATGCAGATATGGCGCTGCTCTCTAAATTGGTGGTGGGGTGGAGGGGAATTAGGGCTGGAGGGAAATGGAAGCCAATAGTAACAGGTGGGAGAGAGAAAAAGGGAAAAAAAATGGATAAAGTGCGTAGCTTGCTGGGCAGACTAGATGGGCCGTTTGGTCTTCTTCTGCCGTCATTTCTATGTTTCTATGTTTCAACCACCATTGGAAAGCACATATTAGATCATTATGTACTCAAGGTCTATGGGCAATGCAAGAATCATCTCTACGTATCAACATTTTGGAATTGAGAGCAATTTTCAATGGCCTCCAGGCTTCCCAAAACCATTTGGGAAAACAAATCAGTCCAAATTCAAATGGACAACCAAGTTGCAGAGTTTTACCTAACAAACAAGGAGGAACAGGCTTGTACCAGCTTCACTATGAAGCCATTCAAATTTGGGATAAGCAAACAGTAAACATTAAGTAATGATATGAATGGTTGAATGAATGCATGTATGTTTTTATTTTATTCTGTAATTTATTTTTTTAAAACTTTAAGAAAGTAAGAGTAGAAATATAGTCATTGGAGATGTCGTTTATTAGTTTAATATTTGTAAAATTGTAAACCGTTATGATGGTTGTATCCAAATAGCGGTATATAAATGCTTTTAAATAATTAATTAATTAATTAATTAATTAACTGACCATAAAAAGGAATATGCACATCTCAGTCATCTATCTCCCAGGCAAACACAATTTCCTTGTTAACCTGTCAACTTCAGCTGCACAAATAGACAATCAACAATCAAGTTCTCCAACATCTGTTTTTTCTGTGGGGATCGCCAGCCATAGATTTCTTTGCTTCCCCTTTCAACAAGAAGTTACAAATATTTTGCTGCAAGAGACCAACCAACCATCCACTGGTAATCGACGCGTTCAAAATCTCATGGAGCCAAAATCTACTGTAAGCTTTCCTAACAATATTAATAGCAAAGACCATTTTGAAATTGTGAAGAGATAAAGGAGAAATTATCATCACAGTTCCATTTTGACCATAGCAGAGTTGATTTCCCTGTTTACACAGACTAGCAATAGCTCAACCAATAAATTCCCCATAATTCCAAATTTCCTAATGCAATACAGAGGTTCCCTCCTCCATCCCAACCTGTGCTCATTGGCATTGGCTGCTTGGATGTTGAAGGTAATTTAATCAGCAAACTTTAACTTCCTCCTAGCTGCAAGACGACCATCCACGAGAAGGTCCTATAATTACAAATAGATAAGATTTACCAAATGTGTAAAACACATCAGACATATTAGTTTAAAGGTGAAGTACCAATCTTGTAAAATCTGGTTTAAAATATAACTCTGTATGGGCCCACTTAGTGATATTGCAGCTTATCATCAAGAACAGGGACTACCACAAGGCAATCGTAGCAAAGTTCATGAAAGGCCTCCATAATTTGCACCCTCCAATTAGACTCCCTCCACTTCAATGGAACCTCAACCTAGTCCTTCCAAAATTAATGTTATCTCCTTATGAAGCTATTGCATGAATAGACCTGAAATACGTAATATGGAAAACTCTTTTCCTCATTGCTGTTACATCAGCAAGAAGACTAAGCGAACATCAAGCCCTCATTAGGGATGTGAATCGTTTTTTGACGATTTAAAATATCGTCCGATATATTTTAAATCATCAAAAATCGTTAGGGCCACGATACAATACCAATTCCCCCGATTTATCGTCAAAAAATCGTAAATCGGGGGAAGGGGGAGGGCAGGAAAACCGGCACACTAAAACCCCCTAAAACCCACCCCCGACCCTTTAAATTAAATCCCCCACCCTCCCGAACCCCCCCCAAATACCTTAAATTACCTGGGGGTCCAGCGGCACACTAAAACACGGCACACTAAAACACGGCACACTAAAACCCCTAAAACCCACCCCGACCCTTTAAATTAAATCCCCCACCCTCCCGACCCCCCCCCCCCAAATGCCTTAAATTACCTGGGGGTCCGTAGCCTTAAATTACCTCCGTAGCGGCGGTCCGTAGCTAAATCGGGGGAGGGGGGAGAGCAGGAAAAGCGGCACACTAAATCGTGTAGTCTTCAGCCGGCGCCATTTTGCAAAATGGCCGCCGCAAAATGGCGGCGGCCATAGACCAAAACGATTCGACGCAGGAGGTCGTTCCGGACCCCCGCTGGACTTTTGGCAAGTCTTGTGGGGGTCAGGAGGCCCCCCCAAGCTGGCCAAAAGTTCCTGGGGGTCCAGCGGGGGTCCGGGAGCGATTTCCTGCCACGAATCGTTTTCCGTACGGAAAATGGTGCCGGCAGGAGATCGACTGCAGGAGGTCGTTCAGCGGGGGTCCGGAACCCTCGCTGAACGACCTCCTGCAGTCAATCTCCTGCCGGCGCCATTTTCCGTACGGAAAACGATTCGTGGCAGGAAATCGCTCCCGGACCCCCGCTGGACCCCCAGGAACTTTTGGCCAGCTTGGGGGGGCCTCCTGACCCCCACAAGACTTGCCAAAAGTCCAGCGGGGGTCCGGAACGACCTCCTGCGTCGAATCGTTTTGGTCTATGGCCGCCGCCATTTTGCGGCGGCCATTTTGCAAAATGGCGCCGGCTGAAGACTACACGATTTAGTGTGCCGCTTTTCCTGCTCTCCCCCTTCCCCCGATTTAGCTACGGACCGCCGCTACGGAGGTAATTGAAGGCTACGGACCCCCAGGTAATTTAAGGCATTTGGGGGGGGGTTCGGGAGGGTGGGGGATTTAATTTAAAGGGTCGGGGTGGGTTTTAGGGGGTTTTAGTGTGCCGTGTTTTAGTGTGCCGCTGGACCCCCAGGTAATTTAAGGCATTTGGGGGGGGGGTTCGGGAGGGTGGGGGATTTAATTTAAAGGGTCGGGGGTGGGTTTTAGGGGGTTTTAGTGTGCCGGCTCACGATTTTAACGATTTTCACGATACTTTACACACCCAAACGGCAACAGTACGATTCCCTCCCCCTCCCAGCCGAAATCGATCGTTAAGACGATCGAGGACACGATTCACATCTCTAGCCCTCATACCTATCACCATACATGCAGATATTAATAAATCACATGGTATTACAAACTCATCTTAGGTTCTTCTCAAATTTATCACTATTGTTCTGTCTACGTTATTCCCAAAGCTTCACCTATTGCTCAGGCTCTGCATACTTTCAGCTGTTGAAGAATGCTCTTGTTCTACCTGGACAGATCTACACCTTTAAGAAAATCCAAACAGCTGTTCATATCTTTCGACTGCAACAAGCAAGGAACAGAAGTCACTGAACAAACCCTATCGAAATGGCTAACCAGCTGCATAGCACATATTTACAATTCAAAACTTGGACAAAGTCCACAGAACATAAAGGTGCATCACCTGCTGGCAGTCATCTCAGTTTTAGCTCACCTTAATCCATCACCTTAATTTATCATCAGTTCAAATGTGTGCAAAGCTGCAACATGGTTGTCAATACACACTTTTCTAAAACACTGTTGTTTAGAGCAGTGTTTCCCTCCCTTTTCAAGTCCAAGGCACACCTATGTTAACAAAAATGTTATGTGGCACACCAATCTTCACAGAGCAGGCAATGCGGGCGTAGAGAGGACTATTATGACCAAAAGAAGAGGTACAGAAGCATTGAAAGCCCCACTACTCTTCAAAATGTTAAACTCACATAAGTTCATCACAATGGAGAATGGAGAAGTTGGTGTGGTGTGGAAAACCTGGCTTGGTATGCTTTCTTGGCTTCCAGAACTCTTCCACTTCTGCTGCTGTCAATACTCAAAGTGAGTCACTTCCAGTGATTTCTCCATCTCACTCAGTTTGGGGATAGACAGAAGCAGGAAGAACTCAAAGGAGGCAGCTCAAGAGGAGAAAGATGAAGAGGTGCTGTGTGCAATGTGTGTGCTGCACAATTTGGATCTCAGCTATCCAGACCCTGCATGCTACCCATTAATTATCACAACCCAGGGCTCTTGCTGTAACTTTGAAGAAGTGGCATGCGTGTCTACATAGGTTCAGAAAAAGGAGCTGCTACATATTTAAGAGCCACTGCTGGTGTTGCTTCTCTCTGTGAAGTACTAAGAGCAGAGCCAAGTGCTGGCCTGGATCTGACTTTTCCATGGCACAGGATCAGGTCTGAAGGCACACCAATGAGCCATGGCACACTGGTTGGGAAACACTGGTTTAGAGAACAAAAGTCACATACAGATAGCAAATTTGGGCAATGTGTTCTCAGTAACATTTTATGTTGATTCTACAACTTCCAACATGAGTTGCAAAAAAAGAAAGGAAGAAGAAAACCAAAGTAATAACAAAGGAGCATCTGATATTGCAATCCTTAACTGAGGAGTCCCATCTTATGTGGCTGTAATGTGATGCTTTTCCATGAAGAAGGCAAAGTTGCATACCTGTGACAGCTGTTCTCCATGGACAGCAGAACTTACCACCATACAATCCCTCCCTTCTTCCCGAGAAGTTGAGCTATAAGCTTGGAAATAGAATGACAGAGGTCATGTGACACTAGCATGGGAAGTCCTGTGCATGCCCAGAATAAAATCCAGAAGTTTCTGGGCTAGAGGAGAAAACAGACTGAATCAGCACCATTGGATGACATCACTCATTTTGTGTGGCTGTATATTCTGCTCTCCATGGAGAACACCTGTGACAGGTATGCAAATTTGTTTACTTTTCTATATAGGGGACTCAAATTCCAAGGATTGTTGGACTCTGAACTTTAGTTTTCTTATGAGAGTAGTTCTGATGAGGATTATTCTCCAGATGTCTCTTTGCAGCCCTGTCCACCATGATAGCAAACCATTCTACATTTAGGGATCTTTCCTTCCAAGATTTGTTCAGATAATGGCTAAGGCCGTTCCTTCCGATTTAAATGTTGTAGGATAATTTAGGGTTCTCGTGCTTGGACTCAGATATCTCAATGTCCTTAAGGAGTTGGTGGCAATACCTGTCCACTGTCTCTTACAGAATATGGAAACCTCTCAATCTGTATCTCCTCTTGGTAAGAAAGCAGACATGAATTAATGTGTTGAGGCAGCTCCTGGATTCAACAAGGTCCAGTTGCCTCTCTACCAGTGTAGTTGTCAAATCTGCTGTCAGAATGGTAAAGAAGGCTAAAACATACCTCTTAGGCAAAAGATAAAACTCTAGACCTTGTTGGCAGTCAAAGCTATTAGAATATCATGCTTAAGTCCTGCATCCTATCAAATCTATATGGCTGAATATCAAAGACATTTATTTTTTTAAATACTCTGTATACTGTTTAGGGGAGAGGTCAAGAAATTCCTTCTACAACTTTCTCAAAAGAAGGAGGATGAATTTCAGACTCTTCTTGTGAAAGAGAAGAAGAAACATCTAGCTCACATACCCTATGATATTTTCAAAATGGCATCAAGAGTCTTTGCTATGGCTATTAACACCCATGGACTTTGATGGCTGTGAGCTTCATACCTCAAGATAGGGTGCTGCTCAATGCATGCTAGGTTCCTGCTAAGATGGTGTTGGATTTTCTCAGTCAGTTGTCCTGCCAACATTTTTCCCTAAGCCTCATGCATAAGGGTGAATCGTCTCTCTGCTTCTTTCTGGAACAGGTTAAAGCCTTTAGAAAGTCCATCCATCTTGGATTTTTTTGGCCCTGACAGGCAAGACCATACAACGACAAATTTATCAGTTCCAGTTTGATTACAAATGTTCTCTCCCATAGTTATACTTGGGCAGTCTTGACCTTGGAAAGGCATGCCAAGGCCCATCATATAAGGGCCATGATGACATCAATAGCCAATCTCCTTCTGATTTGCAAGGCCATAAGACAGAGCTCAGTCCAAACAGTCACATCTCATTATTGTCTTGATACAGCCTTTTGGTGGGGTTCAAGGTTTGGACTGTCTATTTTCAAGGCCTGTTTGAAAGGTACAGTGCAAATTTCTCCCATTTTTGGATCATTTTTATGGTTTTGGCTTATCTTCTCCAAAGTGTTGCTCATGGAAAAAAAAAACAACAAAAAATGGTGTATCCCCAGACTAAAAGATTTTTCGCCTGTTATTGGTTTTTGTGTTTTGTTTCTCCATGTTTTGAATTGTTATTTTTGGGTCTTACCTTTTTTAATAGGTTTGTGGGATATTTATTTTCTATTGCTTATATGATGATGTATGCTTTTATTGTTTTTATGGAGTTTTTGTATTGTTTTTAAGATGCTTGTTTTATTGATAAGTTTGTTCTTCATCACTCTGTGCAAGAATGATTCATAATAAGTTGAAATAATAAATACAGTAGCTAGGGAGTCTCACTTCTGTTACTGGATGATCTGCTTGTCTTCAGAGAAAGTGAAATTGCACACCTGTAACAGGTCTTCGCTGAAGACAGCAGATCACCTCTCACACAAACCCACCCATTTTCCCTTTTGGAGCAGCTCTCTATCTCTTCATTAGCTTGACTAAATGGAAACTGAGGCATCCATGGGGGCTCTCACCATCTGAGAAGTCCCATAGATGCTCATTAAAGACGTCTAGCCTTTACCAAAAGCTATGGAAAGACATTCCACTCAAGGCACATGTGATCAGGTGATCCACTTTTGTGACTGGCGATCCTCTGTCTTCAGAAAACTTTGCTTTACAGCCACTCTCCTTATATTGAGAGTTCAGTTACAGTGATTCATACATCAGATGCCTTCTTTCCCTTACTGAAAAGTTTCTCTGAGGCCAACCTGATGGTTCGGTGGCACTGCTGTGTGCTGCCATGCAAAGCATCTGGGCTCAATTTCCAGATCAGATTTTTCTGTACCCTAGGCTGGCCAGGGCTGGGGTGCTGTGGAGATAGATTTCACAGCTCCTGCAAGGGAGGGAGTTCGGCCATTGCTCACCAGTGTTATCACTGGCAAGACTTAAGATGTATAACTACTGAGATCCTAAGAGCGCTGTAATTTGTGGTCCCTGACCAAGGATGGTTGCTGCAATTATTGAGCAAAGTGTGGCGTTAAAATAGGGAAAAAGATACCCCAGATAGTTACAAATGAAGTCTTGTAGTCCTATTGCCCAATATGGATGGGTGCTCCATGGAGTAGGTGGAAACTACCAGACTAAAAAAGAAAAAAAAAAAAAGTTTCTCTAAGTAATGAAAATGCTTCACACTGATTGATGATTCTTTAGACTTGATGGGAGCAGAAAAATGGGAAGAAGTTGTAAGATAGTGTATTGCGGTTAAATGATATCGTTTACTAGGGCTAATATTTTGTAGTGTTCATTGGATCTCCTACTGTTCCTTTTACAGGTGGCCCCCAGCAGCCACTTCAAGCACCCCCATCTCAGCGCCAAGGCCCTCCATCCCAACAAAGACCTCCTCCACAGGGCCAGCAGCTCCAGGGCCTTAGTCCTCAGCCTGCAGCAGCATTACAACAGCAACGCTTGCCCAGCCCTACAACCCAGCAACCACCTCCACAACAGCAACAGCAACGTCAAATGGGGCCACCTCAGCAGCGCCAACCGGGACCCGGTGCTCAGCAACCACCACAGCATCAGCCCAGACAGCAAGGGCCTCCCTCAGGCCCTCAGTCCCCCCAGCCCCAGAGGCAGAGCAGCCCCAGTGGAGGGCAGCAGCAGCAGCAGTCTCCACCACTGCACTGGCAGCAGGGGTCCCCACCTCACCACTCTCCACAGCAGCAGAAGCATCCAGGAATGGGTACCCAACAGCAGCAGAGGCAGCCAGGAGTGGCACCCCAACAGCAGCAGAAGCCTGGGGGAGCACCTTCTCCACAGCAACGACCCCCTGGGGCCAGTGGACCTCCAGGCCCTCAGCAGAGACAAGCAGGTCCTGGGGGGCCACCTGGCCCTCAGCAGAAGCCAACTGGCCCTGGGAGCCAGCAAGCTTCACTCCCTCGCCAACCAGGCCAAGGAGGACCCCCACCTCAGACCCAGCAGCGCCAGCCAGGCCCTGGACCTCAGTCACCACTTCAGCAGCGCCAGCAGGGGCCTGGAGCCCCACCAGGCCCACAGCAGAGGCCAATGCCACCAACTACACAACAGCCACGGCCCAGCACCCAAGGGCAGGGACCAGTGGGACCAGGACAACAGCAGCAGCAGAACCGGCCTCCAATCCAGCAGAAACCACAGGTAGCCCAGAAACCAAGCCAGGACCTGCCACCACCACATCCACAGCTAAAGTAAGAGGATTCTCCTTCTATTCCTCAACTGCATGGTACTGCCTGTGAACACTGGAATGACTGATTGCTTCCTTTCCTAGAGCAACAGTCAGGCCTGGCTCCTCTACTGCAGTGGGAGTTTATCCTTCACAATTGGGCTCTAAGGGTGCAAAAGCAGGAAGATTAGAGAGATACGGAAGGAAGATCAATCATGACTGCTGTTTATCTTAAGAGTAGAAACAAAGATGGCCATGGAGCATTAGGACTTCAAGAGCATAGGGCTTCCAGCAGACTTATCATTAATTGCCAATTCCAGGTTGGGTCCCTGCACAAATGTATCCTTCCTCTTCTCTTTGCTCCCAAAGCTATCAGCACCAGGGCCGGTCTTCTCATGGTTGGTACTAATAGCTTACTCCAAGAACTCAGTGCAGGAGATGGAATCATTTTAGGAATCTCTTAACTTAGAAAGATAGGACCAGGACTCACAAGAGCCCCAAATAACCCAACCAAGACAGGAACAGGACTCACAACATCTCCAAACAGCCAACCAAGATAAGGCCCAGGCTCACATCACCCCCAAATAACCAAGACTCACAACACCCACAAAGAACCATAATAGAATCTGGACTTGCCCCTAATAAATCATAATAGAGCTAAAACTTAGCAAACTTTCAAAGTCCCTGAAATTGGCTTATATTTTGCTCACCCCTGATCCAAAGTAATTGATGTGTACATTAACAGAACTCAGCATGTTCATCACCAGTCCCAGACATTCCAGTGCCTCCCTGACTCCATACAGGATTCCAAGGCTCTGCGTGAGGGGGGTCCCTACCGTACGCTCCTCTCCTGAAGAGCCTTAGACAGATGGAGCAAGATCCCCCTGATGGCACTCCAAACTCAATGGGTAAGAAAAGAGATCCCTACAGGAGGCTTCTTATTTAAGGCAAGACCTTGAAAGAGGTGGCATTAACTCTTTTGCCCGGGGGCATTCTATACAGCAACTTGGTATGGTGGAAAGGTGATGTTACAAGTTGGGAGGCAGCAGATTGTCATTTTTTCAAATATGGACATCAGTTAACTAGGGGAATACCAGACGCACTGACCCATCAGAGATCTTTGGGGGCAATCCTGACTTTAATCCCTAGTAAACATGCTGAACATGCTGACATTTTTATTTTATCATACAAACTGACAGAAGTATAACTGCAAATCTAGTCTTGCTTATGTAGTCAGTGTGGGAACCAAAACTGTGTGAAAGAGGTGCTTTGCTGAGTTTTCAGCTGCTCAGTACTAGCCACTGAGTTTGGAGGTAGCCAAGCCTGAACACGAATGGTTGAGTTTTCACCCTCTCTGCTTTGGCACCTGATGGGAGTCTCTTTGCATGCTCCTGACCTTTGATTGCTGATGGCATGGTTTCTGACTTCTCGTATTTCTCTGCTATGGGTTGATCTTTCTGCTCTGTGTGTGGTTGTATGGAACAGTGAAACAGCCAGCTTTCCTCCTTCCTGGAGCAGGGGGGCACCGAATAGAATGGGAGGGGATAGGCGCTTTGGGATTTGAACCTGCAACCTTCTAGTTTCACACCTTCTCCCTCTGAAATAAAGAAGCTTCCCTGGCTGAGAAAGTAGGAGATCTTGCTCTCTTTAAACCCGATAAGTCATTTCCCTACCCATACTGTCCCACCATATTCATTGCCCCCCTCCTCTGGGTGCCTGGGATTAGACACGAAAGCTGCCCCACTGGCTAAACTTCCTTTTCACAGTGCATGACTTAACAGGCTCTTTTTCTTCCTCCCATCATCCTCTCTTCACCTCTCTCTCTCTCCCCCTGGTCCTTCCTCACTATCCACCTCCCTACCCCCCTTCTCTTTTAAATTATCTTCCTTCAGCAAATCACAGTCTCTCACCAATGCCTTCAAAATTCCAGAAACTACCCCACCCCGGGCAAGTGCTAGCCAAGAGGAAGTGAAGGCGGAGACGATCCGGAACCTGCGGAAGTCCTTTGCCAGCCTCTTCTCTGACTGAAAGGGGACTTGAAGATCCTCTTCTTCCCTGCAAAGCCTTCCTCCCCCTCCCTCCCTCTTGCACTGAAGTACCGTGGACATGCAAAGAGCACCCCTCAAGTGTTTTCTTAAAGTTGCAGCAGTGGAGGCCGTCCCCTTTAGGGAGTGAGGAGGGGTGGGAGAATGAAGACCCCCCATGTCCACCTAACACTATCTTTTAAACTTTCACCTCACACATATGATGGGTTTTGTGCACTTGTAAAAAATAAAACCTACAGCTCTCAGACTGCGACAGGAGATGAGGTGGCACTATCAGAAACAGGCTGTCTACACTTGGGGGCGGGGTTAACACCTTTCATACAAACCCCAGCCCATTACTAGTAAGTTAATGGAGCGGGAGACACTCGTGTATGATCTATGCAGGGATGGCAAAGCAGAGCCTACCTTCTTATACTAGGAAGAAACCACCTCCTGGCATATACCATATTCTTGTATTATAAACCAGGCTCAAGCTGAGAGTGGGGCGATGCCAACTGGGAATTATTGGCCCTTAGGAACCTCCAATCTGCCCACACAATTGCAAATCTTTTTTAAAAAGAAAACTGAGGCTGTCTGAGTAATGCCTATATGAGGCTGTTTACTGCTTTGGAAGCAAACCAAAAAAAAAAAAAAGACTTTTTGTACACTTGCTGCAGAGAGAAACTGACATTGAAAGTACACACCATGTTGCCATCCACTTAGGATGCATCAATTAGGTGGAATCATTCTATAAACCACTGACTTAACTAAATAATTTGGTTTTAGAAACTCTATATCGGTGGTCTGCTTTGCCTCAGTGATGCTCCATGGCACGTGGAGAGGAGGTTTGAGGGTGCTACTTCATCCCACTCCCCAGAAATGGAGGTAGCTCCTCCTTGGGTGGAAGGTCCAGCTGGCTGGTGACCTTCCTTCAAGGCTGGGGATAATCCATGAGGCTAGGATAGGAGGGTGGAGAGACAATGATATGATCATGGGGGTATTAAACTGCCTGTGGAAGTGGCAATAGTGAAACCCTACAATTGAAGGTATCAGCTGGTTGGCCTCTCTTCCTCTCATCGTGCAGGCTGCAAGGGGGAACTAGCCTTTTAATATCACTAAAGGGGCCTCGTTTGCAAATCACAGGACTACTGCTGAACTCTGTCTGCTTATCCATTCCAATTCCCCCTTCTCCCCTTAACCCATCCCTCACTCTCCTCCCCACCGTCATCGACTGGAACCATGAAGAGAAGAGACATCACAGCACACTTATATATGCATAAACCCAACCCAAGTTTTAAGACATGCAACCTTGCCTATTATCATGTTCTTCTCCTATCCCATCCACGCACAAGAACAAATGTCCCCCCCACCAGCTTTCCCAACTCTTCGCCTCCTATTGTGTCGTACCCCCAAGAGTGGCATCGCTCTTACATGCTAGTTTCTGTAACCTGTTGTCCCGGCATGCCTGTTCGTGTACGTACCCGTTGTGCTGAAAGTTTTTTTTTGTGAGTCACGAATTGTGATGGTGAAGTGTGTAGCCGGCAAAAGAAAATGCTAAAAAAAAATTATATATTGTAAACATCTATTCAAACGATACAGCACGAATCACTGTAAGAGAGGATTAATGAAATATGCATTCTTTTATTGTGACTGTATGTGTGTATGTGTGTGGGCGCGTGTCAGATATCTAAAAATATAAAAAAATATATGGAATTCTTTCAAAATACAATTATTGTATGCTCAGAAAATAAATTATTGATTCAGTTCTGCCAACCTGGACTGTGGTGTTTTTTGTGTTCTGAATCTGTTCTTTAAAGGTTTTCTACTCAGGGAATACAGCAGAAATACAGTGGCAAAGTCGGGGTTTAAAACCGAGGAACACAGAAATGGAGATTGCTCAGATCGAAGCAGGATTGATGGTCAGATTTTAAAAGAATTCCCCACTGCCCCCATTCTTAAAGAGGACCTCCCCCCCCCCCCCCCCCAAAAAAAAAAGAGCCAAGAGGATTATGGTGGGGTTCGACCCACATCCCGCAAACAATAGCACTACACAGTTCCTTTGTGGTGTTACACGTAAAATCCCACGGAGGTATCTGTACTAGAGAGAGAGAAGGCAGAGGCTCACAATAAAAGAAAACTCAAACAGTCGCAGGAGATCCCAGAAGAGGAGGAACCTTGTTTTGATGGGGACTCTAACATCAGAAGAACAGATATGGGGAGAGGATTGAAGGGCGCAAAGAAGGTTAAGAGGTACTTTTTCAAAAGCTTGGTCAGGACTTATGCATACAACTTTTATATTCCACCTATATCAAGACTCCTCGTGCTAGGCATATTACAAAGCTAAACATTAAACAGTTTAGATTTTAGACAAACATAGCAATACAAAATAAAAAGCTATTTTAAAATCATCTAGGCAAACAAAGTTGCTATGTTTATAGCCAAGAAGCCTAAGTTCAAAGTAGTGTTGAATCAGAATCTTAAGAAAAAGCTTTCTGAAAAAATAGTGCTTTTAACTTTTTATGAACCAATTTATAATCATTGATTTCACAAAGTTCCATGGGGAGAGCACTCCACAATGTGGACCCTACGACTAAGAAGATTTGTTTACATGTGTCTTTAATAAGGAACTATTAGAAACTGCTTATTGGCTGAACATAGTGCACATGTTGGAGTATACATTGATAGTACATCAATTAGATATTGAAGACTTTCTTGTTTAAACACTTTAAAAATGAGAGTAATAATCTTAACATTTACTGGTTGTCATACTGGCAGCAAATGAAACTCTTGCAATTTTGGAATACACTATGTTATCTCAGGGGAGAAGATTTACATAAATTTTGTATGTTGTGAAAAAACTTCAGAGGGATAGCTGTGTTTGACTGGTGTAGCAAAAAATGACAGGAGTCGGGTGGCACCTTATAGACTAACCAATTTATTGAAGCATGAGCTTTCGAGGACAGTGTCTACTTCATCATGGTCCACTTCTGAATCTGATGAAATGGACATTGTCTAGAAAGCTCATGCTTCAATAAATTGGTTAGTCTATAAGGTGCCACCTGACTACTGTCATAAATTTCCCATGTATGAGTCAGTGGAATTTCAGCAATCTAAAAATACATGCATAAGTTCATAGCATGCATAAACTTGGCTGCTATAAAAAAAAATTATAACAATAGTGAAACCCAACAATCAATTTAATTAATTTCAACACACACGCACATGTGAAATTTTATACTTTATATGTTTCTTTGAAGAAAAATGTTTTTAGGATGAAGGTGGTGGTTTCATATATTTAAAGCAAACGCCACCCAGGCTAAGCTATATTTGTTTTTAATCATTAACACACCAACCAACCTCCTGAATGTTTATATATAATTGTGCAAAATGTGCAAAAATTACCTCTATTCTAATATCATCTATGTATACTTAAAAAATAAACTCATGTTGCACCCAATAAGGCTTCTTCATTTCCTTCCAACCACCGTTGCAAAATACTTAGCTGTCAGCTCAGTTCATGTGTAAAACCCCCGACTTGTACAAGTTTCAAAGATGCTTCTTTTTCGAGGGTTGTCCTTTCTGTGCCAAACAGATTTTTATTAACCACTGGGATCAAATTTGTTGTCAAAAATCCATTGGTGCTCCAACGCCTCCTCACCAGCAAGTAAATCAAATGGCGGTCTGACGCCAAAGAGCTCATTCGAATGTTTTAAAGTCACCCGGGTTTCCAAGAAGATCCAATCAGTGAAGACGTTATACCAGAGACTTCCAATCCGTGAAAACATTATATCAGAGACATTCAATCCACTTGTTCGTTCAGCCCACCCGGTTGTTCAGTCCTCAACTTATGTATCCAGCATTGCTCACGATAATTGAGTTTTGATGCCACATCCCCTGATGTCATTTGAACATGTTCAATAACAGTCCTTTTCATATGCTCAAATGTGTGCTGGCAATCACTACAATGAGCCACTAACGGGGCTGTCAAATTTAATGTTTTTAAATGCAAACGATATTCCATTATCCTCAATTTGACCATTCTGCTGGTGCAGCCAAAATACACTTTCGGACACGGGCATATAATTGCATAAATTACCATCGCTGTTAGACAATCGTATTGTTCCTTCTCCGAATCATGTATCCTGTCACTGGATCAATCCAAGAGGTGCCCTCAATAGTATAGTCACATACCGAACACTGTCCACATTGGCTATGTGCTCCCTCAGTAATAGAACAAATTGTTTTATGCTGTGAGTGGACTAGATGATCTTTAATATTACATCCTCTTTTAGTGGCCAACAACGGACCTTCCCAAAAGATATTATGCAAAGCCAGTATGTGCCAATGTTTTCTAATCGAGGCCATTATTATTGGTCCAGTCGATGTACTATAAGGCAACACACAAACTAAACGTTCTTCCTTGTTATTAGGCTTGTACTTTAACAAAGAATCATGATCGCTATATTTAGCGTGCTTATATGCATGCCGGATGGCCTTCCTGGGATAACCTCTAGAAGAAAACCTGTGGCTCAACAATTCGGCTTGTTTTTCAAATTCTATATTGGAGGAACAAACCCCCAACTTGTGCTGGGCCGGATGGCCTTCCTGGGAATACCTCTAGAAGAGAACCTGTGGCTCAACAATTCGGCTTGTTTTTCAAATTCTATATTGGAGGAACAAATAGAATTTGAAAAACAAGCCGAATTGTTGAGCCACAGGTTCTCTTCTAGAGGTATTCCCAGGAAGGCCATCCGGCCCAGCTCAAGTCGGGGGTTTTACACATGAACTGAGCTGACAGCTAAGTATTTTGCAATGGTGGTTGGTAGGAAATGAAGAAGCCTTATTGGGCGCAACATGAGTTTATTTTTTAAATATACATAGATGATAATAGAATAGAGGTAATTTTTGCACATTTTGCCAATGATATATAAACATTCAGGAGGTTGGTTGGTGTATTAATGATTAAAAGCAAATACAGCTTAGCCTGGGTGGCTTTTGCTTTAAATATATGAAACCACCACCTTCATCCAAAAAAACATTTTCTTCAAAAAAACATATTGGGGCAGATTTTCAAAGTCTACGCGTGTAAATCCATTTTCAAAAGGCCCGGCGGCATGTGTAAAGCCCCGGGATGCGCTTATGTCCTGGGCCTCGAAAAAAGGGGCGGGCGGGCGGGTTTGTGGCCGGAGCTTCCAGGTACAGCGGCCATTTGCCGCTGTGCCCGGGATCGCAGGCTGGCCGTTGGCTGGCGTGCGCAACCTACGCCTGCCCAGAGGCAGGCGCAACATAAAATAAGGTGGGGGGGGGGATTTAGGTAGGGCTGGGGGGCGGGTTAGATAGGGGAAGGGAGGGGAAGGTGGGGGGCTGAAGGAAAGTTCCCTCCGAGGCCGCTCCGATTTCGGAGCGGCCTCGGAGGGAATGGGGAAAGCCATCGGGGCTCCCCTAGGGCTCGGCGTGCGCAAGGATTTTCTTAGAAAGACTCCCTTTTGTTTTTCCCTCTTCATCATGTCAGAAAAATCTTCCAGAGCGGGTAAGAAGCCATTCAAACTTTGTTCAAAATGTAAACATAAAATGGCGAGCCAAGACTTATGTCTATGATGTCTTGGTCCGGAGCATGACACTTCAGATTGTGGTCAATGCAGCAGAATTTCCATGCAGGCCCACATCTTCCAGGATATGAAATTAAAATCTGAGATGTTCTCTTCCTTGGATATGGAGAAATCTAATTTCAAGAGACCAGCATCCAAAGTTTCCGAGTCTAAGAGGGGTAGAGGAAGGAGCTCTTCTGCTCATCACTTGGAGTCAAAAAGGCCAAAGCGTCTTTCACCTGCAGAGCTGGCAATTAAGAAGCACAACGAAGAGAAAACTTTGGCACAGACCATGGCATATTCATGACTCAGTACTGAAAGACCAGGATGGTCAAGGTCTGTACAATCCATCTCTTCTTTGGCGCTGAAACCCACGGCACTGAAAACCATTGGCACTGCTGCATCATCTCGGTGCAGACACAATAGTTCTTCAACTAATCATGAGGACTATTCTATTTTAGTCTGAATCTGATTCATCTTTAAAAAAAGACATCACCTTTCATTCTTCTAAAATATCGCTATTTTTATGCAAAAATTATGGACAGGTTTTGTAAAATCTTATATGTCAAAAATACCATCTACCTTTCCTTAAGATAAGATTTCAGAGTCTGTATTGGAAAGGCTTTCTAGACAACTTTAGTTGCAGTCATCCATTATGTCTTATCAAACAATTCACCATCCAGACATGAAGTCTCCTGCTTCTTTTTCTTCTTATGGAAAACCTGTCCAATTCTGAAGATTCCGTTTTTTCTCATGAGTTGTACTCCATTCTTTGGCTCAATCTCCTGAGTTACCCTCTGACTTTTTCCTGGAGCCACCTACCAGTACAGCTCTGCCTGAAAACATGTCACATTCAGTGTTTTTTTCAGAAGATGTATGAGTCAATCTCCTTTAAACTTGATGAGGACTCACAACAAATGGAAGAGATTGAAGGCATTTTAAAATTCATTCGACTGCCTAAACAAATAAAGGCTGTGCAGGTTCGTAAGGCCTTACAAGACCTTCAGACAAACATCTGGAAAACTCTTTCTATACCTCCAGTAGCAAAATGTGTAGATTTGAAATAGAGAATTCAACAATGTCCAGGTTATACTAAAAGTTTAACTTCTGCATGACTCCTTAGTTATAGAATCAGCTCTGAAAAGAGCAGAAAAGTCTAAAGTTTTCTCCAGTACTCTTCCAGGGAAAGAATCTAAGTTATTGGATACTAATGAAAAGAATATGTTCCAAACAGCAACTTTACAGTTCAGAATTGCAGCTCATCAGCTACAAATAGTATAATATATGTAGGGACCTTCATTTTCAGTTTTTATTTTCTTTTTCCCTGGAATTTATCATTGTTTATTACAAAATCAGTGGAAAATAATCAATTTTTTCCACTGAAATTCTTCTGTTTCTGTTCAAATTCCTGGGAAAAATAAAACAACAACTGAAAACAAAGGTCCCTACATATATGTGTCATTATAAATAAAAGTGTATTTTCTGCTCTGGGTTTCAATTGAATAACTTTTTGTTTTTACTGGTTCTGTTCATCCTCCTCTCCTATGTGGTCCTTACAATGTATGTATAACATCTTACAAAAAAACATAAAAGAAGCTTCTCAAAAACCTGAACTTCGGGATCAAACCAAGATTAATTCTGTCCTAGCAGAAGCAGAAGAATGCACAAAGCATATAACAAGATCCATCGGTTTATGGTTCTTTTGATAGTACCTCAAGAGACAGCACATCGGGTCTAAGTGAAGACATCCAAGACAAGCTGGCAGATTCCCAGTGTTCTGGGGACAAGTTGTTTGGAGACAAAGGTAAAAGAAGCTGCGGAGGTCATAAAGGGACATTGCAATCCTTTGCAAACTCTTAACAACAGCTACAGCAGCAGGGCTAGCACTAGCATTTTTGCTTTCCTGTGCAAAGTTTGCTGTATCCCCCCCCCCCCCCCCCCCCATTCTGTTTTCTTTTAACAAAACATTTTTGTTATTTTTCCCAATAACCAACACACTGTAGAAATTGCCAGCCTCATGCTTTGCCCCAGGCCCCCTTTCACTGCTGAAAAAAAGCCTTTCTCCTTCTGGCAATCCAAACTGTAAAAATTGACACACACACACACACAGACACACACACACACACACACACAGACACACACACACACAGACACCGAACCTATTGTAATCCATTCACAGATCCAAAATTTCTAAATTGTGCAGGAATGATCCCTAGGTGCTCCCGCCCCACCTACCAGTACATAAAATTGGTGCTGGCTGGGCCCTGTAGCCGACACTAGTTTGTTGTACAGAAAAACATGCATTGCTATGTGGTGCCACCTACTAACCCTGCAAAAAAGACCCTTTGAACCCATATGGTACTAGGGCTATTGTAACGTGTGTTAGGTGTGGGTTTGGCTCTTGGTCAGCCTTGAGCAAACTGAATGACAGCAATATAGTAAAATTCCCAAGTACAAATTGCAAGCTCTCAAACAGGAGCAACCCTATCTATGAAAAGACAAATAGACCAGACCCTAAAACACCTTCTATTAGGAAAGCAGAACAAACCAGTCTGCTTTAAATTCCTACACAGAAACTATATACTAGCAGAATACCTCACCCTGCTTATACATAAAGGGGCGGATTTTAAAAGCCCTGCTCGCGTAAATCCGCCCGGATTTATGCGAGCAGGGCCTTGCACGCCGGCGCGCCTATTTTCCATAGGCCTGCCGGCGCGCGCAGAGCCCCGGGACTCGCGTAAGTCCCGGGGTTTTTTGTCGGGGGAGTGGCCGATCGACGCGGCGTTTTGGGGGCAGGACGTGGTGCTTTGGGGGCAGGCCCAGGGGCATGGTTTCGGCCCGGGGCGGTCCGGGGGCGTTGCCGTGCCCTCCAGAACCGCCCCCGGGTTGTGTCTCGGCGCGCCAGTGGCCCGCTGGCGCGCGTGGATTTACTTCTCCCTTCGGGAGGCGTAAATCCGTGGACAAAGGTAGGGGGGGGTTTAGATAGGGCCGGGGGGGTGGGTTAGGTAGAGGAAGGGAGGGGAAGGTGAGGGGAGGGCGAAAGAGAGTTCCCTCCGAGGCCGCTCCGATTTCGGAGCGGCCTCGGAGGGAACGGAGGCAGGCTGCGCGGCTTGGCGCGCGCCGGCTGCCCAAAATCGGCAGCCTTGCGCGCGCCGATCCTGGATTTTAGAGGCTACGCGCGTATCTACTAAAATCCAGCATACTTTTGTTTGCGACTGGTGCGCCAACAAAAGTACGCGAACGCGCATTTTTTTAAAATCTACCCCAAAGAACACAATCAGACCCTCACCAAATACAGAATAAAAAGACCATAAAGAATAAACAGAAATGTGCAGACAGAAACTGAACTAGAAACTGCAGCACGCCAGACACTGTATGTAATGCAAAAACATACAATAAAATCAGGCAATATAAATCAATCATAATAAACCATACTAATAAAAAGAATATTGCCACACAGATACGGCAATAAAATGTTTCAAAATAGCAGACACATCAAACACTCAATAATTAAAATAAGAAAAGAAAAATTCTCCGCTTCCCATACCTGAAAACTTTTGATTTCCAGTCACCCTAAGGTTGTCATGGATTAGTGAACAGAAGACATGCCATACTGGGTCAGACCAAGGGTCCATCAAGCCCAGCATCCTGTTTCCAATAGTGGTCAATCCAAGTCACAAGTACCTGGCAAATACCCAAACATTAAATAGATCCCAAGCTACTATTCCTTATTGATTAATAGCAGTTTATGGACTTCTCTTCTAGGAACTTATCCAGACATTTTTTAAACCCAGTTACACTGTCATAACCACATCCTCTGGCAATGAATTCCAGAGCTTAATTATGTGTTGAGTGAAAAATAATTTTCTACGATTTGTTTTAAATGAGCTACTTGCTAACTTCATGGACTGCCCCCTAGTTCTCTTATTGTCTGAGAGAGTAAATAACCGATTTACATATACCTGTTCAAGTCCTTTCATGATTTTGTAGATCTCTATCATATTCCCTCATAGCCGTCTGTTCTCCAAGCCTTTCCTCATAGAAGAGCCGTTCCATCCCCTTTATCATTTTGGTCACCCTTCTCTGTACTTTTTCCAGTGCAACTATATCTTTTCTGAGATGCAGCGACCAGAATTGCACACAGTATTCAAGGTGCTGTCTCACTATGGAGCGATACAGAGATATTATGACATCCACTGTTTTATTTTATTTGCCATTCCCTTCCTATTAATTCCTAACATTCTATTTGCTTTTTTTTTTGATCATCAGAACACACTGAACCGACGATTTCAATATATTATCCACTATGAGGCCTAGATCTCTTTGTCGAACGCCTTCTGAAAATCCAAATACACCACATCTATTGGTTCACCTTTATCCACATATTTATTCACCTCTTCAAACTTTTCATAACCCCCACCCAAGGCAGGATCCCATTCATCCACACACACACACCCCCATCCCTCCCAGGCAGACTCCCATTCACATACACACACACACCAGGCTTCCATTCACACACATACAAGCAAGCTCCGATTCACACACACCCATCTCCCCCAGGCAGGCTCCCATTCACACACATTTATTTAATTTATTTATTTAAAATCTTTTCTATACCGTCGTTTGGTCATGCACCATCACAACGGTTTACAGAGAGGCACATATATTTAATGTTCAGCTTGGGTCATACTATCTTACAAAGTGCCAATATAATTTCGGTTACATGTTTCAATAATACAATCTATATGAAAGGTGACATAGATATTGTCCATATATATGATTAATAGGGTAACCATATAAATATAGTACTTTATACTGTCTCTAGCTTTAAAAGTAAAGTATGAGAGAAAATAATAAAATATGCAAATATGCATTTAGGTGACTTTGTGCTGTGTATTGATGTTCCGTTGCCTGTTAGTTCATATTTCTTATTCTCCATTTTCACTGTAAAAAGCTTTTTTTGAAAAGCCAGGTTTTTAGACTTTTTTTGAAGAGTTTTAAATCTCTCTGTAATCTAGTTTCTAGGGGCATTGTGTTCCACAAAATTGGTCCAACTAAGGATAGAGCTCGCTCTCTGACTTGAGTCAGTCTGGCTGTCCTGACTGAAGGGATGGTTAGAAGGGCTTTATTGGCTGATCTACGATTTCTCTGGGGAACATGTAAGTGCAGCTCTATGTTTAACCAATCTGCTTTTTCTTCATTAATTAGTTTGTGAATTGTGTGGAGTGTTTTATATTGAACCCTTTGTTCTATTGGCAGCCAGTGTAGTTTGGCAAGTGTTTGAGTGATGTGATCTCTTTTATTTTTACCAGTAAGTATTCTGACGGCAGAGTTTTGTAAGATTTGGAGTGGTCTTATAGTTGAATATGGTAATCCCAGAAACTCATCCCTCTCCCAGGAAGGCTACCATTCACACAACACCCAGTGCCTTGTTCCTTGGGGGAGAACAGGACTCTTTGCAGAGCTGTAGGAGTCTTTTCTGCAGCTCCTCTGCGTGTGCCGGCCAGCACCGGGGTATTCAACACTCACATGTTAGCACTTCCAATATGCTCGTCCATACTTATATTATAGGCAGTGATTGTTTCATCATCAACAATAACATCAGTCTCATCAAGAACACCAACAACAATAGACCAGATCTAGGATTAAAGATAGGCCTCAGCAGAGGCAATTTTAACAATTCCCTCAAAATCCTTTCCTAGGCTTTTGACTACCACTTATACGATCATCTTCAACCATTTCCAAGCCTTCCAGTTATGGTCACTTTCTTCATACCGTTGTATACTCAATATAATAGGCAAGGATTATCTCCTAAATTTTCAATTTCTTTCACCTCCTGTACATCCACATCACTCTATAGTCCAAATGGAAATTCTCAAAAAGTAGCTAAATTCCCTATTGCTAGCTTATACAATAGAGGCTGTTCCATTATCAGAGAGAGGGTTGATATTATATTCGAGATATTTCCTTATCCCAAAAAAATGCTGAGTGATTTGTCTTCCCTTACTTAGATGATTGGTTAATATTGAGCATATCTTACAAAGAATCCAGGCTCACTATGTCATTTGTTCTCCAAACATTGCAGATCCTAGAGTTTATAGTGATCCTAACTGATCAACTAGAGTTCATAAGAGCCTATCTAAGTACAAGAGAAGGCAAAGCTTTTTATTACAGTACGAAGGAGGAATGTCTTGGTAATGCTAGTTCATACTCTGCAGTCAGCAGTCAGTTTCTACCAGATTTTACATGAAGATATTAGGCCACATGGCAGCAGTAGTGCAAGTTACCCCATTTGTATCATGGTCATGAGCCCTTGTGGTGTGGCATGGTTGACACTGCCTAGTAGGCAAATCTACTAGGCCCATTCCGACATCTGGCGGAAATGCCGTAGGCTGGGACTGAGCTGGACCTTCACATATATCAGCTTCATTCCCCATAGGTTGAGCCTGTGGGTTCCAGGATCCAGCAGGACTTAGGTGAATGTCCCAAAGGGTGGTTAGAGAGAGAGAGAGAGTACAGGGCTGGGCTGGGATCAGGGCAGGCAGCGATCAAAACATAATCAAAGTCCGTAGCAGAGTTCAGTGGCAAGCTGCAGGTAAGAGAGTGGTCTGGGTCCATAGCAGAGGTCAATACCAGGAGATCAGGCAGATGAAGGACCAGGATGAGGCAAAGCAGGCTGGTTGAGGCATCTGGACATGACACAGGAGCAACACACACTGTAAGGTTGCAGGGGACCTGTTGCTGAGGCCATGAGCTGGAGAACTGCTGGGGTTTAACTACCCAGCTGCACTGACATTATCAGGGAGTATTGGCTAGGTCTTTTCTGCCACGGGACCTAGATAAGGTATCAGAGTGCACGCACACACACCTAGGGAGAGGCACATTGCGATGAGCCAGGAATGTGGAGGTGGTGTCCTTGCTGTGAGAGAGTCTTGGTAGCATCTTCAGGGCCTGGTGGTGCAGCGGGTAAGTGCGGCTGGTTGTGGGTCTCTCTGCAACTGGACAAGATGTTACAATTTGTACAGGTAAACATGAACAAGCACAATGGCATCTCAAATTTTTTTGGAACCAACATCTGCGTCCACTGTCACACAAAGTAAACCTCATTAAGCATCTCATTCAAGCCTTATAGTTGTGGATAATGTCCTCAAATCATCTTCACAGTCATTCTTTTAATATTCCACAAGTGCAACAAATACAAACTACAGAGGCCTCCAGCTCAAGGTTAAGGAGCCCATCTCAACACCCTGTGTTCTAAACAAACCTGGTCCCTTCAGGTTACCATATGAATCTAGAACTCAGGGCTATGTTCAAAGCTCTTCATGTTTTTGCTTAAAACAAAAGGTAGTTCATATCCAGACAGATAATCAACTTGCAACGCATAAACAAATAAGGAAGAACAGGCTCCTCACTGCTATGCAAAGAAGCTCTCAAAATATTTATTTATTTATTTATTTAAAATTTTTATATACCGACATTCATCCAGGATATCATATCGGTTCACATTGTAACGCAAAAACAAACGCACGGCATGGCACTTTACATTGAACAGTAAAAACATGATAACAAGGCATTAACGAGAGGGGGGAACAATAACATGGGAAGTTTTGCGATAAAATTATAAACAAAGTTTGCAATTATATACATATGTACAAAAGAAAGAAAACTATGAGGTTAATTTTAATCAGGCTAGGAGATAAGATGGGGAAGAGAAGGGAGGAGAGCAAGGAAAGAGGGGGGGCAGAGAGAAAGAAAAGAAGAGAAGGAAGGAAGAGAATATGAAACTGGGCAACACTGAGGAACATTCAATATCCAGGCAAAGATGTTTTAGCTGATTCATAGAGTCATTGCCTGCAGTCTCACTAGTGGTCTCTACACCCCAACATGGTGAACTTTCTTTTTCATTAGGGGAACTCCATGCATAGACCTCTTTGTGTCTCCATTCAACTATAATTTATCTCTCTACTGTTCCAAGAGGCCAATGCATGATTCCCTAATTTTGGATTGATTCTCAATCCTGTGAGGCAAGGAATTAATATATGCATTTCCTCCAATTCCTCTTGTATCAATGACACTATTCAAATTAAGAAGGATAGTAATATAGTAAATGACAGCAGATAACGACCCAAATGGTACATCCAGTGTACCTAGCATCTTGTTATGGGCATTGTTTCCCAACACTGTGCTGGAGGCACATGTAACGAGTTGAGTTTTCAAGATATCCATTAAGAATATGCATGAGAGAGGTTTACATACACTGGATCTCCATTACATGCAAACCTATGTCATGCATATTCATTATGGCAATCCTAATAACGACTGGATAGGTTTGCCTCCAGGGGCGAGTTGGGAAACACTGGTTTATGGTAGTGACTGCTTCTCCGTGCAGGTTACCCCTATGCAGAAATGTTTCACCTAAAGTTAGACAGGTTATCCCATTTCTTAATTTCCTTCCTCTAGCCTGTAGAGATCCTCTGTGTTTAACCAATGCCCTTTTGAATTCTATTACCATTCTTGTCTTTACTACCTCATCTGAGAGATCATTCGATACATCTACCACCCTTTCATAAAAAACAAGGGAACATGGGACATATGTGTTGCGCTTCGATGGAATGGAGCACTAGGGGGTGCTCCAGCACAGGATGTAAACTGTCTGCCCTTGCGGCAAGACTGTCCAAGTCTGGATACCGGGAACCAAGGAACCTCCACCGGACCTGCACGCCTCCATGAGACCACCAACACAATGGTGGTCTCTGAATGGTCCTCCAACCATTCCCAGCCCTTTCGGACTCGCTGCAGGGAGCAGCAGAGGCGGCAGGCCGGGCATGAGACAGATGTGATGGAGGACTTAGAATGAATGCTGATAATGACAGGATTCAGTCGTGGACAACGGTCAGACGTGGATGAAGGTCAGACATGGACGAAGACATGAACTTTGGCAGGGCAAGACATGAACTCTGGCAAGGCAAGGCAAGGCGACTAAAATCATCAGTAAAACTCAGGATGGCGAAGACTCCAGATAGAGCGCTAACACCCACAGCCGGGGAGGAGGCTGCAGTGGCCAGAAAGACCCGCAGGCTATCCACTGGAGCACTGCCCGCTGGGGCCTAGGTGTAGCTGGAGTCCAGAGCATCGGAGAACTATACAAACACATGAAGATCCTTGGCTTGACGATGGAAAAGACCCACCAGCACCCTACACACCCCAGCCGGCGTGGTCACGGACCACTGGGCCGCAGTGCGCCCTACCAACCCAGCCGGGCTGGTCGTGGACCACACTGGGAGGGATCCAATGAAGCCTTGGACATATAGACAGGACGGACATCAGACGAAGACTAGGCCGAAGAACATCAGGCGTGGAGGACATCAAGACATCAGGCTAGACGAAGGAACATCAGGAGTCGGGATGAAAGAGACGTCAGGAAGGATGAGGCATCAGCAGAGACCATGAGAGAAGACAATGAAGGATCCAACGAAGAACACAGGAATGCCCAGAGGAGCGGAGAATGCAGGAAGTCCAAGAAGACCAGCTCCTAGGAGGACAGTTCCAGGAAGGAACTTGCTCCTTGCAAAGGCAAGGCATGACTGAAGGTTGAGCCCTTAAGTATGCCCGAAGCAGGAACACCCATGTGATGTCATCCAGGTGGAGCCAGAGGGACCACTCCCTACTGGCCCTTTAAAGCTGGAGGAGAGGCGCAGCCCCGCGCCTAAGGAAGGCAGGAGAGAAGACTGCAGGACCACGGACAGCGGTCCTGCACAAGCAGTGAGAGGAGGAGCTGAGGCATGCTTCGACTGGGCCTGACATGGTGGCCTCCTGCTGCATGATGGAGGTGGAGCAAGGCGGCATCCTGCCGCTGAGGAGCAGGCCTCCAGGCCTGCAAGGAACCGGTATCTGCGGGGGCTCTCCATGCCACAAAGACGAGGCCAAGGGCGGCTCCTGCCGCGCCGATATGACAGCAACCTCCAGGCCGTATAGGAAGGCCCCAATGCGGCTCCTGCCGCACCAACATGATGGCGGCCTCCGGGCCGCATGGAAAGGCCCCAGCGTGGCTCCTGCCGCGCACCACAGCCACAGCATCGGCGGTGGCCACTGACCGCGTTGGGAACCCCAGCACGGCTCCAGCCGTGCCGGCAAGACAGCGGTCCTTGGCCAGGAGGAAAGCGGCAACCAGCCGCTCCTGCCATGCTGGAAGTCTGGGCACCAGAGCGGCCTCTGGGCCACAAGGGAAGGTAAGAGGCAGCCACGGGAGGAATCGCAACAATATGATTCTCATAGCCCATTTTGGCCTTAACAAATCTGGTTTCAGACTAGCCATGGCCCCTCCAATTCATCTATCAATATTCCCAAATCTCTTAACTCAGTTCAAAGATTCTCTGCTTCATCCCAACCTTCAATCTCTAGCATTCACAGCATGGATATTGAAAGCAAAGTAGTGCAAGCCTTGCCCTTTCCTAACAAAGAAAAGCAATTGATCTGGGCTGCTAAAAATCCTGCTACCAGATGATCATACAATGTTAAGTAGCTTGATGTTACCCAGGTAAAGAGTCCATCAAGCTAGGTTGAGAGAACATTGCACAAATCTCATCTTTGAGTGAGTTTCCTCACGCCGAAGATCACCAAATCATCACAAGAGAGCACTGTTCTGTTCGTATGTCTCACTTTGAATGTCAAAGTGGCCCCTGACGCCTACACTAATACCTAAACCTCACTTCAAGTAACTAGGTGGGTCTCCCATTGAGATATAAATATCTAGTCTGAAGACATTATGGCTCGCTCTCTCTCTCTCTCTCCTAAAACCAGCATTTGAGAACACATCACAACATGCAATAAAGCCACTCCTCATTTTAAGATTTGCATCGCACCATGCATTTTGGTGCTATCGCATGCGTTAAAGGTGCTTAACGCATGCAAAAATGCCATAACACTATTTGATAAATGACCCCCAAAGTTTGCAAGGTCTACTTATATCTCAAGATTCCATAGTAAAGTTTCAACAAAGGACTATACCACTTAGAACTGACAATCAAGGTTCCCCTTTTTAATGGGACCTTACTATAGTTCTTTTTCAGCTAATCAAATCTGTTTGAGCCTTTAGCAACTGTGGACATTAAATTCCTTATTTGGAAACTCTTGTTTCTTATAGCAGACACCTTTGCTTGCAGAGTGAGTGAACTTCAAGCTTTAGTAGTATATTCACCCTATATGCAAAGTTTTAAAAATAGGGTAGTATTGAGAATGCATCCAAAATTCTTAACTATGGTGGTTTCCCTATTCCATTTAAATCAGTCAATTGTGCTTCCAATTTTTTTCCCCAAAGTTTCACTCTATTCCAGCTGAACAGTCTCTTTATATTCTAGACTGCAGAAGAGCTCTCTTATTCAACTTAGGTAGAACTAAGTCCTTTAGGTGTTTCTCTAATATGATGCCAATAAAAAAGGCTTTGCAGTTGCTTATCTGTAACAGGTGTTCTCTGTGGATAGCAGAACAAGTCAGCCACACAATCCTCCCATTTCCCCATTCAGTTGAAGCCATAGTAGTATGGGAACAACTGTGTATGTTTAGAAAGACTTCTTTGGTCTTTCTGAGCTCTGAGAGAGCATGCTTCCATCATGGCATCCACTTGTGTGGCTGTTCCTCTGTTCATGGAGAGCACCTGTTACAGGTAAGCAACTTTGCTTTAAAACAGTGATGATCTGCATCTGTCAAAGAGGGAAACTGTGGTCTGAGGTGAAAAGAGTTAAAACCAGCTGTCACTCCTGACAAACAACTGAGATAAGTAGAGAAACACACAAAGTTGTGTCGCCCACAAAGTTGCCTGTGATGCTAAGGAGAATAAGGATGAAGAAATACAGACAGGAGACAAGAGAATGACAATGACTGAGAGATAGCCATATTAGCTATAGTCTATTCAGGAAAGGTAGGGATGGCAGAAAAGGGGGAGGAATAGTATTTTATATTAAAAAATATTTAAGCAACTGAAATGCAGAAGTATGGGAAAGGGTGGAGGCACTGTGAGGTCAATTTTAAAGAGTGCTCACATGCATCCATACACACATGTATTGGTGCTCGAGCAAGGATATGCTAGAATTTTTAACCATGCGCATTCTTATGTGTGTATGTTTTAAAATGCACCAATCGCACGTAAGTATGCTCCTAATTTTAAGAGGCTATTTGAGCACAGCTAGCATGCAAGTGTCTTCAATAGGACCATGTTGGCTTTTATGCGTTTGTGTCAATGAATTTTAAAACATGCGAGAAGTACAGTCATAGTTTTCCAATTAGTCCACCAGTTAATAGCGAGGTCTTTCAGACCCTTTTGGCTCTTCATCCTGCACGCTGCCCAGTTGACCAAGACCACTCACCCTGTCCTCTAAGCTGTACAACTTGAGATCTACAGACATGCTCCTCATCGAGAGCAGCAATAATGTTATGTGGATATGTTGTGTATGCGCACTGCGGGTTTTCTTTTTAAAATTTGGAGTTACAAGCACGCCCCACTCCTTTCCCACCCCCTTATTCCTCATGTGCACATAGGTAGATACTTGCATATTTTGTGGCTTTTTTAAATCCCTGTTGCTCATGCGCGGCCCACATACGCACATATGTATGCATTTTTGCACAAGCAATGCTTTTAAAATTGACCTGTGTCTGTTTTTTTCTGAAAAATGAGTTGGCATTTTCATTTACATCGGTGTGATCTGCAGACCTCCAGCACAGGCAGAAAAGTTTGATAGAGATTTAGACAAAGACATACAATAAGAGTGCAATGAAGAGGGAAGTGCTGCTGGTAAGAGATTTTAATCTGCCAGATGCTGGCTGGAGCAGCCCTGCTGCAGAAACAGAATTCGAGAGATTCTGGACTCTTTTCAAGGAGCTCTCCTCAAGCAAATGACAACAGAACTCACAAGAGCAAGGACCATAGTGGACTGGAATGGAGAAAGTACCTGAAGACTGGAGAGTGGCCAATGTAACCCCAATATTTAAAAAAGGCTCCAGGGGTGATCCGGGTAACTATAGACCAGTGAGCCTAACTTCAGTGCCGGAAAAATAGTGGAAACTATTCTCAAGATCAAAATTGTAGAGCATATAGAAAGACATGATTTAATGGAACACAGTCAACATGGATTTACCCAAGGGAAGTTTTGCCTAACAAATCTGCTTCATTTTTTTGAAGGGTTTAATAAACATGGATAAAGGTGAACCGGTAGATGTAGTGTATTTGGATTTTCAGAAGGCGTTTGACAAAGTCCCTCATGAGAGGCTTCTACGAAAACTAAAAAGTCATGGGATAGGAGGCGATGTCTTTTTGTGGATTACAAACTGGTTAAAAGACAGGAAACAGAGAGTAGGACTAAATGATCAATTTTCTCAGTGGAAAAGGGTAAACAGTGGAGTGCCTCAGGGATCTGTACTTGGACCGGTGCTTTTCAATATATATATAAATGATCTGGAAAGGAAAACAACGAGTGACGTTATCAAATTTGCGGATGATACAAAATTATTCAGAGTAGTTAAATCACAAGTGGATTGTGATACATTACAGGAGGACCTTGCAAGACTGGAAGATTGGGCATCCAAATGGCAGATGAAATTTAATGTGGACAAGTGCAAGGTGTAGCATATAGGGAAAAATAACTCTTGCTGTAGTTACACAATATTAGGTTCCATATTAGGAGCTACAACCCAGGAAAAAGATCTAGGCATCATAGTGGATAATACTTTAAAATCGTCGGCTCAGTGTGCTGCAGCAGTCAAAAAAGCAAACAGAATGTTAGGAATTATTAGGATGGGAATGGTTAATAAAATGGAAAATGTCATAATGCCTCTATATCGCTCCATGGTGAGACCACACCTTGAATCCTGTGTACAATTCTGGTCGCCGCATCTCAAAAAAGATATAGTTGTGATGGAGAAGGTACAGAGAAGGGCAACCAAAATGATAAAGGGAATGGAAAAGCTCCCCTATGAGGAAAGGCTGAAGAGGTTAGGGCTGTTCAGCTTGGAGAAGAGATGGCTGAGGGGGGATATGATAGAGGTCTTTAAGATCATGAGAGGTTTTGAACGAGTAGATGTGACTCGGTTATTTACACTTTCGAATAATAGAAGGACTAGGGGGCATTCCATGAAGTTAGCAAGTAGCACATTTAAGACTAATTGGAAAAAAATTCTTTTTCACTCAACGCACAATAAAGCTCTGGAATTTGTTGCCAGAGGATGTGGTTAGTGCAGTTAGTGTAGCTGGGTTCAAAAAAGGTTTGGATAAGTTCTTGGAGGAGAAGTCCATTAACGGCTATTAATCAAGTTTACTTAGGGAATAGCCACTGCTATTAATTGCATCAGTAGCATGGGATCTTCTTAGTGTTTGGATAATTGCCAGGTTCTTGTGGCCTGGTTTGGCCTCTGTTGGAAACAGGATGCTGGGCTTGATGGACCCTTGGTCTGACCCAGCATGGCCATTTCTTATGTTCTTATGTTCTTAATGTCCAGGTAAGTAATCACCTGAGCTCCAGTGCTTACCAGACAGTGCAGTTTAACATCAGAGCAAAAGCAGAGATGGATCACATAAAGTCAGGGTTCAGAACATCAAGAGTACAAATTTGTTAAGTGGGAGGAGAAAGGCATGGGTTGAGTGGGATGATCTATCAAAAGTCTATACTCCCTTGAACATTTTTCACATTTTGTTGTGTCAGTGCATCAGACTTGCATGCATTTAAATGAAGTTTTTCCCATTCATCAACATACAACAAGGCACACCTTTTAGGGCAAAAACGTCGAGGACAAAACATATATGAATGCAAAAAATGAAACAAATCCAACATGTGGATGTCTCCATCACCCGAATCAGTACTTGATTGAAGCTCCTTTGGCAGCAATTACAGCTATCATTCTGTTGGGATAGTTCTCCAACTACTCTGGACACCTACATTTATCAATATTAGACCATGCTTCTTTTCAAAACTGTTTCTTGGGGAGCATTTATGGACAGCAATCTTCAAGTCATGCCACAGACATTCAGTTGAATTGAGATTGGTACATTCACAGCCCCAGGGTGGGGCCATTCCAGGGCATTTATCTTTTTCTTCCTTAAGCCACTCCCATGTAGCTTTGGCTGTGTGTTTGAGTTGTCATGTTGATAGATGAACTTCCATCCCAGTTTCATTTTTGTTGCATACAGCAGCAGGTTTTCACTCAATTCATTGTCCCTTCTACTCTGACAAAAGCCCCAGTCCCTTCCTTCTGGACCCTGCAATCATAGGCCCTGAATTTGGCATCACCCTTAAGCAAATGAGTATGACTCCTTTCCACCCCCACCTCCACCCTGGGGTTGTGAATGCCTCCTCTGCAGCATCGCCAGATGACCTGGGAAGCAGAAGACTCGGCTCAGACATTGAACCATTAACCTTCCGCATGGCAGTGTTTTATGATTTTAAATACAGGATGTTTTTCATCATATACGAGTGGGAAGCCCTAGATCCTCTCTCTTTTCTCATAAATATACTTCTTGAATACCTCGTATATCTTTCAGAGTCTGGCTTCAAAACCAGTTCTGTGAATGTTCATCTCAGTGTATGGCTGGCAGATATCATCATCATGTGGAAGGAAACTGCACAGCCTCTAGTTATCAGATTCATGCAGAACCTGTTTCAATTGAAGCTTCCTATCAAGCCTCTTGCAGTGTCCTGGGACATCAATGTGGTTTTCATCCAGCTGATGAAAGCCTCCTTTGAGTCTCCAGACTCTTGTGAGCACAAGTACCAGACCTGGAAGTTTGCATTTGTATGGTGGTCAATTCAGCCCATAATCCTTGAGCTCCAGGCCATAGTCACTTATCCCTGTTATAGTAGATTTTATCATAAGAGGGTGATGCTCTGCACATATCCACATATTCAGACAACAACCAACAAGGACTGAATTGCACAGGCTGGGTAAACAAATAAGCGTAGGAGTAGCTTGCTTATTGCAGCAGTTACTACCCCTAACCAATTAACAGGCCGATACAGTAAGGAGCGGTAGGAAGAGCTGTGTTAGTGCCGGGCGCACCCGCGGTTGCCGCACGCACAGTCCGGCTCACCTACTTCTCGATACTGTATGTAAATAGCTTGCAAATGCAAGCTGCGTCCAAGAAGCGTCCGTGAAGCGTTAGGCCCGTGCAACCCATTTTACTGTATAGAGCGCTATACAGTATCCTGGGTGTGCTGGCCTAACGCTTCACGGACATGCTGGTATCTGTCATTTCAAATGATATTTGAAATGACAGGTACCAGGAAGTGGACGGTTCTCCTACGCTCGCTGGCAGTGTAAAGCAATGAAGCGACTTACTGCAAGAAGAGTAAGTCGCTTCGTTGCTTTACACTGCCAGTCCTCTCTCCCCTCCTCCCGAAGCAAGGCTGCTTTACGCGCCTTGCTTCGGGAGGAGGGGAGAGAGGACTGGCAATACCAAGCGTAGGAGAACCGTCCACTTCGTTGCTACTTTTTTTTTCGCTTTTTTTTTTTTTTCCGCTTTTTCGATTTTTTTCCGCTTTCGTTGCTTCGGGAGGAGGGGAGAGGACTGGGGCTGCCCCGGAGACCAGCACCCATGGACGCGGCCAGGGCAGGTGAGCGGGGGCTGGGGGAAAGTTTGCCACCTACCCTTACCCCTGCCTCTAACACTGGGGTAAGGGTAGGTGGTAAGTTAGCAGGTTAAACGCGCAGCAAAATGGCAGGTTAAAAAAGCGATAGTCGGGGCGCGTGTTACTGTATGGGAGGGAATAGCTAATTCGATCGTTTATATCTAATATACATGCCGCGGGCGGAAGGGGTTACCCGGTGATTTAAAGAGGCGGTAAGAATGGGTTATAAGGGATAGTGTATTGCGGGTTGGACTAACGCGACCGAAAAGTGAGTAGAAAGCGGGTTAGGAGCAGGGTAACCGTGGCCGCACTTTACTGTATTGACCTGTAAGCTAGATAACTTCACCTAGATGCAGCTCCAGGACTGCTCTCTACATCAATGGCAGGGGTGGAAGGTAACTAGAACCAAAAAGTTACTAATAAGGGCCAAGAGTAACAGATAAGTATGAGGAAAAAAAAAAGTGTGAAAGCTTGCTGGGCAGACTGGATGGGTCGTTTGGTCTTCTTCTGCCGTCATTTCTATGTTTCTATCCTGCCTATTAAAGATGTGCATTCATTTGAAATGAAATAGGAAATCAAACAACATTTCTTATTTCTTTTATAACGTTTTCAAAATGAAATATTTGGCACCCCTCCAGGTAGGCCACTAGATGCTCCTAGTTCCCCATAGATAGGACTAGGAATTGTCAGCTCCTCCTCTATGAGGTTGCTGAAGAGGTAGACCTGACTATGAAAGGGTTAAGGGGAGGAGTTTTGCAGGAGGAGTGGAGCAGAGCGTTTTTATGGGAGAGGAGCCCTAGAATGAAGGGTCCTTTCCCACTGGAGAGGCATTCAGCCTTTCCCAGATTCTTTTGGGAGAATCAAACCGGTGCACGTCCTGCCAGGTTAGGAGCTGAGTGGAGGGAAGTAAAGGAGTTTGGACTGAGTCTGAAGTAGCTCAGTCTGGGCTTTGAGGAAGGTTACCCCGGGTTCAGCAGCCAGGTCATCAATTCCTAACAATACTCTGTGAAAACAAAGACGTAGAAATCCCTAACTACAAATCTAGGGAGCATTTTGAAAGACCTTTCCCAGGATCTTCAGACAGGAGACAGGTGCAGGTCGGGGCATCCTTGAAGTCTGTGGGACCCAGGGAACCGGTGCTATTCAGGGCCAGCCAGGAACAGGGAAGACAGCACACTCCCCAATTCAAGGGAGTCAGGACCCACCCCTGGAGCCAGGAAACCTGCACTTACACAGGGAAAGTAAAAGGATAATTCTTGTAGAGACAATTACCACACTTGGAAATTGATTTGCCATTTAACAGAATCAGTAAACTTTTTATCTGAACACCCCCATCCTGTGTGCAGTCTCCTTGATTACGCATCCTCAGAAAATACCCAGCACTCCCCCAAAATTACCAGGGCCAGGAAACTCCTCAGCCCCAACTTACCCCCATCTTAGGGGGTTCTGTTGATGTGGCTGGCCAGAAGCCTAGGTCTAGCACCCAGCCCAAGGCCTAGACTCTTCACCAGGCAAAAGGCCTAGGCCTGGTGCCGGGGCTTGGCCTGATGCCAGGGTTTAGCTCAGATGCTGGGTCCTGTTGCTGACACTAAGGTCTAGACTCAGTCCGGATGCCAAGGCCGAGCTCAGAAGTCGAATGCCCTTGCCTTGGTCCAAGCCCAATACAGGGGCCCAGACTGGAGGGCTAGGCCCAAGCCCAACATGAGACCTAGACTCAGGCCCACTTTCAGGACCCAGCTCAGATCCTGGGTCTCATCACCAAGACCAAAGCTGAAATGACATCACTCCATTATATCTTCCAATAGGCATATAATCAGAATCAGAATATTTAGACTATAGGGTTTCATCCAATTACTCTCCAAAAGGCACGTGGTGGTTTCTTGTTGGTTTTCTCCTTTTTATGCTGAATACAACCCTTAGCTTAGGAAGTTCCACTCATGTGACTTGATGAACTGTTTAAAGTCAGTGAAAGTAAAGTTGCAGACCTGAAACAGGTGTTCTCTGAAAACAACAGCAGTCACACTAGTCCTCCCTTCTCCTCTTGGGATTTGTTCTGCTCCCAGTCAAAGCTTAATAATTGGAACTGAAGGGAGACATGGCAGCAGAGGAGCTACTACACATGAGCAGAGAAAGGCTTCTTTTGTCTATCTGGAGAGCTCTGGAAGATTTTATTTGTTCAGCACCAAGTAGTCACCCAACTTGTGGGATTAGTGCTGTCTTCAGAGAATACCCTTGTGTCTCCACTTCAATAAAGGAATTATATAAGACTATTGGCATCTATCCTTTTGTTCATCCTGACGGCTTTTATAGATCGCCTTCCTTTGTGCTTTTTGGGTCCTTCAGAGAATACAGTTACATTGTAGGTGATGACAGATAAAGATGATTTGGGCCATCCAGTCTGTATAGTTATTTCTATACACACTGCCAAGTATACATCCACAGAGCTTGACCACTTATAAGTATTTGTTGTCTTCCTCCTTTGTACGCCACCTTATTGGTAAATGAGCATGGAAGATCCCCTATTAAGTTCACATCTAGCATCCTTCTTTTCCCATATCCAACCACAAAGTTTTTGCAGTTATCTAACCACCAGCATGGCCATTGCCTCTTGGCTTGAGGCCTTTCAGGATGGTATCTCACCAGTAACCTGCAGTACCTACCTGGTAGACATGTGGGGCAGGAAAAAGGGTCAATAGTTTTCTGTGCACACCACATGGTGAATCTTTTCCACTTAGAGCGATAGTTTTTTCGTGTGGAAGGCTTACGTGAAGTTACAAGCACTTGAGAAACAGTAGTTGAGTGGTTGCAAGATCAAGCTTTCAACATCCAGGCTGTTAGAGGGATTGAAGGTTGGGATGGCGCAACCTGCCCTGATCCTGAGTTATGAGAGTGGGTGCTATGCCCAGGCGAATTGGTTCTCTGATCGAGAGATCGAGGAGTATTGGAAACCATACTCGTCGAGGCCAATACGGGGCTATGAGTATCATGGACCCCTTGTCCTGTTGTAGCTTTACTAGAGTCTTGGTTATTAGCGGTATCGGGGGATACGCGTATAGAAGGCCTGAATTCCAGGGGCAAGCAAAGGCGTCTTGGCTAACTGGTTTCTCCATCGGTGCAGGGAGCAGAATCTGTCTATTTTGTGATTCAGTTCGAATGCAAAGAGGTCCATTGTTGGTTGATCCCAACTTTGAAAAATCCTGGTCGCTACCAAGGGGTCCAGGGACCACTCGTGAGGTTGGAATTGACGACTGAGATGGTCTGCTACTACGTTGTGAATTCCTGCCAGATAAGTGGCCCAGAGAAACATGGAATGTGTCAGGGCCCAGTCCCAAATCTGTGCTGCTTCTTGACAAATGAGGAATAGAGGAATGTGGTTTAATTCTTTTAGATTTCTTTTGGGTTGATTCTACCACCACAGAGTGGTGGGGGAGCTGAGGTTTCTGGAACCCTGGAATGTGCTGTACTAAATAGGTGGCATCAGTCCATTTATTGTGTTATGAACCTGAAGGTGAACCCCTGTTCCGAGGTACAGTCTGCGCACCTGAAAGGGACGTAATCCCCCTAGGTTTCTACCGTTGGAGGGCGAGGCTGTTGGCTGTAGTTGTTGAATGAAGACTTCACCCTGGAAGCTCAAGATCCCCCCAGGAGAAGCCTGTAGGGATCCGGCCGCTGGGACTTAGGAGACTCCTTTGAAGACTGAAGAAAGGTCTGGATGCAGGCACCTCCTGCAGGTCGTGGGTTCCAGATGGCTGGCGCCTCCTGCAGGTCGTAGTAGTCAGAGGACGGAGTCGTAGAATAGTCCAAGGCCGGTCCGGGGGTTCGGTATTCAGGAAGGGTCGAAGTCCGGTCCAAGATCAAAACAGGAGAAGGGTCTGCAGCCATACCAGGAACAATCCAGGAGGATCCGAAGCCGTACCAGACCTTGCCTTAAATACAGGATGTTGGAGGTGGAGTCTCAGGGGAAGCCATGACAGTTTCCTGTCATGGCTCCTTTGAGAACCATCTTCAGCCGCACGCGTGGCCCTAGAGGAAGTGAGGGGCGGAGTTGAATCCCGCAGAGCCAACCAGCCCCACCAGAAGCAGCCACGACCGCAGGAAGGAAGCAGAAGGGTAGCCTGCCCCGCAGGAGCCCCGGACGATGCCCGAAGCCACGGGTAATTATATCTTCTGCACCCGCCAGCCTGGCCTCGTTCGCAGTCCGCCACGGCCGACGGCCATGACGCCCGGCCCCGGTCGTGGCTTACTGCGGCCGGCGGTATTAACAGTACCCCCTCCTTTAGGCCTCCCCCTAGAAGGTTTGGGTTTACCAGGGTGTTTGGAGTGAAAGTCCTTGAGCAGAGATTTGTCCAATATATTCTTCGCCGGCTCCCAAGAATTCTCTTCAGGTCCAAATCCCTCCCCAGCTAGGAGGTACTCCCAAGTGGTGCCCCGTCTCCGGACATCCAGGACGTCACGTACTTGATATATGGTTTCGTCCACTGCTCTATGGTGCACCACCTCTGGAGGTTTCCGGGTAGGCCACTTGAGTACTAATGGCTTCAGAAGAGACACATGGAATGAGTTGTGAATTCTCAATGTGGCAGGTAGTCGAAGATGATAGGTCACTGGACCTAATTGTCGCAGTACCTGGAATGGTCCAATGTAACGAGGGGCCAGTTTCATGGAAGGAACTCTCAATCGGATGTGCTGGGTGCTGAGCCACACCTTCTCCCCAGGATGGATCTGAGGAGCCTATCGTCGATGGTGATCAGCAAATTTCTTAGCAGAGTGAGCAGCTTTATGTAGCATTTGTTGAGTATGAACCCAAAGCTCTTTCAGCTGTGTAGCCATTAGCTAAGCTGCCGGTGATGGAACAGGCAGTGGTACTGGCAAAGGTGGCCTGGGCTGCCGACCAAAGACAATCTGAAAAGGGGACGCCCCCGTAGAGGTACCAGCATGTGAATTGTGAGAGAATTCTGCCTAGGACAGAAGGGACGCCCAATCATCTTGTCTTGAATTGACGTAAAGCCGCAGAAACTGTTTCAATGTGCGGTTAGTGCGTTCCGCCTGACCATTAGCCTGAGGATGGAACGCCGTGGTAAAGTCCAGAGAAATCCGGAATTTTTTGCAGAGATTGAGCCAGTATCGAGCCGTGAACTGAGGACCCCAGTCAGAGGTGATGTGTTGAGGCAGTCCGTGGAGGCGGAAAATGTGAAGCATGAATAATTGAGCCAGCCGTGGAGCAGACAGGAGGGAGGGGAGTGGAATGAAGTGGGCCATTTTTGAAAAGCGATCTACCACTACCCATATCACAGTGTTGCCTTCAGATGGTGGAAGTTCCACTATAAAATCTGTGGAGATATGTGTCCAAGGTTTAGTGGGAATGGGTAATGGTTGTAGCAGGCCCCAAGTCTTCCCTGTGGGAACTTTATGTTGCGCGCAGATTGGGCATGAGTCCACATAAGCTCGTATATCCTTGCGCATTTCGGGCCACCAATAGTATTGTTGGAGGAGTGTTTGAGTTTGTACTCGTCCGGGATGACCAGCTAACTGGGAATCGTGACCCCAAGCTAGTACTTTATTACAGAGTCTTTTAGGCACCACTGTTTTCCCCGGTGGTACCGTGAAAGTAGCAGAAAGAATAATGCGGGCCGGGTCAATGATATGCTGTACCGGTTCCTCAGTATCATCCGTGAAGAATGATCGGGATAAGGCGTCAGTCTTAATGTTCTTAGTGGCTGGTCGATCACGAAGTTCAAAATCAAAACGCGTGAAAAAGAGAGCCCAAAGAGCTTGTCGGGGGTTCAGACATTGAGCTTGTTGCAGATACGTCAAATTTTTATGGTCAGTGAAGATGGTTATACGGTATTGCGCTCCCTCCAATCACTGCCGCCACTCCTCCAGTGCCAACTTAATGGCGAGAAGCTACTTATCCCCGATGGAATAATTGCGTTCTGCCGAAGAAAATTTCTTGGAGAAGTACGAGCAAGGATGAGAAGTTCCCGAGGTATTGGTCTGACTAAGGACAGCTCCAACCCCCTCAGCCGATGCATCCACTTCGACAATAAATGGAAGTCTGGGGTCGGGATATCGAATACATGGTTGTTGTAAGAAAGAGTTCTTAAGTGCCTGGAAAGCTTCTTCAGCCTCAATGGGCCAAGCTTTGATGTTCGCTCCTTTATGAGTCAGAGTAGTAAGAGGAGCTGCTAATTTAGAAAAGTTCTGAATAAAACTGCGATAATAATTCGCAAATCCAAGAAAGCGTTGAAGCGCGCGTAATCCATTAGGCTGGGGCCATTCTTTAATGCATTTCAGCTTGGCGGGATCCATTTGAAACCCTTGTTTCGAGATAATGTACCCCAGGAAGGGTAATGATTCTTTTTCAAAAATGCATTTCTCAATCTTGGCATATAGTCTGTTTTCTCTTAGGCGTTGTAAAACTTGAATGACATGTTGCCGGTGTGACTGTAGACTGGAAGAAAAAATAAGAATGTCGTCCAAGTAGACCACTACTCAGAGATAAAGTAGATCTCGAAATATTTCATTAATGAAGTGTTGAAAAACTGCAGGGGCATTGGTCAATCCGAATGGCATAACGAGATATTCATAATGGCCGTTTTCCATTCGTCACCTTCACAAATCCTGATTAAGTTATAGGCTCCTCTGAGATCTAATTTAGGAAATATCCAGGCTCCTTGTAAACGATCAGAGTTCAGCAATTAAGGGCAGTGGGTAGCGGTATTTTATGGTGATGGCATTGAGTCCATGGAAATCAATACATGGATGCAAAGTCCCATCTTTTTTCCCCACAAAGAAGAAACTGGCTCCGGCTGGGGACGTAGATCGCCGAATGAACCCCTTCTGTAGATTCTCTTGAATATATTTAGTCATGGCTTGGGTCTCCGAGGCGGATAATGGGTAGACCCTACCTCGGGGGGGCGATGCCCCTAGAACCAAATTAATGGCACAGTCAAACTCCCGATGTGGAGGCAAGGTATCAGCAGCTGTTTTGGGAAAGACGTCCTTGAATTGCCCATATTGAGCTGGAAAGCCTTCAAGAAGAGTAGTACAGATGTAACTGTCAGCTGGAGTGGTTCCTTTCAGGCAGGTTTCTTGACAAGCGGAAGCCCATTGAAGAAGTTTTAATGATGTCCAGTCAAACTGAGGGTTATGACGTAGTAACCAGGGGATACCCAAAACCACGGGATGTATGGCTCTTTGGATGACGTAAAATGAAATCTGTTCTGAATGCTTGGGAGCGATGTGACAAAGCAGGGGGACAGTTTGATGAGTTATCCTCCCAGGCAGGCGGTCTCCGTGGATTGAAGATATGATCAATGGCCTGGGGCAAAGTCGAAGCGGAGTGTGAAGCTGTTCCACTATATCTTGGAGGATGAAACTCCCTCCTGCCCCTGAATCTACTAAAGCCAAGGTAGAAAATCGAAGATCTCCAAGACCCAAGGAGACCTGTAGAGTGAGTGGGGGAGCTGGAGAAGTAATGCCTAGGGTTACTCCCTCACAGGAGCCTAGGCTTGGGAGTTTCCCGGACGCGTTGGGCAACAGGCTATGAGGTGACCTGCTCCTCCACAATACATACAGAGACCCGCTCGGCGGCGTCTTTGCCGTTCCTCTGGAGAGAGAGGTCCATGTCCCAATTGCATAGGTTCTTCAACCGACCCTTCAATAGTGGGCATTGTTCGTGGAGCGGAAGCAACCGGACGAGGGGTATTAACCATCGTGAACCTTCTCGAGTTAGCTCCTTCTCGAGCTCTTTCTTGCAGTCGGCGATCTATCCGAGTTACCAAGTCCACAATAGAGTCCAAAGAGCGTGGTAGTTCTCGGGCCGCCATCTCGTCCTTTATTCTGGATGATAGACCCTCTAAATATATGGATCGTAGACAGTTCTCCTCCCAGTGAAGTTTGGATGCCAGCGTTCTAAATTCGATAGTGTAATCCGCCAGAGGTCGGTTGCCTTGCCGAAGTTGCAGAAGCTTGGAGCCAGCGACCACCTGTTTCCCTGGGTCGTCAAATACGGCTTGGAATAATTCAAAAAATTTTTGAAGATCTTGTAGGACTGGATCTGATCATCGCCAAAAGGGAGAAGCCCTTCTAACAGAGACAGAATGTATGTAGTCTTAGTAAGGTCATCCGGGAACAAAGAGGCTTGAAGCTGAAAGTGCATGCTGCATTGGTTGAGAAATCCCTGGCACACCTGTGTAGCATGGAGGGATAGGTAGCAGAATGGTAGGCTGGATATTGCTCGGCATCACCAATGGCACAGGTGGAGAAACGGCCTGAGCAGCTGCCATCGAATCCAAATGTGCGTTAAGTCGTTCCAATGAAGATGCCATGGATTCCAGTATACGTTGTTGTTCCATGACCTTCTGGGCTAGTCCTGGAATGGCTTGTTGAGCTGAGGCCTCTGCCGGGTCCATGGCCTTGGTATTCTGTTATGGACCTGAAGGTGAACCCCTGTTCCGAGGTAGAGTCTGCGCACCTGAAAGGGATGTAATCCCCCTAGGTTTCTACCGTCGGAGGGCGAGGCCATTGGCTGTAGTTGTTGAACGAAGACGTCACCCTGGAAGCTCAAGATCCCCCTAGGAGAAGCCCATAGGGATCCGGCCGCTGGGACTTAGGAGACTCCTTTGAAGACTGAAGAAAGGTCTGGATGCAGGCGCCTCCTGCAGGGCATGGGTTCCAGATGGCTGGCGCCTCCAGCAGGTCGTAGTAGTCATAGGACGGAGTCGTAGAATAGTCCAAGGACGGTCCGGGGGTTCGGTATACAGGAAGGGTCGAAGTCCGGTCCAAGATCAAAACAGGAGAAGGGTCCAGAGCCGTACCAGGAACACTCCAGGAGAAGGGTCCGAAGCCGTACCAGGAACACTCCAGGAGAAGGGTCCGAAGCCGTACCAGGAACAAGCCAGGATAAATCACGCATGCTGGTCCAGAGGTCAGAAGCCAAGAATCAATCACGGAGCAGGGAAGCAGAGCGGGACAAAGAACCAGGATCAGAGAACACAGGAACAACTCAGGCAGGAACCTCAATACCAAGGCAAGGTCTGAGACCCAGACCTTGCCTTAAATACAGGATGTTGGAGGCGGAGTCTCAGGGGAAGCCATGACAGTTTCCTGTCATGGCTCCTTTAAGAACCATCTTCAGCCATGCGCGCGGCCCTAGAGGAAGTGAGGGGCAGAGTCGAATCCCGCGGAGCCAACCAGCCGGACCAGAAGCGGCCGCAGGAAGGAAGCAGAAGGGCAGCCTGCCCAGCAGGAGCCCCGGACGACGCCCGAAGCCACGGGTAATTATATCTTCTGCACCCGCCGGCCTGGCCTCGTTCGCAGTCTGCCACGGCCGACGGCCATGACGCCCGGCCCCGGTCATGGCTTACTGCGGCCGGCGGTACTAACAGTACTCCCTCCTTTAGGCCTCCCCCTAGAAGATTTGGGTTTACCAGGGTGTTTGGAGTGAAAGTCCTTGAGCAGAGATTTGTCCAATATATTCTTCGCCGGCTCCCAAGAATTCTCTTCAGGTCCAAATCCCTCCCAAGCTAGGAGGTACTCCCAAGTGGTGCCCCGTCTCCGGACATCCAGGACGTCACGTACTTGATATATGGTTTCGTCCACTGCTCTATGGTGCACCACCTCTGGAGGTTTCCGGGTAGGCCACTTGAGTATTAATGGCTTCAGAAGAGGCACGTCCAGTTCCGCCCTTATAGCTGGTGAATTCAGAGCAGCTATAGGGGTTGGCAGTGAGGGCAAAACTGGCCGGACCACAGGTCCCTGTGTTGACACGATACCCGGCACCAATGTCGGTGGGGATCGTCTGGGAGTCATGGGCCCCGAGGGCATCGATGACTCATCCATTCGAGTTTTCTTAGGAGTTGGTTTGATAGGCATCGAAGGAACTCCGGGTATCATGTCAGAATCTGGATCCAGAGGCCTTCGATGACGATGCTGATGTTTCATTCGATGCTCGGCAGTCTTTTTCTCAATGACCGATGTCGATTTGATAGACAACCGAGAAGGTGTCGATGACGGTTGGTCACACACTTCGTCCGGACGACGTCGAGGTTTCAAAATCAATGTTTTAACCGCTCCAGCTGGAGATGATTGCGTTGAAGTTGACGGCAACAATTGAAGATGGAAAAGATGCTCCATCTTTTCCATACGAGCTTGTCTGCCCTTCGGTGTCATTTCAGGCATGTCGATACGTCGTGTTTTTCTCCTAAACATAGCACACATTTGGTGTGCGGGTCCGTTATGGACATGGTTTGATTAAAATTCGGGCATTTTTTAAACCCTGTAGCCATATTGAACGTCTGACAGCCGTCGAGACTTTCTGACTAAACATTTTTTGAAATAGTAACGACCGGAAAATAATTTTACTCACCGGTGGTGAAAAAAAGGAGACCCCTGCGGTGGAATAACTTTTTCAGATGATTTTTTAAAATTTTTTTGAAGTGTGAATATACCACACAGGGCTCCTGATCCACGAAGCTAATAGCAGCGCAGAAAAAAGGAAGACTGAAGGGAGAACCCTGTGGATCAGGGAATTATAGCATGCTGGGCATGTTCGGTGGCCTCTGAGTGCCAGTCAAAAGTTTCTAGAAACTTTGACAGAAAGTTTTCCGTGATAGGGCTCCATCAGTGACATCACCCATATGTGAGGACTAGCATCCTGCTTGTCCTGGGATAACTCCAGGTACCTCAAGATTCTTCATTCTTCACTTGAATCGTGGCAGCAGCCTAAGTCTGGAGTTGCTATGTTGGAAGTGTATGCTTCTAGCATTGCTCCTTTTAAGTGCTACGATAGAAGCCTATGCTTCCAATGTTGGTTCTTAGAGTATGGGTTTGGGTGGGGGGGGGGGGGGGAAGGTTGGGGAGCCCTGGCTGCAGTGATTATATTTTATTGTAAAATGGAGGGGATTTGGGGGTTGCTGCATAAAATATACTAAAATATGTAGGGTCATGCATTTGGGTTGCAAATACCCAAGGGCACAGTATGGGGGTGAAGTTCTTCAGTGCACAAAATAGGAGCAGGATCTAGATGTGATCCATAATATCTAATAATCTTAAGTTGGCCAAACAGGTAGCTAAGGTGATGGCAAAAGCCAGAAGGATGTTTGGGTGCATAAGGAGGAATTGTTAACAGGAAAGGCGAGGGTGATATTGCCTCCACATAAGTCTTTGGTGAAACCTCATTTGGAATAATGTATATAATTCTGAAGATCCCACATTCAAAAGAATAGAAATCAAATGAGTCAGTCCAGCATATGGGGACAGGCATAAAGATCAAAACATATATACCCTGGAGACGAGGGGAGATACGATAGACCCACTAAAATATTTCCAAGGAATACATGCACAGGGGGTGAAGCTCTTACAATGAAAAGGGGGCTCTGGAATGGGAGATCATGGGATGAGGGTGAAAGAGGATAAACTCAGGAGTAGTTTAAGGAAATATTTCTGTACAGAAAGGCAGGTGGATGCATGAAATAGCCTCCTTGTGAAGGTGGTGGAGACAAGGCTAGTACTGGAACTCAAGAGAGCATAAGACAAGCACAGGGGATCTCTGAGAGAGAAAAAAGGGCTATCAACGATATGATAGGCAGACGATGGACCATATGATCTTTATCTGCCATCTTGTTCTATGATTTTATGCCTTGGTAGCTACAGCCTTCATTCAAAAAGAGATCCAGAGATTCCAAACATCAGCTAGTACCCACAATTCTTTATTTTATTATTATTAATTTTACAGATATATCTTTCCTCTCGTTTACATCTTTTTGACCCGCACCATGATTCCACTTTTCCCCAGCAAGTAACCAAAGCGGATGTGTAAAAAAAATAAAATAAAAAATAAATCAGACAAAAAAATGCAAACACCTTCTTTTGTTCATTTACAAATTGAAAAGAAAAAAATTTAGAGAAATAAAAATCTATAAAATTTAACTCAACTCCCAAGTGATGAGAACAGGGAAAAACAATGCAGATAATTTCTAACCTTACATATCTATCTATATATATACATCTAGACACTGGTGTCCCCTGTTAGAATGAGCCCTTTTGGGGCAGAAAATAGATTTATTGCTACAATAGAAAAGAGTAACTGGGACTTGGAATTTTCAGGCCTCTTAAGGTAAATATTTCTGCTTCCTGGACCAGATTCTAGGGGTGTGCATTCACAATTTTTTTTTGTTTCACTTCTTTAAAATGAAATAAACAAATGAAAAAAAACCCAAAATGAAATAAAGCAAGTTTGCTTACTGTACATGGTGCTCCCCATAGATAGTAGGATAAAGACATCTGGGGTGATATCATCCGGTGGCACTGAATTGCCCAATCTCAGGTAGTAGAGCTTTTGCTTTATTGATCATGTTGGGGAGTTCTCACTCAGAAATTTCCTCTTGAGCCTCCCTCAGTCAATTTTAGAGCCAATTCTAGCTAGGAAGTCGACTCTCCAGGGAGGCGGGCAGGTATTTAGCATGGCCAATTCATTCTGCTGTCTACAGAGACACTGTTTATGGCAAACAAACTTGCTTTCTCTATTGACAAGCAGGGCTATATTAGCTATGACATGTGGGGAGTCCCAATCTGAGGGTTGCAGAGAAGCATTTATTAACTAAGCAACTCGGACCCTACTCCATGTAAAACTCCATGTAAAACTGCTTGTCCAAATTTAGTGTCACTCCTTGCAAGGTTATCCAGATAGTACTGATCAAGTTGCAGCTTTGCAAATATCTTTAAGAGGCACAGCTCGCAGATGAGCCACTGATGCAGCTATGGTTCTAACGATGAGCCTTGATCGTGTCTGTAATTTGTAGGCCTGCTAGTATATAGTAGTGCGAGATGCAGTCTGTTAGCCAGTTGGACAATGTAAGTTTGGTCACTGCTATGCTCAATCTGTTAGGATTGTAAGAAATGAATAGTTGCAAAGCCCGATGAAGGGGCTAAGTCCTTCTTTTGTAGTAAACCAATGCTCTTTTACAGTCTAAGGTATAAACGGCTTTCTCACATTCAAGTGTGTGTATGGTCTCTGGAAGAACGTAGAGAACACGATAGCTTGATTGATATGGAAAGCTGATACTATTTTTGGTAGAAATTGCAGGTGGATGCAAAGCATCACTATTGTGGAAGAATTGCAAAAAAGATGGATAAAGAACTTGTCTGAAGCTTGTTGACTCTTCTCGCTGACGTCACTGCTAAAAGGAATATTATTTTCTGAGTTAGAACCTTGAGAGAAACCGACTCCAATGGTTCAAATGGTGATTTCATCTGTTGCAGCAGAACCACGTATGGGTCCTATGGCACAAGTGATTTCACAATTGAAGGTGTAGTATGCCATAAGCATTTCATGAACTTGGAAACTAACGGATAAGTGGAGATAGGCTTATCCTCGATTTGAGTATGGTAAGCTGCTATGGCACTAAGAAGTACTCTTACTGATTAGGTACTAAGCCCTGAAGCAGAAAGAGAGAGCAAATAGCTCAGTTATTCTTTGGGATCGCATGCAAATTAATTCAAAGTATTTGTTGAAATCATGTGGAGAAACTTTTCCATTTAAAATCAAAGGGTGAATTTTCAAAAGTTTGTGTTCAGAAGAATTAGCATATACATGCTTAAATAGAATGTATGAGCACACATGCTAGTTTATAAACATCAAACATTTGAAGTTGATTTTAAAAGCGCTGCTCGGGCAAAAATGCCCATACAAGCAAGTATGTGGGCTGCGTCTGAATAATGCGGATTTTAAAAGCTGCTATTTATGTACGTATATGTGCGAGCAAAAAATAAGGGGGCAGGGCATGGGCACTCTGGGGTGGGTCCAACTGTTACACGTGTGGCGGCTTGTTAGCCGCGTAACTTTATGGTTGCTCCTGATGAGGAGCAAGTCTGCATATATCGAATTTTAGGGCTTACATGACAGGGGTGAGAGGTCCAGGGCCTACATGACTGGGGTGTGTGTGTGTGTGTAGGATGAAGAAACAGAGGAGTCTGGATGACCTTGAGATTGACATGCCAAACTGATGGACTAATTGGAAAATCTGGGAATGTTCCTCATGTCAGCATGTTTTAAAATCTGCAAACATACGTGCGTTAAAGCTGGCAAAATGCTATGGAAGATATGCAAAGTACATTTGCTCGACTAATCTCATAAAATTAGGAGCATACTTACGTGCGGTAGGCATATTTTAAATCATATGCACGCATGATTTAAAATTCCAGCGTATCTCTACTCACGCACCAATACATGCGTGTATGGACGCATGCGCACTCATTTTAAAATTAGCCTGTATGTGTGTAAATAAGGGTTTGTGCGCAAATGTACCCCAATAAAACGGGTGGACTAGGGGCTTTGCAGGGCAGAGACAACATTTATACATGTAAGTTGCTATTTTAAGAGACTTATGTGTGTAGATTTGGCAACATAATCGCGCAATTTTATACCTAGTAATTATCTTACATAAGTGATATCAAACGTGTTTATGCCGCATTATTGGCTAGATGGGAGGTCTGGGTGAACTGCGGAAGGGGGTTCAGGATGAAGAAACAAGACTTCTCGATGACCTGGAGATGGACTGGGTGAACTGGTGGAGGAACTGAAAAACGGGTTAATTGCCTTTATGCGCACAATAGAAAATTTGCCACAGGTAAGTCCTCCTTAATTTTGACATGTAATTATCTGTGTTTATAATTTTAAAATAGATTTAAAAAATACACTTATTTTTGTTGCATCATATATGAATTCAGTGGTTCAGCACCACTTAGCTGAATAAATTCTGACTTATCCAGCTAAATGGAGGCTGTTAAATGCCACCACTTAGTTGGATAAGTCTCAAAAAGCACTACTTATCTGTCTAAATAGTGCTTTTTGAGACTTTCCTGCTCTTACTTAGATAAGTAGCCCTTTTTTTAGACTTATCTAGTTAATTAATTCTATATTTGTGCATATCTATTTTATTTTTTTAAATTATTTTATTCATTTTCAACCATATTCAACTTTAGCTGAAATAAAACACAGAAGATCGAGCTCTATGGTTTGTTCTGCCCATAGGCTCGTACCATTGTTCAAACTACAATAACCCATCAGTTAGCCTCCCCTCCTAGGTAGCACATAAAAATGTTTCTTGTCTAAAGTAAATTCTTCGGTTAATATTTGTGCATATCTATACATATGCGCAAATGTTGCAGGGTAGAGTTACTCATTTTATAACCCGCAGGTTATCAATACTAGGGTAGATATACGCACGTATATGGGGCTGCACAGTTCTTTAAATTGTATCCTTTTAGTCTCTTCTAGTTGATAGTTTTATGACAGACACTATTAAGTCTTCAACTTCTTTGGTTAAGGATAATTTGGTGATCACTGAGCGCTCAACATCCAAGCTGTCAAGTTGAGGGAGGGAAGGTTCGGATGAAATAGCATTCTGGCTATCAGTGGAATTGGTAGAAAAGCGTGCATGAGATGTACATGAGATCTGCATTCCAATCGCGCAGAAAAGCATCCTGAGCTGATCTGAGCTCGCTGGGAAGAATGGACCAAACTTTTTCCAATTTTCTGTTTTGCTCTGACACAAAAAGGTTGATTGCTGGAAGTCCCCATAGACTGAATAGTCTGTTGGCTGTTGACTGCTGACTGCTGCAGAGACTATATGTATGGTTGAAAATCTCTGCTGAGGCAATTTGCTAAAGTGTTGGAAATCTCTGAAGATAAGTCGCTTGCAGGAAAGCTTGATGTTTGCATGCCCAATCCCATATCTTTATCGCTTCTTGGCAAAAAGTCCAGACTCCTTTTCCCTTTCCTTGTTCACAAAGAACATTGCTACTTGGTTGTCAGTTTGAATGAGAATATTGTTAGATTATATCTGATCAATCTTAGTTCTAGGAGGCCGATTTGAAATTGTTTTTCTACAAATGACCTCATTCCTTGAGTTCAAAAAGGCTGTGTGTGAACCCCCCAATCTTTTGTGGAGGTATCCATTGCCAGCGTAACTTGGTGAGGAAATAGAGAGTGGTGATCCTTCCTGGAGATAATTCCTGGGGGTTGAGTAAGCTGATCCCACTGGAAGTAGAGACCACACTGCAAGAGCAATATGTGAAGGTGGGCTAGAGAACATACATGAATCGCCGCCACCACGTGATCCAGAACAACTAGGACTTTTCTGGCTGATGACTGATCCGTATTCAACAGTTTGTGTACAAAGGATCTGAGAGTATTCACCTGATCTGATGGTAGGAAAACTCTCCCCTGCAGAAAATCTAGCTACGTGCCCATGAATTTGGTTTTCTGGGAAGGAATTAAAGTTGATTTTTCAAAATTCACTAGGAGACCTAGCAATTGTAGCAGTTGTACTGATTTTTGTTGGGAGGTTAGTGTACCTTCCTTGGGGCTCGCCATCATAAGCCAGTCATCCAGTAAGGGAAAAGTCGGATGCACTGAAACAACTGATGTGCTGCTACTACAGCCAGGGACTTGATGAAAAGCCTTGGTGCTGTTAAGGCCGAAGAGGAGCATTCTGTACTGATAGTAGAAAGAGTCCACATTAAGCACAGGTAATACTAATGGGAAGAATGGATGGGAATATGAGCATAAGCAATCTTTAGATCCAGAGTGTACATTCACTCCCCCTTCTGGATGAAGGGGAGGATTGAGTGGAGGGAATTCATTTTGAATTTCTCCCAGAGAAAAGGCTTGTTCAGGTTTCTTAAATCCAGGATAGGTCTCAGTCCCCCAGTTTTCTTGGGGATAAGAAAGTAATGGGAGTAGAATCCTTGGCCATAGTGATGGGGAGGAACTGCTTTTATTTCCCGCTATTTGAGAAGCGAGTCCACCTCCAGGTGGAGTTGCATCAAGGTAGATCCGGATTGAAGGTCAAATGATGAGGAATTGCTAGAAGCTGGGAGAAAAGCAAATGGTATCCAGATTCCACAATATTGAGAACCCAATGATCTTTGGTGACCTTGCACCACTCATCTAAATAGTGCTGAATTCTCCCCCAACTGGAGAGGATTGCTGATGGGTTTGACAGGTGGTCAAAAGCTTAGTCAAGGCATTGATTAGCCTTGTTGCATTGTTTTTGTTTGATGGCACTCATGCTGTTGAGCTCAGTTAGAAATTGTTGCTGTTGCAGAAATAGAGGTGGCATTGGTATCACTGGAATTGCCAGAAGGGACAACTCTGTAAATATGGTCTTTTAAAAGCATATTAAATATGTCTTGCAGAAGACTTTTGTTCTGTAGAGAGGGACTGGACTGTCATGTGTTGCTCCTTTATTTAAGCAACTATTTCTCTGAAAAGGTGATCACCCAGGCAAGGGATGACCACTAGCTTGTCCTAGACATCACTGCATAGGTTATTGGATCTCAACCAAGCCATATGGTATGCTCTGATGGATGCTGTCGAGGTGCGTGCCATAGTATCAAATGCCTCATAGATGAATCAAATAGGATGGCATATACACTCTTCTGCATCTAAAAATGGCTGAGGGAATGAAATTCTGCCTTTACTAAATGGAAGAAAAGTTTTTATTTTCTGTGTATATTCATGTAAATACTGAGCCATTAGAACTGATGTGCGGAGATCCGTGCATTAAGCATAGAGCTTTGAAACCCCTTTTTACCAAAATTGTCCGTAACCTAGGATTTTTTCTGGGTGTTCAAGTTTATTCTTGTTTTATTTGCTCTTTTAAGGGCTGACTCTACTATAGTTGATTGATGGGGTAATTGCACCATTCCAAAGCCTGGGGATTTTGGCACTCTATATTTGAGCTCCAGTTTCCTTGAAACTGGGGCACTGGAAATAGGATTTTCCCACACTTGTTTGCAATTCTTGCAGGATATCATGAATCAGGATAGCTGCTTGTTTTGCTAATGTGTCCAGAATTTAGTGGAGAGCAAAAACTTTGTCCTTATGTACATTGACTCCAAGCACTTTCTCCAACTTTTCCAGAAAACTGGAGTAGGAAAAGTCTATCTGTGCAGACAAGTGTTCTGGACGCTCTGGAAGGGTGTCAGAGGGGATCCCCATTGATCCCTCATCAAAGCCCAGTGGTGAGGAAACTCCTAATCCAGGACCTCAGTGATGAAGAAGGTACTGAGGAGGGGGTCTTTGATCACTTTGGAAAGGTATACTCCTAGTGCATAACCTCTGACTAGTTGGACTCCACTGCAAGAGAATGCCAAAGGCTAGAACGATTGAGCAAGGGTTCTGATGGAGTATTGATATGAACTGGTGATACTGGGACTTCTCATGGGAGTAAAACTGATATTCTGAAGAAGCTGAAAAGATACCCTCCTTATCCTTACCCACCAAGGAGATAAAGAAATCCTTCACTAACTCTGTTACTTGGTCGAAGGGCTGACAAGCCATCTGTCCTGGCATGGGTGATGGAATATCTGCTTCCGATACTAGAATGAAATCCTATACATCTTCTAGGCTATGTGAAATTTGGATTGGAGGCCTATTAAATGTGAGGGTACAAAAGAGGAATCTGAATTTGGAGTCTCTAGACAAAGCCCTTGCTCCATTAATTTTACTGGTGTAAGTGCCTTGGTAATTGGTGGGGATAGGGATATCATATTCCCATCTGCCCCGTAAACACTCTCAATAGACCAGCATACAGATGCATGGGAAGTTCTGCAGTACAATGCCTTGATGATGGGACTGTTTTAATGGCAAAAGATGTTCCAGGGCTCCAAGCTTCATAAGTGTTGAGCAGGTATGTGTTGATGGCACTGGGAGCTTGTGCATGAATGATGCTGGGGCCTTGTGCTTTGATGGCACCAGGACTTTCTGCATTGACTCCGGTGCGCTATACGTTGATGCTGTGCCGACTGAGCCGTCATCAATCATGCCAAGGCACCATGTTGATGCCCGAGATTTGGTGCTTCTTTGGCAGCTTCTTGGAGTGGCATCTCTTTTTCTTCATGCATGCTGCTTCTGTTTACTCGACGCTGAGGATTTGGCTTGTTCTGCCAACAAGGGAGATATTTTTGAGGAGCTCCTGTTCAAGTCCATTCCTGCAGAGGCAGCCAAGCCTGCACTTTGGGAAGTGGCTTCTAAGAGACTTATGCAGTTCCTCCATTTTCCAGGCCCTCGATCTTTGGGTACGCAGGGACATTTGTCCACATTGGTAACAGCTGACCTGGTCCTGGTCCAGTACTAGGCACTGGTAGCATAGGTCATGTCCATCAGTAATACAATTTCTCCTACCATAAATTCAGTATTTGAAACCATTCACCGTAGCTTTCTCCTTATTAGACATTGTAAGGAAAATAATTCTCTCTCTTTTTTTTAAAGGTAGCACTGAAAAGTGCTGTTTGGGGGCTGCTGAAGCAACAAGGCAACTCTGAAGAAAAAAAGATTTTCACAGAAAAAATAGAGAGAGATAGAGGTACACATCCGTGCTGGTGCTCAGGTAAAAAAAAGAATGAGGGCAACGCCTGTGCAGAAACTCTCACACATGCTCAGTAGAACAAAATCTCTACTATTAAGAGAGGTCTATTTGATGCTGCTGGATGATGTCACCCCATATGTCATGGCTAATTCAAGCCTGCTTGTCAACAGAGAAAAAATATTGAGTCTGGGTCCCGTCCCATTCCACCTGCCACCAAATTTTAAAAAATAAGCCTCCTGCCTTGTAACGTACTCTCTCCATGGCTGAAAAGGGGCAGGAGAGATCCCCAGTTGCTCCTGCCCTTCAAATTAGTGCTGGTTCTCCTGAGACCAGTAGCATTTTGGAATATGTCCATATGCCAAAATGATGCCAGCCTCAGGTTGGCTGATACAATAGAACCGGCAGGACAGGAGCAACTGGGGATCACCCCTGACCTATTTTCAGCTACAGATGGGGTAAGATAAATGGGGGGAGACCTCGGGGCCTGGGAGGCGCTGCAGGTGGACCTGTGTTTTTTTTTTATCTCCATGGTGTGGGCTTTATCAGCAGCGGGATGGGATGGGCTGCTTTATATTTTAAAACAAAATGAAAAATAAACAACTTTTTTTCTTTCATTTCTTTTTAAAAACAAAATAGGGAATTTAGTTGCGATTTCCGATTTCATTTCAAACAAAAGCACATTCTTATCAGATTCTATCTTCCATGAAAGAGATGAAGCTGTCTGCTGAGCAGACTGAAGTCCTGCTTCTTTATAGATTTTAGTTTTTCATGTTTTCTTTTAAACTTACCCGGCTTGCAAAACCCAAATCAATTCTACCATTAACATAAATATTTTAATTTTGAAAATTTGTTAAATCTATGTTTCTGTTTATTGCCCCTTCCTGCCCTCTCCTCAGCAGTTTCTGTTTATTGCCCCTGCTTTTCCCCTGCCTGCCCCTCTCTCTCTGCAATTATTGTCTCTGTTTACTGCCCCTGCCTGCCCCTCTTTCTCCTCAGCAGTTTTTGTATCTCTGCTTACAGTCCCTACTTATCCCCCCTCTCTTTCCAGTTACTGTATCTCTTTATTGTCTCTACTTTTCCTCTGCGTGCTCCTCTCTCCCTTCAGCAATGATTAGGGCAGGCCTGGGTAATAAAAGGCCAACAACAGCAACAGGACACAGTAGAGCAGAAACCAGATACCCCTGAGCATTCATAAACATGAAGGTATTTAAACATAATGAGAGCATCACAATACTGACAAAAGTCCCTGTGTAACAATAACTCCTTCGGGTGATGCATGTGGGTGTCTCTGCTCTGTAATTCTCAACTCTGTCTATAGCATCCTGGTTACATGCCAGCTTTTCTCTCAAATTACTGCAGAGTGGCAATGGATGGAGATGTATTTGTGCTGCTACTAGTCTTCCTCCAATAATAAAAGTCCCTGTGTAACAATGATCCTTTCAGGTGAAGTTTGTGAAACTTCCAGTTCACATCTTTCTCAGTTTCCTGGTGAAAAATCAAACTTTAGATCAAGATTACTGTAGAGAAGAAACAGACGGTAAAACTCAGACATTATTCTTTTTTTTTGAGCTGCTGTCTTCGGAAAAGCAGCTGACATTACTATCTGTCAGGTTACATTACTAGCTGTCGGAAAACCAGCTGACATAACTGGCTTGTCTTCTGGGATGAATTACAGAAGGAGCATATCCTGATCTTTGGATTCAATTTTCCCTTTGCAGTACTCTGAGTGCATAACAAAAATATTAACCAGTGGCATCAGAAAGACCTAAGCTGTCAGTCACAGAGCAGCTAAAAACAACACACATCACCCAAAGGAATCACTGTAACCTAGTGACATTTATCATCAGAGGCCACGCTTGAAATCCAAAGTAATCTAGAACAGAACACCCACTCCCATCACCAACAATCTAAGCTAGTGAAGTGTATAAAACAGGAACTTTCAGGGCTCAAGCACAGCAGAGGCTATGACATTTCTTCACTTAAACAGCAGCTGAAAATGTAAAAAAAAAAATCAAAATCATTCTTGTCCCATTTTAAATTTGGCAAAAGAATGAATGTTTAGGAACAGCTTGGATATTGGCCACAGCATCAGCCAGAAGAAAACTCAAACTCCATTTTCCGACTTGAGAAAAGTGATAAGTGCTTCTGCTTAAAAAATTGTCTTAATGTAAGCGCATGTGTGTTGGTCTTCTCTCCGTAGCAGAGGAAAGGAGAGATGATACAGAGGTGAGGGGCTCATAGTTTGGAGAGGAGAGTGATGGCTGATGCCCTCAGCAGGCCAGAGTACGGGACATTAGCCAAGTCCATTTCAGTCTCTGAGGCTGTGCTTCTGAGTGATGACATCTTGACTGGCATTGGGAGAGAGTGTAACACCATTAATGCCTTTGGAGCTCTGTATCAACTACTACCCCCAACCAGTGAGGGTGAACATAGATCAGGGGAAAAATTAAGAGTTCCCCATCCCCATCCAATGCAGAAAGGGGCTGTGGCAGAGATCACTGGGGCACCAAACGCAGGGTGTTGACCAGGAAAGGATTCAGGTCCTCTGCGTTGACAGCCCGGTGCAGCGAGGGCTCTGAGGCACTGCGCTCAATCTTGGGGAGAGAGCGCTGCAGCAGCTCAATGGAGGCCAGGATCTGAGTGGAAGGAAAACAGAAATGAAGGAAGTCCCACCTGATTTTTGGTCTGTACCATTTTTCCCCAGACAAGGCCCTGGCGATATCATTTCCCTGCATCCTGCCATATGCCAAACCCCTAAGCACTGGTTTGTACCATTTTTCACATCCTCCAGTACTAAGTTGTCCCTTTTCTTCCCACTCCTACCTCTCTAGAACTGGACTGTCCCTTCTACCTCCCTAGTACTGAGCCCTATCATCTCACCCTGCAACCCGGCCCATATTAGGTTCCTACCATTTCTCTCTCCTCCCCAGCGTGCACTGGGCTCTCCCATCTCTTATGCTCCTTTGCTCCCAGGCTGACCCTTGGTACTTACCTGAGGGAAGAGCGGCCTCTCATCTCTCTTAAACTTAAGGCAGTTCATAAGAAGTCGTTTCATGGCTTTCGGGCAATTATTAGACACTTTGCTGAAGTCAGGAGAGAGGCAACCACGCCCCACCATAAATATTATCTATAAATAGTATGAGACATTGTGTTATATCACTGCAGGAATATACCATCTCCCTCTGTAATTCCTTCTATCTCTGAAATGGGAGAGGGAGAAAGAGACAGAGTGACAGGAAAGAAAGGGGAGCAAAAGACAAAGAGGGAGAGACAAATACCCCCCACCTTCAAATATCACACAGAGAAAAAAGAAACAAGAACAGGAGAGTGTGACAGATGAGAGCACACATTTCTCATAATACAGTGACAAAGAGACCGAAAGACAGGTGCCGTACAAACTCTGGGTGCTGCATGGAGGTAATAGCACTGGCACAGGAAACTCCTCCTGCTTCCTCCCATCCTAACTCACCTGATCTCTGTTGTTGATATTTGAATAAGGCAGGGTCCCTGTCATCAATTCGTATAACACCACCCCATAGGCATAGCAATCAGACTGGAAGCTATAGGGATTGCTGTCCTGCATGCGGATCACCTCTGGGGCCTATAAGAGGAGGAGATGAGAAGAAGAGCAGAGGGGGTGAGGTGTGCTGCTGAGAGACCCTTTCTCAGTTCCCCAGGATTGTCCTGAAGGAGAGAGTGCATGATGATTGTGGGTAGGGGCAGAGGGCTGATGGTGGTGGTGGGTCCACAGAAATGTATAATTGCTGAGGTGGGAGTGTGTGTGCATGGTAGTGGTCCACAGAAATGGACACTTATGGAGGGGAGAGGAGTGGTAGTCCACAAAAATGGATACTCACCATCCACAATATTGAGCCACTGGGCTGCTCTACCTGCTGGGACCCACTCCAACGGGTTTTCACGGTTGCTAAGCCAAAGTCGCCGATCTTCACAGTCAGCCCCTCATGCAGGAAGATGTCTGTATGATCATAAAGGAGAACACTACAGCGAGGGGAGGAGGTGAAATCTCCACAATAACCAGAACTAGCCCATTGTAGTAGGGCTGCCAATCAGTTTTTCTCACAAAAATTGTAATTACAAGTCCATGGATGCAAATGGAACAATTCCAAGCCTGGCTCAGCCTGTCCCTGATGATCTGGAACTAGTTGACAACCTTACATCAACTGCAGCTATATCACACCACCAGCTAGGCCTTGCTGGAATTCACCTCCATAGCAGTCAAACTCCAACTGCTTAGACCCTGTTGCCATTGTAATAACACTCTCACTTCTTCCACTCAGATGGCTCCTTCTCCTTCACACAAAAGTCACTCTTTCTCTCTTACTGGGCCCCAGATTTCCTCTGGAGTCTTATCTCCTCATACCTTGTAGCTCCATCTTCTGACCCTTTCCCCCATGTTTTCTCATATTCTCTGGGGTTCCTCTTGATGAACCCCTTCCCTCATGTTCTCTCTACTAGGATTCCACCTTCTTCCCCCCCTTCCCCCATATTCTTCCCATTCCCCTGGGCTACCCCCTTCTGTCCCCTTCCCCTATATTCTCCAATATACCTTTCGAGTCTCATCTTCCCTCATTCCCATCACACCCCACTTCCTGCATCCCTTCCTCCATGTTCTTTGTTATCACCTTGTGCATCTTTTCCCCAGTGTTCTCCATTATTTCCTGGGGTTCCACCTTCTGTTTCCCTTTCTCCAGGTTCTCACCTTTCTCTGGGGATCCGACATAAGAAAATTGGTTCTTACCTGTTAATTTTCGTTCCTGTAGTACCAACGGATCAGTCCAGGTTCCTGGGTTAATTCATCCCTGCCAGCAGATGGAGACAAAGAAAAGCCTCACTGACATTAATTAAAAACCCTGGTGCCACCTGCAGTAGCTCAGTATTGATCTGTACCCAAGCTGAAACAACACTATGTGCAATAAACTGACTAAAAACATGTCACATAACTTTCAAAATTTAAGATTACAACAAAGAATGGAAGTTTGCTGAAAGATTATAGCTGAGCGGACGGGTGGGTTCTGGACTGATCCGTCGGTACTACAGGAATGAATTTCTTTTCCCTGTACGTACCCGGATCAGTCCAGACTTCTTGGATGTACCAAAGCTTCCTAGAGAGGGTGGGACCTGGAGAGTCCCGCTCGCAAGACACCTTCACCAAAAGACCTAGAATCGGAAAATCCCAAATCTAATCGGTAATGCCTTGCAAAAAGTATGCAGCGACTTCCAAGTCGCCGCTCTGCAAATCTCCTGTGGAGACACCAACTGACCCTCCGCCCAAGAAGCGGCTTGAGCCCGCTTCGAGTGGGCCCGCAAACCCTCAGGAACTTGACGGCCCTTGAGAATGTACGCCGACCCAATAGCCTCCTTAATCCATCTGGCAATAGTTGCTTTGGAGGCATGGGTACCCCTTCTTTGCACACTCCATAACACAAAAAGATGATCAGACATCCTGAACTCATTAGTAACCTTGAGATAGCAGAGCAAGGTTCTGCGGACATCCAACAGCGTAAGCTCCCTAGCATGCTGCGTAGAATCATCCAAGTCTGTAAAAGCCAGAAGCTCGATAGTCTGATTAACATGAAAGGCAGAGACCACCTTTGAGACAAAGGAGGGAACCGTATGCAACGTAATTCCGGAATCAGATATCTGAAGAAAAGGATCCCTACACGATAAGGCCTGCAACTATGAAATTCTCCTGGCAGAACAAATTGCCACCAGGAACACCACCTTGAGAGTCAAATCCTTAACGGTCGCTCTCCGAATTGGTTCAAATGGAGCATCACACAAGACCCGCAGAACCAGATTAAGGTTCCAAGGAGGACATACTTTCCACACTGGAGGACCAAATTTCTAACTCCCTGAAGAAACCTCTGTACGTCTGGCTGCGACGACAAGGAATAACCCTCAAGCTTGCCTTGTACGCAGGCTAGAGCCGCTACCTGCACTTTGAAGGAATTAAAAGCCAGACCTTTAGCTAAACCCTCTTGTAGAAAAGACAAAACTTGAGAAATCGAGGCCTGAACCGCCTGAATCCCTTGGTCGGTACATCAAGCTTCAAACACTTTCCAGACTCGAACATATGAGAGGGAAGTAGATTGCCACCTGGCTTGTAAAAGTATAGTGATCACCGGTTCTGGATATTCTTTCCACCTCAAGCGACGCCTCTCAAAAGCCAAGCCGCTAGACAAAAGCGATCTGCCTGGTCGGAAAATACGGGACCTTGAGGAAGAAATTCCGGGAGATGACTAAGACGCAACGGACTGTCCACCGCTAGATTGATTAGATCTGCGAACCACGGTTGATGTGGCCATTCTGGAGCCACTAGGAGCACCTCCCCAGGGTGCTTCTCTATTCTGCGCGATACTTTTCCCACCAGAGGCCACGGCGAAAACACATACAGCAAGACTTTCGGAGGCCAAGGCACTACTAGAGTGTCGACTTCCTTGGCCCCGTACTCCCTCCTGCGACTGAAGAACCAAGGAGCTTTCGCATTGAGCCGAGTTGCCATCAAATCGACGTAGGGACGGCCCCACCTCCTCCGGATGAGCCTCATCGCAGACTCTACCAACTCCCACTTGCCAGGACCTAAGGTCTGACGACTGACGAAATCGGCCTGAACGCTGTCGACACCTGCAATATGAGAAAAGCTAGCTGAACCAAGTACCGTTCTGCCCATTGAAACAACTCATGCGCTTTCATCGCCACCCCCTGGCTCTTGGTCCTGCCCTGATGATTGATGTAAGCAACTGTTGTGGTGTTGTCCAACAGAACCCTGACCAAACGACCCTGAACGAGGGGGAGAAAGGTTTGAAGTGCCAGCCACACTGTTCTGGTCTCCAACCAATTGATTGGTCACAAGGCTTCCACAGCTGACCAAGTGCCCTGGGCCGACTGTCGCTCGCACACCGCTCCCCAACCAGAGAGACTGGCATCGGTTGTGAGAACCACCCACTCCGGAACCTCTAGGCTGACTCCACGCTGTAGATTGGAAGACTATAGCCACCATGATAGGCTGTTCTGTGCCGACGCAGCCAGCAAAACTGGTAAATGAAAAGCCTGCGACTGGGGATTCCATTTGTCCAACAGTGCCCTCTGAAATGGACGCATATGCGCGAAGGTCCTCGGTCCCAATTCCAGGGTTGAAGCCATCGAACCCAGCACCTGTAGAAAGTCCCAGGCTCGTGGTATCTTCAACGCCAACAAGCATCGAACTTGAGCCTGTAGTTTGAGTATCCTCTCCTGAGTGAGAAACACCCTGCCTTGGTGCGTGTTGAAACGAGCTCCTAGGTATTCTAGTACCTGGGACAACTCCAAGTGACTCTTCATCCGGTTCACCACCCAGCCGAAAGACTCCAATAGGCGAACAACTTTCCGAACTGACGAGCGGCAGCCTTCCAACGACTTTTACAGAATTAGCCAGTCGTCGAGATAAGGGTGCACCAACACCCCTTCGCATCGGAGAGCTGCCACCACCACCATTACCTTGGTGAAAGTACGGGGGGGCCATCGCTAGACCGAACGGCAGAGCCTGGAATTGGAAATGTTGACCCAGCACCACGAAACGCAGAAACCTCTGATGCTCTGGATGAATTGGGATATGCAAGTATGCCTCAGTCAGATCCAGGGAGGCCAAAATCTCCCGAGAACGGACTGCCGCAATTACCGACCGTAGCGTCTCCATTCGAAACCGTGGAATCTTTAAGGACCGACTTGAGGTCCAGAATGGGTCGAAACATTCCCTCCTTTTTTGTGACAACGAAATAGATGGAGTAACGTACCGGGACCACCGCTCCCAAACCACGCAACTGGCACAAGGTCTCCCGAACCGCCCGATACTTCGCCAAGAACCCGCAAGGGGAGACCAAGAAGAGGTTGCGAACAGGATGTGCAAACTCTAAAGTGTAACCGTCTCTTATCACCGAGAGGACCGACTGATCCTGCGTGATTTTGGTCCACTCCCCATAAAAGTCTGCCAGCCGGCCCCCTATAAAGGGAACAGAGGAGTGGACTGGCTTTGCTTCACTGGGAGGACTTGACCGCTGCTGCTCCCCCTGCCGAGGGAGCTCTAAAAGGTCGTCGCCTGCCGCGAAAGGACTGACACCAATTTGAACCCCGTGGCTGCTGAAAGTCTTTTGTGACTGCGCCCCTACGGGACCCCTGGAAGGACGAGACTGTCAGGCGTCCCTGAAGCGGGACCTGGATTGAAACGCCTGGCGATTCCTTGGCTTGTCCTCCGGCAGCTTATGCACCTTTGTCTCACTCAGTTGCTTGATGAGCTGCTCCAGCTGCTCTCCAAACAAGAGATGACCCTTGAAAGGCAAAGAACCTAACCGGGCCTTAGAAGAAACATCTGCCGCCCAGTGATGGAGCCAAAGTAAACGCTTGGCCGCAACCACTGAACTCATAACCCGCGACAGTGAACACACTAAGTTATACAGCGCATCCGCTACATACACGACCGACGCTTCCACGCGATCTGCCTCTGACGAGTCGGGAGCAGGAGGTGCATCCTGAAAATTCTGCACCCACCTCAGACATGCCAGCTGCATAAAGCCGGAGCACACGGCAGCCCAGAGCCCCAAGGCTGCACTCTCAAAATCCCTTTAAGGTGAAGCTCTAACTTCCAATCCTGGAGATCCTTGAGGGTTGCGGCCCCCTCCACCGGAATCGTAGTCTTCTTTGTTACTGCGGAAACCGCTGCATCCACCTGCGGAAGCGCAAAAAGCTCCAAGGTCTGTTCCAGCAACGGATAGCGCTTGGCCATAGCCCTACCTACCCTCAAACCGGAATCCGGGGAATCCCACTCATATTCAATCAATTGTCGCACCGACCTATGATACGGGAAAGCAGAAAGAGAAGCTCGAAGACTGTCCAGAACGGGGTCCGCCCCATCCAATTCTGGAGCTTCCTGAGAGGGTTTTAAACCCAACTCATCAAGGACTTGCGGCAGCAAAGGTGCCAAATCCTCCCTCCGGAATAAACGTAGAATCTTGGGATCATCCCCTTCCGCCACCGAGGGCATGCCAAAGTGTTCACCTTGATCCGGGTCCGCTTGCGATGAGGAGCCTAGCGCTGCTCCTGCCGGAGGGATCGGACCCTGTAAACCTCCTGTTGCTCCCCCGGAGCTAGACCCCTCGGCATGCTGGCATCCCGCGGCCGTGCGGATCCTGCATTGGAAGCTGAAGGCCGCAGACCTGGGTCCTGAGGAATGGGAGGGAAAGGTGAACCCCTTAAACCCTCCTGCTGTGCCAGATAAGCTTGATGCAGCAGGAGAATAAAATCCGGCGAAAAAGGCCGCGAACCCGGAGGCAAAAAAGGGGGTCTGGGCTCCACCAGGCCTCTGAGGCAAGGGACCTGGCTGATCTGCCTCCCCGGATTCCCCCTGCGCATCGGGGGGACCAGGATGAACCGGGGACAGCCGCGGTGGTGAATCCCCTTCCCCCTCCAAAAATGGCGGCGTGCGGGAATCAGACGCCAAAATGGCCACCGCCCCCCCCTTCGACGAAGCCGGCAGCTCCGGGGACCTCGGGAGGCTGTAAAAATGGCCCGACCGCGGTAGCCGTGCGCCTACAAAGGTGACGGCATTTTGAAACCCCCAGGAGGAGAGAGGGCCCTTCTCCCCCCAATACACAGCCCCGACTGGCTGAGCCGCACTGGGACCACTCCATACACGCGGCATGCCAAGCCGCGAACCATGCTGCAAGAAGCTGAGAAACAAAAATAAAGCTAAAAATAAAAATCTAAAAATCGGCACGACCCGCAGTGGGGGGAGCGATCGCCTGGGAGCCTTACCCTTCAGCCGACTTCCTCTTCCTTGACAAAACTTTTTTTTTTTTTTTAAACTTTAAATAAGTTAAAAAAAGAGAACAGAAGCAGAGAGATTCCCTCCTAAGCTGAGAGGAGCTGTCCAGCACAAATCAGCTTTTTAAACAAGGAGAGAATCCCCTGACCAGAAAAAGGAGAAGGGTTGTAAGCCGCACGGCCGGCCTTGTGAGGGGAGACATCTGGACCACCAGATGTACACCCCACGGTACCAAATTGGACCTTAACTGGTCCACCTCAACTGAACAAGAAAAGGTTCCTCAAGGAACCCATTCCCTGGGAGGAAGGCTCACCCGAAAGAGAAAACATTTAGAAAGAAAAAACAGCAAGGGTAAAAAGAAAAGCCCTGCAGGTTAATGCACCAGCCATCTGCTGGAGACAGAGAAATACTGAGTTACTGCAGATGGTACCAGGGTTTTTAAGCAGTGTCAGCAAGGCTTTTCTCTGTCTCCATCTGCTGGCAGAGATGAATTAACCCAGGAGTCTGGACTCCATCAAACCCAGCATCCTCTCTCCAACAGTGGACAATCCAGGTTATAAGTACCTAGCAAGTACTCAAAAACTAAGTCTATTTCATGCCTTGAGCCCCACCTTCTGCCCTCTCCCTCATATTCTCATTTCCTCTGGGCCTATCTCTCTGACTACCCTCTTTCCCTAGTCCCCCATTTTTCTTCCTTCCTTCTGTCCTGTGGATGTAAGAAGGATACTGTTGGATTTTAGATCCCGGTGGATTATATTCTTAGCATGAAGATAACTGGAACAGAGGAAAGAAGAGGAGGGGAATGATTACTGTATGACACAAGAGAAGCAAAACACCAGAGCAGACTATACGCACCAGTTTACTAGGGCCAGGATGAGCCAATGGATCAGCCTTTCTCTAATGGCCTGGAGTTGTCTAATGACTCTATGAAGCACTGACCTCAATCACTAAATCTGAACTAGAGGAGGAGGCAGCAGAGGGACAAAGAGACTGACAGAGAATGAAAGGGAGGAAGGGTGGTAGAAGAGAAGGGCAGAAAAATAATGAAAGGGAAAAAGAAGAGTGAAAAAGGGAGGGAAGCAAGCTGAGAGAATGAGAGACAGGACAAAAAGGTGAAAGAGGAAGAGAGAAAGAGTGCAAAAGAAACAGGGTGGTGAACAGAATGAAGAGCGTGATGGTGATAGAAGTAAGGGGCTCACTCCATGACATCCAAAGACAAGGGGAGATGAAGAGAGACTTGAGGGAGGGGATGAGGAGGGGTGGCAGCAGAGAATTGGACAAGAGGAGAGGTGGCTGTGGGTGAAGAGAGGCTAGGAAGGCACGGGAAGAGGGGAGAGGAAAGATGCCTGGAAATGAGGAGGTGGCAGCAGGGCACAAGATAAGGAGAAAGAAGAGATGACTGAGGTGGGGAAGTGACAGCTGAGTGGAGGAGGAAAGGGAGAGGAAAGATAGATGGGGTGAAAAGGATACTGAGGGTACTGGAAGGCAGGGAGAACAGGTGAGTGGGGATGAGACAAGAGGAGAAGTGACTTAGGAGCCAGGAAGGGGGAGAGGAGGAATGGCTGGAGATGGAGAAAGTGCAACAGTGTGTGGGGAAAGAGGGAGAAGAGACCTTCAAAAGGATATAAACAAGATGGAATCAGGCCAGAGAGTGACTACAAAAAATGGTCAATGGCAACATATGGGTACAGATTTAAAGATCTAAACATGTATGCCCTAGAGGAAAGGTGGAGCAAGGGAGATAAAATAGAGACAGTTAAATGCCTCCAAGGTATCAATGCACAGGAGGCGAGCCTCTTTCAATGAAAAGGAGGTTCTAGAACAAGTAGTCATAAGATAAAGGTAAAAGGGAATAGACTCAAGAGTAATCTAAGGAAATATTTCTTTACAGAATGGATAGTAAATGCATGGAACATTCTCCCAATGGAGGTGGTGGAAGCAATGACAATATCTGATTTCAAGTTAGCATGGGATATGCACGGGGGATCTCTGAGGGAGAGGTAGGATTTGTAGAGCTGAGTACTTGGTGTGGATGGGAAGACTGGATAGGCCATATGGTCTTTTTCTGCTGTTAAGTTTCTATGTTTCAGAACAGGGCACGGTACTCACTCCATGCCCTGTGCGGTCTGCCGGGCGATGTCAATGAGCTGGAACATGTCGAACTTTGTCTCGGTCACATGCAGGTGGCGGTATAGGCTACTGCCCTCACACCACTGAGTGATGATGGCGAAGTTTGGCTTGGTCATGAAGCCCATGAAGAGTAAGATGTTCACATGCCGTGTCTTCCTGCCATGACACCACATGGAGACCAGTCAAAGGGGGAACAGGAACTAGTTAGTATCTCTTCTTTCTCCATCTCTCCCTCCCCACCTCTCTCGTCCTGTACCTTAGCACCTGCATCTCATTCTTGAAGGCCTGGATCTGTTCCGGAGTGGGACTGGTAACTTTCAGGATCTTGATGGCCACATCCCCATGCCATTTGCCCTTGTAGACAGTCCCGAAGGAGCCTGTTCCGATCCTCTTCATCACCAACACCTCACTGCTGTGCACCTCCCAGTAATAGCCTGAGTCCCGGTACCCCAACTGCTTCTGGGGGTGAAAAGAGACAAGAAAGTCTGACAGGGAAAGGGGGGAAAGAGACACAAAGGGATGAGGAGAGGCTCCCCTGGGGTACTCTCCTACACAAACATACAAACAGGGAGAGAGAGTCAGACAAAGAGAGACAGTGAGCGAGATGCACAGAGACACGGAAACAGAAACACAGACTAGAAGGCAGTCCTTACCACTTTCTTTTTGTCATCGGAGGTGGAGGGCTTGCGATCCTTGGAGGGCTCAGAGGGGGATTTAAGATGTGGAGATTTCCTGCCTGGAGAGACACTGGCTGTGGTGGCTCGGGGGGTACTGTCTCCCACTGCGATGGCAAAGAGAAAGACAGTATGAGACAGACAAGGAGAGGGAGCCAGAGAGAGAGAAAGAAAGAAATACACAGGCTGAGAGAGAGAACAAATGAGAGATGGAGAGTGAGAGATGGGGAGAGAAAGGTAGAAAGAGACAGAAGAAATAAGAAAGACAGAAATAGACAGGGAGCAAAACAATGAGAGGGAATGAGAAAGACAGTATTAAAGGCAGAGCGAGAGACAGAAACAGAAGAGAGAACTCCAAAAGGAAGCCACAAAATAAGAGATAGTTATAGCGACATCTCACCCATTGCGGTAGGACCTCTCAGTGCATGCTGGAAATAAAAGTAAAAGGGGAACAGTTAGGGAGCTGGACACCATCTCCAAACTTGCCCTCCATCCCTGTGCTTTCTATTGTACTATATCCTAAGGTGGGAGAAGGAGAGGCCTACAGATGCTGGGCTGAGGGTCAGAGAGATAAGGAAGTTGGTTCTTACTTGCTAATTTTCTTTCTTGGAATACCACAGATAAGTCCAGACAAGTGGGTTTTGCATCCCTATCAGTAGAAGAAGGCAGAGAATAAAAGCTTTTCAGGCACTGCTGCATAACTGAGAGTGCCACCTCCAGTCCCTCAGTAGTGACCTGTACCCAAGCCAAAGTAGCGTGAAACTTTCAAACTCAAATCAAACTTTCCCCTCTACGGTGAACAAAAAACCCAGGGTTGGAGCTCCTTGAACAAAAGCCCTCACATTTAACAAAGGAACCAAAAAACCCTTCAGTCATATAGGTTCAATATATAAACACTTAGTAAGCTTTGCATTAATAAGTAATTGCAACAATAACGGTCCTTTCGAAACTAAGGGGATGAGCTTCTGGACTGATCTGTGGTATTCCAGGAACGAAAATCAGCAGGTAAGAACCAATTTTCCTTTCGTGTTCATACCCCACATCAGTCCAGACAAGAGGGATGTACCCAAGCTCCCCTACACTGAGCAGGAACACAAAAGACCAGTCTGCAACAGACCTTCATCAAATGTAGCCTTTTGCGGCGCCCGAACAACCAATCAGTAATATCTGGTGAAAGTGTGAAGACCATATTGCAGTCGTATAGATCTCCTGAGGCGACACCAACTGACACTCCACCCAGGAGGCTGCTTGTGCCCTAGCAGAATGTGCCTGCAATCTCTCTGGGGCTGTCTGGCCTTTACAGAGTTAGGCTGAAAAAATAGTGTCCTTTAACCAATGAGCAATTTGGTTTTAGACACCTTACTTCCTTTCTTTGCTCCACTGAACAAGACAAACAGATGATCTGATTAACGAAAACTGTTAGTGAGCTTAAGATAAGAACATAAGAACATGCCATACTGAGTCAGACCAAGGGTCCATCAAACCCAGCATCCTGTTTCCAACAGTGGCCAATCTAGAACCTGGCAAGTACCCAAAAACTAAGTCTATCCCATGCTACTGATGCTAGTAATAGCAGTGGCTATTTTCTAAGTCAAATTAATTAATAGCAGGTAATGGACTTCTCCTCCAAGAACTTATCCAAATCTTTTTTAAACCCAGCTACACTAACTGCAACAGAGTCCGTCGAACAGCCAATAAGTGAAGTTCTCTCACATGCGGTTCCTTCGATGATAAATTCGGAAACACAGGAAGCTCCACTGTCTGGTTGAGATGGAATGAGGAGATGACTTTCGGTAAAAATGAGGATACTGTACGCAAAGACACCCTGTCATCCGAAATTCGCAGGAAAGGATCTATACAGGACAAACATTGAAGCTCTGAAATCCACCTGGCCGAACAAATCACACCAGAAAGACAGACTTCAAGGTGAGGTCCTTCAACGATGCCCTCCACAAAGGCTCAAATGGAGGACCACATAGGACCCACAGAACCAAGTTAAGGTTCCACTCCGGACACATTCTATGAATCGGCGGGCGCAAATGTTTGACCCTCTTCAGGAAACAGATGAATCCAGATGAAACGCCAGTGACCTCCCCTGCAGCTTGTCTCTAAGTCATCCCAAGGCTGCCACTTGTACCTGAAGCGAATTATAGGTCAGTCCTTTTGTCAAGCCTTGCTGTAAAAAGGCCAAAATCTGAGGCATGTCCACCCGCAAAGGCTCCAGACCTTCCTCCAAGCACCAGGACTCAAATGCTCTCCATACCTGGACATAAGCCAGAAAAGTGGAAAGCATCTGTTGCGTCCGTCGGTCGCAGACGGCTGCAACCGCTCTGCCTTACCTCTTTTCTTCCTTTTTCTCTCTCCTTGGGCCGGTGCCGAGTGCCGAGGGTCTTGGCGTCTCCAACCTAGCATGGGCGTGCCAGTCCGCCATGCTCACTCCTGTGGCCTCCTAGGGCGCGAGCGCGCACATCTCCTACGCTCAAATACACGACAAGGCGGGAACCTCGGGGGCGGCCCCACTGCATGATGTCAATACCTCCGGGTAAATCAAGCCTCCACTTCGTTACCACCTTTGAGTTAGCAAGGACTTCGGTTTAGCTACTCTGACCGCTCTAAGCGGCACGCTTAGACGCCGCTTTCACTCCAAGGGCCTTGCTCCTCTAGAAGCTCTAGACACCCCCTCCTCGTGGGTCTTTTGCTTCCAACTACCCTTTGGGGCCTCTACTACTAAGACAACCGCTCCTCAGGGGTCTTTCTCTCTCCTCGAGGGCCTACCAGCCTATGTATCCTGCACTACGGACCTTCGGTCCCACCATTTCATCATCAGGAAGACGCCTACATTCCTGTGAGTACCTCTATGATCCAGTGATCCAGCTCCACCCACCAGCTGTGGCGTTACCCGCACTGCGGGCTCCCGTCTATCGTGAACATCTGGGTGAGATTATACATCCGAGCTTGTTGAACGTATTGGCACCTCATGGATCAGTGCCTTACCTTCCTGCTTACATCATCTATCTACAGCAGTACAATAAAAGCCCTCCATCCATACTGAGTCTGCTATCTGAGTTCAGCCTATCGCTGTGGTTCCCCATGGGGCCCCTCCCTGTGGGCGGAGTCATCACCACAGCGACCAAGGGTCCACAATGCCACAAACAAAACAGCATCCTAGCCTGAAGCAAAGTAGCAATAACTGATACAGAGTACCCTTTCAATTGTAAACACTGCCTCTCAAAAGCCAAACTGCGAGACAAAAGTGATCTGACCAATCTGAGAAGATGGGCCCTTGTCGAAGTAACCCCTGCAGATAACCCAATCTGATGGGGCCGTCGATTGTGAGATGAACCAGATCCGCAAATCAGGGGTGTCACGACCACTCCGGAGCCACCAGAACTACCCTTCCTGGCTGCCACTCTATATGACACAATACATGGCCTATGAGAGGCCATAGAGGAAACATGTACAGCAGTATCCCCAATGGCCAAGGAAGATCCAGAGTGTCGATCACCTCAGATCCGACCTACCATCTGCAACTGAAAAAAAGAGCCGCATTGGCATTGCCTTGTGACGTCATCAGATCCACCTGGGGACTGCCTCACCTGGCTCGAATGAGGTCTAAGATCTCTGCAAACAACTCCCATTCCCCTGGGACCAACTGCTGCCTGCTGAGATAATCCGCCTGCATACTGTCCCACTCTGGCGACATGTGATGCCGCTACTCCATCCAGATACTGTTTTGTCCAGACAAACAGCTCCTGGAGCTCCAGAGCCACACAGCGACTTTTCGTCCCATCCTGACTATTGATATACGCCACTGTCCTTGCATTTTACGAGAAAACTCTCACCATCCATCCTCGAACCTGTGGAAGGAAACACAGCACCCTGTGAACCGCTCTCGTTTCCAAACGATTGATAGACCAGGACGCTTACTTTGGCAACCACAGACCTTGAGCCTTCTGCCCTTGACAGACCATCCCTCAACCTCTGAGGCTGGCATCTGTGATCACCACCACCCAATCCAGAGTCTCTATATCCACCCCATTTTCCAAACTGTGGCAAGATAGCCACGGGTGACTGGATCTGGAATGCCCCTGCAGCGATAAAGGCAGCTGAAACTCCTCTGGCACAGATTCCAACAGGACAAAAGCAGCCTCTGGAGTGGACACATCTGAGCAAATGCCCATGGCACCAAATCTATGGATGCCATAGAGCCAGTTGTCCAGATAAGGGTAGACTAGAATTCCCTCCTTTCTCAAAGCCGCAGCCACCACCACCATCACTTTCCTGAAAGTCCACAGTGCTATTGTTAACCCAAAAGGGAGAGCCTGAAACTAGAAATGCTGCCCTAACACCATGGACTATAGAAATTTCTGATGCTTTGAGCATATGGGAATATGTAGATAGACCTCTGTCAAATCCAATGATGTCAGAAACTCTCCTCTGCAGACTACTATCATTTTCTGCAATGTCTCCATAAGAAAACATGGAACTCTCTACCTCATTGACCTTCTGGAGATCCAGAATGGGCCAAAAAGTGCCCTCCTTCTTGGGAACCACAAAATAAATCGAGTACCTTCCTAGAGTCTGCTCCATCAGCAGCACTGGCACAATCGTATCTAGCTTTTGTAACCATTGCAACATATCCCAAACTACCTCTCGCTTGCCTCTGGACTCACAATGGGACATGATAAAGGCCTCTCTGATCGGGCAAGAAAATTCTAAAGTGTAATCGTCTCTTAACACCTCTAGGATCCATTGGTCTGACATGATCTTGGCCTACTCCTCGTAAAAGTGGGTTAATCTTCCACCTACGGCTTCTATGGAAGAGTGGACTATCCTGACTTCATTGCGAGGACTTTCCTCCTCTGGTCCCCTGACCAGAACTATCCCTGGGGGACTGCAGGAGCCCCAAAAGGACTTCTCAAGCCTTGCTTCTGATCTGAAGCTGAAGAACTCTTGCCGGAACGAACCCTCCTCATATCCCAGAAGCGGGAATGGGACGGAAAGGTTTTCTTGCCACTCTTCTTATCTTCTGGCAACCTATTCCCCTTTGACTCTCACAAATGCTTCATCAACTGTTCCAGGTCTTCCCTGAACAACAGTTTTCCCTTAAGCGGTGATTACACAATTGTGACTTGGACCACACATCTGCTGACCAATTATGCAACCACAGGAGTTTCCGTGCTGCTACTGCTAAGACCATGCTCCTGGCAGATGTCTGAACCAAATCATACAGCGCATCTGCCTCATAGACCACCCTGGCTTTCAACCGTGCTGCCTGCTTGGAATTGCCCGCTGGGGTAGATTCCTTTTCTTGATTCCTCTGCACCCAGCGTAAACAGGCCCTTTGCATCAGGCTACCACAGATCGCTGCTCAAAGACTCAAGGCCAAGACCACAAACATCCATTTTAACTCAATCTCCAGCTTTTGGTCCTAAATATCCTTCAGCGCGGCCAACCCTGCCACTGGGATGGTCATCTTCTTGGTCACTGCCAAGGCCGAAGCATCCACCTTAGGAAGCAACAAAAGCTCCAAGTTCTCCTCCATCAAAGGGTACAACTTTGCCATTGCCCTGCCAACCTTGAGGCCCATCTCAGGAGTGTCCCACTCCCGTTCACCAAATTCTTCACATTTTTGGCAATGGAAAGGCCATTGGCGGTTCCTGTAATCCTTCCAGAATCGGGTCCACCCGCTCATTATAAGATTCTTCCTGGGTGACTTCGATTCTTAGCTTCCAGAACCTGGGGAATAAGAAGCTGCAACTCCTCCTTCAGGAATAAATGGACTACCCTCGGGTTATCCCCATCTGTGCTCGGAACCTTCTCCAGGTCAGATAAGTCCTTCCTCGCATCTGGATTGGCATCCAATCGGCATTCACGGGGCCATCCCCAAGATCATCCCCAGGATCCTTTTGCAGATCATCCAAGTCTTCTGAATCCCTAAAGTCACCTTTGTCCTTTCTCGAAGGATGTCCAATACCTAGGTGGCAGAGCAGGACCCCCGACCCTCCGGACAGGATCACCTTATAAATCTTAAAGGGATGTTGTGGCTTCCAGGCCAGGGCTGTTTCCCTCCTGCTCCCCTCTTGGTCAAAGGAAAATTAGTTTCTTACCTGATAATTTTCGTTCCTGTAGTACCAAGGATCAGTCCAGGACACCTGGGTTGTGACTCCGCACCAGTAGATGGAGACAGACTAAAACTTGTGGGCGGAGCCATATATAAGCCCCTGTGCCAGTCACAGCCCCTCAGTCATACGTAATGTCAAAGTAGAAAGCAATAAGGCAACCATAGCCAACTAGCAACACGCTACATAAATGGAAACAATACCAACCCCTACGGGAACCAAACTCCCCAACCGGGAGAGCGAACAAACAAGCGGATAGCTTTAATCTTGAAGAACCCTGAGCGGACTCTCCGTTAGGTTAGCGTAGCACTGCGGGCGGGATCCTGGACTGATCCTTGGTACTACAGGAACGAAAATTATCAGGTAAGAAACTAATTTTCCTTTCCCTGTACGTACCAGGATCAGTCCAGGACACCTGGGAAGTACCAGAGCTAAGTTACCGAGGGTGGGAAGCAGAGAGTCCCGCTCGGAGTACCCTCTCTCTAAACCCTCTGGCCTCAGTAGCCTGAACCTCCAACCGATAATGTATGATGAAGGTATGCAACGACTTCCAGGTAGCCACCCTGCAAATCCGTTGAGGCGAGACCTGAGAAGAATCCGCCCAAGACGCAGTGGAAGACCGCGTCGGATGAGCCTTGAGACCCTCGTGCGGAGGATTTCCCCCGCACTACGTACGCTGAGCCACTGGCCTCCGTGATCCAACGGGCGATCGCTGTGCGAGACGCCGCAGAACCATTCTTTGGGCCCGAAGGTCCTCCGCACATCCAGTTTTCGCAACTCTTTTGATCTCGGGTCCGAAGACTCCCCGACCGCGAAAACGGGAGCTCCACTGATCGATTCAAGTGAAAGCCGACACTACTGTAGGCAGAAAGAACGAACAGTCCGTCAGGAAACCCCTACGGCAGAGATCCGCAAAAAAATGGCTCCCTACATGAACATGCCTGTACTTCCGAGACACGGCGTGCTGAAGCCATCGCCGCCAGGAATACGTTCTACAAAGTAAGATCTTGGACTGTAGCGCGCTTCAAGGGCTCAAACAGTGCCGAGCCTAAGGCGGAAAGAACCCAGTTGAGGTTCCAAGCCGGACAAGGTGAACGCAAGGGAGGACGGAGGCGATTAGCCCCCCCCCCCCCCCCGCAGGAAACGGGAGATATCCGGGTGAAGAGTCAGGGAGCTCCCCGGATCTTTCCCCGCAACCAACCAAGCACCACCACCTGGACCCGTAGCGAACTGCACGCGAAGCCTGTGGCCAGCCCGGCCAGGAGAAAAGCCAGAATATCGGAAACGGCAGCGGCAGCGGGGTCCAAACCCCACTCAACACACCATTCCTCAAAGATTATCCATACCCGGACATACACCAGGGACGTAGACTGCACCTCCACAGCGTAGCCATGACCGCGTCCGAGGGACCTTTTCTCCTCAACTGATTCCTGTCAAAAGCCATGCCGCGAGACAGAAGTGATCCGCTTCCTCCAAACAGACAGGGCCCTGCTGAAGCAGCCCCGCGAACCCCTGGAGACGAAGGGGAGCCGCCCCCGACAACTGGAGGAGGTCTGCGAACCACGGGCGGCGCGTCCACTCCGGTGCCACCAGGATTGCAATTCTATGCGCCGCAGAAGCTTGCCGATCATGGGCCATGGGGAAACACGTACAGCCGGACATCCGTCGGCCAGGGAGTACCAATGCGTCGACGCCTTCTGTTCCCCTTTCTCGACGCCGACTGTAAAATCGCGGAGCCTTCGCGTTGTGCCACGTGGCCCTCAGATTCATGTGGGGAACCCCCCCCACTTCCTGCAGATGAGGAGAAACGCTTCGTCCGCCAGCTCCCACTCTCCGGGATCCAGGCGGTGACGGCTGAGATAATCTGCCTGGACGTTGTCGACCCCGGCAATATGAGACGCCGCGATCTTGCTGCGGTTTCGTTCCGACCAGGCCAGCAAGGACTGCGCCTCCTGCGCCACCAGCGGACTTCTTGTCCCGACTTGGCGATTGATGTAGACCACTGTAGTCGCATTGTCCGAAAGAACTCGGACCGCCTTTCCCATAGCACCGGTAGGAAGGCTTGAAGAGTCAGACGGACCACTCTGGTCTCCCGACGGTTGATAGGCCACCGGGCTTGCGACTCTGACCAAAGCCCCTGCACCGATGTCCCTAGGCAAACTGCTCCCCAGCCGGAGAGACTGGCATCCGTGGTCACCACCGTCCACCTGGGCACCAGAAGGGACACTCCACAGGACAGAAGACTGGGATCCAGCCACCAGAGTAGGCTGGACCTCGCCTGGCCCGCGAGTGGGAGCGGTAGGTAGAAATCCTCGGAAACCAGCTTCCAGCGGGATAGTAACGAGGACTGCAAGGACCGCAGGTGAGCGAAAGCCCAGGGTAACAACGCGAGCGTTGAAGCCATCAATCCCAGAATTGTCCAGTAATCACACACCCGCGGGCGGCTGAGATATAACCAACGCCGCACTAGAGATTGCAGCTTGCATATCCGATCTTGAGATAGGACCACCTAGCCCCGCTTCATGACGAATACGGCTCCCATATATACCAAGGATTGAGTGGGAGTCAGTTGACTCTTGTTGTAGTTGACCACCCAGCCCAGGGACTGCCAGAGCTGTAGGACCCTGGCCACCGCCCGCCGACACTGATCCTCTGGCTTCGCCCGGACCAACCAATCGTCCAGGTAAGGATGAACCGGGAGACCTTCCTGACGGAGCTGCGCTGCCACTACCACCATCACTGTCGTGAATGTCCGAGGAGCGGTCGCGAGCCCAAAAAAGGGAGCGCTCGAAATTGGTAGTGCCTTCTTAGAATGCAGAACCTTAGGAACCGCTGGCACGATGGCTGGATGCCCACGTGAAGGTACGCTTTTGTGAGATCTGGGAACGCCAGAAATTCGCCCGGACGCACCGACGCAATCACCGAGCGAATAGTCACCATTTGGAAGTGGGGAACACGAAGGCATCTATTTACCCCTGTTAGATCCAGGCTTGGCCATGACGTGCCGTCGTTCTTGGGAACCACGAATGAAATGGAGTACCTGCCCCTGCCCCGCTGATCGACAGGGACGGGGAAATGGCCCCCAGCTTGCCAATCATCGGATGGTGTCCAGCACCACCGCCCTTTTCTTGGGGTCCTTGCAGAGTGAGACCAGAAACTTGTCCGCTGGGATGCGAGCAAAATCTAACTCGTAGCTGTGTCTTATCCTGTTGAGGACCCACTGGTCCGACTTCACTTTGGTCCATTCCTCGAAAAATAAAGGTAACCACGCTCCCACATGTGGAATGACGTGCTGCAGGCGCGGCAAGGGATGGACCATCCGAACTTCATTGCGAAGCCTCGTGTCCCCCAAAAGGACTGCTACCACTGAAGGTTCCGAGAGGAAGACGGCCTATACGAAGAGCCGGTGGATCTTTGAGGGCGCGATTTCCTGGGCCCCCGAAGCCTCATCCAATTCCTTGCCAAACAGCAATTTCCCCATGAAAAGCAGAGCCCTCCAGGTGAGCCTTGGACGAGCATTCGCAGCCCAGTTGCGCAGCCATAGGAGACGACGCGCAGCCACCGCCGCCACCATGGACCTAGCGGATGTACGCAGCAGATCATGCAGGGCGTCTGCCCCATATGCTATCGCCGCCTCCAATCTGCCTGAGAAGCCTCCTCCGCATACAGGCCCGCATTCGCCTGAAGGACATGGGCCCAGCGCCGACTAGCTCCCATAGCAAAGTTAGTGCAGATGGCGGCCCGCACACCCAGGGCGGATACCTCAAAAACGAAGTTAGTGCAGATGGCGGCCCGCACACCCAGGGCGGATACCTCAAAATCTTCTTAAGCTACACTTCCAACTTCCTGTCTGGGATATCCCGGAGCGCCGTAGCTCCTGTGACCGGGATAGTAGATCTTTGTCACCGCGGAGACCGCTGAATCCACCTTTGGAAGACGGAGAAGGTCCAGCGCCTCCCCTGGGAGCGGATAGAGCTTATCCATGGACTTGCTGACCTTCCATCCCATTCGCGGAATAAGATATCCGAAGAAAAATGAAACGGGAAGGCAACTGCCGGACCCATAAGGCCCAGCAGAACAGGATCCATAATGGCCTCTTGGCGGACCACCACAGGTGGGGCCTCTATCCCCAGCTCCTGGAGTATGGCCGGAAGAACGGGCGACAGTTCCTCCCTGCAGAACCGGACTACCTTGGGGTCATCCCCTTCCACGGACTGTACTCCCGTTCCCACGCTGGGCTGGGCGGAGCCATCCGCCGCCGCCTCCTCGGCCCCCCTCAGGGGCTCTTCGGGAAAATCAGCATCCTCCACAGGGGAATCCTCCAAATTCGATTCCTGCGGCATGCCCCGAGGGGCCTGATTCCCCCTTGAGGGCTCCTGGAGGCCCTCCGCAGCTCTCATAGCTTTTCTGTTCCGTGGAGGAAACTTGTGGGGACCCTCTGTAGGGACCCCCCCTCGGCTGCGCTTGCTACGTTTGTACCCACGCACCTTGCGCAGCCATAGCGCAACGTCCTCCGAGAAAAAAACCTGACCCAGAAGAATCGGCCCCAGAAACCTCCCCGGACCGAAGCCCCTCCGAGGAGCCCCCTCCCGCCGCGTTCCGCTGCGGGGAAAGCGCGGGAGGCAAGGCCGAATCCCCCGGCGCGATCCGCGCGATTTTACTTCCTGTGGCCAAAATGGCCGCCACTCCCGCGCTAAGCGGGAATAAGTCCTGAGGCCTACCTATGTCGCGTCCAACCCGCGGCGGCGAACGCGCGATCCGGGAGCGAGACCCCCGAGGTGCCCCGGACGGCCCTTCCCCGCCTGGGACGCAGGAAAAAACAAAAACCCTCACAAGCCAGGCGCGCGCGCGCCAAGCCGCAGGCCCGACACGGGGAGCCGCGCGGCATGCCGGCGAACGCGGGAAGACCAAGACGCGCCTCAGAAATAAAAATTAATTAATTAATTAATTCGGCGAAAAAAAACCCCCTGCAAGCGGCACTCCCCTCGAAACGGAACGGCGATGCAAGGAAACGGAGGGCCGGCCGAAAACAAAAACAAAGCAGAAACACTTCTTTTTTTTTTTTTTTTTTTACTGACGCTTGTCGCTGTCCCGGTTCCTGGAGCCCTGTACCTGCAGGGGTGAGTGAACCGGGCTCCCCGGTGTCACCCCTGACGCTGCTACTTGTGGAGCCGGGTCCTCGACCCTAGCAGCGGCCTCGACCAGGGGGGGGCGGTCCCCTCAGAACCTCTCAACCCCCCTGGGAGGCAGGGCGGCCGGGATCTGACTCTTTGACGAAAAGAAAACAACCTAATTTGGCAAAAAACCACTAACTAGGCCTAAGAACTGAGCACAAAAGAAAAAAAACCGCAACCCTGACTAACTACCAGAATCAGGGCAGGCAGGGCTGTGACCAGACCTGCACCATCTACTGGAGACAGAGTAAGACTGAGGGGCTGTGACTGGCACAGGGGCTTATATATGGCTCCGCCCACAAGTTTTAGTCTGTCTCCATCTACTGGTGCGGAGTCACAACCCAGGTGTCCTGGACTGATCCTGGTACGTACAGGGAAATAGGCCTTGTGAAGGCGCAGAACAAAATCTGTTGAAAAGTCTTCAAATTCAGTGGGCCCCTCGTCTAGATGTCCTCCTCAGGCTCCCCCCGTTCCCATGATTCTCCAATGCTGCCTGGACCAAGGGAGATAGCAGAGGAAGGGAGTCCTTGGCTCCCTGTGATCTGCCTGCTTCCTGCTGCATGCACTAGCAATGGCCACTGTGCCCTCAGACCTACCAGGAGCTTTTCCAATGGGCTCTGCTGATTGGGTGACTCTCTTTCCGTTTGTTGCCTTCCCCGCTCAAGGCACAGCTAGCCCAGAGCATGGTCAAGCTGAGACACACTCATCTCAAACCACAGGCTCGACAGGCTCTCCTGTACTCCGAGACCAGCACCATTACTGCTGCGCATGTGGCGCGATTGCACTTCTGCTTCGATCAAAGGAGGCATGCTGACGGTGCAAATCACTTCCTCCAAGCTGTCTGGAACTCGGCAATTCTTATTCCCGTGGTGCTTGCTGCTCCTGCCACTGAAACGCACCACCCAACCAGACCTTTTCTCTTATGTTCTATATTGAGGGTTTTTTTCCATAAAGGAACAGTGAATCTGAGAAAAAAATCCCAGACGAAGATATACTTCCCTGTTTCTGGCCAACAGTGAGGGAAAGACCTCAAGAGGAAGCCAGAACCTCTGGCTCTCAGTACCTATGGATGCTGAAGGTTAAGACAGACTAGGGATCGTCAACCCTCTGCTTGCCCGGCTCTACCTGAGGGATGGCCCATGAAGGTACCTAACACCTCAGGGAGCACCTCTTAAATTCTTTTCTGTCTCTTCTCATTTTTATTTTATTTTAATTTCTTTCAGACTGCAGGTTTGCACCTCTGCCATCTCCTGGAGACAGAGAAATATTGAGGGACTGCAGGTGGCACTTTCAGTTATGTAGCAGTTCCTGAAAAGTTTTTATCTTCTGCCGGTATGGATGCAAAACCCACATGTCTGGAATGATCTGGGGTATGAACAGGAAACTAGGGATTTGAGGCACAACCTCTGAAACAGAGTCTTTCACTGTACACATCTGATTTAGAGTGATATTCTCTAGATATCCTGCAAAGCAGCCCAGATTGCACTTACTTCAATGATGCTGCTGTCCACGGGCCCTGTGGTGCTGATATGGACATTGGGTGTGGATGTAGAGCGGTGGCGCTGGAGAAGCTGAGAGTCTCCGGGGAATGAGAAGGCACTGGTACTGAGGTGCTGCATGCGAGAGCTGCAGGGAGAAGGATAGCAACAGTGTGAGTCAAAGCAAAAACCTTGTGGTATGAGAAAGAACCCATCACTTCCTCCTGTATCCATCACTTTCCCCTATAACCCAAAAGAGATCTTCCCACTTCTCTCTGCAATCTAAGGAGACTATGTACTAAGCTGTGGTATTTTCACCAGAGGCGAAAAATACCACAGAATTCACTAAGCTGTGATATTCAGTACCACAGCTGAGAAAACCCAATGATATTTTCTCTGGCAGTAAAATACCATAGGGAAAAATACTGCGGCTTAGCAGAACCCCCAAAAAATACACACGACAACCCCAAGCTATGGGGCTATCATGATTTAAAGGACCCTACCTCAGTAGCCCTGGTAATTTAGTGAGGGCCCAGATGTCTCCTAGGGCTCTGGACCCAGGGCAACCCTTTTCAGAATGGCAGCCACTGGCAAAAGCTTATTATTGGTTGGCCAATGCCATTTTTTTAAATAGCTGCTCCAGGACTGGAGCCCTGGGGATGCTTCAGATCCTCACTGGAACACCAGAACTACTGAGGTGGAGGTCAGATGGGTTGGCTAGGGTGGGGGATTGTGGTGAGGGTTTGTGAAATGGGAGTGCTTTGGGGGCAAGGGGGAAGTGCTTGCACCGGATCCTTTAACTTTTAACATGTTCCATTTTTTTCCTTTGGCTGCTTCAAAGGGTGGCAGTGGTGGGGTAAGACAGGAGGTCTCCAGAGACTCCCTCAAAGGTTTGGGCACACTTGGAGTAAAACTTTGAGAACTGACAGGCCACCTTTAAACATGGCCCTAGAAACATTGGGGTGCACATCAGTGCCCCAATTCTCCTGGGGAAAATTAGTCACAGCTCAAGAATTGTAGCTGCATTATTTGATTTATATATTTTAGGATAATAATAAACTAATCCATGCTACTTGGCTTATTACCATGCTCATAGTGCCAGGAGTGGTTTAACGTGCGGTATTTCACATACCATGCATTATCGCTGAGCTAGGCTGTACTTGGCAAGGTAAATACCTAACAAGAATAGTAAATGCTTCCCAAGACAAGTCCTGCCCCATCCTCCCTGCAGCCAAACACAGAGCCTAACTCCTTCTATGACCAGACAAGACCCTGCCTCTTCCTCCTGTGAACCCACAACAGAAGAATGAGATCCATCTGTGTGAAGTGATTTGTGACACTAACTAACCGTATCAAGAATTCAGGAGAATTACAGATGAGCATTTTAAAGAATGTCACAAACAATGACTTAAAAATAAAGAGGCCAATATTCAGAAAGCCAGTGAGCAGACAAATTATCTGGCTAAAGTTAACTGGATAACTTGTCCAGGATATTCTGAGGAATCCTGCTGAATATACTCATCTAAAGTTATCTGGCTCCCTTTAGCCAGATAACATTCAAATTTAAGTGGTTATGTCTGAATATAATTGATTAGGCTTGAAAGTTATCCAGTTGCGTGTGGCCAGAACACTTACTACTTAACTAGTTATATTCAAAATATAACCACTATATCTCAAAAATTGCCCATAAGGGATGTTCTCCTTAATACGGCGTGGATGAAAACTGTGAACGTGTAATAAGATGTTCCTATCCATTGGTTTTCTAATTACAGATGTACTCAATATTTAACCTTTTTTATGGACCACTATATCTAAAAAAACTATTTGGAATTCATGATGCTGGAATGTAAAATCAATTTTTTATTCAATCTCATGAATTTGTTTCCCACAAAGGAACCTAACACCATGGGGAGCTACACCAACTTCTTTTCACTATCTCCACACTTTCAGTCAGAACTGCAGATTTGCACGTCTACCATCTGCTAGAGACAGGGAAATACTGAGGGACTGCAGGTGGAACTCTTGGTTATGTAGCAGTACCTCAAAGCTTTGTTCTCTGCCTCCATCTGCTGTTAGGGATGCATAAACCCACTTGTCTGGACTGATCCGGAGTATGAACAGGAATGGAATTTAGTTATTGTCATTGATACAAAAGGATCATAAATTGCTTCCCTTTGCAGAATTGATGAATTCCCTATCCAAGTCCCAGTTTTATTCTTGGCTGAAATTACATGATTACTTGGGTGTCAATTTTTCCTCCAAATTCAGTTTAACTACCTTTCTTACAGGCCGATACAGTAAGGAGCGGTAGGAAGAGCTGTGTTAGTGCCGGGCGTCTGCGTGCTTCTCCTGGGCCTCTGGCCGGAGATCAGAGGCTCGGAGCCAGGCCATCCTGCAGGCACCAATGCATGAGGCTGCCACTCTAGCTGCTGTTTCAAACACATCATAGGTGGAGCGAACCTCGTGTTTGCCATATTCCAGGCCCTGTTGGACCACTGCCAACAAAGCGTCTTGCTGCTGTTGAGGAAAGCGCTCAGAGAATTCCTGGACCTGTTTCAGAGGTTCCTAGAGTATTGCTTCATGTATAGCTGGTAGGAAGCAATACAGGCAATCAACATGGCGCCTTGAAACACCTTCTTACCCAGTGCATCCAGTGCCCTGTGCGCCCGACCTTGAGGCGATGGAAGCATGGGTGCGGGAATGCTTGGCCTTTTTGAGGGCAGACTCTACTAGGGGCAACTGGTGAGAGAGTTGATGCCTCTCAAACGCCAAGGCATGCTGCACTAAATAAACAGCATCAGCCTTCCGATTCACTGGAGGCACAGAAATGGGATGTTCTCAAATCCTAAGGAGCAACTCCTTGAAGATCTCATGGATGGCAACAGCAACCACCTCCTTCGAGGCATCTACAAACTGGAGAACATCCAGCATCTTATGCCTGGTATCCTCTTCTGTCAGAAGCTGAAATGGAATGGTTTCTGTCATGGCCCGGGCAAACCCGCAAAGGTCAGGTCCTTGGGCGGAGACCGATGCGTTTCCTTCATTGGAGATGAGTCCGAGGGAAGATCTCCTGAGTCATCAGACGAAGACTAGGAGGTATCATCCTCCCACGAGTCATATGGGGCATCCTTGTCACTAAGATCACCCAGAGACACCAGTGGAGGGCCCCTACCCAGGCCCCTTGGCTTGAGCACTGAGAGCAGAGGCCCCCGAAAAACCTGGGATGGGACAGGACCGGACAATGCCGGCGACGGCACCAAGGGCCTCGATGGGGCCACGGGCTCCGACGACCCTTCCTCAGAGGACGTCACAATGGGGATCGCACAGGATGGAGGAGGCAATGGTGGCCGCTGGGGTATCAAGGACTCCTGGACACTGGCAGTGGCTGCATAATGAGGATGCCAAGAAAGACATCGAGGTACTCAAGCAGTGGTGCCAATTTCGAGGGTGCAGGCTCCAGCATTGGTGGAAGTACTGGTGGGGCCGGCGGCTCGATGCCCTGCAAGGCTCAGACAACCACCAGTTGAACCCTGTATTCCTCCTGGAAATCTGCCAAAGACAGGATGGACGGAGGAGGGGGAGGCATCACCAGATCTCCCTTGGAGCCCCGAGGGGGATTGGTGCCTGGCACCAGTATCGGTGGGGGACGCCTGGGACTCCTGGGTTTGATAGAGGGCAGTGCCTCCTCTCTGCGGAGTCGCTTTGGGGGCATCACAGTAGGTGCTGGAGCCGACTCGAGCCCAGTGGCGATGTTTCCTGAACTTCCCACGGTGCTCGGCCCGAGGAGGAAGGAGATGATCCCGACGTCCTGGAGCGTGAAGACACTGATGACAGCCGATCCCCGGCACCTCTCTCCATCGAGGGCTCCGGTAAAGGGGTGGACAGCGAAGGTTCAATGTCCATCGGTTCCCCTTGGCTTCTTGAAGTTGATGCCCCCGACCCTGGAATCGAGGGTTCCGACTTCTTTGAACCAAAGAGTGTCTCCATTTTATCCAGGCAGGCGTGCCGGCCTTTGGGGGTCATCTGGTCATAAAACCGACACCCTCTAACATCATGCAATGCCCCCAAGCAGAGGATATACACATCGTGCGGATCCATGAGGGACATGGTCTGAGGGCACCAACGAAAACCCGATGATTTCATCACAAAAAAGCCTGGCAAGTGGTCCAGTGGGTACCGAGGGAAACACCACCAGGAATCGACCGCACCGAAGGAGAAAATCTTACCGCACCACCCAAATAACTAAGCCAGGGGAAGGGAGAGGGACCTGGTGCAGGAAAAATGACAAATCAACCGGGAAAAGCTTTCCATACTGAAAAAGAGCACGAGTTCCACAACCGCGAGACGACAGCTCCGCAGAAAATAAGAGACTGGAGAGGGACCCTGCGTGGATACATGGATAGTGGCATGCTGGGTATGTTCAGTGTGCCAGACAAAGTTCTAGAAACTCTGACATACATTTTCTGTGCCGGGCTCCATCTGATGATGTCACCCATGTGTGAGGACTATCATCCGTCTTGTCCTAGGAGAATTATCTACACTTTATTTTACCAAGGGAGCACTGAGACCTAACGCAGGTAACAGGACAGGGGCAAAGTCTGGTTGATGCCATTTTGGAAAATGGCACTGACTGGGCCTTTGGCTAGGGGGCCCCCTGAGCCCTCCACCTGAACACCCATGAAGTTTTCAAGGTAATGGGGTTAGGGGGTTACTAGCCCACTAATTAATTTTTTTGCACTATTGGGGATGGGGGTGGGGCCCTACTAGCCTAGTTTCTATATGGAAAAAGGGAATGGGGGGCGGGGGGTTACTAAATGGGACGGGGGTGTGATTAAATCTAGAGGTGTGTGGCCCATGGAGGGAAGGGTTTATTGTCATGTGGCACATTTCTTCTATCTTTACACTTTTGTTTGGCGGAGCCAGTTTGACTGGCAACTCCAGGGTGGGGTGGGGGTCTAAGAAGAACTCCTGGTGACTTTTTCTAATCTTTTAGGGGGAAGCCATGTTGGGCCGCATGTCCCTTTTAAGGAAATGGCGGCCTTGTGCATTGAGGGCCACCATCACACTTTGTAGAGGCCTCTGCTGTGTTGTTTTATCTCTGGGAATTTTACCACAAGGCAAAACAACACGGTGATACTGCTGTGATATTTTGGTGGGGAGGGACACAATATCACAGGACTGCCCCATCCCTATGATACTGGGTCCCTCCCATGATAAAATATTGTGGCTTAGTGAATCCAGGCCTAAGTTTGGGAATTAGTCGGACAAATTGTTTTGAATATGGACCTCTAAATTTCTGACAGTAAAGTATCCTCCGTACAGGAGTTATGTTACAGAAATTCACTCATTAATTGGGCATTTTGGGTTCGATTTTCAATGCAATTTATGCACAGGAAACCTTGCTTTATGAGCTTAAGTAGAACTTTGAAAATCAGGGAGTTGTGCTTGCAAAAGTATGTGCACAACCCCATTTCACATGCACTTTTACCCACACCAGGCAAGAGGTGCTCTAGGGACAGGGGAAAAGGGGGCCAAGTTGGGGTTGGGAAATGCATTTATACACACACTTTTGATTTTTGAAAGTATGCACATAAACGTAAATGCAAAACGTACACCTGCTCGGGTGCAGGTGCAGTTTCCTGCACAGATGTGTCTATGTGTACCCGGACAACCCACAAATTTTCCCAGCAGACGTATGCACATATGTTCACTTGGAAAATCTGGGACAGAATCTGGACTTTAGTCCTATGCAGGCTGTTGTAAAATTATCCTGCCAGAGTCCAAAATGGATACATGATAAGGCAGGGGAGGAGGAAAGGGCAAGAGTCAGGTGGCCTCTCTCCACTCTTTCACATACCTGGCAGGCTGCGGGGTGAGGGGTTCAGGAGTAAAGGGAGAAGGTTGGTCCTGGTATGGAACAAAGTCCTGGAAACTGGATGTGAACGACCTAGAAAGAGAAAGCAATTAAAAGATGTAAGGTGGGGGTGACATGGACTGAGAAGGGGTAGGAGAGACTGAAAAAGCGGACAGAATCAGAGACAGAGAGGATCAGGTTGAAGGGGGAGAATTAGAAAAAGAAGATCAGAGCAAAAGGGAAAGAATTCTAGAGAATACGGTAATCAGTGAGAAAGGTCTGAGAAGAAGAAAGAAAAAGCAGGGAGAAAAAGAGAGAATCTGAAAATGGGAGGAGAATCAGAGTGAAAAGGGAAAAAGAGAATTAGGGAGAGTAAAGATTGAAAAGCAGAGAAAATAGGGAGAATTAGAAAGAAAAAGAAGGGTGAGAACAGGACAGAAGGAAGAGCAAACTTCCTTACAGCTCAAGTGCCAAAGTGAAAACATCTGCCATTACCATGCATGAGTCAGAAGCTGTGCTTCATGGGTGCCAACAGAACCGATACGCTCTTTTCATTGGACTATCATCACAACATTACATAAGACTGTATCCCCACCTCACTTCAATATGCTCCCTTTACCTAAGGTAATTTTTCCCCCTGCCCCACTGGGACATGCATGTAGGTAACTCACAGATCCTTTTGCCACAGCCCTGCCTGCCATGGATTCCTTCCAATAGCAGTACTGGTGATCCCTCCCATCCATGATGATAAGACCAATGACGGTCTGTGGATCTTGGGTGTGTGAAATCTGTTGCTGTAGTGCTTATGGCACACCCTTCTACCCCCCCCAATAACGACATGGTTCCAAAGGTACTAACGGTTGCTTGTGGATTTTGGCCATGTCCACACAGGCAGTGGGCACCTTGCTGCTGCAGTGCTGGTGGAACTTGTAACCACAGGTCTGGCAGCGGAAGCCATGGAAGAGGAACTTAAGGCAGAAGTCGCAGAAGGCCAAGTTGAAGTATGTTTTGCGGACCTGGAAGGGAAGTACCAAGCAATGAATTATGGAAGGGAAAAGGGAGGTGCGTCTGTGAATCTTTCTCGCAATCCCCAACGGAAACATCACAACAGAACACTAAGCTCTCTCTACTGCAGCTTGTGTCCTCGAGAGAACCTTAGCAGTCCTGAAAGCTACCCGTGCCAGGAAACTTGGCTACAAAACAACAGACATCTTGCAGGAGTCCCTTTCAAAAGCAGCGCGTCCCAGTGCTTCGTGCTCTGTCTTAAGAAACTGGAGACACGGTTGAGATGGGCCACATTTGTAGTAATGCCAACAACCTTCTGAACTAGATTTTGCCTGATCTTTAGCAGATCTGTTTGGAAAAGGGCTCATATGATTTTGAGTCCTTTCAACCATGCCAATTAATTAAATTCTGAAAGAAGTAGGGTTGCTACCTCACCCCCAAATCAACTGAACACTCTGATCCAGTCCTGGTCTTGCCTCATTGCATGCACAAATTTGCGGTTCTGATTTTCTTAGGGAAATCAATGGGAAAACAACAAGATTGGATCAGCTTGTTTGGTGACGTGGAGTGAAGTGACAATCCTATTACAAGGACATACATGAAGTGATATATATATAGATAGACAAATAAATAAATATGCTAATTCACTAACACTCCGGAGCAAGAGCCCAAGCCAGGAATTGAGACGCAGGTACTCAGCTCAGCCCAGACCTGAGGAGGCAGAAGACTTACAAAGTTATGCATGGAAAGGGGGACATCTTCCAATACATCCACCATTAGCTCCTCCCCCACCAGGGGGCTAATATCTGTTTCCCAGTCTGTCAGAGCCTTGCGGCTGTGGGGAAAAGAAAGCAAGAATTAGGGCGAGTCCAGAGACATAATTTATGTTTAGCAAAACACCCCCTACTATTCCATTACTGGCACAAACCTACTCACACAGCTCTGCCAATGTACCTCAATTCTACCCTGTAGCACCCCTCCTAGTTCAACACTGACCAGGAGTGGTTCTATAATGAGGCAGGGTGAGGCAGCCGCTTCAGGAGTTTATCAAGATTATTATAAAGATACTGAATCATTCTAATTTGGTGAACAGTAATCCTTGTTTGCAAGATCGTTCCTTAATATGATCTTTTATCCACAATATCAATGATCCTTGGGTCTTTCCCTGGAGGAGAACTGGAGTAAGATTTTGTCTTTTTGGCTTTCTTCATCGCTGATTCTACAGCAGGTGAACCATCTCATATCCTGGGCATTTTTGTATTCCAAACTTTACATCAATGGTTTTGGCTACCAGTGGACCGGAGAAAGGTGTCTTCCAGATTTTAGTTTGGACTTTCATTAATGCATCATGCTTTGTATTGTTTCAGTGGCTTGATGAATCTTAGGACATCTTGCAATTCAGTTACTTCTTCTGCATGCTCCTCTAATCTAATGGTATTGCCTCAGATACTTTTTGCAGAAAATTTGGGAATGTGGAGTCTTCTAGTGGTGTTAAACACATGGATTGTTCTGGCATCAAGTCCTATGCCAGATCTGGGGATGATATTTCTGATTCTAATATAATGGAATCATTTGAAATACATGAATCGTCAGACATAGTTTGTTCATATGAAGCTGTTTATGATTTGTGCCTTTTTTCTCTTATATTTTCCTCTCCTCAAAATAAGAAGGTGCTTTCATAATTTCTCTAGTATGGGGTGAGTTGAAGATTTCTGTTGAATAGGCAAGTGTTTCACATATGTTTAAGAAGTCTTCCCCTAATCTCTGTACGAAATCGTGACATTCCTGTAAAGGTTGCTATGGAAAGATTTCTAAAATTAAAATTTGTGTTGACTCTGTTGAAGGCTCGAATGTAGGAAGTGAAGTCATATGGTTTGGTGTTTCTATATATTTTCTCTTTTTTGTTTGCTTTCTTCACACTTCAATAGGAACTGAAGAAGAGATCAATAATAAAAAGATTTACCTTGTGGTGTGCAAGCATGTTGGCACTGTGGTTTCGGCTCTGCACTGGTACTTTTTTCTTGTACTGGTGATTCTCTGTGTCAATGCTTCAGTACTGGAGATTTTCTGTGCTGTTTCAGGGTCGGTGAATCTCTGTGCCCATGTTTTTGTGCTGATGGTTCCTTGCCTTGTTCTTTTGGCGCTGTACCTCAAGGCTCCAATTTTTGGGCTCAGAATCTGTACTGTGCCTCTTTTGCATGGAAAGTTTGGCACCGTGCCTCTTAGGCATAGGCATGTCTATGCTTTTTGGTGCTGCTGACGACTCTCGGCTTCCCTGGCTTGGAATTGTTTTTCTAACTGATTTTCGATCTGGTCTTCAATGAGCCTGGGTGCTCATATTTGAGTCTGAGTTCCCGATAAATTAGTGTCTTTGGGGACATACACCCGTGGGATTCATAGTTTAAAGAATCGTGATCTGGTCATTAGGGATGTGAATCATTTTTTGACGATTTAAAATATTGTCCGATATATTTTAAATCGTCAAAAATCGTTAGAGGCGATATTTAATAGGAATTCCCCCGATTTATCGTCAAAAATCGTAAATCGGGGGAAGGGGGAGGGGAAGGCGGGAAAACCGGCACACTAAAACATCCCTAAAACCCACCCCGACCCTTTAAAATAAATCCCCCACCCTCCCGAACCCCCCCAAAATGCCTTAAATTACCTGGGGTCCAGAGGGAGGGTCCCGGTGTGATCTTTTACTCTCGGACCTCCGGTGCGTTGTAGAAATGGTGCCAGCGCCATTTTGTTTTTTGTCCCCCGACGTCAGGAGTGTAGGAGATCGCTCCCGGACCCCCGCTGGACCCCCAGGGACTTTTGGCCAGCTTGGGGGGGCCTCCTGACCCCCACAAGACTTTCCAAAAGTCCAGCGGGGGTCCGGGAGCGACCTCCTGCACTCGAATCGTTTTGCCGTACAAAATGGCGCCGGCCATACACCGTATGGCCGGCGCCATTTTGTACGGCAAAACGATTCGAGTGCAGGACTTTTGGCAAGTCTTGTGGGGGTCAGGAGGCCCCCCAAGCTGGCCAAAAGTCCCTGGGGGTCCAGCGGGGGTCCGGGAGCGATCTCCTACGCTCCTGACGTCGGGGGACAAAAAACAAAATGGCGCCGGCGCCATTTCTACAACGCACCGGAGGCCCGAGAGTAAAAGATCACACTGGGACCCTCCCTCTGGACCCCAGGTAATTTAAAGCATTTTGGGGGGGTTCGGGAGGGTGGGGGATTTATTTTAAAGGGTCGGGGTGGGTTTTAGGGATGTTTTAGTGTGCCGGTTTTCCCGCCCTCCCCCGATTTACGATTTACACGATAATTAAAAAAAGAAAACCGCGACGATCCGATTCCCTCCCCCACCCCAGCCGAAATCGATCGTTAAGACGATCGATCACACGATTCACATCTCTACTGGTCATGTACTTCAGACAAAAAGTATGTAAATCTAGTATGAACATTTTGTATCCACAGTTTACATTTTTTGAATGGGCTTTTCCTCTTTCTTCTCTGTGAAATTTTGCGGTGACAGTGAGTGAAAGACAATTTCTAACCATTCGCTGAAGTGGATAGTCAGAGGAGAATCATGCGCAGGAAGGCCCGTGCATGCTCAGAAAGCAAAGTTGAACTTTTTGGGCTTTGAGAGAAAATAACCCAAATCGGTGATGTTGGATGATGTTACCCATCTTGTGTGGCTATTTGTTGGGCTTGTCCACAGAGAAATGTATTTAACAATGATCTTAACTTATGCATACCTTGGAAATGATATAGAGGGTAATTCTGTAAGATTAAGGGTAACTTATGCAAAGCAGAGTTGCTTACTTATAACAGGTGTTCTCCCAGGATAGCAGGATGTTAAGTCTTCACAGATGGGTGACATCATCAGATGGAACCCTGTCATGGAACACTTTTGTCAAAGTTTCTAGAACTTTGACTAGCACACTAAGCATGGCACTAATCCCGTGGCCACACGGGGTCCCCCTTTAGTCTCGTTTTATAGCAAAAAAGCACGAGCGAAAAATAAAATAAGAAAATGTATGCAAACTCAACTCTGCAGGGTGGTGGGCGGGTTTCGTGAGGACTAACATCCTGCTGTCCTGGGAGAACATCTGTTACAGGTAAGCAACTCTGCTTTCTCACAGGACAAGCAGGATGGTAATCCTCACAGATGGGTGAATAGCAAGCTGCAGGCTGTCCCCGGAACACCCCGGGCCAACAAGCACCTAATAACGTGCAACAGGCACAACAACAGGGGTGCTGTTGGCAACAACCGGGCAGCCTGAGTAACATACTGGGCCCTAGGTAGGAAGAGTTGGATTGTTACACAGATTATGGAAGACAGACTGGCCAAACACACTATCCTGTCGACTGTCCTTATCCATTCAGTAATGGGCTGCGAAAGTGTGAAGGGAACTCCACATCGTGGCCTTGCAGATTTCAGAGATAGGGACGGCCCGGAAGTGCGCCACTGACGCTGCCATGGCCCTCCATTAAGTGCCCTTTCACTAGGCCCTCAAGCAGAAGACCTGCTTGCTGGTAGCAGAAAGCAATACAGTCCGCCAACCAATTGGAGAGGGTCTGCTTGTCCACAACTCCCAGTCTATTCTTGTCGAAGGAGACAAAGAGTTGGGTGGACTGCCTGTGGGCTGCGGTATGGCCTAGATAAAAGGCAAGAGCACGTTTGCAGTCCAAGATATGCAGAGCCCACTCACCTGGGTGTGAGTGTGGCCTCGGGAAAAAGGCGGCAACACAATGGACTGATTTAGGTGGAAATCAGTCACTACATTCGGCAGGAACTTAAGGTGAGTGCACAGTACCACCCTGTCATGGAAGAACCTCGTGTAAGGCGAATAGGTCACTAGGGCCTGCAGCTCACTGACCCTGCAAGCAGAAGTAACTGCCACGAGGAAGAGAACCTTCCAAGTGAGGTGCTTGAAATCGCAGGAGCGCAGGGGCTCAAATGGAGGCCGCATGAGCCATGCCAGCACTAGGCTGAGGTCCCAGGCCACAACAGGAGGACGTAATAGAGGCTTCAGTTGAAATAAGCCTCTCATGAAGCGCCCTACTAAGGGCTGCACCGAGACTGGGGTGTTGCCCACCCCTCGGTGGTAGGTGCTAATGGCACTCAGATGTACCCGGATTGAAGTTGTTTGTAGACCTGACTCCGAAAGGCACCAGAGGTAGCCCCACGCCGAGGCTTTTGGACAAGAGAAGGGGTCAAGGCATTCCTATATGTACCAAGAGGAGAACCTTTTCCACTTCACCTGATACGATTTCTACATGGAAGGATTTCACGAAGCTACTAGGACCCGCAAGACATTATCAGAAAGGTTGAGGGGCCATAGTATTGGTCTTTCAACATCCAGGCTGTTAGGGACAGCGACTGGAAGTTTGGGTGGCGCAGTCTGCCCTAATCCTGCATGATGAGGTCGGGAGAGGTGCCCAGGCGAATCGGCTCCTGGACAGACAGTTCACGGAGAATGGGAAACCAGACCTGACGCGGCCAATGCAGGGCTATGAGGATCGTGGAACCTCAGTCCTGCTGTAACTTCACGAGAGTCTTGCCTATTAGTGGAATCGGAGGGTACACATATAGGAGGCCCACACTCCAGGAGTGGGTGAAGGCATCCACAAACGATCTCCCTCGGTCCCCGTGTAGGGAGCAGAATGAATCCACCTTGTGGTTCTGCGAGGACACAAATAAATCTACGTCCAGCTGACCCCACCGGCGGAAGATCCTGGCCGCTACTCAGGAGTCCAGGGACCACTTGTGGGCTGGAATGTCCGGCTGAGGCGGTCCGCCACTACATTCTCGGTGCCTGCCAGGTAGATGACTCTCAGGAGCATAGAATGCGACAGGGCCCAGGCCCAAATCTGTGCCGCCTCTTGGCAAAGTAGATAAGAGCCTGTGCCCCCCTGTTTGTTCAAGTACCACATGGCTACCTGGTTGTCCATCTGGATCAAGATGACCTTATTGGACAGGCAGTCCTGGAATGCGTAGAGGGCATACCGCATCACCTGGAGTTCCGGGAAGTTGATCTGGCAGGCTGCCTCGGCTCTTGACCATACTCCTTGTGTCTGCAGGCTGTTGACATGGGCTCCCCAGCCTAGGTTGGAGGTGTCCGTGGTCAAGGTCACCTGAGCAGCCAGGGGCTGATAAGGAAGTCCCTTGCTCAAGTTGAATTCCTGCGCCCACCAGGTGAGGGAGAGCTGGAGCAGGTTGGTTATCTGGACGAGTGCCGAGAGTTTCTGAGTGGCTTGGTTTCACTGAGACGTCAGGGTCCACTACGTGACCCTCATGGCTAGGCAGGCCATTGGGGTGATGTGCACTGATGATGCCATGTGACCCAGCAACTTCAGGAACAGGTGGGTGGAGGCCGTCTGCCGGCGGCTGATGGATCTGGCCAGCCCTGCCAGGGTGGCTATGAGTTCGCCGGTGATGAATGCCTTGGCTACCATGGTGTCCAGATCTGCTCCTATGAAGGTCAGTCGCTGGGATTTTGGGTAGTTGACAAGAAACCCCAGTGACTGGAGGAGGGTTAGCGTCACGCTGAGGGACTGAAGGGCCCCCTCTTTTAACGAACTCTTGATGTGCCAGTCATCCAGATATGGGAACACATGTATCCTGTTCTGGCGCAGATGTGCTCCCACCACTGCCAGGTACTTCATGAAGACCCGGGGCATAGAGGCTAGCCCGAAGGGGAGAACCCTACACTGGAAGTGTCGGTGGCCAACTACAAAGTGCAGATATTTGCATTGAGGTGGAAAAATTGCAATGTGCGCGTAAGCGTCCTGTAGATCCAGAAAGCAGAGCCATTCTCCTTGATGCAGAAGCGGAAACAGGGTGCCAAAGGACACCAATCTGAACCGTTCTTTGCATAGGAACCTGTTTAAGGCTCGAAGATCGAGGATGGGAAAGAGGCCGCCTGTCCTTTATGGGGTGAGAAAATACCGGGAGTAGAACCCTCGTCCACGCTGAGCACGAGGAACTGGTTCTACGGCTCTGGACTGCAGCAGGGCTGAGAGTTCTAACTCGATGGTCGCTGCATGTTCCACAGGGCTCCACGCCAGGGAGAGTGGGGAGTCTCGTGGAACAGTGAGCAGATTCAGGTGGTAACCGTGAGCTACGATGAACAATATCCTGCTTATTCTGTTTCATTGTAAACCGGTTTGATATGCATTTTATGCAGGAAAATCGGTATAAAAAAAACTAAAAATAAATAAATAAATAAATATCCATTGGTCGGTGGTTATTGGGATCCAATGGTTGACTAAGTGGCAGAGACGACCTCCCACAGGTAGGTTGGACGGTGTGGGCAGAGGGGACTGGTTTCTGCTCTCCGTATACTAGTCAAAACCCAGCTGCAGGACCAGGCTGGGGAGCTGGTTGAGCTCTAGATGCTCTCTGCTGGCAAGAGTGCCCTCTTTGGGCGGACCGAGCAACACGAGCACAAGAGGCCGGAGGATAGTATTTCCGTTGCTTGGAAAATTGCTTCCTGGTGTCATGACGTGGACCTCTATGGGCCGCTGAGGAGGCATCAAAGGTGGTAGTGGATAACTGACACAGGGTCTCATGGTGGTCCGTGAGTTGGGCCACTGCATCACGGATTTTGTCCCCAAACAGGTTTTCTGCTGTACAGGGGAGGTCAGCCAATTTTTCCTGGACATCTGGACAAAGGTCTGAGGCCTTTAGCCAGGCACTAATGCCTGCCACTGAGACCCTTGACGCTGTCTCAAAAACATCACAGGCCACCCTCACTACGTGTTTCCCAGCCTCCAATCCTTTCTGGAGGATGGATCCCAGGCCCTCCTTAAACTGCTGTGGCAGGGTCTCCAAGAACTTTTGAACTTGTTTCCAGAGGTTCCTGTTATACTGGTTCATGTATAGCTGGTATGCAGCTATGTGAGCGATCAGCATAGAAACTTGGAAAACCCTTCAACCTATGGCATCTAAGGCTCTTTGGTCTTTGCCTGGAGGGGCGGAGGAGTGAGGGCAGGTTCTCTTGGCCTTTTTCTGGGCTGATTCCACTACCACCGACTGGTGTGGCAACTGGCTCTTCTGAAAACATAGGGCCTGTTGCACTAGGTAGGTGGCATCCGACTTCTTATTGACCGGAGGCACCGTACCTGGATGTTCCCATAGACGGTGAAGGAAGTCCAGAAGAACCTCAAGTACCGGGACCGCCATCACCTCCTTAGGAGTTTCCACAAACTGTAGGACCTCCAACATTTGTGGCCGGCGTTTTCTTCTGTTAACAGTTGGAAGGGAATGGTTTCCGCCATCTCCCTGACGAAACTAGCAAAGGAGAGATCCTCCAGAGGTGAGCGCCGTCTCTCTTCCGGGGGGGGGGGGGGGGGGGGGGAAAGGCTCTGAAAGAAGTTCCGAGGAGGCCTCCGAGGAGTATTCGGAGAAGATGTCCCCCCATGGGTCATAGGGGGCCTCTTCCTCACTGGCAAAGCGCCTGGGATGAGGAGAGAGGCTAAAGCCCAGGGTATGGGGCACAGGCCTCAATGGTCGGTGAGGTGGCACCAACAGCAGCGGTGCTGGCATCAATGGCACCGGGAGCTGCGAAGGATGCCAGGATATCGGAAGGCCCGATGGCCCGGGGACGGCCTCCAGTATCGGCGGTTCCGACTGCGGGGATGTGCAAGGAGCCGCATCTTCCTCCTCCAAGGAGCCCGGAATCGGGATCAAGACTGGAGGAGGCGCCGGTGGCTGGCTGGGTACCGTGGGGGCTGCCGGTACGGGCTGTGTCGGCAAAGCACCGAGCAACATGTCCTGCCTTTCCAGGAGAGGTGCCAGCATGGAAGGCGCCGGTTCCGATGCTGGTATGGGGGCGGTTGAAGGCATTGAGCACTGTCTGATAGACAACAGTCCATCTCCTCTCTAAACGAGGGTGTGGACCGATTCTGGTGTAGGAGGCAGCTAGGCGCCACTGGAGCGTTCACAGGGGTCCGCAGAGGCTCGGTGCCCGGCACAGATACTGGTGGGGAATGCCGTGGGCTGCTGGGTCCAGAGGAGGAAGGGGCCTCCTCTCCCTGGGGCCTCTTCGGAGGTGGTTCGGCCGAGGCCAATGCTGCTCCAGTGTCGGTGCCGGCACCAGACGGTGATGACTGTCGGTGCCGGTGTCACTGCTTCCCACTGTGCTCGGTCCAGTCCTTCTCCGGCACTGAGGACAGCGATGCGGAAGTCTTCAAATGCGTCGATGCTGGAGAGGGGTGGTCTTCCGCTCCTTGGTCTTCTTGGTGGGGTTTCGACGGGGAAGGTCCCGAGTTAGAGTGATCCTCACGACTTGATGCACCCGGCACCGAAGTCGATGGAGTAGATTGCTTGGAACCAAACAAGTGCTCCATCTTCTCCAGACAGGCGTGCCAGCCTTTGGGGGTCATCTGAGCACAGCTTGGACATCAACGGACATCATAGGTAAGTCCGAGATACAGGACGCAGACGTTGCGTTGATCTGTCATGGACATAGTCCGCAGACACTCCGGGCACTTCCAAAAACTGGTCGCCATGACAAAAAGGTGGCGGCGTGCGGTCTGTGACCATCAGCCACCAGTAGATAATAGCTGGGAACTGACCGAAAAACGCGAACGGACTTCCCGGACGTCGGAGAAGTCGGTGCGCAATGGGGGACCCCGAGACAAGGAAAAATTGAAAAACTTCAAAGTATTCTGTGTGAGGAAATAACTCTCCTAGAGCTCCATTAACCGCGAGGCAATCGCTGCACGGAAAAAAAGAGACTAAAGTGGGACCCCGTGTAGCCACGGGGTTCTGGGCATGTTCAGTGTGCCAGTCAAAGTTCTAGAAACTTTGACAAAAGTGTTCCATGACAGGGCTCCATCTGATGATGTCACCCATCTGTGAGGACTAACATCCTGCTGTCCTGGTAGAACATAAGTTACACCAATTTTCAAAGCAAACTTAAGCACATAACTTTGTTTTGAAAATTATTTTGAAAATTATCCCTAAGAACAAGCACAAACTTGCGCATACAAAATTACACATGCTCTTTGCAGGATCTAACTTATGTGGGTTAATTTACATGTTTACAGGTGAATTTTTAAAGAAGTTATGTGTATAAATGTAACACACTAACACAGCAATTTTCAAAAGTCTTTTACCCACATTAAGTCCACTTAGCATTGGTAAAACCTATTGAGAATTCAATGGCATACACAGTAGCAATTTTCAAAGCCCACTTACATGGGTAAGTGCATTTACACATGTAAAATCTAATTTTAAGGGTGTAAATCCTTTTGAAAATCAGGCCCATAATGTTTAAAATAAAAAGTATGTGAAAATTCCAATTCCAACCACCAAAATGACTCCTTTTTGTGCATATGAAACTACGCATGAAGTTGGGTTATGCACATACTTTTATGCGCCTGACCCTTGCATAATTATATAACAAGCTATTTACACACATAAACCCATGTTTTATGCACACAAATAGCTCTGCAAATTGCTATATAATGTATTAATGATAATCATTTTAGATCTCTTTCATGATATGTATAGATTATTGTAAGATTCATGGAATCTTGTGCTGTGGTAAGGTTGGCTCAAACTACAAGGAAGGCCTTGTAGGTCCTCACCAACAGCTGGTGGATCTACACTGGGAAGAGACAGATCAGGAACTTCACTTATACCAACCCCTTTCCCCTCAGGTTGAGCTCTTGAGTACCGGGGGGACCGGCAGGTCTTAGGCGAAAGTTTCTAAGAAAGAAGCAAGGGCTTAGGTTCAATATCAGGCTAGGGTTAGAGGCAGGCGGCAGACTAGATGGGTCAGTGTCCAGGCAAGGGTCAGAGGCAGTTTGCAGGCAAGAATGATCGAAGTCCAGGTGAAGGTCAGATATAGAAATCAGTTCAACAGCAGGCGAAGGAGACAAGGAGAAGGCCAACATGGAAGGGTGGGCAGGAAGGATCGCAAGGGCTGGATAAGAAAGACAGGCTGGGCAGGAGAGATGAGGCAGGTTGGGCTGAAGAGACGAGGCAGGTACAGGAAAAGGAGACAGGAATAAGCAATAACTCACACGACCCACACGATGTAGGCGACCCTTTGCTGAGGCGTCTGTTCGTTACACGGCTGGGGTTTAAATACCCAGCCATGTGACCTCATCTCTGAGTGCCGGTAACAGAGGTTCCCACCGCAGGGCCTTTAAGAGAAGGCGTGTCCTGTGCGCACACGCCTATGGGGAAACCTGGGGGCAGCATGGCGGCTTTCTTGGCACACTGAAGAGGAGTGTGGCGTTGGCAGATCCCGGGGTGATGTCCCGCGAGCCGACAAATGTAAGTTATAAATGTAAATATATATTTTGCTGAATATTAATAAACAAAAAATATTTTAAAATTTCAGTGACACCCACCCACAAAGATCTGCCAAAGCTCCCTTAATACTACCAGGCAGCAACCCCTGCTATTCCAGTACTGTGACCCAAGCATACAGCTCTGCCTCACTCCTGCCCTGCAGCACTTTCCACTAATCCAGTACTGAGAACTCTGCCAACAGCCCTGCCTGTTCACCTTGCTCCTGCAATGCACTACCCCCTGCTATTCCAATACTGAGATCCCCACACACACAGTTCTGCTAGTACATATCATTTCTGCCCTACATCCTCTGCTTTATCAAAGCCGGAGGTAGTTTAGAGCTTCATTCTCCTAAATCTGCTTTAATTTTGGATTGCACTAGTAGAGTATATATTTGGCTGTATATTGGCTCTTTATTGGATATAGTAGTTGAGTTGCCAGGATCTCTCTTACCCTTCAATCAACCTGTACACTGCACAGCAGCCTTGATTCAGTCCTCGCACTTTCAGCGCTTTGTCCAGCGAGTCATAGACTGTCATACCAGCCCGAACGTTGACCTGCAACAAACACAGAAAACGTTACCTCTATGAGAAAAAGGATGTGAGCAGAATTCCAAATCATTGCATCCCCATGAACCATTCTTCCCAATGTACAGAAGGATTCTGTGTGTTAACACCTCTAGCTCTATATGTGTGTATGTCTGTATGTCTCTCTTTGGATTGAGGGAGTTGAGGAGTATGAAAAAATTTCGTCGCACTGAAGTGAAGATTTGAGAGAAGAAAGATATGTAACAGTCTCCCATGAGGAAGAAATCTTTGAGTTTCGAAACAAGGCCATATTAGGAGAATAATGAACAAAGTTACATGAATTAATTTACAAGCTAAGTAAAAGAAGGAAAAATTTTAAATAAATTAAGAGATTGCATTGCAATATTTAAAACAAATAAAAAGAATTAATGGGTGGGATTTTTTTGGTTTTTGAATAAAAGTAGGAAGGATGGTGGTATGTTGATGATTGAAAGCATAAAGAAAAGACCAGCATTAACTCAATGTGTTTGAAGTATAATGAGTGGGTCGATAAATGAAACTACCACATCCTGCCTTAAAATTTTTTTTTTTTTAATATTTTAAAAGTTGTTTAGACTAGATTGGTGAAGGTAATAAATATAAATAAGTTGTGTAAAAAAAATAAGATACCGTAGAAATTAATAAATAATTGGTATAGAGGGGTTGGCAGCGAACATTGATGTATAACAGGGACAACCCCTTGGAGTGGAGAATATAACAATTATCTCTGGATTGTAGCAAAGAAACACAGCCTGCTAACAGAACACTACAGGGAATGTATGTATATTGGCTATAGGATGGCTAAAGCTGTGTTTGTCAGCAGACCAGTTGCTAAAGTCTGAGGAATCATGGAAATCACTGCTTGCTGAAAGGAGCTTGACAGCTCTATAAGCTGCTCCATAAGCAGCGGAATGGGGAAGGTGATAGAAAGTTTGGGGAGATCATATGGAAGGGGGGTTGCATATTGATGGAAAAGCAGAGTTGCTTATCTATAATGGGTGTTCTCCAAGAACAGCAGGATGTCAGTGCTCACATGTGGGTGACATCATCAGATGGACCCCGGCACGGAACTCTGATCTCAAAGAATCTAGCACTTTCAAACAAGCCCTACTGAGCATGTGCATCTGTAGTCATCACCCTGCCCCCTTGGCAGAGTCCCTCAGTTCATAATATAGCTCATACATGGAGAAACAATCTCCCGGGGAGGCAGGTGGATTTCGTGAGGACTAACATCCTGCTGTCCTCGGAGAACATCTGTTACAGGTAAACAACTCTGCTTTCTCTGAGGATAAGCAAGATTGTAGTGCTCGCACATGGGTGAATCCCATGCTATAAGCTGTCGAGCAGGACAAAGCAGAAAACCACATTGTGCTGAAAGCACCAGCTCGCTCCCTTTTGCTGTGAGGCAGCTGACCCAAAAAGGGGTCTAGGAGGGAAAAAAGTTGAGTTCAAAGGGAAAACCATAGAAAAGACTGAGACACAAACCCCCAATGCGTAGCAAAGGCGCCTAAGGCAGGGGAGTGATGCGAGCGCAACAAGAAACATTACAAGCAGGGTTTCAGATCAGTAAATCCTGATGATGGTAGGTCTAAAACCTCCTAGATACAGGGAAAAGAATAGAGATGTAACAAGAGAAGGACTCTTGGATGAAGACTGCAGTTTTCTTCAGTGTTACAAAACAACTGAAAAACTAACTGGGGCTCGAGAACTCCCCAGAAAGAAACTGCGGTCCAATGACATCTGAAGGACAGAATGTCTCTGCGGAAGTGTGCCCATGTTTGGCCAACAGGCATAATGGGCAGAAAACCCAAGAAATGTTTGGAAGAATAATCAGCAACAACAGCAGAGTCTGTGACAGACCCTACGTGTCAAAGCACCAGATATAGCTGACCAGTAGGACAGCATCAAGTGTTTCAGGGGATGAAAGGCACTCCCTGAATGGGATTGATAGCCCTAACCCCCAAGCAGGGAGATATGTTAGGCCTAAAGCTCACCCACAATGCACCCTGTCAAGGGCAGGGCTATCCATCCTGTCTACAGGATAGGTCAGGTGAGCAGGAAGACATTTTAGGCAACCTAGTGAAGTGAGAAAAGCTAAAGGCAGTATGGGCCAGAGCTTGGTGAAAATATGGGGAAAAAGTGGTAAATCTTTCCCTGCAGGTATACAGTAAGATATACCACAAATGCCTTAGCTTCCACACCCCACCCCCGAAATTCCAACTGGAAGTCAGAAGGCGTGGAGAACACAAGGAGGCAGACTCCTGGACTGCCAGGATAAGCACAAGCAGCTAGGTTGTATAACTCAACCCCAAGCGAATAACTCACTGCCAATTCCAGTAGGGAGTTATCCACCGAGATAGTTTCATCTGTTCCAAGCAGGCTGAGTGCTCTGAGAGTGAATTCAACAGGGAAGAAATCCAGAAACACTTCACTAAGAGACAGGAAACCAGGGTGCTGAAAATGCAAACCCTTATTGAACAGGACTGGCCTGGAAACCCTAAGGGTACCAGAGCAGGGCAAGGGTGATCTCGGAACAGATCGCCCCAAACCTGGCTAAGGTATTAATATCTCAGCCATGATAACATATACTTCCCCCAAGGAAGCATGCGGTCCAGTAAATGGAAAAATCGTTGCATGAACCAGGACTCCCCTGTCCACAGACAGGGTTATCTCTAAAATGGGAAATATAGCTTGCAAGCAACTGCAACCAAAGGGCAGCACCTCTGTTATGGGGTCCCTCGTCCCCCAATTCCATCAGCCATGGATATGACGATAGGCTGAAAAGCATACTCGCCAATTAGATGGATTAGAACACTTCTCACGGAGGTAGGGCCCACGGGCAAGAATGACTGGCAATAGCGGTCCTTATCAAAAAAACACCCCTTGAGCTCAGCAGGTATCAAAGGTGACTCCTAGACAGCAGAAACCCCTAATTTTCACCAGGGAACTGCTCTGGAAAGGCTCCCTCACGAAACAGACCTGCTGTGCCTTAGGATGACCCAAGAAAAGCGCTACTGCTCGACTGGCTCTTGGATCCCACGAGGAACTGAGAGCAACTGCCAGTCAGAACCAGTGACATGCCTTCTCTAGGAAACAGAGAACGAGGGACACCTCTTGCAGGAGTGGACAATCAGGCATCCAGAGGGGAACCCATAGGAGTTGTCCTGGAACCCAGTCGAATCCCCTCTTCCTGAAGGGTCAGGAAAGCAATGGGAATCAGGGCCTCCCGATCCTGAAAACCTGTCAACTCTCCAGTTGAGACACAATCACTGATCGCTGAGGTTCAGAAGTGACCAATTTGCCACTGGCAGCCACCCTCAAATGTGGAAAGCCACAACGGAAATCAATGAAGAGGCCCCAGCAAAAACGGTCAGATGAATGCTGCTGCCATTCCTCGACCCTGGCCTACAAGAAGATGCACCGATTCAAAGAATCGAGGCTCCGGTTTATTGATAAACCTGCCAAGGATGGAGCCCCAGGGGCTTCCCCACAACGGGGATTTGAAACATGGAAGAGGTTGAAAGACAAACTCCTCTTCTGAGGAAGGAGAAGACTCCCAATCCTACCCTCCTGGTGTCTACTACCCTTAGGGTTTGACCAGGAACGCAGTCCTAGGTCATTCCTGTGGCTGTGGTGAACAACCTGTTGTGCTCGCCATGAGGGAAACATACACTTACACACGTACAGTAGCGGGAAATTGGAGAATAGAGCCCTCTGCTGTGAAAGCACGTGGACTAGTATTCATACAGTGGTATCCCATCCTATGGATGGTGGCACACCTAAGACCCCCCCTCACCATGTTTGTGGGTAGAATCCCACGCCATAGCAAGGACTGAGCACCACTTGCTAGAGTTGGTGGCTGCGCATTGCCAAAAGGCAAATTACTGAGTGATGATGCCTTCCTCGCCAGTGCTCCCCAGTATTTTGTGGTGCAGAACTGATGAGGAAGCTGAGACCTTGATGCGACAATGGCAGAACCCTGGCATGGCTGAGAACTGAACAGACAGGAGAATGCCGCCTGCCATCACCTGACCGTGCATGCTGTATTCCACTGTCACAGTAAATCTCAGTGGAGTGCATATGAACAATGTGACGACGGCATCCCCATCTACCACTGGGGCTCTGGGTATGGCATGGTGGTAGGTGGCATTCTATGGCGTCGCCCTCTCCAATACCTGATAATGCTCCAAAAGGCTGGACACAGCCCTTGAAACTGTGTCTGGAATGGCTCACTGCTGTTTCCCTCATGGAAAGACAGCAGCGAAGTCCATGGCAGCTGATGGTGCCCACAGTGCTCTGCGGTCGTGTCCTGTGGCATCCGACTGCGTTCACTGGTGTCCACAGTGGTGACAGCACCTTTAGGGCCCATAGTGTTTTCGCGCTCACCAACGATGGATCACATGAAGGGCACCAAACAAAACTGCACCCAGGGGTTCAACGGCGTTTGCCCAAATCTTGATCAGTTGGATGGTATACAGCACCATCCACAGTGTCACTGGCATCCACGCACCTCAACAGCCCATTGGCACCTATTGTGACCCCAGTACCTGAAGGCATTGATGGATCGAGGGTACCAAGGATGCCAGGGGCACTTGCATGGAGGCTTGCAACCCCAACACAGCCCTGACTCGCCTCATCAGAGCCCAGAGGAACCAATGACTGCCAGCACCATTGACTATTCCCCTCGGCTCACCTATTCGTCTGAGGATGTTGATGCTGCGAGCTCAGTGGCTACGGATGACAATAGCCTCGCTAGTGCTCATTAACATCAATGATGCATTAATCCAGGCGGGGTCTCTGATGCCCCCCCCCCCGACTCAGGGCCCTCGAGATCATCACCATCCATGGTGTCTGATAGCAGTAGACCAGTACTGGGACAGTACAATGTCCCTCAATGCCCCCGTCAGGGACACTGCCAAGGAGCCTTGAGGGTTCCAGATACCTCGGCGTACCAGGGTGCCTTGATTAAATGGTGACACTGGCGCTCGATCCGTTCAAGGCCGAAATCCCTGTCACTTGAGGGCTTCAGTGGCACTCGAGGGCTCTCAAGAACCCCAGTGGTCGACAGCCTCGGGAACAACCAGGACGCTCAATGGTGATCCCAGTGCCCTATAGGTGGTGCTCACATTGTCGAAAGCAACAGAAGGCATTGGTGGCCAACATGCCCGATGGCCTCGCACCTCGATGGCATCAAGGATGTCAGTATTGAGGCAGCTCCACACCGCAATGGCATCAAAGCCACGCACCGCAATGGCCCGGAGGACAGACACAGCATCAAAACCACGCACCTCGACAGCATTGAGACTGCCGTGGCATCGAGGCCACGTACCTTGACGGCATCGAGGGTGGCCACTCACGCACCTTGATGGGATCAAGGGCATCGATGGCACCGGGGTCATCAATGGCACTGAGTCATCGAGAGCAAAGAGGCATCAATGATATCGTAAGCATCAACATCAAGGGCAGCTCGGAGAGCATCGAGGGGGACCATGGCGCTCGATGGCAGACCTCATCCCTGACACTAGAGATCGGTGCTGCTACTCCATCACATCAAAGTCCAAGGCACTCGATGACTCCAATGCATCGAGACTCCACGTCCACAGAAAGGCCCTTATGACATCGAGGGTGATCATGCACCCCAATAGAGTCAAAAGTGACCATGGCCCTCAATGGAAGTCCTGGTCCCCGACATGGTCCTGACATGAAATGTGTCAGATTGATGATGCGCTGGTCACAGATGTGCACGGGCAACTGTTACTGGGCATGGCACCAAAGGTAAGGCAGCAAGCTGCTTACCCAAGCTCCTACTCACCCTCTCTCACAAGGAGACTGCACTGCCATCACCAGCAAGCAGGAGGGGAGGCTATGTCATCCAGGGATCCTGGCTGTGGAGACTAGTTCCTTTGAATATAGGGAGAATGAACTCGCCCCCCCCCCCCCCCCCCAGGAACAGTGTGGTCCTCGATCTCTGCACTGTCTGAACCACCATTGATGCCGATCGATCGGTGAAACAACCCCTGCCCAGGTGGAACTTGGGCGAGTCCCCAGGTTCTGCAGCCTACTCGGATCACCCACGTCTGCATTCAGTCAGTCCTGCCAGCACCTGAGAAAGGTACAAAAACAGACAGAGCAAGGAGAGGACACAAATACTAAACTGCAGATGTAATATATATATATATATTTTGTTTTAATAAGGGATAGAAATAGACTCTGCCAGACTGCACAGCAACTAAGGCCCGCCATGCAGCTGGCAGACAGAGAAAAGAAGAAGAAAAAGAAATAAAACTATCGAAAGGTAAAGGAAAGAAAACAGCTGCAGCTCTAGAAAAAATCACTTACAAAAACTGAGGAGACAGCAAAGCTGAATACGTGAAACACATAGCTCCTGTGACCACACGGCTCCGCAAAAAAAAAAAAAAAAAAAGAGACTGAGGGACTCTGCCTAGGGGCAAGGTTATGACTACAGCTGCACCTACTCAGTAGGGCATGTTTGAAAGTTCTAGAGTCTTTGAGATCAAAGTTCCGTGCCGGGATCCATCCATTGATGGAGGACTACCATCCTGCTCATCCTCAGAGAAAAGGTTTTGCTTGTGTGGTGGAGTTTACTGTATTGTTGTGAAGAGGGTATTGAGCTCTTTGGTTCTCCATGTTCACTGGGACTCTAGGTGAGAGTTTTTCTATGAAAGTATAATTTAAAAGGCCAACTCAAAGCTTGTGGTTTAGGTACATACTTGGAAATAGCTGTACATAAAATATGATTGTTGGTTGACACCAAACTCTGGGCAGAGACCTGTTCCTTGTCTGCCTCTAAAGAACAAAGGTAGAAAAACCTGGCTGAGTGATGCATATATGTATCTATATGTATACACCTGCCTCTCTCTCATACCCATATGCACAGTTTGCTCACAATGCAATGCATATTCTAATTAGGGACCTTTTCACTGTTTTTTCCTCATAGACAAAGAATCAGGCCCTTACAATTTTAAAAAATGTAAAACATTCAGTAATATTATAACACTTGTCAATCTTATTTTATACTAGATGAATTATCTTCTGATTCTCTGAGTATTCATCTTTCAAAGGTTTTGTCTCCCATATAGCTTTCTGTTTTTTTCCTATTTTATTTCCATTTCAGTTCTCTTTCCTTGTCTTTTTTCCTCCACCTTCTTTTCTTCCTTCTCCCATGCCTTCTCTGATTCTCTTGTGCTTTCCAAATTTCGGTGCTGGAGAAAGGAAAATTTGTTCTTACCTGCTAATTTTCATTCCTGGAATACCACAGATCAGTCCAGCAAGTGGGTTTTGCATCCCTACCAGCAGGTAGAGGCAGACAACAAAAACTTTTAAGACACTGTAACATAAACAAGAGCGCCACCTGCAGTCCCTCAGTACTGACCTGTACTCAAGCCAAGATAGAACAATCTCAAACTAACTCCAACCCCCTCCCCTTCAGGGTGAGCATAGAATCAATGGTAAACCTCCCAGAACTGGAAGCCCTCACATCCAGAGTAAACTGAAAGAACAAACTGATATACAATCGGAACATTCTGCAATATACACATACTGAACCAACGACGGTCTTTTAGAAATAAGGGCATGGGCTTCTGGACTGATCTGTGGTATTTCAGGAACAAAAATTAGCAGGGAAGAACCAATTTTCCTTTCCTGTTCATATCCCAGATCAGTCTAGACAAGTGGGATGTACCCAAACTCCCCTACACTTGGCGAGAACCCGAAAGACCTGCTCGCAACACACTCTCCCCAAACACATCCTCCTCTGGAGCTCGTACATTCAATCTGTAATGTCTAGTAAAAGTGTGAAGCAAAGACCATGTCACTGCCCAATAGATCTCCTGCAGCGATACCAACTGACACTCCGCCCAGGAGGTAGCCTGCACCCTCGTAGAGGGCACACCCAGCCCCTCTCTGAAGCCATCCGACCTTTACAAAGATAGGCCAAAAAAATAGTATCCTTTAACCATCATGCAATGGTGGCCTTAGACGCTTTGCTTCCCTTCCTTGCTCCAATGAACAAGACAAACAAATGATCTGGACGCCAAAAACTGTTAGTGACTTTAAAGTACCGAACAGAGTGCAATAAACATCAAATAAATTTCTAATGACAAATTCGGAAACTAAGGGAGTTCGACTGACTGTTAATATGGAATGAAGAAATGACCTTTGGCAAGAACGGAGGTACCATCCGCAGAGACACCCCATTGTCCATAAATTGCAAGAAAGGCTCTCTACACAACAACACCTGAAGCTCCGAAATACGCCTGGCTGAGCAAATTGCCACCAGAAAGACAGACTTCTAGGTGAGATCCTTTAAAGACACCCTTCGCAAAGGCTCAAAAGGAGAACTACAAAGCACCTTCAGAAGCATATTAAGGCTCCAGGATGGACACATCTTATGAACCGGAGGATGCAAATGTTTTGCCCACTTCAGAAAATGTACGACATCTGGATGGGAGGCCAACGGCATTCCGTGTAACTTCCCTTGAAAACATGCTATTGCTGCTACCTGCACTTGGAGTGATTGTAGGCCAAATCCTTCAATCGAGCCCTGCTGCAAAAATGCCAGGATTTGAGGAATATTGACCTGCAACGGTTCTAAAACTTTCTCCAAGCACCAGGACAAAAACATTCTCCAACTCGAATGTAAGCAAGCAAAGTAGACAGCCTCCTCGCCTGAAGTACATTAGCAATAACCGGCTCCGAATATCCTTTCAAAAGTAGCCGCCTCCACTCAAAAGCCAAGGCGCGAAACAGAAGCGATCCGCTTGATCCGAGTATATGGGTCCTTGCTTAAGTAACCTCGGTAGGTGAGCCAACCTTATGGGTCCGTCTACTGTGAGCCAAACGAGATCCGTAAACCACAGATGACGTGGCTACTCTGGTGCCACCAGAACCACTCTTCTTCCTGGGTGCCTCTCTATGCGCTGCAATGCTCGACCGGCAAGAGGCCATGGAGGGAACACATACAACAGAATTTCTGATGACCAGGCTTGAACCAGTGTGTCGATCCCTTCTGAGTCGACACCTGCGGCTGAAGAACCATGTCGCCTTGGCATTGCTTCGCGATGCCATCAGATCCAGCTGTGGCCTGCCCCATCTGGATTGTATGAGGGACAAGGCCTCCACAGACAACTCCCAATCCCCGGGATCCAACTGCTGCCTGCTGAGATAATCCGTCTGCCCATTGTCTACCCTAGCTACATGAGTTGCTGCTAGCCTGCAGGATGCTGCTCTGCCCAGGTGCCTGTGTCTCCTGAGCCATTATTCAACTTTTCGTCCTGCCATGGCAGTTGATATAGGCCACTGTCGTCACACTGTCTGAGAATATACTCACTGACTGACTGTGCACCTGCTGCAGGAAATGACACAACACTCTGCGAACTGTCCTCATTTCCAATCAATTGATAGACCCTGATGCTTCCATTGGTGACCAAGGACTTGGGCTGTTCGCCCTTGACTGCCCCCCCCCAACCCTTGAGGCTGGCATTGGTGGTCACCACTACCCAGTCCGAAGTGTCCAGTTCCAGTCCTTTCTCCAAATTGTGGCGAGATAGCCACCATGAAAGACTGGACCTAGAGTCTCCCTGAAGTGGCAAAGGGCAATGAAACTCTTCTGACAATGGATTCCATCTGGTCAAAAGCTCCCTCTGGAGAGAATACATGTGCACAAATGTCCATGGCATGAGTTCCATTGTAGATGCCATAGAACCCAGGACCTGCAAATAATCCCAGGCACTGGGCATCACAAGCCACAGTAGTCGAACCACCTCCTCTTCTCTTATCTATTTTTATTTCTTTTTGTCAGACTGCAGGTTTGCATTTCTACCATCTGCTGGAGACAGAGAAATACTGAGGGACTCAGAAGACACTCTTGTTTATGTAGTAGTGTCTTAAAAAGCTTTGTTCTCTGCCTCCATCTGCTGGTAGGGATGCAAAACCCACTTGTCTGATCTGGGGAATGAACAGGAAGGAATCACTTTCTGGTCTTTAGTAAAACACCTCTCTCCTATCTCTGTTGCTCAACTCCTCCCCACCCCCTGCTGTCACCCAAATGTTGCTTGTTATTGAGAGAAAGAGAATGTGGCAAGGGAAGGTGAAAAAGTGATTCAAAAACAAAAAGCAACAGGCAAAATCAATATTGAAAACTTGAGGAGGCAACAGAGGTCACGAAAGGTATGGGAAAAGAGGGATGTAAGAGTCCAAGAAGCAGGAACAAAAGCACCCAGAGAAAAAGAGCATTAGACAGAAACAAGAAAATTAAGAGTTCATCAGTGTTGGGGAGAGGGAGAAACAACCAGAGATTGGTGTCCTACAGCAGATCCAGGCGATTCCCAGCCTACCAGTGCTGCTCTGTAGTCTAAGGGTCCTTAGCCAGTGACTGTAGGTAATCTATACCTCAAACACCAACTCCCAGGCATCCCAGGACAGAAAGTCATGTCAGAGGTGACATCATGGGCTAGGCCCTTACCACAAGTGGCAGCAAAGAGTGGTTTTTGAATCCTGATCCTCTGTTCATTTGGATTGCAACTTTCCATCTGACTTTATTGACACTTTGCTCCTCTGGTTGGGCTATCTCTCTTTGCATATAGAAACAGACTATAGGCAGGTAAGGCTCAACTTGTTTGCCCAAATCTATTCCTACTGCAGTGCCATACACCCCGGCTAATCTTTGGCTTTCCCTTCAATTCTTCATAACCAGGAATCTTCTCTACCATTAATTTGTTTTATTATTGTTGCATGAACTATTGGCTTTTGTCTTTGCATGGCTCCTCTTAGCATTTTTGCTGCTCTTGTTCTATTATCCTGCACACTTTTCCTCCTTCTTTTATCATCACTAATCTATCTCCTCTATTTGTTATCCTCTCCTTCCCTATTACCTCCTTTTGTGCCCCTTACATCAAAATATATAGAATATTAATAACTGTATTTCCACTCAGACTTTTCAGTTCTTCGCTTCTCTCTTCAAAATGTTTTGTGCTTTTTTTATACCGGCATTCATGATACAGATCATATCATGTCGGTTTACAAGGAACCGGGGTAAAACCTTAAACATTAACATAGTGAAGAGAGGAAAAAGTTACAATGAAACAGGGGTAATGGAACTGGGTGAAGAAGAAGCCAAAGCAGAAAGTAACTCATTGACTATGACAATTATTTACAGTGAGCTGAATGTTCGGTAATGATGAACACTTGCATCTTGGTTTTGAAATGCCACACCACGCTCAATATCTTCACCACCTCTGACTTACTGTTAATGGCCATCATTGAGAACTGCCTGCCTCTATGACCCGGCCTCTTCTGCCAGCCTGTTCTCTTCTCATTCTCTGGTGTGTCTGGCAATGGGGAGGAGGCATGTTGGCCTTCATTAACCCACTGCTTGGTCTTACCCTTCCCTTCAGTATCGCTTCTCTTGGTTCTTGTTACCCTTTGTTCTTATTTTCATGATCCTCTATTGCCCAATTGGCTCACTCTCCTCCTTCCTTGATCACTCTACTGCACTCCTTTCCTTACTAACTACACTGCCTTGTCCTGCATTCTTTCTTGGTGACTTTAACATCTCTCATGATGATGCCAGCCAGCTTTTCTCTTCTTTTTATTTGATGTTCCTTTGTCTTCTCTGTTCTTTCCACCCCTCCTACTCAGTCTTCATATCATCAGTTTGATCTGGTTTTCTTTCGATTCTGCTTGGTCTTTCTTTTAGGTATTTGTAGTTGGCAACTAAACTTTTTCATTACTAGCACCTATATCTTTTCCTTTTCATCTGTTTTATCACCTCCTGTTCTGCACAGTGCAGGATCTAGACAGCAAAAACGTCTCTGATTCTATCAAACAAATCTTTCACTTCCTTCCTAACTTTCTTTTCTTGATTGTAATGCTGACATCTCTACTTACTTTGATGCACTTTTCTGTTTCTTCTCTTTTTTGTGTCCTAAATCCCATCTGTCCCCTCTTCAGCCTTGATTTACAGCACTCGTGTGGGCCCAATGATGTGTGCTTCAGCAAGCTGAAGAGAGTGGAGAGTGTCCCATGACCCATCTACTCTATTATTTTTAGGAATATTATTGCTTTTCACTCTGTTCTTTCCAAAGCAAAATCTAGGTATTTGCCTAATTTCTCAGTCAGTAAAAATCATCAGCTTTTTTTGCCAGTTAGCAAACCTGGTACTAGATCTCTTGCTTTTTTCTGCATTTTGGAGTTTAGTTTTGATTACTTGCTTCTCCAAACCAGAGCTAAAAGTGCGTTACAATCAGGTACAGGATACATTTTCCTGATCCAAAGGGGTTACAACCTAAGACGCTGATGTAAAAAGATGTGTTAAAACAGTGCGGTGAAAATCAGTGCACAGTTTCCTAAGGAAAACGCTCAAAAAAATTAAAAAGTACACTGACTAGTACACTGACACATTTTAACTCGAGAGAGTGATTTATTTGCAGAAATTAAGTTTTGTGCATAAATTGTGTTTTATACTCAGGAAACAGAATCTGTGTGCAGAAATTGGGTCATGCCATGTCTTCAATTTCTTTAATTAATTCTCATGTCCCACTCTTCCTTTTCCAATCCCTCTGCTCTTACTCCTGCTTCTTTCAAAGGAGAAATACACATTCACTTTTTGCTTTGAAACTTGTGGCAGTTACAAAGAACCTGCTTTTTCTACAGATATTGTTTTCATGGAAAAAAATACAGAATTGAAAATGCAATGCATTAATGTTATTTTCCTCCCCCCAACCTAAACACATCTCTAAAAACGCACTAAGGGGCGGATTTTCAGAGCCCTGCTCGCCTAAATCCGCCCAAAACCGGGCGGATTTAGGCGAGCAGGGCCCTGCGCGCCGGGAAGCCTATTTTACATAGGCCTACCGGCGCGCGCAGAGCCCCGGGACTCGCGTAAGTCCCGGGGTTCTCCGAGGGGGGCGTGTCGGGGGCGGGCCCGGTCGTCGCGGCGTTTCGGGGGCGTGTCGGCAGCGTTTTGGGGGCGGGTACGGGGGCGTGGCTATGGCCCGGGGCGGTCCGGGGGCGTGGCTACGGCCCGGGGCGGTCCGGGGGCGTGGCCGCGCCCTCCGTACCCGCCCCCAGGTCGCGGCCCGGCGCGCAAGAGGCCCGCTGGCGCGCGGGGATTTACGCCTCCCTCCGGGAGGCGTAAATCCCCTGACAAAGGTAAGGGGGGGGGTTTAGACAGGGCCGGGCGGGTGGGTTAGGTAGGGGAAGGGAGGGGAAGGTGAGGGGAGGGCAAAGGAAAGTTCCCTCCGAGGCCGCTCCGATTTCGGAGCGGCCTTGGAGGGAACGGGGGTAGGCTGCGCGGCTCGGCGCGCGCCGGCTATACAAAATCCATAGCCTTGCGCGCGCCGATCCAGGTTTTTAGCAGATACGCGCGGCTCCGCGCGTATCTACTAAAATCCAGCGTACTTTTGTTTGCGCCTGGAGCGCAAACAAAAGTAGGCTATTCGCGCTCCTTTTAAAATCCGCCCCTAAATGTAGCTAAAAGCACTTTGTATTTTTAACTGAATTGATGGAGAGCAATTTTCAGAAAGCTGATTTAATCCTTCAAAAAAACTTCTCTCTTAGCATTTCTGGTCTGATCTTGAACTGTTTTTATTCCCTGCCTGTTTAATCCATTCTCTAGCATTCTTTTTAATAATTCCTTATCTGACGCTTTGGGGTAGATTTTTTAAAAAAGCGCGTTTGCGTACTTTTGTTTGCGCACCAGGTGCAAACAAAAGTACGCTGGATTTTAAAAGATACGCGCGTAGCCGCGCGTATCTTCTAAAATCCTGGATTGGCGCGTGCAAGGCTGCCGATTTTGGGCAGCCGGTGCGCGCCGTGCCGCGCAGCCTGTCACCGTTCCCTCCGAGGCCGCTCCGAAATCGGAGCGGCCTCGGAGGGAATTTTCTTTCGCCCTCCCCTCATCTTCCCCTACCTAACCCACCCCCCGGCCCTATTTAAACCGCCCCCCTACCTTTATCCACGGATTTACGCCTCCCAGAGGGAGACGTAAATCCACGCGCGCCAGCAGGCTGCTGGCGCGCCGAGACTCGACCCGGGGGCGGTTCCGGAGGGCGCGGCCACGCCCCGAAACACCCCGGGCCGAAACCACGCCCCCGGTCCCGCCCCCGAACCGCTGCGTCCCGCCCCCGAACCGCCGTGTCATCGGGTCCCGCCCCCTCAACACGCCCCCTTCCAACAACCCCGGGACCTACGCGCGTCCTGGGGCTCTGCGCCCGCCGGCGGCCTATGGAGAATAGGCACGCCGGCGAGCAGGGCTTTTAAAATCCGCCAGTTTGTTTTTAAGATCAGTGTGCCCCAAGCTTCTGTCCTAGCCAGGGTTGCCAACATCCCGTAAATTAACAGGCTGCTTGTAAAAAAAAGCTCAAATTCAGATCTGCCTGAAAGATTGGTTGCCCATAAATCTGCCTTCCGGCATCCCTTCCTGTCCTGCAGTGAAAAGTGTAGGTTACAACTCAATCATACGCCTCTTCCAGCTCCCTCCGATAGCACTAGGAGGTCCACATTCTTCAACTTAAAAGGGACCAGAAAGACTGACCAGGAGCAGCTAGGCATTATTTTCAGAAAAGGACCATTCTCTAGGAAGACAAGCGCTCAATTTTAGAGTATTCAGAAGGAGACTCCCACTTCCCAGCAAAGTGTCTACTAGGCAGGGTAGCCAGTTCCTGAAAAATGTTTTTACTGTCAGTTTTGGTAGCCAGTAAAAATGTTGGGTTGTCAGTAAAAATCATCAGCTTGTCAGTAAAAAAAACTTTTTTTTGCCAGTTAGCAAACCTGGTCCTAGATCTCTTGCTTTTTTCTGCATTTTGGAGTTTAGTTTTGATTACTCGCTTCTCCAAACCAGAGCTAAAAGTGAATTACAATCAGGTACAGGATATATTTTCCTGATCCAGAGGGGTTACAACCTAAGAGGCTGATGTAATAAGACATGTGTTAAAACAGTGTGGTGAAAGTCAGTGCACAGTTTCCTAAGGAAAACGCTCAAAAAATTGTAACTCCCAATGCAGTAAGCTAATGGTGTGCTAAGGCATCGAGAGTTTAAAATGTACACTGACTAGAAACCATGCACACAAACACAAGTTGAAATGTGTGCTCATACTTTTTCAAAGGCTGACCACATATTTTAACTCAGGAGAGTGATTTATTTGCAAAAATTAAGCTTTGTGCATAAATTGTGTTTTATACTCAGGAAACAGGGTTTGTGCACAGAAATTACGAGTTGTGGACAAATTGGGTTTTCTTTTCATAAATGCCAAGTACGGGATCCCTGCACCATGAACTATAGGTTCAGCCCCATAGACTAAAATTGGCCATGGGAATTTTTCTCTACCTCTGATCAGGAGTTACATTTTGAGCATTAACAAAGCATGTATTAAACTTATGCACCTCTCTGTATTGGGGGGTAATAGCCAATGCCTTCATTCATATGGGATTTCCATGCTAGGATGGTAAGCAATGTGCAGTTTTAGGTATACATTTTTTGTGTGTGACACTCCTTGCTGCACCAGGAGTAAAGCATGCACACACAAATATGTGGCCAACTTCAGTTTTCTGTATGCATCTTATTACATAAGTTTGTACCTGAGGCAATAAAGGATGAAGCGTCTTGCTCAAGGTCACAAGGAATGTCAGTGGGAGAAGAGGGATTAAAAATCTCGCTTCCCTGGTTTTCAACCCCCTGCTCTAACCACTAGGGTTTTCCTCCATGCTTTATCTTCATGGCCTTGGCCATCTCATCTCTCCCCCCCCACCCCCTCTCCTCCCCCCAAGAGCAGAAGACATACAAATGCAAATCTGTATCTCATTTTCTCCTTATCTTCTTTTGGCTTCCTGCCTCTCCTCCTCCTCTTTCTGGAAGTGCTCTCACTGAATGCACCTAAAGTAGAGGTGATCTATTCCCCTGCCAATACTCATCTTTTCCCCTCCCCCTGCCTCCAACTTCACCTATTTGGATTTGTTTCTATTAACTCCTCTTGATTTTTCTGACTTGATAAGGAATCTGGTTATTATTTTTTACTTTCTTTTATCCTTTTCTGCTCACATTTCCAAACTATGTCCCTCACTTAGCTAATTATATATGAAGCATAAAGGCCTACGTTTTTAGTAGTGCATGTAAAGGAAAATGGATTCTTACCTGCTAATTTTCATTCCTGGAAAATCACAGATCAGTCCAGACAAGTGGGTTTTGCATCCCTACCAGCAGATGGAGGCAGAGAATGAAACTTTTTCAGTCACTGTTACTTAATTCATCCCTCAGTATTGACCTGTACCCAAGCCAAGATGACTACTTCCCAAACTCCAAGGATTTCTCCCTCTAGAGCGAACTGAGGAATAAGTTGGATCCCCCAGCAAAAATGAACCCTTAACATAGGGTAATGAACAAACTTCTAATCTCAAAACAGCTTAAACTATGTACAATCTCCTATGGTGATCTTCACTGTATACAACTCCTCACATCTGGGCAGTGCTTCATTTATCACTGTGTGTGTGTGTGTGTGTGTGTGGGGGGGGGGGGGGGTGTCACACTACAGTGATAAATGAAGCACTGCCCAGATGTCAGGAGTTGTATACAGTGAAGATCACCATAGGAGGACAAGTTTAAGAGATTTAGTCTAGGATATACGGACATATTTCTGTGTTTAAGTTCAACTTTAATGATTAAAATAATTAAAAATAGGCGAAAGCCTGATATAGTGTTGTAAATGGTTGCATGAATACCACAGGGTACACAGATGTATGATCCTGGAGTGTCTTACAATATGTTATTGTTATATTAGGCCTTATGGCAGGTCACTTCACTGTATCTTAAATTTGTTTAATAGGTATGAATGTGTGAGTGTATGATGCGTTTTAGGACACACTAGTTGAATTATGTGAAAATGTTATGATAATAAACATCGAGCCTTTCTCTTATAATATATGTGTGGGTCTTTAACCAGCCATTCTGGCAAAAGCCATTGAAATGGGCCGGGTGGGTTAGGAAGCAAGCTTATATTGCAAAATACTGGACAATGATCTAAAATAATAAGGTTTCCTATTTCTGCAGATCCCTTTCGCCTGGGTGTAGGGAACACCAAATGTCTATCAGAGGTAGATGATCACAAAGATATTGTACTCCTTTTTGTTTCCCCAGTTTAGGAATTGTGGTCTTGGAACATCTATCCATGCTTGGATCAACTACACAGTTGAGGTCGCCTCCTAAAATCAATTGCCCCCCCCCCTAAAACAAGATAACCATTTATGATACTTGTGAAAAAAGTATGGTCATATTGATTAGGTTAGGGGCTTATGCTGAAGCCAAGATCACAGTTTTATCCGAAATGTTGCCACTTACCATTATAATTCTTCCTTCTAAATCTTTTCATACAAGTTAACTGTGGCAACCCCCTAATTACCGAGAGAAACCTTCGTAATGCTGTAACGGGTATTACAATCCTATGCAAAGATACTTTTTTAACGGTATATTCTCTTAAACCCCTAGATAATGGCATTAACTCCGTTACCAGACCCATCCCCTTATCAATCCCTTCCCCATCCCCTCCCCCCTCCCCCCAACACCTCCATCTTGTATGGCCTAAGCCATCGCTCATCACAAGGAGAGCTGGGGTCACTAACGCGTTACTAGGTGAGTCCGCTCCATAAACCTGCATACAATATGAAAAACAGAAATATCAACTTGCGTCCTGAATCAAATCCTCATTATGTTTAAGTGTTATTATGAGTTATCCAAAACTTGTCCCGCCGGCACATTCACTGATATTTGCGTGTTTATTTTCATGTTGCTCCACGTAGAATTTATAATGATTGCCTCTTGCTTTTTTGGCCTCACTTCATTAATGGAGGAGGAATTCTCTCTTCCCATATGCCGATACTCTTCTCCTGGGAAGCTTATTCATTTTATTGTTTATCCAAACCCCAAAACAATAGCATTCCCACATGTTCCGCTGTGTAGAAACAAATGAATCCATATGAAATTCTTATGCGGATGGTGTTTTCATGTTTGCTCCAGTTGTTCTATGAATTTGGTTGCCTCTGGTGGAGATTCAAAGGTGCGCATTGAGCCAGCATTCCAGATCTGAAGCCGTGCTGGATACAGTAGCACAAAATGAATCTATTTAGCTGCTAATGTGGAGCAAATAGGAGAAAACTCCTTTTGTTTTGCCGAGACTTTGCTAGAAAAGTCTTGAAATATTCTTATAGGTGCGTTCTTGTAATTTAATGTCTGTAGTTTGCGACAGCTCATCCATATCTGCTGCTTATGATGGTAATTCAGAAATCAGGCTATAACTAAACAGGCTCATGTATCGCCTGGTCTCCGTGTTCCCAGCCTGTGGGACCATTCTACCACCAACGATGTTGCTACCGACGGCAAACTCAAGGCCTCCGAAAGCCAGCCATTTATGATTTGAGCCAGGTCAGTTTCCTCTATATCCTCCATAAAGCCCGCAAATCGTTCCTTCTATTTTCCAAATCCTCGATTTTTTCTTCTTGAAGCAGGAGTTCTTTAGACAGTTTATCCAATTGTCTCATGTGGGCCAGGGAATCATCTTCCGCCGAAGAGACTCGGCCTTCCAAATGTTCCATATGAGGACTGAATTCTGTTAGTGAACCTTTAATCTCGGCAATCTAGTTGGCGATCGCTTCTAATTTCCCATGCAAGGCCTCTGTTACTGCGTGCAAAATTGCTTCTATGACCGAGAGGTCTAGCAGTGTGCGTGAGGTCTGTTCTCCTGAGGCAGCCATCTTGCCTTCCCCTGAGGCAGCCATCTTGCCTTCCCCTGGTCTCAGTTTCTCTTTTTCCTTTCTTGTGGGCCGAATCGGCATTCCCGGTGGAGATTTAGACATGTAGGAGTCGATACTCATACGGATTGTAGAATGTTGTAAAAATGGAGCGATTTAGTTGAATGTGTATCACAGGATGCAAAAGACTGGAGCTGACACACCTGGAGCTCGTGAGGAAGATGTCCTAACTGTTGCATCGCGTCATGTGACCCCCATCTTCTTATCTTTATTCTATCAATATTCCTTTTTCTTTTCTTTTTTTTAATTAAAGTTCAGACTGCAGGTTTGCACCTCCACCATCTGCTAGAAACAGAGAAATACTTAGGGACTGCAGGTGCCTGAAAAGTTTTTATTCTCTGCCTCCATTTGCTGGTAGGGATGCAAAACCCACTTGTCTGGACTGATCTGGGGTATGAACAGGAACTGTAGAATTATGTGTGTACTTTCAAGCACTGCAAATTCCCCATTATTTTCAAACAAAAGAGAAACACACCAGTTAACTGTAAAAATTGGGTGGTCAGGCATTTTAAGATATACGTGTGTAATTTCATTTCAAAAGATGGTACATAGACATATTAGAAAGGCTGCCTTTTCTGAATGTAACTTTTTCAAAGTGTCTGTTACACACGGAGGTCAGAAACAGGCCCCCAGAACATCTGTTTTTGTGTACAATGAATTGACATCGCTTTTTAGGCTTCTGAAAATCCAGACAGGGTGCATGCAACCGACTTGCACATGTAACTCCCAGATTTCATGCATCTAAGCTTTTGAAAATTTAGCTCAGAATCTGCATCAAATGTTCAATATATGCCACTCACTCTTGCAAGCTCTTTTTGTCTCTAAGGTTGACTACTGCAGTAGCTCACTGGTTGGTCTTCCCGACAGCCCATCTACTCTGGTGCCAAAATATTCAAAATTCTGACTTTTCTCTATCAGCTTCTCTGCTATTCTCATTCTACACGTCTCCTCAATAATTTGCAATGACTTCCACTTAAAGTCAGTTGCCAATTCAAAATCCTTGATTTTAAATATAAAAACATTTGCTAGGTTTCTGCTTCTTTATATCTAACATTATCTCCCGCTATTCATTCTCTCAACAGATCTCTCTCCTATGCTCATAAAGTCTTCTAGGTACCTTGCATTAAACTGGCTTTACTCAAATTCAGGCCACCTCTATCCTTAAAATCTATTGAAAAGGCTCTTTACTGACATCCAGGGGTCCTCCGGGTTGATTATATTCAAATCCAAGTAAAAACCCCATTTTTTCAAGCACAGTTTTGGTTAATTCATCACTTAGTATTTTGGTATGCAGTTCTATTAATCTCTATGCTCATCTGCTATTTATGTCGACCTTGGTGCCCAGTTAAGGGCACCTAATAAATGGAGAAATAAAATAAAGAATCAGAGCAAGAGAGAGGAGGAACAGATAGAGGTATGTTAAAAGGCAGGGAGAAAGAAGAGAGTGAAGCAAAATTAGAAAGAGTGACAGAGGGAAGAGACAGAAAAGATGTGGGAGGGAGCTAAAAGGAGAGTTAGGAACAGGCGGCGACAAGAGATTAAAGACAGGGAAAAATGAGAGATGACAGAGAGGGCAAAGGACTCTCACCACTGTGCGCTGCTGGTTAGGCAGATAAACCTTGATGGTGCCCCCAGACTTGGGCCCCTCAGGGCTGGGTCGTCGCTGGTGCTGGGAACTTGGCAGCTCCATGATGGGGGCAGAGAGCATGACCACGCTCCCCTTCCCCAGCTCGGCCGGCGAAGGGGTGTAACCATTGGAAAGGGAGCTGGAGGAGTCGTGGGAGCGTCTCATGGGGTTTGTGGAGGCGCTGCAGGTGAGAGAAAAGCTCAGTCAGAAAATAGGAGGACAGTAATCACTCGACTCATGTCTTTTTTTTTTTCCTTAGAAAAGGACCTTGATGTACTTTGTGGTTTAGTTTTTTAGAGACAGACAGCCACCTCTGGGTTGCAAAGGCAGTAAATAGTACCATAGCTGGTTAGATTAAAAGCTGTTGATTGCCTAACAGTTCTCTCTATATGGTGATCTGGAGGAAAGTGAAAAAAATACTGTACATCTGTAGTATTTCTGCAATAATTAAAAAATGTCTTTCCTGACTCTAAATAAGCTGGATTAACTCTTTTCTTACAAGTACCCATATTATCATACCCAGATATGTTTTTGTTCTAAAAACATATCTAATTTACTTTTGAATTGATTTGACTTTTCTTGGCAAAATTTTCCACAATTCTGAGCAAATAATCCCTTCTTCTGAAGGTGGTGAAATCTATTACTCCTCAATCTCACAAGATAACCCAAACTGGGGGAAAGGGGGACCGCACAAACTTTATCCTCTCTCTCTCACACACATTTATACATGTTCTGTCTCTTATACACTTCCTCACATGTCTTACACACTCCCTCTCTCTCACACATACACAGGATCTCTCTCCCTCACATGTGCCCAGAGGTTCTCACACACATACCAGCATACAGGCTCTCATTTACACTCCCTCTCTCTCTCACAAATAGAGGCTCTAACACACACAGGGCCAGATTTTAAAAGGGTTACATGTGCCGGGCCTATTTTAAAAAGGCCCGGTGACGCGTGTAAAGCCCCAGGACGTGTGTAAGTCCTGGAGCTTGCAAAAAGGGGCAGGGAGGGGGCGGGCGTGGGGTCAGGCTCCTGGCACAGCGGCCACATTTGCTGCTTGGCCGGCGCGTGCAACTTACTTCAGCCCCAGGGCTGAAGTAATAAAAGAAAGGAAAAAAAAGGTAGGGGGGAAAGGGCGGGGGAGGTAGGGGAAGGGAAGGGAAGGTGGGGTAGGTAACGGGGGGAAGGCAGCGTGGCTCGGCACGCGCAAGGTGTACAATTGTACACCCCCATGCACGCGCATGTTATAAAATTGGACGTACATGCGTGCGCGCCGGGTAGCGTGCACACATGTACGCCGTGCGCGCTCCTTTTAAAATTTACCCCACAGGCTCTCTTTCTCTCACAAAGATACAATACACACGCACACTCTCTCTCACGCACACAGGCTCTCTCTCTCATATACACACAGGCTCTCTCTGTCTTTCACACACACACACACACACACACACACACACACATGGTCTCTCTCTCATACACACACTGACTCACACACACACATTCCCAAGACCTCCCCCTCTCTTCTTCATCCACTGCGGGATGGGATCCACGGCGGCCTGCTGGGCCTTGTCCTCGGCTGCAATGGGATGGGGTCTGCTAACAGCCACCAATCGGTGGGGGGGGGGGGGGGGGAGATGAATATGAAGGCATGCAGTTCCTGCACACTGTGAATCTCCTCCTTCTCAGAAGCTAATTCAGAGGTAGAAGTTGTAACTTCTGCCTGTGAGCTGGCTACTGAGAAGGGGGAGAATTGCAGCGTGCAGTACACAGAAAACACAGTCAGCGGCAGAGGGGAAGAATTCACTTGGGAGCTGCAATTTGTGCGTCAAAGAGCCGCATGTGGCTCACGAGATGCCGATTGATCACCCCTGCACTAGAGAATCAGCATTCATTTGTGAAGCTTCTCCTTTGGAACGCCTCCCTCTAGACATCCACACTGAAATAAACTTTATGAAATTTCAGAAAGCAGTTAAAACATGCCTTTTTAATTAGGCCTATGATTGCTAATGATCTTTGTCGCAGAATTTGTTAATGTTATTTGCCGGGCTATGGTTTTTGACTTGTAATAGTCTTACTCTTGTATATCAATATTTTGTTTTCTGTTTTCATGCACTTTGACTGGATTTTATGTATTTTTTTTATTGGAACTATTTGGATACATTATTTTACAGGCAGTATATTACATTTCATAAATAATAATAATATGTGTGGTATGAATTTGTGGATGTATGTAAAAAATCCCTCAAAAAGTAGCTCAGTTTTGTTTGGGCAAAGAGAAGTGTGGTCAAATGTATTCATCCCCAAAGACCTATGGGTACAGTTGTATAGCTGAGTGCACAGTAGTTAAATTGCTTCATTCTATTTGCTTTTTTGACTGGCACTACACACCTCGCTGAGCATTTTCATGTATTCTCCATAATGACACCAAGATCCTTTTCCTGATTCCTAATACAGATCCCAGCATTGTGTACCTATACTGGGTTCCATATTAGGAGTTCACCACCCAGGAAAAGGATCTTGATGTCACTGTGGATAATGCACTGAAATGCTCATACCGGTGTGCAGCAGCTGTGAAAAAAAGCAAAAAATCATTTGGAAAAGAATGGAGAATAAAACAGGGAATATCATAATGCCTCTGTATATATCTATGGTATGATTACACCTTGAGTATTGTGTTTCGTTCTGGTCAGCCCATCTCAAGAAAGATACAACGGAAAGAGAAATGGTACGCAGAAGGGCAACAAAAATGATAAAGGGGATGGAATGACTCCCTTATAAAGAAAGACTAAATAAATTGGGGCTCTTCAGCTTGGAGATGAGACAGCTGAGAGCAGACATGATAGAGGTTTATAAAATTATGAGTGAGGTGCAATGAGTAAATAGGAAACGCTTATTTCTCTTTTAGATAGTACAAAGACTAACATACATTCCATTAAATGAATGGGTAGCAGATATAAAATAAATTAGAGAAAGTATTTTCCACTCAATTCACAATCAAACTATAGAATTTGTTGCTGGATGTTGTGGTCGTGGCATCTAGCATAGTTGAATTTAAAAATAGTTTCGAAAAATTCATGGAAAAGTCCATAAACAATCATTAGCCGATTAGACTTGAGGAAAGCCACTGCTTATCCCTGGGAGTAGGCAACAAGAAATGGGATCTGCTGGGTACTTCTTGGAGATTCAGACTGGCCACTGTTGGAGACAAGATGCTGGGCTTGATGGACCCTCGGACTAACTCAGCATGGCATTTTATGTTCTTATCTCCTGTCCATGGCTTTCAATATTTAGGCCCTCTGTTTCCAGTTACCTGAGCCCTCTCACACTCATGGACAGTTTAATGTGTTCATGCTATTTAGTTTCCTCTTGGTAAGTAACATGCATGCATTAGTAAGTTAACACTAGTCCAGGGTAGCTATTAAACAGCATTCAGTTGTCAAATACTCAGTAAACATGGAGGGTGAGCATAAAGGAAAATTGGTTCTTACCTGCTAATTTTCGTTCCTGTAGTACCACGGATCAGTCCAGACCAGGGGTGGGCAATTAATTTTCCCATGGGGCCGCATGAGAAATTGGGATGGTTTTAGAGGGCCGGACTAATATAATTAACTCAGTTCTCAATAGCCCTACTTATGAAAAGACAGCAGTTTACCACCAATGCATGTCCTCTGAGAAAACACAACAAATAAGACCGATACAAACGCTTACATGCTAGCAAAATATCTCATCTCGGTAACAGACACAGAACCGACCTAACATACTCCCAGGATCTGTAGTAATGCACATAAACTAATCCGCACACAGTTACACCTGTATTATGGAATACAAAACAGGAGCAACCCTATCTATGAAAAGGCAACACTACAAATATTAAATCAGGCCCTAAAAACCAATACACCTCTTATTAGGAAAACAGAACTAACAAGCAGCTATAGATCCCCAAACAGAAATAATTGTAAAACTATACTAATAAGCAGAATAAATGTTTCTAAACAGCTATGAACAGAATAACATCCAACAATTAAAAACTCATAAAAACTATTAAACATTCTCCAAACACCAATAAAATATTTCAAAAAAGCAGACATCATACAATTAAAATGGCAGTCAAGAAAAATAAACTTAAAGCCACCTTTACTTACCCCCTCCAGCAGCTCTCCTACTCCCCTTCCCTGCAGGCCATGGCACACACCAGAAGCAGCAGTAGAAGCTAAGCTCTATACTTATGGTCCTCTTCCTTAGTGCCCATGTCTCTCACACACACACCATACCAGTCATGCCCCCATGACCAGTTTCTGTCTCTCACACACCAATCATCTCCCAAACAGTCTTTGGCACACACACACCAGTCACCTTCCTGAACAGTTTCTCTCATGCCATACACACACACACACACACACACACACACAGGCTTCCCACTCCCGTGTTCTACTTGCATATATGGTCTTCTCACTCTCATAATCACTTTCTCTGTCTCTCTCTCTCACACACACACACACTCACTCACCAGTCTCTCACTCCCATGCTTGTTCTCTCCACATGCACAGGCTTCTCATTCCCAAAATCACTTTCTTTCTCTCTCTCACACACACACACACCAGTCTCTCACTCCCATGTTCTCTTTCAGATATACCGGCTTCTCCCTCCCATGATGTGTCTCACACACACCCGGGTTTCTCACTCCCATGCTCACTCTTCACATGCACAGGCTTCTCATTCCCATAATCACTTTTTCTCTCTCTCTCTCTCTCACACACACACACACCCCAGTCACCTGATCTCACTCATGCATACACACACACACAGGCTTCCCACTCCCAAGTTCTCTTTCAGATATACAGGCTTCTCCCTCCCATGCTGTGTCACACACACCCAGGTTCTCACTCTCATGCTCACTCTCTTCACATGCACAGGCTTCTCATTCCCATAATCACTTTTTCTCTCTCTCTCTCTCACACACACACACACACCAGTCACCTGATCTCACTCATGCATACACACACACACACAGGCTTCCCACTCCCAAGTTCTCTTTCAGATATACAGGCTTCTCCCTCCCATGCTGTGTCTCACACACACCCAGGTTTCTCACTCTCATGCTCACTCTCTTCACATGCACAGGCTTCTCATTCCCATAATCACTTTTTCTCTCTCTCTCTCTCACACACACACACACACACACCAGTCACCTGATCTCACTCATGCATACACACACACACAGGCTTCCCACTCCCAAGTTCTCTTTCAGATATACAGGCTTCTCCCTCCCATGCTGTGTCACACACACCCAGGTTTCTCACTCTCATGCTCACTCTCTTCACATGCACAGGCTTCTCATTCCCATAATCACTTTTTCTCTCTCTCTCTCTCACACACACACACCAGTCACCTGATCTCACTCATGCATACACACACACACAGGCTTCCCACTCCCAAGTTCTCTTTCAGATATACAGGCTTCTCCCTCCCATGCTGTGTCTCACACACACCCAGGTTTCTCACTCTCATGCTCACTCTCTTCACATGCACAGGCTTCTCATTCCCATAATCACTTTCTCTCTGTTACACACACACACCAGTCTCTCTCATTTCCATGCTCACTCTCCACGTGCACAGGCTTCTCATTCCCTGAATCACATTCTCTCACATTCACACACACCAGTCTTTTTCTCTCACACACACAGTCACCTTACCAAGCAGTCTCTCTCTCTCATGCATGCACACTCACCCAGGTTTCTCACTCCCACAACTCCAGGCTTCTTATGCTCATGCTTTCCCACATACCCAGACTTCTCACTTCCATGCTTTTTCTCACACACACACACACACATCAGTCACCTCCCTGACTAATGCCTCACACTCTCACATACACATCAGTCATCTCCCTGAGCAATCACTTTCATTGTCTCTCACATACACACACACACATCAGCTCTCTGACCACTCAATCACACACAGGCTGGCTGGCTGCTTCTCACTCTCTCTTACTCACTTCCTCTTCCCCCTACATATGTTACGGAGTTTTTTGCCAGTCCGCAGCGCGCGCTCCCGGTCTCTCCGCTGCCGTTGCCGCTGGGCTGTCAGCACGTTCAAGCCCAGTGGAAACGGCAGCGGTGTTGGAAGAAGCTATGGCACCCGCGGCTGGCCTTTTCTTCTTCCCGCGCCTGCCCCCTCCCGTGACCCGAAACAGGAAGTGATACAGGGAGCGGTGCGCGGGAAGGAGAAAGAGCCGTGCCGCGTCGGCTGCAGCATCGGTCCCCGAGCAATTGAACCAGCCGGCAATCGAGAAAGGAGTCAGCAGCATGAGCCCCCGCAGGCCAAGAAAGAAGAATCCCTTCGGCCGCGGGAGGCTCATGCTGCTGACTCTCTTCTCGATTGCCGGCTGGTTCAATTGCTCGGGGGCCGATGCTGCAGCCGACGTGGCACTGCTCTTTCTCCTTCCCGCGCACCGCTCCCTGTATCACTTCCTGTTTCGGGTCACGGGAGGGGGGGGGGCAGGCGCGGGAAGAAGAAAAGGCCAGCCGCGGGTGCCATAGCTTCTTCCAACACCGCTGCCGTTTCCACTGGGCTTGAACGTGAGACAGCCCAGCGGCAACGGCAGCGGGAGAGACCGGGAGCGCGCGCCGCGGACCGGCAAAAAACTCCGTGACATATGTAGGAAAGAAACTCGAGCGAAGGCACGCTGTCCGATTGGCCGGTACTGGGCAAGGCTTGCCCAGCACCGGCCAATCGGACAGCGTGCCTTCGCTCGAGTCACTCCCTCCTCCCCCCCGGACGCTGTAAAAAAAAAAAACAGTTCATTCTCCGCTCCCTCGCTCCCCGTTGGCCGGCCAATCGGGGAGCGAGGGAGCGGAGAATGAACTGCTGCCTTCCCTTGCAGAGGGAAGGCAGCAGTGCCTCATTCCCCGTCTGCTCTCAGCAGTGGGCGGGCCGGATTCAGCCCACGGGCCGCCCCTTGCCCAGGTCTGGTCCAGACCATGGGCTGAGCCTCCTGTCCAGCAGATGGAGAAAGACCAAAACTGAAAAGGTATCCTATTTCAGGACAGAGCCTACCCTGCATCCCTTCAGTATAACCATTGTCAAAGCAGAAAAGTAAAGAGACAACGATAATAAGGTCAAGCAAGTAACAAGATAACTAATAAATCTGTGAAAAAATTGAACAATTGAATGAACTCTGTAAGTAACCGCTCTTGTATACATATCCATGGATATCTTAAGAGATGCTTCCGGTGCCTTCAATGAGAATCCAAGGAAAAAATGGCCAGAAAAACCTGTAATAACAAAAAGAAAATTCGAGCGGACAGACCGATAAAACATGGAGGGCGTCTGGACTGATCCGTGGTACTACAGGAACAAAAATTAGCAGGTAAGAACCAATTTTCCTTTCCTTTCCTGGATCAGTCCAGACCGTGGGATGTACCAAAGCTTCCCTAAATAGGGTGGGACCGAGACAGTCCCGCTCGAAGAACCTGCCGTCCGAAGGACCCAAACATTTGCGCCCTAACAGCCAAGATGGTAATGTCAAGCAAAGGTGTGCAGAGATTTCCAAGTAGCTGACCTGCAGATCTCCTGGGGAGAGACCGGCTGACTCTCCGCCCACGACGTAGCCTGAGAACGCAAGGAATGAGCCTTAAGGCCGTCAGGGACCACTCAGCCCTGACAGATATAGGCTGACGCAATTGCTTCTTTCAACCAACGAGCAATCGAGCTTTAGAAGCCTTGTTGCCGCAATTTGGACCACTCCAGAGAACAGATGATCCGAAACTTGGAAGTCATTGGTACCTGAAGATAACGCAACAACATCCGTTTCACATCTAGATGCCTAAGATCACCCCCCATCGTACTTGCTATATCTTCCGGAGAAAAAGCCGGGAGTTCTACCGATTGATTGACATGAAAAGAAGAAACAACCTTTGGCAAGAAGGAGGGCACCGTCTTGAGGGAAACCCCTGAATCCAAGAAATGAAGAAAAGGTTCCCTACAAGACAGCGCTTGAATCTCCGACACCCTTCTGGCGGAGGAGATGGAAACCAGAAAAACAGTCTTTAGCATCAAATTTTTAAGAGTAGACTGGCGGAGAGGTTTGAAGGGTGCCTCGCAGAGGGCCCAAAGGACCAAATTAAGACCTCACGAGGGACAAGTAGCCCAAACGGGCAGCTTCAAGTGCTTAGCACCTTTGAGGCAGCGAATGATATCCAGATGAGCCGCCACCGAATATCCATCAACGCTGCCTAGAAGAGAGCCGAGGGCAGAAACTTGAACCCGCAGAGAGCATAAAGACAAACCTTTAGATAGGTCCTTCTGTAGAAAAGAGAGGACCTGGGGAATCTGGGCTTTACGGGCCAGTACGCCTGATTCCGCACATACATTCTCGAAAACCTTCCAGAACCGAACATAAGTGAGAGAAGTAGACAGCTTCCGAGACCGCAGCAGAGTGGAAATCACTTCCTCCTTATACCCCTTCTTTCTTAATCTCCGCTGTTCAAAAGCCAGGCCGCTAGACAGAAGCGATCCGCCTGCCGGAGCAGGCATGAGAGATTGCCGAGACGAAGAGGACCGTCCGTCGCCAGGTTTACCAGATCCGCAAACCACGGTCTGTGGGGCCACTCAGGTGCCACGAGGATGACGGATCCCCTGTGGAGTTCTATCCTTTTGAGGACCTTTCCCACGAGGGGCCACGGAAGAAACACATAGAGGAGAACGTTGTGGGACCAGGGCATCCACTCCTTCCGAGCAGTGCTCTCTCCAGCGGCTGAAGAATCTGAGAGCTTTGGCATTGTATCAGGTCCAGGTGAGGAGGACCCCACCTGCGAACGATCAGATCCATCGCACCATCCGATAACTCCCACTTGCCAGGATCGAGACGTTGACGGCTGAGGAAATCGGCTTGCACATTCTCTTTGCCCGCTATGTGGGAGGCCACCAGGCGCTCCAGGTGTCGCTCTGCCCAGGCAAGAAGCTTGCTGGTTTCGAGAGCCACAAGACGGCTCCTGGTGCCCCCCGTCGATTGATATAGGCTACCATGGTGGAACTGTTGGAGAGAACGCGCACCGACTTGCGGTGGATCAGGGGAAGAAAGACCTTGAGAGCCAGACGCACCGCTCTTGCCTCCAGGTGATTGATGTGCCAGCGGGACTGGACTGGGGACCAATACCCCTGCGTGGCCTGGGATTGACAGACCGCTCCCCACCCAGAGAGGCTGGCATCTGTCATCACTACGATCCACTGCTGAGTCAGTAAGGGCATGCCTTTCAAGAGATGCGCTATCGACAGCCACCATTGTATGTCGGAAATGGTAGAACCAGAGAGGGGTAGGGGCGTCTGAAACTGCTCGGAGACCGGCTTCCAGCGGGATAGCAAAGCTTTTTGTAATGGTTGCATATGCGCAAAAGCATATGCGACCATTAATTCCTAACATTCTTTTTGCTTTTTTGATCGCCACAGCTCACTGAGCTGACGATTTCAATGTATTATCCACTATGATGCCTAGATCTCTTTCCTGGGTGGTAACTCCTAAGCTAGAACCTAACATTGTCTAACTACAGCAAGGGTTATTTTTCCCTGTATGCATCACTTAGCACTGGTCCACATTAAATTTCATCTTCTATTTAGAAGCCCAATCTTCCATTCTTGCAAGGTCCTCCTGCATTTTATCACAATCCACTTGAGATTTAACTACTCTGCATAATTTTGTGTCATCGGCAAATTTGATCACCTCACTTGTAGTACCTCTTTCCAGATCATTTATAAATATATTAAAAAGCACAGGTCTAAGTACAGATCCCTGAGGCACTCCTCACCTTTTTCCACTGTGAAAACAATCCACTTAATCCTCCTTTCTGTTTCCTGACTTTTAACCAGCTTGCAATCCACAAAAGGACATCACTTCCTATCCCATAACTTTTTAGTTTTCTTAGAAGCCTCTCAAGTGGGACTTTGTCAAACACCTTCTGAAAATCCAATACACCACATCTACCAGTTCACCTTTGTCCACGTTTATTCACTCCTTCAAAAAGTGCAGGAGATTTGTGAGACAAGACTTCCCTTGGGTAAATCCATGGTGGCTGTGTCCCATTAAACTATGTCTATCTAAATGTTTTGTGATTTTATTCTTTACAATAGTTTCCACGATTTTTCTCAGCACTGAAGTCAGACTTCGGTCTACAGTTTCCCGGATCACCGCTGGAGCCCTTTTTAAATATTGGGGTTACATTGGCCATCTTCCAATCTTCAGGTACAACGGATGATTTTAATGATAGGTTACAATTTATTTATTTATAACTTTTTTTATACCGACATTCATAAACATATCACATCAGTTTACAGATGAACGGGGATAAACCAAAGGATGAGAAATTGATTTATAAAGTTACAAATAACAAGGGGTCAAACGGAACAAGTAGGGAGTATTAGAGGGTCGAGCGGACCTAGGTAATGAGAGTATCAGATAGTATAACCAATAAAACGAGATCTGACATTTCATTTTTTAGTTCTTTCAGAACCCTGGGGTGTATGCCATCCAGTCCAGGTGATTTTCTACTCTTCAGTTTGTCAAACTGGCCTACCATATCTTCCAGGTTCACCATGATTTGGTTCAGTTCATCTGAATCATCACCTTTGAAAACTGTCTCCGGAATGGCTATCTCCCCAACATCTTCTTCGGTATCACTGAAGAAAAGAAATCATTTAATCTTTGTGTGATGGCCTTATCTTCCTTAAGTGCCCCTTTAAACCCTCGATCATCTAACAGTCCAACCGACCCCTTCAAAGGCTTTCTGCTTCAGATATATTTTAAAATGTTTTTATTGTGAGTTTTTGCCTCTATGGCCAATTTATTTTCAAATTCTCTCTTAGCCTGTCTTATCAGTGTCTTACATTTAACTTGTCAGTGCTTATGCTTAATCCTATTTTCTTCTGATGAATCCTTCTTCCAATTTTTGAATGAAGTTCTTTTCGCTAAAATAGCTTCTTTCATTTCACTTTTTAGCCATGCTGGCAATTGTTTGTCCTTCCTTACACCTTTCTTAATGCCAGGAATACATATGGACTATTATGCTTCTAAGATGGTATTTTTTAACAGTGTCCATGCCTGTTGCACATTTTTTACCTTTGTAGCTGCACCTTTCAATTTTTGTTAACTATTTTTATTTTATCAAAGTTTCTCTTTTGAAAGTTGAGTGCTACAGCCATGCATTTGTTGCGCCCGTCGGTCGCAAGCGGCTGTGACCTTTGCTGCTCACCTCCTTTTTCCATGCAGTTCCGAGTCTGGGGAGAATGGCGGCCTCCGCTTCCACACGCCGACCCTCATGGTGTGCCCGGGACGGCGCGGGCGCTCCCAGCAATCATCTTACATCTGGAATTACTTAAGGCACGCGCGCGCCTGCCCCCATCTTGTACGCGTCATGTTGACTTTTCCACTCCCCCTGCAGATTTTAAGTATATGTGCCAACCTATAACTTTTCCTGCACACAGAACACTGGTAAAAGAAGCTGTGAAATTCTAGACTCTTTACCTAGGGTTGTTCTAATGCTATTCAACTGGTAGCAGAGGAGGAGTGTAACCATGCTGTCAGCTTAATCAGGCAGCCTAATCATAAAAACATGACGGCGCTCCCCCAAGCCTTCAAAAGGCAAAGAACCTTAATCTTCTTTACATTCTATATGAAACTTGAAATATTATGGAGCTAAAAAAAACAAACAAGTAGCACATGACAAGAAGAAGGTCATTTACAATAACTCATGTTCTTGCAAAGCATCTGTGTACATTTCTACCCGCAGACCTTATAGCTTATTTTCAAAGGGAAACTTGCCTACAGGGTAAACGAGCACAGAAGTGGCCACATACTTTGCATCTCCTGTTTCTGTGGGTGGTGGAACAGGGCAAAACACCATTTGAAAATCAAAATATGTGTGCACTGTAGACTCCCAAACCAAAAATACTCACAGGAATGCCTCTTTGAAATCTAAGACATCCATAATCAAAACTCATTTAGAAGGACAATGTAATAGTTATCCATGTAAATGACTTACCCGACTATATTCAGCCTTTATCTGGCTCAATTCTAGATGGCTAATACTTTAGGCAGCTAAAATTTAGCTGTATAAGTTAGGGGTGGTTCAGGGGCAAAACTGGGAGGAGTTGAGTTATCTGGTTAAGTTAACCGGCTAACTGTGATATTTAGACTTAGCTGGATGATTTAGCCTAGTAAGTCTGGTCAAGTCAAAGAGCTGTCCTAAAGTTAGGCAACTATAGTTGGCCCGCTAATTACTTAAGATAGCCAGCTCTATATTCAATTGTGCGGCTGCACTACTGAATATGCTTCCAGAGTTAGCCAAGTAAGTTTATCTGACTAAGGCCTAGATTTATCATTTTGAGCGAGAGAGAGTCTTTATAAGGCTCTAATATAAGTAAACTATTTATACCACTGTAAGAGGAGCAACTAGTAACTCAGGGTGAGGTTTTGGTGGTGGGCTAGGTTTCGGGGGTCAGTTTTACATGCACAATCAGAGGTACGAACAGCACAGTAGACATCAGTGAAGATTTTATGTGATTTGGATTGATGAAAGGTACACCAAGATGAGACGTAGCTTAATAGCAGCTAGGTAGAGAGTGCATCAAGCTAGGTCAAGAATACTTTGTACAAATCTCATCTTTTTATACCTTTCATTACTCCAAATCACATAAAATCTTTACTGATGGTAACTGTGCTGTTCGTACCTCTGACTGTGCATGTAAAACTGCCCCCCATACGTAGCCCGTCACCAAAACCTCACCCCGAGTTCATAATGGCCCCAGTGCTATAAAAAGTTGACTAATGTGTGTGCTTCCCCAGAGGCGCTCTCTCTCTCTCTCGCGGCCATAACACACAGCATAATGCCAGGAAAAAAGGTGTAGTGATTTCTGGCGTTAAAGCCCACAATAGCTTGTATTACGCTATCACACTCAATGTTAAGCGTCTCTCATTTTCATTTACTCTGCCCAAACTCCTCCTACTTGACTACATTTTTAAAAATTTGCATACTCATCTTGTGATGTGTTATTTATCGCATGCGTTATGGTGTTATCGTGGACATTAGGGCCTTAATGCAATTTGAGAAATGACCCCCCTAACTTTGTTATCCAGACTGTGTCTAAATATAGACCTCTATTAGTATGCTCTAATAGCAGCCAGGTAACTACTTAATTACCCTGCTAAATCCCTTTGAAAGTCGTCCTCAGAATGTACTAGAATAAGTATAACTGGTGTTCATTTTGAATAGCCTGATGGGGTAATTTTCAAAAGGATTTACATGTGCAATTTCAGGCAGCAGGCAAATGTAATCAGATCCAATGATGTTCTGGGCCAAAGCTTTGTGGCTGAGACAGGAACACTGAACTCACCAGCAGGGCTGGCAAGGCAGTCTCCCCTTCTCCAGAAACCTGTCTGCTAAAAAAAAAAAAAAGGAAAATTGGTTCTAACCTTGTTAATTTTCATTCCTGTAGTACCCAGACTCCTGGGTTTTGCATCCCTGCCAGCAGATGAAGACAGAGAAAGTTTTACTGACACTGCTACATAATCACTTGTGCCACTTGCAGTTCCTCAGTACCCAAGCACGAAAATCGTAAAAACACTTAACAAATTCAACAAATTTACCAAAACCTTTTCAACAAGTCTGTATTCCATACCATGAAAATCTGTATTCCCTACTAAAAAAAAAACCCTGCTGAGCGAACAACTCTCCACCTCCACAGATCAGGCAGGTTCTGGGCTGATCTGTGGTACTACAGGAACGAAAATTAGCAAGGTAAGAACCAATTTTCCTTTCCCTGCACGTACCCAAATCAGTCCAGACTCCTGGGATGTACCAAAGCTCCCTACTTAGAGTAAGACCTGGAAAGTCCCACTCGCAAAACACTCTGCCAAACAACCGGGACTCCGAATCCCCCACATCTAAGTAATAGTGCACTGCAAAAGTATGCAGCGATTTCCAAGTCGTTGGTCTGCAAATTTCCTGTGGCAAAACTAGCTGAGCCTCTACCCACAAGGCCGCCTCAGATTGCATAGAATGAGCTCTCAAATCCTCAGGAACCAAATGTCCCTTCGCTTTGTACATGGAACCAATGGCCTCCTTGAGCCATCTCTCGCAAGAGTAGCCTTGGAAACCTGAGAACCTTTCTTGGAACCTTCCACAAAACAAAGAGATGATCTGACCTCCTGAAATCATTCATTACCTTGAGAAACCGCAACAGAGCTCTGCATACATCCAAAAGCTTAAGGTCCCTCCATCTCGGGAAAAGCCGGAAGCTCCACTGACTGATTTACATTAAATGCCGATACCACCTTCGGTAAAAATGAGGGCACTGTCCACAGGGACACACCCCTGAGCCCGAAATCTGCAGAAACGGATCATGGCAAGGCAAAGCCTGCAACTCAGAGATTCTCCTAGCTGAACAAATGGCCACTAGAAAAATGACCTTAAGGGTCAAATCTTTAAGCGTCGCTCTCCAAAGAGGTTCAAAGGTGCCTCACACAAACCTACTAGAGGCCAAGGAGGAAACACGTAAAGCAGCTCCCCGAGGCTAAGCTAGCACCCGAGTGTTGACTCCCTCGGCCCCATGTTCTCTTCTCCGACTGAAAAAACGACTGCCTTTGCAGTGAGATAAGTCACAATTAGATTCACATAGGGGCAACTACACCTCTCGCAGAAGAGCTGCATCGCTATCTCGGACAGCTCCCACTCTCCCAGCTCTAATAACCTGCAACATAGAAAATCCGCTTGGATGTTTTCTACTCCTGCGATGTGCGACGCTGCTATCTGCTCCAGGTTTTGCTCCGCCCAAAGAATTAGCTCCTGAGCCTCCTGGGCAACTTTTCAACTCTTGACTCCTCTCTGCCGATTGATATAGGTTACCGTCATCAAATTGTCCGACAGTACCCTCACCGATTGACCTCGCACCAATGGCAGAAATGCAAGTAAAGCTAAATGCACCACCATGGTCTCTAACCAATTGATAGACCAGGAAGCTTCTGCTGCGGACCAGCTGCCTTGAGTATTTGCTGCTGACAAACCGCCACCCAACCAGAAAGACTGGCATCAGTAGTAACAATTACCCAATCTGGAACCTCCAGGTTGAAATCACGAACCAGATTGGAAGTCAGCAGCCACCAAGACAGGCTGTCCTGTGCAAATCTCTCGAGTGGTAAGGGAAGATGGAATTCCTCCGAGGGCGGGTTCCACCGAGACAACAGTGCCCTCTGCAGAGGTTTCATATGCACAAAGGCCCATAGCACTAACTCCAGGGTTGAAGCCATCAAATCCAGAACTTGCAAATAATCCCAGACTCTGGGTATCAGCAACCTCAATAAGTGCCAAATTTGCCCCTGCAACTTGAGAACCCGCTCAAACACCTTGCCCCTCTGAGTGTCGAACCGAGCCCCCAGATACTCGAGGGACTGTGATGGCACCAAGTGACTTTTCGCTAAGTTCACTACCCAGCCTAGCGACTCCAGAGTACTGATCATCCTCTGCACTGACCAGTGACAAAGGTTCTCTGACTTCTCCCTGATAAATCAGTCGTCCAGATAGGGGTACACCAGCACTCCTTTGTGACACAATGCCACCACCACCATAACCTTGGTGAAGGTGCATGGCATCGTGGCCAATCCAAAGGGAAGGGCCTGAAACTGAAAATGTCAACCCAGAATCATGAACTGCAGAAACAGCTGATTAGCTGGCTGAATGAGAATATGCAGGAATGCCTCTGTCAAATTCAGAGGAGCCAGGAACTTGCCCCTGCGCACTGCTGCCATTACCAACCTTAGGGTCTACATCTGGAACTTCAGATCCTTGAGTGCCACATTTACCCGCTTGAAGTCCAGAGCTGGGCAGAAAGTGCCTTCCTTCTTTGGGATGACGAAGTAAATGGAATACCTTCCCTTGCCTCGTTCGTCCTGGAGGACTGGAACCACCACCCCCAACTTCCGCAAGCGGTCCAGTGTCTCTTGCACCACAAGCTGCTTTTCTAAGAACCCACAGGGGGAGACTAGAAACAAATCGCAGATGAGCCGAGCAAATTCTAACGCGCAACCGTTTCTTATTACACTGAGAACCCACTGATCCTGCGTAATCTTGACCCACTCCCCGAAAAAACACGCTAAGCAATTCCTATAAAAGGAATGGCAGAGTGGACCAGCCTCGCCTGATTTCACAGCCTGTCTTAGCCGCACCACTACCTGCGGTGGCTCTAAAGGGCCTTCAGCCTCTGCAAAAGGACTGGCCCCAGGACTGTCCCTGGAGAGAAAATTGTTTTTGCGGACCTGGAACTCCTCTCACCAGGCACGACTTCTTACTGTCTCGAAAACGGGACTAAGCCTGGAAAAACCTCTTGCCCTTAGGCTTATCCTCCAGTAACCTATGCACCTTATTCTCACCCAGAACCTTCATCAACTGCTTCAGGTCCTCCCCAAACAAAAGCTGGCCCTTGAAGGGCAGAGAACACAACTGGGATTTAGACGACACATCTGCCGCCCAGTTGTGCAACCATAATAACCTTCTGGCTGAAATAGCAGATCCAATAATCCGAGAAGAAGTTCTCACCAGGTTGTATGGAGCATCAGCAACGTACGCTGCCATCGCCTCTAAGCGGTCGGCCTTAACTGCCTCCTCACCAGACTTTGCCTGACAATTCTGAAGCTGCTGCATCCAACGCAGTCAAATTCTCTGCATAAAACTGGAACAGATGGCCACCCGTAAACTCAGGGCTGGCACCTCAAAAATTCTTTTGAGATGAATCTCCAGTTTTTGATCCTGCACATCCTTCAACACCGCGGACCCCGCGACCAGGATAGTCGTTTTCTTTGTCACCACTGAAACCAGAGCATCCACCTTCGGAAGGGAAAATAGCTCCAATGTCTGCTCAGGCAACGGATAAAGCCTTGCCATCGACCCCCAACTTTCAAGCCAGCGTCGGGAGTACCCTACTCCTGATCCATCTTCTTCTTCACTGACTTATGATTTTTTTTTTTTTGAGAGCCCTCAACCATCCAGGACTGGGTCCGTCCCTTCCATGTCAGAGACTTCTTGTGGAACCTTCAGCCCAAGTTCTTCCAGAACGTGAGGAATCAAAGGTCCTAACTCCTCCTTACTGAACAAACGGACCAGCTTAGGGTCATCTCCCTCAGATACCGGGATCTCCTCTGGATCATCCCCCGGAGTTGTGGTGGCCGCATCCGGATCAACCCCCAGATCCTGAGATAGATGTACCCCTGGATTCCCAGGAGCCCCCTCTGAATCATTGCCAGACGGATTAGGGCTCAACAAATGCTTCCTCGAGGCTGCCCTGGTTTGGAACCCAACTCCAGACCCTTGGCAGGACGGGTCCGGGTACCCAGCCCTGCCTGATGAGCCAAATAGGCCACATGCAACAGCAGGACAAAATCAGCCAAAAAGGACTGGGAGGCATCAGCCAACGGCTAAAAAGACCCAGCACCAGAGAACCCTGCACCAGGCAGAACAGGTGCCTTCACGCCATCTGCCCTCCCCTGCTCGGGGGAAAATCCCCCCTCTTCCGTCGGTGCAGCAAGTGCCGCATGATAACTCAAAATGATCGCCGCCCCTGTGCTGACAGAAGCTGAGGCCCCAACTCGCTCTGAGCCCCGGCATGCAGGGAGAACTGCCGCAGGAGAAACCTTCCTCTTTTTTGCAGCTACCAGGCTGTCAGACGGCCCCTCACTACCCGACACACAGGCAGAACACAGCCTGATGCGGCTGAGGTGCGCAGGAGCCGCGCCACACATGCTGCACACCGAGCAATGCACCATCACATTCCCGGAGGGAAAACCCCCACAATGCGATGGAGCTTGCCAATGCAGCAAATATCACTGGAGGGAAAGAAATCCTCCCCTGGCTGCCAGAACGGCAAAGGCAGGGAGCCATCCCTGAACTTACCGAGACCTTCCTCTTCAATTCAACTACTGTTTCTTTTTTTTTTTTTTTTAAACAAAAGTCTAACAACAACACTTAACAAACTCCCCTAGAATGGAACAGACCTGTCCAGCACCAAAAGAGAAGATTAGTGAAATTAAAAAGGGACAGTGACAAAAATACCCCCCCAAAAAAACCAGCCATCCTGAGCCTACAGCCGTCTCAGCAGCCTTGTGAAGGGGAGGGATCTGGACCACCAGATTTACACCCCACGGGATCAAGGAGCAAGCGTACAAAAGGATCATCGACCTCCAGCTCGTCCACCTCAACCAGACAGGGAAGGACCCACCAGGAACCAAAACCCACACACATGGCACACTGAGCCATGCATCATCACCTTCCCGGAGGGAAAACCTCCCCAACGCAATGGAGATCGCTGACACAGCAAACACCACGGGAGAGAAAAAAAACTCTCCCCCAGCCACCAGAACCGCAAAGACAGGGAGCTGTCCTTGAACTTCCTCTTCAATTCAATTACTTTTTTTTCTTTTTTTTTTTTAATTAAGCTTTAACAACACTTAGCTAACTCCCCTAGAATGGAACAGACCTGTCCAGCACCAAAAGAGATTAGCCAAATTAAAAAGGGACAGACTTGACAAATAAATAAATAAACAAACAGCCGTCCTGAACCTACAGCCACCTCAGCAGCCTCGTGAAGGGGAAGGATTTAGACCACCACATTTACACCCCATGGGATCAAGGAACAAGCATACAAAAGGGTCACCAACCCCAAGCATCATCAACCTCAACCAGACAGGGAAGGACCCACCAGGACTCAAAAACCCTCTGGGAGGAAGGCTCACAAAACCAAAGTCAACTCCAGACTGCAGAACTGCAGGATTTGCACCATCTGCTGGAGACAAATACTGAGGAAATGCAGGTGGCTCAAGTGATTCTGTAGCAGTGTCAGTAAAACTTTCTCTGTCTCCATCTGCTGGCAGGGATGCAAAACCCAGGAGTCTGGACTGATTTGGGTACGTACAAGGAATGCATGATAGCAAACTTCTCCGAGCAGGTCCTGGAAAAACTGCCTGTCCCCTGATGAAGCAAACACCCTCTAAACATTTGCACAGCACAGCCGCTGAGCAGGCCCTTCAAAGCTGAGCTTTTTCTTTTTTTGACAAACTTCTTAAAGCGACAGCTCCACTCAGACAGTAATTATAGGAACAGTCTCCAGGAGGAGGGAGTTAAAAGCAGGGAAGGGGGAAAGGAGGGGGGAATAAAACAAATAGGGTGAGGAAAGAGGAGAAACTCCTATCCTGGAAAGAAACCCTGGTCCTATCTTACGCCAGAGGGAAGGAACCACTGCTATCACCTCTGGAGACCTTACCCTGGGGGAGAGATCAGCTGAGGATTCAACCCTCCTCTCTTTAATTTTTCCTTAAAATATTCCCAGGCTAAAAATAGCCAAGCAGAGAGGGAGAATCCATCTGCCACCTCAGGAGCTAACCATCAGAATCTTCCTATTCATTCGGCCTAACCAGGCCTTAGCTTCCAGCACGGGAAGCTTGTCTACTATCTGCTGGAGACAGAGAATACTGGCAGGCTGATGTCAGCACAGAGGGATATAAAGATTGACAGCAGCGAGCCTACTGATCTCTGTCTCCATCTGCTGGTAGGCATGCATAATCCATGCATAATGGACTGCTCTGACCGGACGTAAAGGAAGATATAGTTGCATCGGAAAAGGTATAGAGAAGGGTGACCAAAATAATAAAGGGGATGGAATGGCTCCCTTACAAGGAAAGGCTAAAGAGGCTGGGTCTGTTCAGCTGTGAGAAGAGACGGCTGAGGGGGCTATGATAGAGATCTGTAAAATCATGAGTGGAATAGAATGGGTAAATGTACATCGATTATTTACTCATTCAAAAAAATACAGACTAGGGAGCACTCCATGAAGTTAATAAGTAGCACATTCAAAAAAAATAATAAAAAATTATTTTTCACTCAATACACAATTAAGCTCTGGAATTCGTTACTGGAGGATGTGGTTAAGGCAGTTAGTGTACCTGGGTTTTAAAAATGTTTGGAAAAAGTCCTGGAGAAGAAGTCAATAAACTGTTATTAACCAAGTAGTCTTAAGAAATAGCCACTATTTACCATTGAGTGATAGCAGCATGGGATTTATTCACTGTTTAGGATCTTGCCAGGTACATGTGACCTGGATTGGCCACTGTTGGAAATAGAATACTGAGCTTGATGGACCTTCGGTCTGACCTACTATGGCACGTTCTTATGTTCTTGTGCATATACTGTAGCAATTTTCAAAAGCCCAGTTACACGGGTAAAATTCATTTACACATGTAAAACCCAGCTTTAAGCGTGTAAAAATTTTTGAAAACCAGGCCCACTGTTTTAAAGAAAATTTTCTAACATTTTGCCTGGAACCATCCTATATTTCCCTGGATCACCTCTAGAGATCTTTTTAAAAACTTGCATTACATTGGCTACCCAATAGTAACAGATCTGCAATTTCATATTTGAGTTCTTTTAGAACTCTGGAGTGAATACAATCTTTGCCTGGTGATTTGTTACTCTTTGCTCAGTGATTTGCTTCCATTTCTCTGAATCATTATCATCAAAGAACATGTAGGGTTGCCAACTGGTTCCAGATATTCAGGACAGGTTGATCCAGCAATGGTTTTACCCCACTGCAAGCAGGGACTTACTTTTCTAAGGAACTGCAATAGGGAAGTCAAAACTACAAGTTCCTGCATGCATCAAGGTAAAACCAGGACTGGGTCAACCTGTTCTGAAAATCTAGAGCCAGTTGATAACCCTTCTGGAGTGGGTATCTCCCCAACATTCTCCTCAGTAAAAAACTGAAGCAAAGAATTAATTTAGTTTTTCTGCTATTGCCTTGTCATCCCTGAGTGCCCTTTCCACTCCTTGTTCATATAGTAGTCCACTGGACTCCCTCACAAGCTTCTTAGTTTGAATGTTTTTATTATTGGTTTTTGTCTCTATGGCAAGGTTCTTTTCAAATTCTCTCTTGGCCTTTCTTATTACCATTTTTCATTCTGTATCTTAAATTTAGCCTCCAGAATCTCCCTTCTGCACTTTCCTATGTCACTGGTACCCACTGTTGTTTCCAGTAGTCTCTAAAATCCTATCTAGGTAATGCATGAGGTCTGCTACCTTCATATCAAGCAGGCCCACCAGCCACCCAGCTATCTACATTCCTATTGATCAAATCATTAACTAAAACAGCTGTCCTAACGCATGATTTTACCATCTAATTTATGCAGGCTATTATAAAATTAACCTCTATGAGGACAGTTTTTAGACAAGTGCAATGTCCTTTTTCCATGCAGACCTTCACACCAATTTTCAAAGGGAAAACTGCATGCGCTATTTATGCAGGCACTTTTTCTAGGAAGATTTATGCGTGTTAGGTTTGGAAATACAAACATATGCCTGTAAGTGCAAACTCCTCTTCAGCCCTGCCCCGGGACCCTCTCCCCTCACTGCAGGTAAAGTTATGTACATAGTAACACTAGGCATATAATTTTACCTGCAGATATGGGAGGCAGTTTTCAAAGACCCCATTTTTGCAGACATGGCTTTTGAAAATTGTCTTTGATATATAAATTATACAGCTCTTTTTGGAAGCTAGTCGTGGGGATAGTACTCCAGGATGCTTAATCCAACTTGGAATAAGAATTAGATTGCAATTTTGATTCAGTTGATTGGGTAACTATTTGGAATAAAGCAGACTATATTTATATTTGCTGTAAGAGAATAGAACACTATTAACTTACTACACAGAACATATTGGTATCCATTATAAGGTTTGCCCAACTACTGATCCTCTTTGTTGGAGGGACTGTGGCGGCATGGATTTCATCTGCTTCTGTGGTGATCCTATACTTTTGTGCAAAGATTTTGGCACAGGATCCAATCTGCCATTAAGTTTGTTATTCATGTACTTTTGGTCTTGACACCTGTGTTGTGTCTCCTCGGCCTCTGGAAAGAAAGCACCCTATCACATAATGCTAAGAAACTGATTTTGCAATTCATTCATGCCCCCAGATTCATTGCACTACTTTTAACGGCAAGTGTCCTTGCTAGCCTTGAACTGTAGTCTGCCAGGGCTGGAGGCAGGTGTGGTTTGGGGAAATGCAGAGTAGGAGAGTCCGCATGGAGCCTAAATACAAACCCAGTCATCCCACCCTTGAGGAACCTGACAGTTTCCCAGGGCCTCAAAAGAGAACTCTGGGAACACCTTGGTGTTCTGAGCAATTTGAGAACTGAAGGCCAAGCCATAAGGACCCAAATGCAGACCCACAAGACCTTGACACAAAGTAAGAGCTAATGTTTGTGCTGAAGGAATTAAATTAACATCTTGGGTAAAGCCTGAAATGTAAGCCAGGACACTTGCTTTGTGCTGTCAAGTTGCTACCTCAATGCACGGTTGTGAAATCCCGAAATGTAGTGGCGTATATGCAGGAGACCCCAATAAACTGACACTACTCTGGAGAAGGGTTCTGGAGTCTGAGGTGTGGCATCGCCAGATTTGTGAGACAGTGACCTCTGAGTGGTTCACATATGCTCTCAAGGGCAAAACGGAGCAATATATAGGTTTATGGGACTTACTCCGGTTTATGTACAAGAAATATGAGAATGTTTTCTTTTCTTTTTATTCTTCTTCTCTGTTAGGGGTGGATAAACTATCTGGGCTTGGATATTATGTGATATGATTTATCTAATAAGAGTTGTAACTTCCTGCGCTATTTTGCAAACCAGTCAGAAGTCTATTGAATAATTATAAAAACTCTAGTTCGATCAGTCTTTCAGCACACGTAAGCCCCTGTGTCGTCTTCTTTAACTTAGAAGCTCCTCCCTGTATCTTTTCTCACATTTAGATATCATTTGAGGATGGGTACTCAAAACTGAACCCCTGTACTTCAAACGTGGTCTGTCAAACACATCATAAAACATGCAAACATGCTTTGGCTGAGGCTGCCTGGTTTTGAGTATTCATTCCCAATTTATTAACTAATATACCCAAGCCCTTGTCCCATTCAAAAATATTATACCTACCTGCCCATTCCTGTGCCCTGATTGCATTACCCTATACGTGTCCACATTAATTCACATCTGTTGCTTGTCTTCCCATTTGCCTAAAGTAATAAAGTCCTTCTGTGTATTTAAAATGTGACAGTCTAGTGTGGTAATATCGCTGTCTATTCCTTCATCTAGAACACTGATTAAAATATTAAGTAACTGTGGGCCCAGTAACACTGCTACCCACTTTATTCCAATTAGAATATGTGTCATTAAGTGTGACCCTCTGTCATTCCCCCCTTCCATTTTTCTAAACCATTTGTAAATGTTATCCTTAAACTTTTTGTTAACTTGAAAATCATCTTTTCTCGTGGTACCCTCTGAAAAGCTTTGGCAAAATTCAGATAAACTGTATCAATCATGTTTGTGGTTAAAGGTCTGAAAAGAAAATCTATAGAAACACCATTTCCCAATTACACAGTGGGATAAACTGAGGCACAGGGAGAGGAAGGAACCAAGTTGGGGATCACATAGAATCAGTGGAAGAGCAGAGATTAGAACTCGCTTCCCAGTTCTCCTGCTCTTCTCTCTAGGCACTCACAGATAGATGCTGACAAGAGCTCAAAGAGCAAGCCCCACAGAAAACCTGCCATCCAGTCTGGGACTAGAATGGGTGGCCCACATCCATCAGAGCAAGTGAAAAGAAGAATCTCCATTAACTGCAGTGACAGTAGTATTGCTACTTTGTTTTACCTCCATTACAATCTTCCTTGCAAAAAGGCCCTATTATAATAATATTCATGATAAATGACTGCCAGCTCTCTCTGATACAACATGCTTTCTGCAATATGTCTATTATAAAACCCCTCGTTACTGGATTCACTCTGTTATAACCTCAGCTTCTAACTCCATCACATCCTACCATAAGTCCCCTCGTTACAAGGCTTCCTCTCAGATACTTCATCAGGGCCCCGGGAGTGGCCAGGCAATCACACCCCCATGCAGATAAATACCTGGTTTAGGAATGGATGAGCCACAAACAAATGTTTTTGGTGGGATTCTGGCGACCCAACCCCTCACGATGACAGCGGCGGCAGAAATGAGAGGAAATGGAGGAAAAAATAAACAGAAGCAGCGGCAGGCAGGGCCAGACCTGCAGAGAAAAATGAGAGAGACAGAAGGAGAGCGGGAGAGAGAAAAGAGTACAGCAAAAAATGAGGAAGAAAGAGAATGTAAGGGGGGAGAGAGAGAGGGCAGAAACAGAGAGAGAGAAAAGGCAAGACACAGAGAGAAAGAGAGGGATATGAAAGAGAGAGCGAGGAGTGAAGCAACAGGAGAAGAGAGAGAAGGAAAAAGGCAGCGTGAGAAAGCGATAAATGGGGATGCAGAGAGCAACAACAAGCAAGGCGTAGGGAGACGGTGGTCACGTCAGCGTGGTGCTGAAATAAGAGAGCACGCAGCAAAGGGATTTTTTTTTCCCTTTTAACAAAATGTAAAATTATTTCTCAGCTCTGTGTGTGTGGAAACAGATGGCAAATTTCTAATGGTGATGCCTCCATCCCCCAGCTGGCTCATCCCAAGCGCCAGGAGTGAGAAAGAGAGAGAGAAAAAAATTGTGTGTGTCATAAATTCAGTCCTTAATAAGGAATGTATCACTGTCCTTGTGTAATTGAAATTCTCATTGCCAGTTACACAGGCCAAGTCTTGCAATGTCTTCTTAAGGGTGAAAGAGAAGACTGCAGCGGCCTTCAAAGCTCATTCCAGTGCAACTCTCCAGGTGACCACTAGGTGGTACTGTTAAGATCAGAAATTGGCTCAGAGGCGGAGGCACTCAAATGCCCAGATGGAAATTGGAGTCAGGGATTAAAACGTAAGAATTCAGAGGGCTACAGAAAGCTGGGAAAAACGGGTTGTATTGTAAAGCTTTGAATATAAAGAACTCACCTGACAGCTCTCTGTTACTGACTCTCTGTGTGTGACCCTGGGGAAGTCCCTTTATCTCCCCTATGCTCACTTCTAATCCCTGGCTCAGTCTGTGTGTGACCTCAGGGGAGTCAATTTCTCTGTTTGTGCCTCAGTCCTAATCCCCAACTCTGTCACGAACTCTCTGCGTATGACCTCGGGCAAGTCACTTTATCTTCCTGTGCCTCAGTGAACACCAAGATATTAATAAAAACATTGCCCCTTCTCCCTTTAAATAGAGGAAATGACCCCCTTCCCCCACTCCCTTCCGGGGAGTGATGCTACACTTTGCTTACTTTCACCAGGATTTTTCCTGCTTCTCAAGCTCTCTCCTCTATCGATCTGTCACGTGGCTCCCTCCATCTTTCATCTTCCACTACAGGTGGTGTCTTCAGCTAGTCTGCCTGCTGGTTTGCTCCTTTTCTTCCATGCGTTTGTGATAATTACTAAGAAGGGGAGGAGGTGTATAGAAAAAGGAATTAAAACCAAAATGAAATTATTTGAATTAAAAAAAAAATGCACATTGGCAGATGCTGTAAGCTGCCCTCAAACAATACAATGAGGAAAGCTTGTCACTGCTGTTGCCTGTGCTGGGGCAGTGTGTGTGTGTGTGTGTGTGTGTGTGCGGAAAGCCGGCACTGCTTCCATCGGCGCAGTTCCTGTTCTCTAGTGCTGCTCTTTCTTATGTAATAAAACAAACAGCAGTGCCCGTGTTGGACAGTTTGAGGGCATAACCAACCGAGGCTCTGGCTGAACGATTAGAACATAAATCTATAACTTGGGACTTTTGTTTAAGGAATTAGGGTGTGCTGTTTGCTGATCAAACAGCCTGGCAGGAAAATAGAGAAAAAATATATACATTTTTGACATGTATGGTCATGATTTAGTGCTAAATTTACATTTCTGAACTTTAATTGTACATTTATGCACATATCTTCAACCTTTAATGTTTATACGTGCAACCCCTCAATACAGATAGAACTCTACAGTGCTCTGCCTCTAAATGTATCTCCACTGTAATCCACTGCCAGTGACTCTCCTAACCTTATTCTGATTAATTTTTGAGGTGGCGACATAGAAAAAGCTCAAAGCTGACTTCACTCCCCTTATACAAAGGTCTGGTGCTGCCATCAGCTCTTCGGTATCCTGTGTCAAAGCTAACCTAATCTAAGGCAATTTTTTGTTTTGGTTTCCAAATCATTACCGCAACCAAAACCTGATACAGCCCCAAAATGTCACTCCATGGTTATTAACCCAGGAATAAAAATCTCTACACCAAGTTCAAAATTAGGCCCGCTGCTTTCAGAGTGGGCAAGAATGTGCGTGCTGTTAGATTTCTGAACCCATCAGACTGAGAGCTCTTGATCGCCGCGGCTTCCTTGGGTGGGCTCTGGACTGTTCCGACGGAACTGAAGGAAAGGAAATTAATAGGTAAGTTTACATTTCACCCTCCTTATCACCCATGCTAGACCGGTCCAGATAAGTGGGATGTGCTAAAGCTTGGAGGAAGCCATGCTAGCTCTCAAGACTCCTGCATCCATGGCACAGCCTCCCCCTGCCTGAACCCCCCAGCACGGATGCAACGGAAATAAGGACACCGCCTTGCCAGTATCTTCTAGAAAGACAAGATTCTGACTCTGCTTACAAGGACTCCTGCACCCTCATCGAGCAGGGTCACTGGTCCCCTGAGACCTTCAAACTCTTGCTGAAGCAGGCAAAGTGCGACACTATACATTAATACATCAAAGACCTATCTGAGAAGAAACTGGTCAGCTACAAGCATCTCAAAGGTGACGTACAACAAACCTGAAATGGCCATTCCTGTCCCAACCTACATCGCCTGACTTTCTCACCATAAGAGAGAAAAGCTGATTCCGATAGACGTGAAGCACAAACTTGCAAAAAAAATGAGCGTCCTTGGTACAAAAATACTCTTTCTTTTAAAATTACCAAAGGACTGATTTTAATAAGACTCAGAGTTGCTACCCTACAAAGCTTAGGAGGAAGAGATTCCAGATACCTTCAAAACTAAGGGGGGGGGGGACGGGGGGGACGACGACACTTGTGTTCTTGATCCCTCTACAGGAAGTATCTAATGGGAGAGCTTCTGGGACTTTTTCTTGCAGCAAGCCAGTGCCAGTTTCTCCCATCTGCGAGATTTGTAAGTTTTGCCTTCATTCCAATCTCTTCTGATGGAATGGATTCCTCAAAGGGAAATATTGTCTTTGCCTGAAAACTGACCTAGAAGAGACTCAACTCTCCACTACATACTCTTCTTTCACGTCACTGAAGGCCGTAACCCCTTGCCTTAAGTATCCTATGTAACAGCCAAGATTGCAACAAAATGGAAGTGACCTTCTAGGAAATAATCCTCTGACTAGGGGAAAGGGTCTCGGCGCACTCCTGTTTGTACCTTCAGAATTCAGTCCAGGGAGTACCTAGGCTTCTGGTGGAAACACACGCCAAAGACTGGATGCTGGTCACTGATCTACAAGGACATCCAAACCTCCTGGCTCTTGCTTTCCTTTTTTGGCTGAAGAACTTGCTTGTCTTGGAGCTTCAACTGGCTGATCTGAAATCCACTCACGGAAGAACCTCACCTGACACTTAGTCAGGCAAAGACCACTTATGCCGGTGTTTATACTTGAGAGTCTCAAAAGTGTCAGCTCAAAACATTTGACTGCTTGATGATGGTGATAGCCATGTGAGCTGCTGCTAGATCCTGCAGGGGAAATCTGACCCAGACCAAATCTGACTCATTTACCAGGATACCTGAGGGCAACTAGTTCTCTCAGTTTGTTCACATCAGCTATGGCATTCAATTTATTGCTACCACTTGGGCAACCTTCTGAGCTAGAAGCCTGGAATACTAGAAGGTTGGCTGTGGCCTTTGGCCTAAACCTGATGGTTCTTCACTAGCTCAATTCCTCTCCATGCTTCAGTTGCCCAGGATCATAATTCCCCTCTCAACCTATAAGGCTGACGCCTATGGCATGAAAGAAACATGAAGGAGAGTTGAGTAGTAATAGCAGTAGTAGTAGTAGTAGTAGTAGTAGTAGTGGAAGATCCATTCCCTGCAGAAGGCAACTGTGAAAAACCACCTGCTTGGGATCCTTATAACCTCCATAGGGAGAGGGAAAAACAGCCTTGTGACACTAGGCTATTGAACTACCCCAAGAAAAGAGTGAATCAAGTGAGATGCACTTGGTATGTACCTAACATACTACCTTCAGGCCCATTGCCCTTGAGCATAGGATCTGTGGAATGGACCAGAATCGGGGAGGATGTGGAAATGGGAGAACTGGACACTGTGAGACCGTCAACTCATTTATTTTAAAAAATGTATTTATTTAAAATTATTCTTTAACTGCACATGCCAACAGATCATGGCAGCTAACAACTGTACATTCATAAAGTCATGTTAACAAAAAGAGTTCTGACATAAAACAAATCAAACTGAAAACATAAAACAGCAAATATGGCATCCAAGACCATAAGGTCTTCTTCTTAGATGTGAGGGCTTCCCTATACTCCAGAGATTTGGAAGGACTAACTGCTATTTGGCAACTGGAATTCAAAATCAAGAAGTGCAGAGTCATGTGTCTGGGATGCAGTAATCCAAAAGAGCTGTATGTAATGTGGGGTGAAAGACTAATGTGCATGGACCAAGAGAGGGATCTTGGTGTGATAGTGTCTGGGGATCAGAAGATGGCAAAGCAATGTGACAAGGCGATAGCTAAAGCCAGAAGAATGCTGGGCTGCATAGAGAATGAAATAACCAGTAAGAAATAGGAGGTGATGATGCCCTTGTACAGGTCCTTGGTGAGGCCTCACCTGGAGTACTGTGTTCAGTTCTGGAGCCCGTATCTCAAAAAGGACAGAGACAGGATGGAGGCGGTCCAGAGAAAAGCGACCAAAATGGTGGTGGTGGCGGTGGGGGGTCAGTATTGGGAGACTTATGAGGAGAGGCTGAAGGATTTAAATATGTACAGTAAATCCTGGAAGACAGGAGGGGCAGGGGAGATATGATACAGACCTTCAGATACCTGAAAGGTTTTAATGATACACGAACTTCAAACCTTTTCTGTTGGAAAGAAATCAGTAGAACTGGGAGTCACGAAATGAAACTCCAGGGGGGATGACTCAGAACCAACACCAGAAAATATTTCTTCATGGAGATATATTCTTCACTATCTCCTCCGGAATGCCTTGACTTTTATAGTCTGTGGTACTGATACCAGACATAAGTGAAAAAGAACAGGACTGCTTCTAAGGCCAAGTCCATAAGCAAAACACATCAGCACTGTCTGAATTTTCAAGAAACAAACCGGAAACCAATCCAATATTGCAAGTTGCGACCAAAAGTGGAAGACCGGTAAAACACCAAGGATTTTTTATTGTACAAATCGTCATAAACAGCCCGACTCAGGCCAAGTTTCGCTCGTTCATGAGCTGCTTCAGGGGCTATGATGGTATCGTAGTTAAACAGGTTGATTCCTGAGTTATTTAGCGGTGGCCAGCCTCTGACACTGCGTTTCATACGCCTGTATCTCACATTGGAAGTGAATGGAGTCTTAATTGGCAGTTCTAAGGAGTTCTCCATTTAGGCTACCACCGGCATTATATGGATAATAGTGCCTCCATATTAAGAGCATGACAACTTGCACAGATCATGAGTATTCAGTCTTAGTTTGGTATATAATTGAGTTCTTTCTATTCTGAAGTCATTTCATAAGATCGTTACAAGGAATCAACTTATTTAACTACGATACCATCATAGCCCCTGAAGCAGCTCAAGAACGAGCGAAACTCAGCCTGAGTCGGGCTGTTTATGACGATTTGTACAATAAAGAATCCTTGGTGTTTTACCAGTCTTTCACTTTTGAATTTTCAAGAAGGCTCATCAAATAACTGCATGGAGGGGTAGGTGCTATCCTTAAGAGAAACATGGGGTAACCTGCACAGTGCAGCAAATACTACCATAAGAAGCTTGCTGGGCAGAGTGGATGGAAACCACCTAAGAAAAAGTCTGACATTTTTCCAGGAATAGGAGAGCTCAAGCATCTTACTGGGGACCCATTTTCAAGGAAGAGACGGAGCCCCCAAATCTGTGACTGACCAAACCATCCTAATACCACTGCCCCTGAGGCCAACACTGAGGGGATAGGGAAGTCCGCAAAAGTGGTGTTTGGCCATCCAGTGCAGAAGACTCCTGGTACTGTCGTGAAGGATCACACCCAGGACACAGGAGCCCACAATGAAGGGACTGCCCCAGCCAAACCCAATGTCCTGGAATCCTTCCGCAAGGCAGAGACAGCGCCGCCTGAGCAGATTACTTGTCGCCTCTGACACAGTCTCCAACCAGGACTGGTACTGGTTGGGGGGAGGGAGAGGGGAAAGAGCTTCCAATAAGCACCTCTATCTGCCCTCTGAACTTTGGTCCAAGACCGCTCCAAAAGACAGTTCTCTTAAGAGAGGAAAAAACTGCACCACAAAGCTGAGACTGTGGGGAGTTCCCGAGAAGCACAGCTGTAAACTCTGTGGCCGCATCTTGAACTACCCCTGACCAAGGTGACGGAGTCTAACCAAAAGGAGCTCAAAACACATGCAATCATTTCATTCTCTAGCCAGACTTTTTTATAATTTAGTATTGATCACATGAGTGTCTGGCATCATCTGGATTTATTATTTAAAGTACTATGTCAACCATCTATTCCGTAAATGGTGTGTCGTTTACCCCACTACCATAAGCACCCCTGCCATCTATTAGTAATCCTCCTTCAATGAACACTGAACCAAAGTATGGGTTTGTTATTTTTGCTTTTCCTTTATTAACTGCCACACATTCTTCCACTTCTCCTCCCAGTCTTGCAATCTCACCTTGGCACTTCCTTCTTCCACTGACATACTGAGAAAAGTTTTGTCACTGTGTGCTAAAGCATTATCTATTTTTATCTCATCTTTTGCTTTTGCTGACCTACTTTCTCAGTCTTTCAAGCTATACCTTCCTTTTCTCATGTTTCTGAAATGCCTGGAATCTTTTTGTTTTTTACCTTTTCAACCATTATTTTTTAAATTATCCTGGTCTCATTTTAACCTCCAACTTTTAATTACTTTCCTAATAAAGATGTGTTGCCCTTAGAATGGATCTTTTTAGATTAGGCCACTATTTTTCTACTTTATAAAGATTTTCCTGTTACCATGCTTCCCTAAGGCAATGCTTTTCCACCTTTTTAGATCACAGTCCCTTTATTCTTTTCTATAATACTTTTGGTCTTCCCATCTATAAAAATGGCAAAATAATATTTAAAAGACAATTAGGTACAAAGTTCTTCACTTAAAGTTATCTCAAACTAAACATCTAGAGCTATCCCCCTTCACTTTGAGAAGCACTGCCCTAGGGCACTTCCCAATCTGAACCATGATCTTTGTATGACCACATAAATGCCTCTGCTCTTATGTTAATTGAGTCTGATGATCACTGGAGTTCAGGTGACCACCTACCCGGCCATGAGAAACACTTTCTCCATTTATAAGTTCCAGTGGGATAGGCACAGAGGTGTGGTGGTGAAGGTTAGAGCTAGAGTCTGTAACAGGAAGGAAGAATGGGACTGAGACTGGAAGTTTCAATCTGTCCTATTTCTGTACATTTGTGATACAGATTATAGTAGAATACATGCTACGGTCAGTTTTCTTGGGTTGGGAAACTAAGGCAGTGCCTAATTTTTTTTCTTGCATACGTCCCTGGCTCTTTCATGTAAAACCTGCACTACAGTCCACAAAATGCAACTGATGGCATCAGGCATCCAAGACAGTCCTAAATTTTCCCAGCACTGAGGGGGACAGAGTGACGTCACAGAAAGAGTAGGAACGAGGACAGAAGCAGAGATATCATAAGACAGGATTGATATCTCTCCATCTGCCAGCAAGTTCAAACTATGAACAAGGTAAAATCCTCTTCATAGAAGAGACAGAAAGCTGTGACTAAAGGCAGGCGTGACGTAATTTTAAGGCGCCCCTCCAGGTGTGCAGTGAGGGGCCAGTGACGTCACTACCGGAACTCCGCGGGAAGAGAGGGGTTCTGCCGCGCGAGCCGCAGGTGACATAACTCTCCACTCGCCTAATGAGACAGAGGATTGAGGGGAAGGGTTGCTGGGCCCCTCCCTCCCAGGACCCCCAGCAGCTCCCTACCTGTCATGCAGACGCCATCTTGGAGCAATTTCTGTTCCCTCTCTATCGCTCCGCCTCCCATAAGCACACGCCTTCGCTCTGGCTTCTCCCATTGGTCAATGGAGCTGCCAATCAAAGCAGGTCGCGGGCAGATACGTTGGACCTTTCAGCCTCCCACTCTTGGTTCAAAATAGAATAGGAGGCGAGGCCGGCAGCTGACGTCTCCCGTGCGTTAGAAGAATAGCTGTGAGTGGCGGGGCGACAGGACTGACGTCACTCATGGTAAACAGAAATAAAGGAAGCGCGAGCTAGAGGGCATGGAGTCTTCATCGACGCTGAAAGGAGGCGGGGAGAATGGGAAGTGGGCTTGCCGCGATGACGTCAGGAAAGTAGTGAATAGCAAGACTTAAGGTGAATTCCACGATAGCAGAGGCGGGAAATATTTTTTTCAACTTTCTCTTTATTCATTTCAAAATAAGCACAATCAAGTGAAAACTTTATATAAGAAAATCACAGCATCATAATATTAAAGACATACACACTGCTGTTAATTTAGATAGCAAACTGTGGAAAATCAAAGGCAACTATAGAAATAAAAAAAATGAAAAAAAGAAAGCACCCATATTATGAGACAGCAATACCTGAAATTGACTTATTTTGAAGAAAGCCTTCTAGCTGAATTGGATTATAGAAAAATAAACTTAATGCTTTTTAATTTGACCCAGCATTTATAGGGAAATTTTAATTAAAAAGTACCTCTCAACTCAATCACCCTTTGTTGTTTTTTTCTTTTAAAGAAGAAACAATTTCTCTGCTGAGTCTCTTTAATTATCTCAGGAAACAGCACAATCGTTTGGACTAAAAAGGACCTGTCTTTAACACGAAAAAATGACATCATCCATTGCTTATCACATTCATAAGCAAATGTTACTATCATTGTTGACCATTTCCTAATTCCAGAATCAGATTTTTCTAGGAAACCTGTAAAATCAAAATTGATAGAAAGGTTTACTGGTTCAGCAACATCTGAGGCTGAAGAAATCTTACTAAAACCTGGCAGATAATATATCTTTGTGATAGAGGGAATAACTTCTTTGTTGTAAACTTTAAAAAAATCCAAGTAAAATTGATTTATTTTTATTTATTTTAAAATGTTTGTATTCTGCACTCTACTATTAGCCTGAAACAGAGAGAGAGAGGCTAAAGGGTATCTAGGAAAATTAAGAAATCTTAGATTACATCTTCTTGAAAAATTACCCAAATTTCTATTCTTTGGTGTATGATCTGATTATCTTTAATAAGAGCAACATTACATTTATGCAATTTAGAATAATTTTCTTAATTTCTTGAAACTGTTCCCTTTGATTTTTAATTAACTGGAAGTCTTCCTCCATCTTCGCAGATAATCCCCCAAGGGAACCCAACACAGAATCAGTTTTTAAGGAAAGAGACATTTCCAGGTTTATAATAACTAACGATAATACATCTAACGTTACAACTGCAGGTTTTTCGAGTAGCGATGGACATACCATCTTCAGCCTGAGGGACCGGAGTTGCTCATCCAGACTGGGGAAAGTGGTAAATAATCCCACATCATCTTCTCCAGCCATAACTCCCATCTGGGGTATAGAGTCAACCTGTGGGGGTGCTGGGCCACCGGGACTTAAAGAGACAGAAGTGTCGCTGAGAATGGAGCTAGAAGCTCCTAGTTCCTGTAGTCCTGATCCTCCTTGGCTAAACATAAAGAGCTCCAGGGTGGTTTGAGAACAAGGTAAAGACACATAGTCACAATGGATGGAAACACATGCATAGTATCTTTTCTCTTCTTGCCCATCCTCATCCCAGACTGAAAACAGTGAAGGAGGTCACAATTCAATCTTAGGGGCACATGGTTTTGGCGCACCACTGGTAATATACTGCTGGCTCTGCCCTTTTGAAAGTCCCAGTCGCCCTCCAATAAATGGAAAGGTGGCAATGACCTCTCCCGGCAGTGAAGCAATGGTAGAGTCTTCCCTGCAGCTTTCCCTGGGAAAGTAGTTTTAATTAAACATGAGCGGGTAGTACCTTGGAGAACTAGTGCTGAGTGTGAGCAGGAAACTCTATCCTTTTCAGGCTTCTCCTTTTCATTCCCTGTTCTTTTGTTCAGATCTGACACCTATTGGCAGGTAGACAGACACTAGAGGACACAGGTTTGCTGGGTGAATAGAGTACTATCATTGCTGCCTGTGCTGTATTTTTCCATCATGGTGAGATTTCCTTTTTGCATAGATGTGCACACTGGATTATTTCCAGTTGCAAACACTGCATATTTTAATGATTTTGAACTTAAACTAAGGGCCAGTGCAAAAATGTTCGCTCAGCACTGTGCACAGTTTAACCCTCAGTTGTGCATACATATTTTTGTGTACAAACTCTAATGCCAATGCAGCAAGGAATGTTACATACCAAAAAAAAAAAATGTGTGCACATCATTTGGGCCGATGCAGAAAGGTATGTTCAGCCGAGGGCACAGTTGTACCTGCACTTGAATGCACATTTTGTGCAAGTAAACATTATTGCTGATGCAGGAAGGAGTTTAACGTGAACAAATATGAGTTGAAAACTGTGAGACCTACTTAAAGAAATCCACCAGATGGTCTCTTTTCCATTTATATAACATCCCTGCACAATGGCTCATCCTCCCATCCATGTATGTGCTGGGAAATATTAAAGTGCACTGACAGGTCTGTTTATAAGCAGCCCTCAGTTCAAAGAGCAGGCCTGAAGCAGCAGCATTGCTGTTCCCCTCATGAAAGCCTATGTGTATTTAATTTTTTTTTTTTTTTTTTTTTTATTTTCCTTGCTCTCACTTAGAAAGGCTCACTGGACGTCATGTCCGCATGATGAATTGCACTATGCTTTTATGTGTAATCATTTTTACTGTGTTTTTCTATTGCCATCAGCAGCAGCAAGTGACAAAAGTACAGATCTAATACCCCTGTGTACCAGTAGGTACTAATATGAAACAGATGACATCCAACAGATATGATAATCAGAACATAAAGAGCATTAACGTGCTTTCATGAAACATACGTCACTGCGTAACAATATATTTTGCAAACATCCCCAATCTGCTTTCTAGCATTAACCCTCCCCCAATCCCCATTTCTATATTGGAACGAATGTCAAAAGTCACAAATAGGATGTAGTTTGGGTAATTATTATCCAAGAACGCACAGGTATGACTCTTATCCAAGTTTGTCCCTCATCCCAGCAGGGAGCAAAGAATAGAAGGGCTTCCATATGGCGTGAAATCCTTCAAGAGAGTTGAGACATGAGGGATCCACAGATCAATATTCCAATAATAGTAAGTCCGTTATAGTCAATTTCCAAACATTCAGTAAAGGGCCTGATTCATTGAGCCATACTTTAAGAATACACTTCTTTGCAATCAGACAACATTTGCACAAACGTAACTTCTGGAAGGGGGACAATAAGTACATCTTGAAGAATATGATTGATCAGATACACAATATTAGGAAGGAAAAATACCCAGACGCCTCTGCTGTACTGTGGCCTGTCAGAGGTGAATGAACTTTGAGTGCCTTTCTGAGCATGACTTGCAGAATATCCCTGAAGTAGACCTACTGGCACCAACATATTCAATGGCAACATTTACTTCATAATACAATGAAGCTGGGTTCGCATGAAACCAGGATGCAAGCTTTTGTCTTACAAATGCCTATCTCAATGGACAAGAGCCAGGTGAAAAGATTCTTCTTTTAAAGTTACAGTTTTAATTAAGTCCTGGCTCCAGAAAACGAATTCATGCCGAGCTTCCTATTCAAGCCAGAGACTTGCGATTTGTTTACACAACAAAGAATATCAAGAGAAGAACAGAGTGCATCAAAGCCAGGGTGATAAAGGAACTTTTATGGTGGAAGGGTGGTTTCAGGGAAGACAAGTAAATAGTATGATTTTTTACAAATGAATGAAGGGTGTCCTCACAAGCATTTTCTATGCATACTAGGTTATCATGACAACAGCATCATGTGGTTTTGTAGATGAGTTTTTGGGCAGTCATGTGATTCTAGAAACTTCGTAATGATGTATTTTTGACTATATAGGAGAGCCATTCCTGTTATTCTGGGAGATGCTAGTTATTACAGATAGAGGGCATATAGCATCTCCCAGGAACACTTGTCTTTGACTCCTCTTTTAAGAAGCCAAATAAATTAAATTTAAAAACCTCTTGCTGAGTTGAAGTGTTCTTGTTGCCCTGGCCCTGCGTACAGAAATTATGTACAATCTGCAGTTCTAACACTAAACTTTCAAAAGGAAAACTTTGATAAAATGAGGAAAATAGTTAGAAAAAAACTGAAAGGTGCAGCTGCAAAGGTTAAAAGTGTTCAACAGGCATGGACATTGTTTAAAAATACAATCCTAGAGGCGCAGTCCATATGTATTCCACACATTAAGAAAGGTGGCAGGAAGGCAAAACTATTACCGTCATAGTTAAAAGGTGAGGTGAAAGAGGCTATTTTAGCCAAAAAAACACCCTTCAAAAATTGGAAGAAGGATCCATCTGAAGAAAATAGGATAAAACATAAGCATTGTCAAGTTAAGTGTAAAACATTGATGACAGGCGAAGAGAGAATTTGAATTGAAGTTGGCCATAGAGGCAAAAACTCATAATAAAAACTTTTAAAAATATATCCGAAGCAAGAAACCTGTGAGGGAGTCGGTTGGACCATTAGATGACAGAGGAGTTAAAGGGGCTCTTAGGGAAAAGGCCATTGCAGGAAGACTAAATGAATTCTTTGCTTCCATGTTTACTAATGAGGATGTTGGGGAGATACCAGTTCCAGAGATGGTTTTCAGGGGTGTTGAGTCAGATGAACTGAACGAAAACACTGTGAACCTGGAAGATGTAGTAGGCCAGATTGAGAAACTAAAGAGTAGCAAATCACTTGGACCGGATGGTATGCATCCTAGGGTACTGAAGGAACTAAAAAATGAAATTTCTGATCTATTAATTAAAATTTGTAACCTGTCATTAAACCTATCATTAAAATCATCCATTGTACCTGAAGACTGGAGGGTGGCCAATGTAATCCCAATATTTAAAAAAGACTCCAGGGGCGATCCAGGTATCTATAGACCAGTGAGCCTGACTTCAGTGCCGGGAAAAATAGTGGAAACTATTCTCAAGATCAAAATCGTAGAGCATATAGAAAGACATGGTTTAATGGAACATAGTCAACATGGATTTACCCAAGGGAAGTCTTGCCTAACAAATCTGCTTCATTTTTTTGAAGGGCTTAATAAACATGTGGATAAAGGTGAACCGGTAGATGTAGTGTATTTGGATTTTCAGAAGGCGTTTGACAAAGTCCCTCATGAGAGGCTTCTAAGAAAACTAAAAAGTCATGGGATAGGAGGTGATGTCCTTTCGTGGATTACAAACTGGTTAAAAGACAGGAAACAAAGAGTAGGATTAAATGGTCAATTTTCTCAGTGGAAAAGGGTAAACAGTGGAGTGCCTCAGGGATCTGTACTTGGACAGGTGCTTTTCAATATATATATAATTGATCTGAAATGAATACGATGTGTGAGGTTATCAAATTTGCGGATGATACAAAATTATTCAGAGTAGTTAAATCACAAGCGGATTATGATACATTACAGGAGGACCTTGCAAGACTGGAAGATTGGGCATTCAAATGGCAGATGAAATTTAATATGGACAAGTGCATATAGGGAAAAATAACCTTTGCTGCAGTTCCATGATGTTAGGTTCCATATTAGGAGCTACCACACAGGAAAAAGATCTAGGCATCATAGTGCATAATACTTTAAAATCGTCGGCTCAGTGTGCTGCAGCAGTCAAAAAAGCAAACAGAATGTTAGGAATTATTAGGAAGGGAATGGTTAATAAAACAAAAAATGTCATAATGTTCTATATCGCTCCATGGTGAGACCACACCTGGAATATTGTGTACAATTCTGGTCTCCGCATCTCAAAAAAGATATAGTTGCAATGGAGAAGTACAGAGAAGGGCAACCAAAATGATAAAGGGGATGGAACAGCTCCCCTATGAGGAAAGGCTGAAGAGGTTAGGGCTGTTCAGCTTGGAGAAGAGATGGCTGAGGGGGGATTTGATAGAGGTCTTTAAGATCATGAGAAGTCTTGAACGAGTAGATGTGAATCGGTTATTTACACGTTTGAATAATAGAAGGACTAGGGGGCATTCCATGAAGTTAGCAAGTAGCACATTTAAGACTAATCAGAGAAAATTCTTTTTCACTCAATGCACAATAAAGCTCTGGAATTTGTTGCCAGAGGATGTGGTTAGTGCAGTTAGTGTAGCTGGGTTCAAAAAAGGTTTGGATAAGTTCTTGGAGGAGAAGTTCATTAACGGCTATTAATCAAATTAACTTAGGGAATAGCCACTGCTATTAATTTCATCAGTAGCATGGGATATTCTTAGTGTTTGGGTTCTTGCCATGTTCTTGTGGCCTGGGTTGGCCTCTGTTGGAAACAGGATGCTGGGCTTGATGGACCCTTGGTCTGACCCAGCATGGCAGTTTCTTATGTTCTGGTTTCTTTTCACTGTAACAGATTTTTCAAGGTGGCACAAAATGCAGAAGTGTGCAGACCATGATGGAGATGTCCAAGAAAGATAGAAATATTTTAATCGATGCCCAAAAGACTTGAATACGAGGACAATGCCAAAGACAAGTGAAAAAAAATTGTTTCCACTTCATTGCATTTTACATATATGCATTAGAAGTCGTAATTCCATCTTTAAATGCCTTAAGTGGCCAGAAATAGAACCAATGTAATATGTTATACAAGCCGTTAAGCCCGTTAAAACGGGCTACATCCCTCTGTCTCTCACCTCCCCCTCATTCTCTCTCCCCTCACTCTTCACCACCCCCTCCCTCCCCCACTCCTCCCTCCCTCCCTCACCCACTCCTCCCTCTCCTCTCACTCAGTCCCTCCCTCTCTCTCACTCAGTCCCCCCTCTCCCTCTCACTCAGTCCCACTCCCTCCCTCTCACTCAGTCCCATTCCCTCCCTCCCTCCCTCCCACTCAGTCCCACTCCCTCCCTCTCACTCAGTCCCCCTCTCCCTCTCACTCAGTCCCACTCCCTCCCTCTCACTCAGTCCCCCCCTCTCCCTCTCCCTCTCACTCAGTCCCACTCCCTCCCTCCCTCTCACTCAGTCCCCCCTCTCCCTCTCACTCAGTCCCACTCCCTCCCTCTCTCTCACTCAGTCCCCCCTCTCCCTCTCACTCAGTCCCACTCTCCCTCACTCAGTCCCACTCACTCCCTCCCCTCTCTCTCCCTCAGTCCCACTCACTCCCTCCCTCCCTCTCCCTCAGTCCCCCCTCACTCCCTCCCATCCATTCCCTCTCTCCGTCCCTCCCACTCAGTCCCTCCCTCCCTCGCTACTGGCCGCTACCGCCGCCGCCCGCTGCCGCCACCGCCGCCCGCTACGCCGCCCGCTACCGCCACCGCCCGCTGCCGCTACCGCCACCGCCGCCCGCTACGCCGCCCGCTACCGCTACCGCCACCGCCCGCTGCCGCTACCGCCGCCGCCATTTATTTATTTATTTTTTACGCTGGCTCAGACCGACGTGCTGGCCCGCACATGCGCGGTAGAGCTGCTCTCTACTGCGCATTTGCGGGCCGTCGGTCAGAGCCCATTTATAAGGTAGATTGCCTCTTCCTCAGTGCTGTGCTCTGGATGGCATTATTTGTTAATGATGAACAAGAAAAAAGGTCATGATCTGTAATTTTAACCATCAGATCCATACTCCATACATCAGCAAGAGATGTTAATATATATAATTTGTTAATATATATAATTTGTAACAGACAGTAAATAGTTGTACAACATTGATAAGGATTTTCCTTTTCCAATACAAATGACATAGCCTTTGAAATGGGCCTGAGATGTATTTGTTGCACCAGGAGGTGGACCCTTGGCCTGGTGCAGGATTGGTAGGCTCCCTGGTCGGACCCAGAGATTGCCTGCCACCAGGAGGCGGAGCACAGGAAGAGCTCCGCTTCAGCAATAGCAACACGGGGTTCCCTCATGTTGAGCCCTTGGTTACCTGGGGCCGCCTGGTCTTAGGTGGGCCTTGCAGGATCTCCGAGAGATAAAGTTCAAGGGTGTGCCCACCACGAACAAGGGTGCGTGGTCGATGTTCAGGTCAGGGAATCCAGAAACCAGAGAAGGCCAGAACAGAATCTGAATGAAGAGTGAGAATCAAGGCTAGAGTCAAGGATAGCGGGGTCAGCCAAAGCAGGGGTCAATACCAGTGGTCAGTCCGAGGATGATCAGTCAGGCGAAGGTCAGGTTCCATGTGGCAGTCAGACATGGTCAGTGATTAGGCAGAGGCCGGTTCCAGCAGCGTGCAGACGTGGTCAGTGGACAAAGCAGAGGTCAGTTTCGGGCAGCGTGCAGACATGGTCAATGGACAAAGTAGAGGTCAGTTCCGGGCAGCATTCAGACATGGTCAAGGAAACATGCAAAGGTCAAATCCAGGCTGCGATCAAACGTAGTCAAGTAACAGGCAGAGGTCAGTACCGAGAAGACAGTCCGAATAGTACTACCTGGGTAGACGTAGGAACAAGAGGACGCTGGAACAGGAGACTGGAAAGAAGACTGGAACAAGACACTGGAACAGGAGACTGGAACAAGACACTGGAACAGGAGACTGGAACAAGACACTGGATCAGGAAGGCAAACTAGCTATCACAACGTGATCGACCCGATTGCTAAGGCAAGGAAGTGGGGTCAGACCACTTCCTTTTATGCAGCACTCAATCAGGGCGCGCCGCGGAGCTGGGTCCCGCCCCTGGCCCTTTAAAAGGCTGGGCGGTCCACGTGCGCGAGCCTAAGGGCGGGGCCGATGCCACGGAGGACGCAGAGCCCTACTGTGAGGCCTGTTCTGGAGCGGGAGCACAGGGGGACCGGAGACGCCGCAAGCTGGGAGCGGCTGTGAAGGGGATGTGCCCGAAGGTGGTAGAAGGCGTAGCGAGGTGAGCAAGCCCAGCCGCATAGCGTACACGGCTGGGAAGCGCAAAAGTATTGACTTCTATTTTCTTTTTTTTTAAAAATAATTTAATTTTTATTGAATTTAGTCATTCCTGAACCTACCCAGATCAGTCCAAACAAGTGGGTTTTGCCTCCCTACCAGCAAATGGAGTCAGAGAACAAAAGTTTGAGGTACTGCTATATATCTGAGAATGCCACCTGCAGTCCCCTCAATATTTCTCTGATTCCAGCATATGGTAGAGGTGCAAATCTGCAGTCTAGTTTATATAAAAAAAGAGATATTAATAAAGTAAATAGGATTGATAGATTAGGAGAAGATGGCGGAAGCTCTCTGAGATGTTAGGCGCCTTTGTGGGCCATCCCTCAGGTGGAGCCGGGCTACCGGGGGGTTGGATACCCCTGCCTGGGCTTCGCACGCAATGCGCCAGAGGGCCCAATAGCCAGGGGACTGGTTCCTTTGGCCCTCTGAGGTTCCCCTCTCTGGTGTCACCAGACCTTTCAGGGAAGTACACCAAGGGTTGCTTTGCTTAAGTTTAAAAAAAAAAAGTAGAAGTGCTTCTGCAGGAAAGGCTGTCACTGGCCCGATGGTGGTAGGACCTTGGTCAGCAATTGCTGTCAGTCCCTTCAGGGAGGAGGGAGTTTTTGTTGTCGGCTGATCCGGCAGCCCAGGGTTCCCTGTGAGTGTGGAGGCCGGCGCAAAGGTAGGTTGTAGTGAGCCGCGAATGCAGCTGCAGATTTTCCTGCTCAAGTCGGAGTGCCAGCAGGAACGGCCTTTGAAGAGGCGGCCTCTTGATTTCTTGGTGCACCGGTGGGAGCCATTCTCAGGCGTGGCTGTGGCCTGCGAAGGGCTCGGGCGCCATTGATTTGAGCGCCAGAGAGCCACGCAACAGCTTTGCCGCTTGTGTGGCCTAGCCATGTGGAGCGCCACATGGCTGAAAGCTATGCGCCCGAAAAAGGCACCGAAGCTGCAGGTAGCGGCATGCTGTGCTTGAGGAATCTGGACAGCATGGTTGAATGCCCGTTCCTTATGCACAGAGTGCATTTTTGGAGAGGAGGTCTCCTTGGCTGGGGGTTCCCTAGGGATAAAAGGCCTCTGGTTGTTCGGGCCTGCGTCAGAGGGACTGGGGGTTCCTACGCGGCGGCCGGCCCCGTGGGAGATGGTAGACAGGAGATCTCGGCCACGAGAGGAAAGGATTCCCCCTCCCCTTTCTCCCGTGGGGCAGAGGGCCCCAAATGGGGGAGAGGGGGGATTCTGATCTGGAGGATTTTCCCCAGAGTTTGTGCTTCTCATGCATAAGGCCTTTCTGGCTAGGAAGGGGCAAGGGGGAGCGAGTCAATGAAAGACCACTGTGCCCCACTTGTAAGAAGTCCAAGTAGGTCTCAGGGAGTGGTGGATCTGGATGTGGACACGGCACCGGCCCCCAATGTGGACCCGGATGGCACCAATGATGATCCCGATCCGGATGAGTTTCCAGTTCCAGAGGGAGAAGACCTAAGGGTGGTTCATTTGTTTAAGAGGGAGGAGCTACGGCCTCTTCTTCCCTAGGTTTTGGGGGAGTTGAGAGTGAAGGTGACTCAGGAGGAATCTGATAATGAGGGAGTGTACCTGATCCTGGATGGGATGAGGGGTCCGTCAAGTGCTTTTCCATTACCTAAGAAGATCTGGAAGTTGGTGAACCGGGAGTGGAATTTCCTGGAAATGGGTTTAAAGGAGGGCAGGGCGATGGCTCAGCTTTACACCCTGATGGAAGAGACGTTGGATCTCCTGAGGGTGCTGAAGGTGGAGGTGTCTGTGTTGAGTCTTTGGGGTGCTGTTTGTGCTAGTTTGATGCAGAGGGCCTGTCTGTGTTGGGTGCAGAAGGCCTAGGAGCAGGCAGTGACTGGAGATGGTGGTGCCTTGCAGGCAGCCCGCTTGGAGGTGGAAGCTGCTTATGTGGCAGATGCATTGTATGATTTGGTGTGCACCTCAGCTAAGAGCATGGTTTTGGTGGTGATGGCCATAGGCTTCTGTGGGTGCACAATTTGTCAGCAGATATGTGGTCCAAGGCCCAGCTCTGTAATCTCCCATACTAAAGGAAGCTCCTTTTCAGGGAGGATTTGGATCAGGTAATGAAGACGTTGGGGGAATTGAAAGGGACCGGTTGCCTGAGAATAAGTGGCCCAGTAAGAAGGTTTTTCCAGCTCATTCTCGTTTTCAGGATTTACACAGGTTTCGCCCAGTCAAGACCTCTGCTGGTGTGTCTGCGAAGCAGGTTGGGGGCCGCCAATAGTCCTTTCGTGAAGTCGGAGGAGGAATGCGAGAGGTCTCTACAGCGAGTGACGAACACCTTGCGGTCACTGGGTTGGGTTGTTAATATGATGAAGAGTCACCTGGAGTCGTCCCAATCTTTTGTATATCTGGGGGCCCTCTTCGATACTCAGAAGGGCAGGGTAGTCCTGTCAATGGACTGCATGGTAAAGCTACGGGCGCAGGGGTGTGTCTTCTTTGGCTTTCGGTTCTGACAGTGTGGGACTATTTACAAATTCTGGGGTCCATGGTGTCCACATTGGATTTGGTGCCATGGGCATTCACGCATATGCGACCTCTTCAACGCGTGCTTCTGTCGAGGTGGAATCCAGTGTTAGAGGGGTATCATCTGCATTTGCCTTAGGTCCAGTTTATCATGGTGGCTGTCACGTTGCAATTTGGAAAAGGGAGTGGATCTGGAGGGGGGCAGTGTGCTTGTGTCACTTGGCTCAAGGGCAGAAGTCCTTGTCCATCAATCATCTCGAAGATGAGGGCAGTGCGGTGAGCCCTAGAAGCATTTCTTCCATTGGTCAAGGTGAGGATGATTCGTGTATTCTCAAACAATGTGACAGCAGTGACATACATCAATCGCCAAGGCGGAATGGAGTCAGGTGGTGGTGCTGGAAACTCAGTGGTTGTTTGCTTGGGCAGAGCACCATCTCGAGGGCATAGCGGCCTTGCACGTGGCGGAAGTCGACATTGTGCAGACAGATTTCCTCAGGCGGCAACAACTGGACCCAGGGGAATGGGAGTTGTCTCGGGAAGCTTGGAATGACATCTGTGCTGGGTGGGGCATTCCCCAGCTGGATCTCATGGCAACTTAATACGATGAGGTTTTTCATTCTCCGAAGGGAGGTTGGCTCGGTGGGCCTGGATGCTCTGGTGTGTCCTTGGTTGATGGGGGGGGTTTCTGTACGTGTTCCCTCCTTGGCCCCTTGTTGGTCGGGTTCTGAGGCACATCCCAGAATGGTGGTGCTGGTGGCGCCGGAGTGGCCTCACTGAGCGTGGTTCGCAGATCTAGTACAGCTTGCAGTCTAGGAGTCCCTCAGATTGGCCCATCTCCCAGAGTTATTAAATCAGGGGCCCATATTCTCGGATCGGGAGGATCACTTCTGTCTCACAGCTTGGCTTTTGAGAAGCTGCGACTGCGACTAAAAGGCTATTCGGAACAGGTCATTGCCATGTTCCTTCAGTCTAGGAGACCTTCCACGTCCCTGCTGTATGTCAAGGTCTGGAGGATTTTTGAGTCATGGTGTTTGCAGCAACAATTAGACCTCCTGTCATTGGATGTTCCCAATATTTTGGAGTTTTTGTGAGAGGACTTGGCTAAGGGGCTAGCCTACAGTTTCCTCATTTGCAGATGTCTGCTTTGGGCTCCCTCTGGCGAAAGTGCCAAGGAAGGTCTCGGGCCATTCATCTGGCTGTGATTAGATTCTTGAAGGGGCTGAAACATTTGCAACTGCCGATTTGGAAATTATGTTTCGATTGGAGTCTCAGCTTACTTCTCCAGGGACTTTGGGGGGACCCATTTGAGCTGGTACGGAGACTGACATTGAAGGATTTAACTCTGAAAGTGGTGTTTCTGGTGGCCATCTGTTCTGCTAGACTTATTTTGGAGTTGCAGGCTTTGTCCTGCAGGGATCCTTTGTTGAAGATTTACAATGACAAGGTCGCATTGCGAACGGTTTCCTCCTTTTTGACGAGAGTGGTGTCCTCTTTTCATCTTAATCAGTCAGTGGAGCTTCTGGGGATTCCGGAATGGGGAAGAGATTCCCCACAGGACAGGGAGCTACACTTTCTGGACATGCGAAGGAATTATTGCGTTATTTGGAGGTTACGAATGAGTTTCGCCTGTCTGATCACTTTTTGTAATTTTTGGTGGTATAAAGAAAGGAAACAAGGCCACGAAGGCTACCATCTCTCGGTGGCTTAAGGAAGCAATTTGCTTGGCTTATATTTGTAGAGGTCGCCAGGTGCCTGTGGGGCTTAAGGCACATTCCACAAGAGTGTAGGCGGCATTCTGGTCTGGGTGCCAGCTGCTGTCACCCCAGGAGATTTGTAGGGCTGCAGTGTAGTCTCAATTTATACTTTCACCAGACAGTGCTGGTTGAATGTGAGGGCACAAGACGAGGCATCGTTTGGAGAGAATGTTCTGTGAATGGGTCTTTTGGGTTCCCGCCCAGTTTAGAGGTGTTTGGGTACATCTCCCTCGTCTGGACTGATCTGGGTATGTTCAAGAAAGGAAAATTGGTTCTTACCTGCTAATTTTCATTCCTGTAATACAACAGATCAGTCCTGAGACCCACCCCAACAATGCTGAAAGACTGATTTTCCTGCCACATTTCCTGCACAAGTTTGTTTTTTTTTTTGGTGCTGTTTGGCAACGTGTACATAGTTTTAAGGTGCAATGGTTTGGACCTGTTAGAGCTCCAGTTGAGGGGGTTTATAGCCCCACTGTTACTGTCGCCCAATAGAGGGGTTTAAAGATTAATCTTGGCTTGGGTACAGGTCAATACTGAGGGGACTGCAGGTGACACTCTCGGATATGTAGCAGTGCTTCAAAGTTTCTTCTCTGACTCCATCTGCTGGTAGGGAGGCAAAACCCACTTGTCCGGACTGATCTGTGGTTTGGGTAATTGCCAGGTTCTTGTGGCCTGGTTTGGCCTCTGTTGGAAACAGGATGCTGGGCTTGATGGACCCTTGGTCTGACCCAGCATGGCAATTTCTTATGTTCTTAAAATTAGCAGGTATATTTTCCTATATCCAAAAGGAAAGAAAAATAATACAATGATAATACAAGATAATCATACAAATTATCCTGTTAACAAGGAAAATCTTTGCAACAATATACTTAAACCATCACAATGATCTCAATTATATAAGTCCTCATTACTTGGAGGGAGAAACAAAGAAATTTCATCTAAAATAATGAGTACAAAAAAGCAAGAGAGATGGAAGAGATGGGGTACAATTTAAACATGCAGTCTAAACCACCCATAATAATCCCGTTAACATCTCAGGTTTTGTCTGAGATAAATGTTTCCAAATGCAAAGGGTCATACAATACAGAGAAGGGCGGTACAGAGAAGGGCGGTACAGAGAAGGGCGACCAGGAAGGTGGAGGATCTTCATCGGATGACGTACGAGGAGAGATTGAAGAATCTAAATATGTACACCCTGGAGGAAAGGAGGAGCAGAGGTGATATGATACAGACTTTCAGATACTTGAAAGGTTTTAATGATCCAAAAACAACGACAAACCTCTTCCGTAGGAAAATAATCAGCAGAACCAGGGGTCACGATTTGAGGCTCCAGGGAGGAAGATTCAGAACCAATGTCAGGAAGTATTTCTTCACGGAGAGGGTGGTGGATGCCTGGAATGCCCTTCCGGAGGAAGTGGTGAAGACCAGAACTGTGAAAGACTTCAAAGGGGCGTGGGATAAACACTGCGGATCCATAAAGTCAAGAGGCCGCCAATGAAGAGTGGGTGACTCGCCAGAATGATGGCTATTGTCACAATACCCTTATTAAATAAACATACACATGCTTACTGTGACTCCTACATCGCTCTAAGCTTCAACAACAAGAGGTAATGGAAAAAAGGATTTGCACTCACAAAGAGGGGAGTAGCTGGCTTGTTACGGCGGTTACTACCCCAAACCAAATATGCCTGATACTTCACTTTCAATGCATATACAGCATAGCTCTCTGCTTCAATGACAGGGGAGAAGAATAACTGACAGGGGAGAAGAATAACTGATACTTCACACATCCAGCAGAGCTCTCTGCTACAACGGCAAGGGAGAAGAAAAAGGGTTCGCACTCAAAAAGCGGGGAGTAGCTGGCTTGTTACGGCGGTTACTACCCCAAACCAAATGTGCCTGATACTTCACTTTCCATGCATATCCAGCATGGTTCTCTGCTTCATCGGCATGGGAGAAAGACTGATACATCACGCATTTCCAGCATAGCTCTCTGATTCAACGGCAGGGGAAAAAAAAACAAAACAAAAACAAAAAACTGATGCTTCACGCATATCCTGCATAGCTTCAACGACAGGGGTGAAGAAAAAAAGGATTCGCAATCACAAAGCGAGGAGTAGCTGGCTTGTTACGGCGGTTACTACCCCAAACCAAATGTGCCTGATACTTCACTTTCAATGCATATCCAGCATGGCTCTCTGCTTCAACGGCAGGGGAGAAGAAAAAAAAAAACCAACAAGGGCTGTACAACATAGTCTAGGTAAAACAAATAAGCATGGGTGTAGCTTGCTTATCGCAGCAGTTACTGCCCCTACTACCCCTAACTAATCAAGCTAGATATTTCACTTGGATGCAGCTCCATCACTGCTCTCTACATTAATGGTGGGGGTGGAAGGGGAATAGAACAAGGAGCTAAGAGAAACAGATAAGAATGAGAGAAAAAATGTGTGAGGCTTGCTGGGCAGACTGGATGGGCCATTCGGTCTTCTGCCGTCATTTCTATGTTTCTATGTTTCTATAATACAAGCTTACTGTTCTGGAAGGAGACTAAACATTTACAGGGGAACTTAAGAAAGAAAGTGGCGCCCAATTGCAGCACTTTCTCCTTTAAAGAAAGAAAATGCTTCCTTCTCTTTTGCGTTTCAGGTGATACATCTGGAAAAATTTGTATTTTATGACTACCAAAGGAAATATGTTTATTCAAGCAATATTTTCGGAACACAATATCTCTATCTTTATCTTTATCTAAGCTGAAAGAGACAATCAGTGTTGCCCAAGTTGGAACTAAATCAATAGTAGATTCCAAGAAGGCGGATACTCCCAAGCTATCATGCCTGATTGCCTCCAGTAACCCATCCGAATTAGCTCGTTGCTTAGGAAGATAATAGATATTTGATAAGCTTGTAATCTGATCATCTGAAAAACCTAAAATATTTTTAAAGTATTTTTTAAACATCTCGATGGCAGATAACAACCTTGTAATAGAAAAATTCAAGAATCTTACATTTTTACTACGGATCAAATTCTCCAAAACCTCCAAACGATTATGAACAAACAAGCTATATTTTATAGAAGATATATCTGCACTTTGAGCTTTCCACTGATTCAAAACGCTTCACTCTAGTTTTAGCTGTAAAGATAGTCATCTGAGATGTATTTTGGTTTAATGTCTGATCTAATTTAGCCACCATCCTCCAGATATCTTTCAGTGTGATCACCTCTGGGATCTCCATCTCCAAGACACTGGATGAAGGTGCTGGAAAAACAACAGGTAAACCATAAGAAATGAATTATAACATTTCAATAGTCACACTCTGCTCCGTAGACAATGTAACCCCTTTACCAACTTGCTGTTACTTCTTAGCTGAAATAGAAGTATCAACCGCCTGAAATACGTTCCATCACACAAACAGAAGGTAACCCAGATGCTTAGGGTGGAGGCTGTCCAAGGCCTGGACTCAAAGAAACCTCTGTAACAGAGGTTTCTAATCTGTAGTCCATAATAGGCGAGTTCCCCAAGTGAAGTACATGTTCATCCATGGGCTCTCTATGCGACCCCAAAATAGGGGAGGAAGAGGATATTTTGTTCTTCCTTTTTTTCCCCATCGAAATTGAAGACAAGTGGAGATAAAGCTGTCCGCCTCTGGCACCTTGTTTAAATCTTGATGTCCCTGGCTGATGACATCACCAAAACAGGGGAGGGGAGGACGTCCTGATGAACAGCACAAGCACCAGTGCAAGGTCTCTCTCTCAGCAGGTTCCTCACTCCTCCTCCTCTCTCCAAAGTCACTCCCTCGAATGCACGCCTCTGGTGCCTCGTTTAAATCTCGATGTCCCCGGCTGATGTAGTCACCGAAAATAGGGGGGGGGATGGGGGGGACATCCCGATGGACAGCACTAGTGCATGGTCTCTCTCTTAGCAGGTTCCTCACTCCTCCTTTCTCCAAAGTTGCTCTTTCCAACCTCTATTTTCTGCTAATATTTTCTCTTTGTAACTTTTTAGCTGTAAGTAATGAAAGATATCTGACCTCTGTAAGAAACAATGTGAGACCAAATAAGGAAAAGAATACATTTTGTCTGTGGTACTGTCAATAAAGTGTGTTACAACACCTTTTCCATTGTGTACAATTGTCACAAAGTTTAGTGAATAAAGCATACATACCTCCTGGTATAAAATCTGAATTACCTACTGAAGGGAGAAATGGAGAAACCTTCCAGGAAAGACTCAATAAGCCTCACGAATTTCCAAGAAGTCTGTTACTTTGTACTAAAAGAGAATACATGCTGAGGTAGATTTTAAAAACATACGCGTGCGCGTACTTTATAAGATACGCGCGTATCTTATAAAATCCGGGGTCGGCGCGCGCAAGGGGGTGCACATTTGTGCAACTTGCGCGCGCTGCACGTTCCCTCCCAATCCCCCTTCATCTTTCAGGACCATGAGTTTAGACAGTGCCAACCTAGGTTTATGATTTTTCCAGAAAAATGTAGTAAATAGTTGAAAAATCAGATGTATGTCTTTCTGTAGTAGAAGTAATGGGGCCATATGAAATAAGCAAAGGTTCTTAGGCACCAAAATCATTTTCACTAGAGCTACTTGACCCATAAGAGATTTTGGAAAATGCAGCCATGAGTCCAACTTCCTCTTAAATTCTCTAATTATGGGCATAACATTACATGTCTACTATTGTGTAGGATTGGACTGAATAGTAATGCCTAGGTAACGAAGGGATGATTTATCCCTAGTTGGTGGGAATTGTAATTGGCCACTGGGATTGTAATTGGCCACTAAATATTCAATCGCTCTGACTTATCTAGATTTAATCGTAGCCTCGAAAAGCTTTCAAATTCTAAATGCAACACGATTGGTAGGGAGTATTGTGCCTTCGTCAAGGTCCTCAGCATATCATCTGCAAATAATGAAATCTTCAAGGATTCTGTATCTATGTTCATCCCTTACACTCAAGTATCTACTTTTAGTTTTCCAACAAGTGGCTCTAAAGTTAATATAAATAAGATAGGAGACGGGGCAACCTTGTCTCGTACCCTGGGTCAGAGTAAACAGGAGTGAATTTATGCCATTAACATTTTTAAATGCAGTAGGGCTAGAATATAATATATATTATATAAAGCCTAAAAAACAGGCCCCACAAAACCATATTTAGTCAAAACATAACGCAAAAATTTCCAGGATGCCCTCTTGAATGCTTTTTCAGCATCAAAACTGACCACTAAATGGTCTATAGGTTTAAAATAAATGCTAAACTCCATAGCCAATAACAATTGATGGATATTTGTATTTGGTGTCCTCCCAAAGACAAAACCTGTGTTATGATGCTGCTTGTGGGCCCCAGCCACGAGTAGCTTCTCACCTTCTGCCGGCCCAATGACACTCTCTCTTCACGGCCCAGGTGCCACCGCTGAATCCTGCCTGCCTTGCGGCGTGAAGCTGCCATTGTCACGGCCTTCTCTGGCCAAGGTCGCCGACATCTCTGCGCTCTTGCGGCACAGGGGATGCAGACGCCACTCCTCCCTGTGGCGGGGAGCCACCGCCGATGTTGTACTCTTTCGCAGCATGGAGCCACCGTCATGCTGCCTTGTCCTGTGGCAGAACTGCCGCCACCAGCCTTGGTTCTTTGCAGGAAGGATGCCACAGTCACTGCTCCTGGTGCTGGCTTCCCCTAGGCACATGGCTGCGCCTCTTCACAATATTTAAAGGTCCGCGGCGGGAAATGCCCCGCAACCCTGCTGGATGACGTCACCCAGCGCCTTCTCTTCAGCCCTATAAAAGGGCTCTCCAACAGATCCTCGTTGCGTTCGCAAGGAGCCTGCTTGCGCCTGGATTCCTGGTTTCTATCTCATCATTCCAGGAGGCTTCTGAGGTCCATCGTCTCTCCTTCAAGGTCCTTGTTCTTCGTGGGAGCTACCTTGTATTCGTCTGTTGTTCCTGGTCTCTCGTCGGATCCTGTGTCCTCTGTCCTGTGACCTTATGTTCCAATTCTCCGGTTCCTGTCTTCGGATGTTCCTGTCTCCGGATGTCCTAGTCTTCTTCGGTTCCTGTCTTCAGATGTTCCTGTCTTCGGATGTTCCAGTTCTTTGGTTCCTGTCTCTGGCTGTTCCAGTACTTCGGTTCCTGTGTCCAGTTGTCCCTGACCCTCTAGTTCCTGGCTCTTGGTATCCCAGCCTTGTCTCACCCGCTGGATTCCACCACCAGATGACCATCCTGTGAGTAAATCCGTATCTGATTCAGGATTATGTTCCCTGTCATTGGAGCCCTGTACCAGTTGGATCCTTCTTCAAGCACTGCCCGGATTCCTCTTTGGTCCTGAACTTCAGTCTTGCACTTGTCCCGCTCTCCGCGTGGTCCACAACCAGCCTCTTAAGATTGTGTAGGGTGTGCAGTGGGACAGGGTGGTCCGCGACCAGCCCACAGGGGGTTGTGTAGGGTGCCCTGAGGGGCAATGCCTGCCTAAGTCTCCAAATGCCTACGGCTCGTCCAAGTCCCCAAGTGCCTAGTCTTGTCCAAGTCTCCAAGTGCCTATTTCTTATCCAAGTCTCCAAGTGCCTTCATCTCATCCAAGTCTCCAAGTGTCTATGTCTTGTTCTTGTTCCAGAGTCATTGCCTGTCCTCGTCCAATGTCCGTCCTGTCAAACCTGCCATTCCCAGGTGGCAGGTCTGAAAGGGCTATCGAGTGTCCGGAGGGCTACCCCAGAGACCAGCATTGCGTTACTGGGTCTCTTCTGGTATGTTCAGGTTCAGCAGAGGTCAGATTGCTCTGAGTCTTCAGTCTGTCCACCCATGCTCGGATATGTTTCGCCTGCCTCGGTATTCTCCGGAGCCCTCCTCTGGGACCGTGCCATGGTCCAAGGGCACACACTCTCTCATGAATAGGGACTGCTCCCTAGCACTCCCAACAACCTGATTGTTCTAGGGAAATTAAATTAGGCATGATATATTTCAGACTATTAGCTATCAATTTGTCATAAATCTTTACATCTAGGTTTAATAAGGAGATCGGACGATATGAAGAGGGATATAAAGGATCCTTTCCTGGTTTTGGTAATACTATGATGCTAGCTGCATGCATGGTATGAGGCATCTGACTGTCTTGCACCATGTGGTTATAGAGTGGTGTTAGAGTATCACGTAAATGAAATTGTAGTGTTTTATAAAAAGTGGCATTGTGCCCATCTGGCCCGGGAGTTTTAAGATTATGAGGACTTTGTATCACAGTTATAATTTTAGATTTTGAAAAAGATAAATTTAGCTTTTCCATTTGTTGGATATTTAATGTTGGCAGTTGTTCAGATGACATAAACTGCAAACAAGCAGCATAATCTTCCTGCTTGTCAGAGTAAAGATCCATGTAAAATTTTCAAAATGTGTCCGTAATCTCACTGGGACTAGTACAGCACATATTAGTCACCGATATCAAACCATTAACAAATCCAGAATCACCCTGCGCTCTAGTTAAATTAGCTAACATTTGCCCAGGACGGTTACCATATCAAAAAAATGTATGTTTTAAAGTAAAAAGGGAGGCAGTAGCCCTCCTATGAAGCAGATCATTTAACATTTTTTGCATAGTTTGATACTTTAATTTTGCTTCTAAAGACCAAGAACCATCCGTCCCCATTCCAGTAGAAGCGAGTTGCTTCTCCAAATCTAAGATTTCCTTATTGATCTTTTTCTTTTTATACTCCACAAAGCTAATAATTTCGCCTCTCATGACCACCTTCACCATCTCTCAGTATAGAATTGGTTTGAAAGATGTTGTGCATTGAATTCAATGAAAAGCTGCCATTTCTTTTCCAAATATGGTTTAAATTTAATATCTGTGAGTATCCAGTGGGGCATTTTCCAAGATAAGATATCTCTAGGTGATTTGGTTGGGAAAAAGGAGCAAATAACAGGACTCTGGTTGGAAATCACTAGAGAGCCAATAGATGTGTCCATTACTTTAGGAAAAAGGGATTCAGAGACCAAAACATAATCAATTTGAGACCATGAATGGTGTGTCCTAGTATGATGCGTACATTCTTTAGACCCTGGACTAAGAGCCCTCCAAACCGGGAAACGCACTCCCTTTGTCTTATGGACACATGTCGTCACTGCTTTCCCAGTTTTATCTAATTTGGGGGTCAGCCACACAGTTTAAATCGCCTCCCAAAATAGGAGATTGCCAATGTTGCTATGTCTGACACCAACTTAACAAAAAATTGATGATCCTATTTATTTGAAGTATATACTGAGACCAGTATGACCAACCGGCCAAATAATTTGCCTCGAACCAAATCATAATGACCCTCCGGATCTGAGTGGCTGTGTTCCATACAAAAGGTTATATTCTTATTTATTTATTTATTTATCTGTCTATTTATTTATTTATTTACTTTTATATACCGGTGTTCGATTTTACATATCACATCGGTTTACATTTAAACAAAATTTGCAGGAACTTATGCGTTACCTTTGTCAAATACATATGTATAAGAATAGCCACTCCACAGCATTTGGTAATGCCAGAGGCAGAAAAAACTTGGGATATCCCCTGCTTCCAAATTTTGCATGTTCAGATTGTAGCATCTATGTTTCCTGTAAGAAAATTAAATTATCTTTCATTCTGCTTAATTGTGATATGAATTTTTCTCTTTTAATGGGTGATCCCATACCTGCAATGTTCCACGACACCACTTTAAGTGTCCCCATTACAATTGACAATTAGTATTGCTTGAAACAACAATCGAAAACAAAGTGAGAAAGGGTTGTGCTGTCCTACAAAGAGCCTCAGCCTCCTCAATATAATGAAACACAAATCCAAAGCATCCCACATAGTGTCACCTTAAACAATCGTATAACAATCGCTCTCAAAACTGTTTTCTCTGTATATCCCTCTCAAACCACCCCATGGATAGGCTAGTATTCTCTCACAACCAATTGCAAAAATACGAAGCAATTAAATTTGTGGAATATCACCTCATCCCCCATAAATTAAATTCCCATACTAATTAGTTATTCTTTTATTGAGATCCAGAGACACCTATGAATGCGTTCAGGTGCTATCCCCTTTTTTATCTGTATAGGTTGTCTTATAGCGAGTCTTATCAAAAAGAAAGAGATCACACTGAGCTACAACATAACAAGATATTGAGCTTCTCAGCTTAGAACAAGATATTCAGTGACTAACATGCATTATTGTTAATGGTTGGGCGAAGAGATAGTATTTAGGAATTTCTGTGCAGACTCCACATCCTCACAAACCAGGGAGGAATTATTGTGCCAGATTTTCAGCTTTGCAGGATATTGTAAAGCAAATTTAATCTCCTGCTTAAGAACATAAGAAAATGCCATACTAGGTCAGACCAAGAGTTCATCAAGCCCAGCATCCTGTTTCCAACAGTGTCCAATCCAGGCCATAAGAACCTGGCAAGTACCCAAAGACTAAGTCTATTCCATGTTACCATTGCTAATGGCAGTGGCTATTCTCTAAGGGGCGGATTTTAAAAGGCACGCAAATAGCCTACTTTTGTTTGCGCTCCAGGCGCAAACAAAAGTACGCTGGATTTTAGTAGATACGCGCGGAGCCGCGCGTATCTGCTAAAAACCTGGATCGGCGAGCGCAAGGCTATGGATTTTGTATAGCCGGCGCGCGCCGAGCCGCGCAGCCTACCCCCGTTCCCTCCCCTCACCTTCCCCTCCCTTCCCCTACCTAACCCACCCGCCCGGCCCTGTCTAAACCCCCCCCCTTACCTTTGTCGGGGGATTTACGCCTCCCAGAGATCCAGAGGGAGGCGTAAATCCCCACGCGCCAGCGGGCCTCCTGCGCGCCGGGCCGCGACCTAGGGGAGGGTACGGAGGGCGCGGCCACGCCCCCGGACCGCCCCAGGCCGTAGCCACGCCCCCGTACCTGCCCCCAAAACGCTGCCGACACGCCCCCGAAACGCCGCGACGACCGGGCCCGCCCCCGACACGCCCCCGACACGCCCCCGACACGCCCCCCTCGGAGAACCCCGGGACTTACGCGAGTCCCGGGGCTCTGCGCGCGCCGGGAGGCCTATGTAAAATAGGTTTCCCGGCGCGCAGGGCCCTGCTCGCGTAAATCCGCCCGGTTTTGGGCGGATTTACGCGAGCAGGGCTCTGAAAATCCGCCCCTAAGTGAACTTAATAGCAGGTAATTGACTTCTCCTCCAAGAACTTATCCAATCCTTTTTTAAACACAGCTATACTAACTGCACTAACCACATCATCTGGCAACAAATTCCAGAGTTTAATTGTGCGTTGAGTAAAAAAGAACTTTCTCCGATTAGTTTTAAATGTGCCCCATGCTAACTTCATGGAGTGCCCCCTAGTCTTTCTACTATCCGAAAGAGTAAATAACCAATTCACATCTACCCGTTCTAGACCTCTCATGATTTTAAACACCTCTATCATATCCCCCCTCAGTCGTCTCTTCTCCAAGCTGAAAAGTCCTAACCTCTTTAGTCTTTCCTCATAGGGGAGTTGTTCCATTCCCCTTATCATTTTGGTAGCCCTTCTCTGTACCTTCTCAATCGCAATTATATCACCAAAGAAGAACATATTGGAACAAATTCCTTTTGTTTTGCAGAGATTATTATATCACCAAAGAAGAACATCGCAATTATATCACCAAAGAAGAACATATTGGAACAAATTCCTTTTGTTTTGCAGAGACTTTAGTAGAGAAATCTTGAAAAATCAAGATTTTGTGTTCTTGAAATTTTAATTCTCTGCGTTTGTTGTAGGCTTGCAAAATTGCCACTTTATGCATATAATTCAGCAATTTAATGATTACTACTCATGACTTATTTCTGGTGGCTTGTAATGTTCCTAGGCAAAGGACACATTCAGTTTTGAATAGGCTTTCTAAATAATTCAGGAGTAGCAGGCAACCATGATTCCAGAGTGCTCAACAGATTTACTGTTGGTTAGCGATTCAAGAATTCCCACGAGCCTCAAATTGCTCCTTCGGAATATATTTTCTAAATCTTTGATTTTCTCATCTTGATCCTGAACTTGATTCTCTAAGCATGGAGGTTGCGCTGCAAAGCTGTTGATTCATCTTCCACGATGATCAGCCTTCCCTCAACCTGATCTACGCATTGCCCAATCTCAGCGATCAAAGTCTGAACTTCCAGGATCTGTGCCAAAAGGGAGTCAAACCTACCATTTAACGCGGAGACCAAAGATTCAGTCAGTGTCGCAACATGTAAGACATTTATTTCAGGCTGGGAGCTGTTTACCTTGCCGGTCGCCATTTTGGTTGCAGCGGGACGCAATGGGGTAGATTTTTAAAGTTATACGCGGGCGTAGATTTGTTCTCGCAACCTGGCGCGAACAAATCTATGCCTGATTTTATAACATGCACGCGCTGCTGCGCGCATGTTATAAAATCCAGGGTCGACGCACACAGGGGGATGCACAATTGTGTAACCTGCGCGCGCCGAGCCAAGCAGCTTGCCTCCGTTCCCTCCAAGGCCGCTCCGATTTCGGAGCGGCCTCCGAGGAAACTTTTTTTCCGGCACCCCCACCTTCCCCTCACTTCCCCTCCCTAACCCACCCCCCAGCCCTAACTAAATTCTCCCCCCACCTTTGTTCAGAAAGTTATGCCTGCCCGAGGCAGGCATAACTTGCGCGCGCCGGCCAGCTGCTGGTGCGCCATTCCCCGGCCCGGGGGCTGTTTCGGAGGCATCGGCCACACCCCCAGAATGCCCCTGGGCCGGCACACGCCCACGGCCCTGCCCCGGAATGCCCCTGAATGCCACGCCGCCGTGACACGCCCCCGGCTTGCCTCCGAGCAAAACCCCGGGGCTTACGCAAGTGCCAGGGTTTTACACGTGCCGGTGGCCTATGCAACATAGGCGCGCCAGGGCACAAGTCCCCTGTGCATGTAAATCCGACTGGATTTACGCACACAGGGCTTTTAAAATCTGTCCCATAGTGTTGCGCCGGAGGTGGACCTTTGGGCCGAGGCGGGATCAACGCAACCTGTAGGAAGGGTCTTACGGGTCCCCACCATTGGCAGGTGGAGTGGGCTGATGGACAGAGGCCGGCTGGCGCTTCACTAATACCAGCTCTCGTTCCCCGTGGGTTGAGCCTTTGGGTACCGGGGCTGGCTGGGCTTAGGTGGGCCTCCGTATGTCATCGATGGAAGGATCGAGGTCAGCCCAGAGGCAGCAACAGAGGAGAGGTGAAGTCTGAACTGGACAAGGCGGAGTCCTGGAGGCCTGGGCGCCAAAGGAACAAAAGTCAGACAGGGGGCGCCCGAGCAAGAACAGGCCAAAGCCTGAATAGGCCAGGTCCAGGATGTAGACTGAAGAGGCGTCGTAGGGCAAGCTTGAGTCAGGGCTCGCGGCAATTTGGAAGTGGTGGCAAGCAAGGCTGAGGTCTGGACGAGGAGATAGACAAAACATAGTCAGGCAATGCAGAGGTCTGGGTCTGGAGAGAGGCAACGAAGTAGTCAGGCAATGCAGAGGTCTGGGTCTAGAGAGAGGCAACGGAGTAGCCAGGCAATGCAGAGGTCTGGGTCTGGAGAGAGGCAACAGATTAGTCAGGGAATGCAGAGGTCCGGGCTTGGAGAGAGTCAACGACATGATCAGGCAAAGCAGAGGTCTGGGCTTGGAGAGAGTCAGTCAACGGCGTGGTCAGGCAAAGCAGAGGACCGGGCTTGGAGAGAGTCAATGGCGTGGTCAGGCAAAGCAGAGGGCCGGGCTTGGAGAGTCAACGGAGTGATCAGGCAAAGCAGAGGTTGAGATCCGAGAAGGCAATCTGAGGATAGGTTGAAGAGCAGGAACAAAGGAACGAGGAAAACAGGAACAGGAGTCAGTGAGAATCAGGAACACAGGAACGAGGAGAATCTCTCAGGAGGCAACGGGTACTCGACCAGCAAGGAGACCTGTTGCAAAGGAAATCCTAGGAAGCAGAGCCCAGGCTTAAGTACTGGAGCTCCGCTGACATCATCATCTGGGGCCGCGGCCAAGTTCCCGCCGCGGGCCCTACCTAAGACACAGTGATGCAAGCGTGCGCGCCTAGGGACAGGCGCGGCGCCGAGTAACGGCGTTTCTCCGCAGAGCACCAGGAGCTGTAGCTGAACCAGAGGTACCAGGGTCTGTTGCTGAGCCGGAGGCACCAGGGGCAGCCCAAGGACGGAGTCGGTGGCCTACCGCCGCCAGAGATGAGGGCCCAGGCACTGGATTCACTTGAGAGAGGTGAGGGGGTTGAGCCGCAGGTCTGCTGTGGCTGGCACGCATAACAGTACCCCTCCTTTTCGCCCCCCCCCCCCCCGGAGGTCTGGGTTTGCCCGGATGGGCACGATGAAATTGTAGGAGGGTTTTATCCAGGATGTTTCGAGTTGGTTCCCACAAATTTTCTTTGGGGCCATAACCTTCCCAGGAAAGGAGGTATTCCTACTGGCGGCCCCTACGTCGGACGTCAAGGACTTCATGAACCTTGTAGATAGTGTCAGTCTCAGCAACCAACAGAGGTGGTTCAGGAGCTTTTCGTGAAGGCCAGGATAGGACTACTGGCTTCAGGAGGGATAAGTGAAACGTATTGTGGATTCCCAATGTAGGTGGCAACCGAAGCTGATATGTAACTGGTCCAACATGATGAATGATTGGAAAAGGTCCAATATACCTTGGTGCAAACCTTTGAGAAGGTATCTTGAGCCGAATATACCAATTGCTCAACCAGACTTTCTGGCCAGGAAGGAACTCAGGAGCTGAGCCTCGGTGGCTGTCAGCAGATTTCTTCTCTCAGGATGCGGCTTGGCGTAAGCAAAGGTTTGTCTGATTCCAGAATGCCTTGAGGGTATCAGCAGTAGCCTGCGCAGCAGGAGAGGGTACTGATAATGGTATGGACAATGGTGGTCATGGTCGTTTCCCATAGACAATGGAAAAGGGCGATGTACCTATAGCAGTGGTAATATGGGAGTTGTGGGAAAACTCCACCCAAGGAAGGAGTTCGGACCAATTGTCTTGACGGTCGTTTATATAGGCACGGAGAAATGACTTTAAGGAGCGGTTCATATGCTCAGCTTGTCCATTGGAGTGGTCAGGCAAAGCAGAGGTCCAGGCTTGGAGAGAGTCAACGGCGTGGTCAGGCAAAGCAGAGGTCGAGATCCGAGAAGGCAATCCGAGGATAGGTTGAAGAGCAGGAACACAGGAACGAGGAAAACAGGAATAGGAATCAGTGAGGATCAGGAACACAGGAACGAGGAGAATCTCTCAGGAGGCAACGAGTACTCGACCAGCAAGGAGACCTGTTGCAAGGGCAATTCTAGGAAGCGGAGCCTGGGCTTAAGTACCGGAACTCCACTGATGTCATCATCTGGGGCAGCGGCCAAGTTTCCGCTATGGGCCCTACTTAAGACACAGTGATGCACGCGCGGGCCTAGGGAGGGGCACGGTGCCGAGTAGTGGCGTCTCTCCGCGGAGCACCAGGAGCTGTAGCTGAACCGGGGGTACCAGGGTCTGTAGCTGAACCGGAGGCACCAGGTGTGGCCCAAGGACGGAGCCGGTGGCCTACCACTGCCAGAGATGAGGGACCAGGCACTGGATTCACTTGAGAGAGATGAGGGGGCTGAGCCACGGGTCTGCTGCGGCCGGCACGCGTAACAGATAGACCATGCTTTTAGCGCTTAAGTTTGGTTTTCTGTTTGCTTAGCCTTTTCTGTGTGCACATTTTCTGGTTTGTGTGTATTTTTTAACCTCTGATGCATTAGCTTACTGCATCAGGTGTTAAACATTTTTTTTTTTAAAATTAGGAAACTGCGTTGTGCACACTTTTTTTTATTGTTTAGCTTTTTTGCATCTGTCCACTAGAGATTTTTCACAATGCAGGAGCAGAAAATGGACTGAGGTGTTTTAATTTCTTAGGACTTAGTGCCACCTAGTGGCCATGTCATGCCTTTGGTGCTCTATTCAGCATGATGGTTTTCACTCTGAAGTGAACTGACAAATGCATTAATTATGCTCTGTAAGAACTAAAGGTTAACTGTACTAGAAGCCAGCTTATTCAGCATGAAAGTAAAAACACATATGGCCTGGAATTTAAAAGGCCTGCTTGTGTAAAACCGGGGGTTTACGTGCGTGGCCGGGCCTTGCGCGCAAACCCTGGTTCATGCAGAATTGCCTGGCCTCTCCGAAGAGGCGGGCCGGGACAGTGCCACTGTACGCTGTCCTGATGACTCGTGTGCCGGCAGCTGGCCGGCTCGTGCAACTTACTTCAGCTCCATGAATGAAGTAAGTTGCAAAACAAAAAAAAATTTAGGATAGATAGGAAGGATTTAGGGGGTGGGGAGGAGAGGGGTAGAGGGAGGGAGTTTAGGTAGGGGGTAGGGAAGTTCCTTCCCAGTCTGCTCGTTAATTGGAGTGGACTGGGAGGAAACGGGGGAAGGCCCGATTTAATTGCCGCACGCAATTTGCAAAAATTCACTCCCTCTTGCGTGCGCCGCCCGCTCATGCCCGCACGGATTGTAAACTACGGCACACGTGAGCGCGGCCACCCAATTTTATAACATGCACATGCCGGCGTGTGCATGTTATAAAATCGGCGGGTCCATGTACGCGTGCTGGAAACTGCGCGCACATGGACGTGCACATACATCTTTTAAAATCTACCCCATAAAGAACATCTCCAGGCATTTCTGTCCCTTTTATCACACTATATGGCGTTGAAGAAGTAATCTGGGAGTTAGAGCAGCAGGCTGTGAGGTGGTAAACCCTGATTCAAATCCCACAGATGCTGCTTGTGATCTGTTATAAAGGCACTTCACTCTCTGTGGTAAAAATATTAGAAATATCACACGTTAACTGGTTGCGATAAAAATATGGATGTGATTAAGGAACTTACCTAAATACCACACATGCAGAAACTTCCTCGAGCACGCACTAAATGCCTCTAGCACGCGATAAAATCTTTTTTCCTACCATAACGCAAATTGAAAAGTGTATTATTTCCTGTATTAAACACGTCCATTGCATGCTATAATTTGTCGTGATTTGCATACTCATTTGCACATTTTTATATTATCGTTTGGCGCTTTAGCTATCAGGTACTAATAGGGCTTTATTGTGCGTTAAAGCGCTTTTAGCACAAGATAATTCCCTAAAGCATTATCGTGCACTAAAAGCATTTTAACATTTTTAGTGTTTATGTCTGATGATCTTAAGGTTTGTTTCTGATAATCTTAAGGTGGCCAAACAGGTGGACAAAGTAACAATAAAAGCCAAAAAGATGTTTAGGGAGAGGAATGGTCACCAGGAAAAGGGAGGTGACATTGCCCCTGTATAGCTCCCTGGTGAGACCTCACTTGGAAAACTGTGTACAGTTCTGGAGACTGCACTTTCAAAAGAATATAAATAGGATGGAGTCAGTCCAGAGGGTGGCTACTAAAATGGTCAGTAGTCTTGGTTTTAAAGGAAATGGGGATAGACTTAATGATCTAAACATATATACCCTAGAGGAAAGGTGAGATAGGGGAGATATGATAAACACTTTCAAATATCTCAAAGGTTTCTATGCACAAGAGGTGAGCTTTATTGAATGGAAAGGAGGCTCTAGAATGAGAAGTCATGAGGTGAGGTTGAAAGGGGAATAGACTCAGAAGTAATCTTAGGAAATATTTCTTTACAGAGAGGTGGTGGATGCATAGAACAGCCTCTCAGTGGAAGTGGTGGAGACAAAAACAGTATCTGAATTGAAGAAAACATGGTATAAATGCAGGGGATTTCTAAGCAAGTGATCAGAATTATAATGCTGAATCGGATGGGCAGACTGGATGGCCATATGGTCTTTTTCTGCTGTCACGTTTCTATGTTTCTAAAGTGGCTTCATACGTCTCCTAGTTAGATTGTAAGCCCTTTGTGGACAGAGATATACATCCAGTATCTGAATGTAATCTGCCTTGACGTGCCTGACAAGTCACAAAAAACAGACTATAAATTAAAAAATTTAAATATATCACATAAGATATGCCATACTGGGTCAGACCAAAGGTCCATCAGGTCCAACATCCTGTCTTCGACAGTGGCCAATCTTGGAAGAAGTAACCAACAGATTGTAATGAGGAGATCCATTCTCTGTTGTTCTCTCCCAGCTTCCCGTAGTAAGAGGCTGAGTTATTCATTCCTACCTGGATAATAGTTTGGGCCTTTCCTCCAAACTTTTTTTAAACCCAGCTATACTGCTGGCATTGACTCATCTGGCAAAACATTTCCACAGCTTAATTGTGCATTGAGAAAAATACTTTCTTAAATTTGTTTTGAATCTGCTACTGGTTAGTTTCTTGGAGTGTCTGTTTGTCCTAGTGTTATTCGAAAGGGTAAATAATTGTTCTCTCTTTACTTGTTCCACACCACTCAAGATTATATCCTTCTCTGTTGCCTCTTCTCAAAGCTGAAGAGCCCTACCCTGTCTAGATTTTCTGCTTAAGGGAGCCTTTCCATTCTCTTTATCATGTTTGTTGTCCTTCTCTGTACCTCTTCTAGTTCTATATCTGCTTGAAGGCTAAAAATGAACACAGTACTCAAGGTATTGTTGCATTATAGATCCATACTAAGGCATTATGGTATTTTCGCTTTTATTCTCAGTTCCTTTCTGAATAATTCTTAACAGGTAAATCAGAATAAATGCCAGCATGCAATGGGGTAAAACAAGGACTGGATCAACTTGTCCTGAAATTCTGGAGCTGGTTGGCAACTCTAGTGTGTGAGAGCCTGCGTGTGTATGAGACAGAGCGAGAGTCTGCATGTTTGCATGGACAGCGAGCAAGCCTGTTTGTGTCAGACCCTACATGTATATGAGAGTGAGATCCCGCTTGTGTATAAGAGAGCGAAATAGCCTGTATATATGTCAGAGATTGCGTCATATGACTGTCCTTATAGAAAAGAATATAAATACATTAGCACCTTTAAAAACTTACAAAAAATCCTCAAAAACCACTTTGGCATGGTACTCTGATTCATTAAGATCTTCTAAACGTAAACTTCGTAAACTGGAACGTCGCTGGTGATCAAACCCACTGCCTGCACGTAGATAGGCATACTGTACTTATTTACAGCAATATAAAAAAGAAATTATAAGTGCTAAGAAAATATACTATGCATTAAAAATTCAAATTGCCAATGGAAACCCAAATGTTTTATTTAAATTGTAAGAAACTTAACAATGATACCCCACAACTTACCTCATATAGCAACGAATGACTTATGTAACAATATAGCAAAACACTTTGAAAAGAAAATTGAGAACATATCATCTGAATTCTCTACTTTGCCTATACCAAAATCTACTCTACCTCAAGTTACTTATTCATTTTCTGAATTCAGTAAAACAAATAGCAGTAAAAGTTAACATCTTAACAAAATCAAAACCCTCAAATAGTCCATTTAATCCTTGTCCGGGATATTTACTTAGAAATATCAAAGAACATATTGCTCAATCTATCTCTGATATAGTTAATGCCTCTTTAACACAAGGTATATTTCCGCATCCTTGAAAAAAACGTCAATATTACCAATACCAAAGAATAAAACTCAAGATCCACAAGATGTAACAAATTACCGTCCCATTGCTGCACTTCCATCAATGGCTAAAATCATTGAATCTGTTGTCCTTCATCAGCTATCTGATTATATACAAGATAATAACATATTACATCCCAATCAACATGGATTCAGAAAAGGACACAGTACGGAATCGCTACTAATTTCTTCATTTGACACAATAATTAGAGGATTTGACTCAAATACAAATTACATTATGATACTATTGGACATAGCAGCTTTTGATACTTTAAATCATGACATTTTACCATTAAACCTTAAACAAATAGGTGTTACTGGTACAATTTTACAATGGATCAATTCCTTCATCTCAGAATGTCCTCAAAGAATAACTCTCGGAATTTCAAACTCTCGGGCCGATGCAGTAAAGTGCGCTCAGGCTGAGCCTATTAGTCATTCCCGCGTGATACAGAAAGTAAAATGTGCAGCCTGCCAAAGGCAGGAGTTAATTTCGGCCGGCACCGGGAAAGTGTACAGAAAAAACTGCTCTTCTGTACATCCTCTGTTTTAATATCATAGTGATATTAAGTCGGAGGCCCCTAAAATAAAAAAAAATTAAAAATCTGCCTGTGGGTTGAAAGATGGACGCTCAATTTTGCCGGCATCCGTTTTCCAAACCCATGGCTGTCAGCGGGTTCGAGAACTGACACCGGTAAAATTGAGCGTCGGCTGTCAAACCCACTGACAGCCGCCACTTCTGACAAAAAGGAGGTGCTAGGGACGCGCTAGTGTCCCTAGCGCCTCCTTTTACCACAGGCCCTAATTTACATACGAGCCGATACTGAATCGCACGCCCAGGACACTGGCCTGTGCGCACGTCGGGAGAGTAGGCGCTTGTTGGCTCTCCCGTGACTTTTACTGTATCGGCCTGATTGATACACTACCAAATCTGGTGTTCCGCAGGGATCTTCGCTCTCTGCGATTCTTTTTAATATTTATTTATTACCACTATGTCACCTCTTATCTGGACTTAATTTGACATTTAAAATTTATTCCAATGACATCCAGTTCATAGTTCCATTCACAGATTCCTGGAAGAAAACATTTTCGCTACTACAATTATACTTAACAACAATAAAGACTTGGTTATCGCATAATAGATTAAAATTAAATACATCTAAGACAGATCTAATTTTGTTATCAACAATTCCTGACTCAATTCATCAACTTCCACGGAATTTCACTTTTGAAGGTCAAGTAATAACCATAAAATCTTGTGCCAAAAACTTAGGCACACTTATTGATTCTAAATTATCTTTGTGCAACAATATATCGGCAAAGAACTCTTTTTACAAACTTCAAATGTTAAGAAAACTTAAACCTCTGTTGTTTCCATCGGACTTTCGATCTGTGACTCAAGCATTAATTTTGACAAGTTTATACTACTGTAACTCTTTGTACTTAGATTTATCTATATCTACTATTCACCCACTTCAACTTATTCAAAATTCCACAGCCTGCCTACTGTTCAATCTATCTCGTAGGGATCACATCACCCCTACTTTACAACACCTCCACTGGTTACCATATCATACCGCATCATATACAAAATACTTACAATAATTCATAACCTTTTATACAACCCAACATCAATATGGCTTTGTACAATGTTACTGATAACCACACAAGTGCAAGAAGAAAGTTAGTTCCTGGTATAGTTTTAAAGTTCCACATGTAACATTTTATTGCGGCAACTCCTGAATTCAAGACACAAACTTTAAATACAATACCCCCAACACGGTCCGTGTTTCGCCACCCGGCTGCTTCGGGGGGGGGGGGGGGGGGAGTCAATTTTAACAATGATCTGTATCAATCTGACAGCAATTTTGACAGGAGCGCGCGGCGGCAGCAGATGGCTGCTGCTGCGAGGCTGCCGGGAGCGGGAGGCAGCAGGTGAGTGGTGCCGGCTGCGGGTTGCAGAGGCCGGCACACATAACAGTAATCAGATCCAAAGCTTGGCTAATCCTTTAGCCAAAGCTCTTAGCTCTATACAACTTATTCTTGATTAACAGCCTTTACTCCTGTGTAGTTCCTAGATATAGCTTACTAATTAAGAATAATTCTATTTCTGTGCAGATTTGAAAGTACTACTGGATAATGAAGGATAATTTCACACTGCTGCCATTATATGCATTCCTTCTTTCACTGGGTACATCAGAGTTCACTGCAACAGCAGTAGCTGTACATTCTTGAACAAACAAACGAACCAAAATCAAAACAAGGTGCAGCATTTCCAATTCCTGTCTTATCTGTCCCTCTTGTCTGGCTTCCTCAGACCCCTCTGTAAAACTTCTCTTTTCCCCTTCCCCAAGGATTAATAATTCAAACTCTCCATTTTCACAGCAGGCATAGAACAAATTCACTTAGCTTTGTAGTTGAGCTGATAGGTAAGTCTTGCCTTCGGGACCTCCTCATCCCCAGTGCCTTCATCCATGGTTAACAAAAGGCCAAGTCTGCTTCCTTTTCCCCTCAGCTCCATTCCTTCTCCTCCATGTCTAGTTGTTCCCGGCTGCTTTCTTTTTGCCTCTTCCGTGGCTAGTTGTTCTCAGCCATCTCCTCAGCCTTTGCTCAGTTGCTCCACAAGCCTCTTATAGCCCCTATCCCCAAGTCTGAGAGGTGTTAACCAATTCAATTAGTCATGAGCCAGGTGTGATAGCCTCTAGCCCAAGAAACTAGACAAAGCACTATGGGATATGTAGTTCCCTGCATAACTACTTTTGCTTTTCTCTTATTTACCTAATCCTGTACTGCTCCTAAGGGTTTAACCAGGGATTCCTGTGCAGGGACTAAGCCAGAAACTGGTGCATCACCACATCAGTCAACCAGTGAGGGAATGGTGAGGGATAAATGGAGCGGATGAGATCTGTTGCTTTCTAGGGGTAAGGTATATTGTGGTGTTCTCATGAAGTGGTGTCCTGATCTCAGGTGGAGATTGTGGGTTCACTGGGCAGGGGTTCACTGGGACTCACAGCCCATTCCACCCTCTTCAGAAAAAGGAGTCATGGAAGCTCAAGTCGCTGCTGTAGCGCCTTACCGCCTCCTTCTCCTCCCCTCGGTAGGGGGAGTGGGAGTGGGCAAACAGGCGGGAGGATTTTTGTACCCTGCTTCTCTCTCCTCCCTCTTCAGTAGCAAGAATTCCAGCTGCTGCACTTAATTGCCCTCTCCTCCTTCTTCTCTCCTTGGAAGCAGGAATTGTCACTGCTGTCACACTTCACTTCCCACCTTTTCTCCTCAGTGGCTGAGCTTACCATACTATTGGGCCCTCTGAGCACGCTGTTCCCAAGGGCACGCTTCTCAGAATCTCCTCCCTCTCTCTCGACTCCAAGCTCTGGCTGATGATCCTCAGGGGCCTCTGGTTGCACTCCGTTCATTGGGTGGAGGCTGCGCGAATGAGCGGGAGGGCAGCTGGGAGGCAGTGCGAGTGAGCGGGAGGGTGGACAGGCTGGCGTGTGGTCCCCTGCAGCCCACCACTCTCCAGGAGGAGAAAGCTGCGGCAGTCGAGTGGGTGAGTGGGAAGGGTGCAGAGGTTGGACGGGTAGCACAGCAGTCGGGCGGGTTGTTATTGGGTCCTTAGCAGTATACCACTATCTGGGAAGAGAGTGGTAGGCCACAGTGGTCGGGAGGGAGGGTGGGCGGGCAGGAAGGCCACAGTTTGACGCTTTCTGGGGGAGAAGACCATGTTGGTCTGATGCTCAGGTTGGCAGGCAGGAAGGCCGCAATTAGTTGGCCTCCAAGCACCTTCCCAGAGCTCTGCTTTGGGGGTTTGCCAGTGTCCAGGATCTGGCCTCAGGTGCTCGCTCCTTTCTTCTCTACAGGAGCTGCTCAGAAACTCATCTACTATGTAGAGGCCATTCTGAGACAGTAATGTCGGACAATGCAATAACAGTGGCTTACATCAATTGGCAGGGATGAACCAAGCACCATGTAGTGTCGCTGGAACTAGATCAACTTATGGAATGGGTGGAAGGGCATCTCTGGGAGATCTCAGCCTCTCACATTGCAGGAAAAGACAACATAAAAGCAGACTTTCTTAGCAGGGAGACTCTGGATCAAGGAGAATTGGTATTGTCGAACGAGGCGTTTCAGCTCACAGTGGATCGCTGGGGCCTTCTGATCCTAGACCTTCTGGTGACTTCTCGCAATGTGAAGGTCGCAGGAGAGATCCAAGGTCCTTGGGTATCAATGCTTTCACGCAGATCTGGCCAGAAGACAAGCTGCTGTATGCCTTTTCCCCGTGGCCCATGTTGGGCAGAATAGTTCACAGCATAGAAGGCCATAGGGGGATGGTGCTTCTGGTGGCACTGGATTGGCCCAGAAGACCATGATATGCAGATCTGTGAAGACTCCTGGTAGAGACCCCCCCTTTGTCTTCCCCATACAAGAATCTGTTGCAGCAGCGGCCCCGTCCTTCATAAAGGTTCAACTCGGTTTTGTCTTACGGTATGGCCCCTGAGAAGGCTCACTTGTTGAAGTGTGAATATTCTTCTGTGGTGATTGCCAACTTGCTATGAGCTCGAAAGTTTTCCACTCCCTTAGCCTATGTGCTGTTTTGGCATGTGTTTGAGGCTTGGTGTGAAGATCGAGGGGTTTTTCCTCATTCAGTTAAAAATCCCGCTCATTTTGGAATTTTTGCAGGATGGGTTAAATAAAAAGGGTTGGCCCTTAATTCCTTGAAGGTACAGGTTGCAGCTCTTGTCTGTTTCGGGGGCCAGGTGTATGGTGAATCCTTATCGTCTCATCCTGATGGAGCCCGTTTCTTGAAGGGAGTCAAAAATCTTCATCCTCCCTTGCAGTTATCGGTTCCTTTCTGGAGGCTTAACCTGGTGTTGGATTTCTTGGTGGGCCCTACGTTTCGACCACTGTGTAGCCTTTCCTTGCGGTTATTGTCCTTGAAGACAGTGTTTCTGGTGGTGATATGTTCTGTGCATTGAATTTCCGAGCTGCAGGCCTTGTCTTTTCGGGAACTGTTCCTTTTGGTGACTCTAGGAGCATTTCAACTTTGTACTGTTCCTTCTTTCTTGCCTAAAGTGGTCTCTGATTTTCACTTGAATCACTCCATTTCCTTGCCTTCTCTGGATAAGGAAAGAGATGTGGAGGAATATAGCCTGTTGCGCCCCTTGGATGTCAAGAGACATATCTTGAAGTATCTGGAGGTTTCTAAGCCTTTCCAAAAGATGGATCACCTGTTTGTCCTTCATGGTGGTGGTAAACAGGGCTAAACCGGCCTCGCAAGCTACAATAGCTCCTTGGATTAAAGAGGTAACCATGGTCGTGTATGTGACCGATAAAAACCTGTTGCCTACTCAGGTTAGGGCTCATTCCACTAGGGCTCAGGCAGTGTCATGGGTGGAGGTTAGATTGTTGTCCCCCGTCGACATTTGCTGAGCTGCATCATGGTCCTCCTTACATATCTTTTCCAAGTATTATTGGCTGGATGTGCAGGCCCAAGAGGATGCAGTCTTTGCATGTGCAGTTTTGACTGGGCTGCGGGCAGCTTCCCACCCAATTAAGGAGTAGCTTGGGTACATCCTATAGATCCTGAATCCATCTGTCTGCATGCTAGGAAAGGAGAAATTACTACTTACCTGATAATTTTGTTTTCCTTAGTGTAGACAGATGGATTCAACTTCCCGCCCTTGGCTGCCGAAGCTGTGAGGCTATGTGTTCCAGGGGATTACTGTGAAGTGTTCATCCAGTCCCTAGATTGGGTACATACATTCATTGCCTGAGCTCAGTGTTGCCTGTTAATTGAGTACAGTAATGGATGTCTGTTTTTAATCAAGTTTTTTGCTAGTCTGTCCACAGTTGGCTTTTGAAGAGAACACTGGCAGGCTGATGTCACTGCATATCAGTTTGCTCCGTCTCCATCTGCTGGCAGAGGTGCATAACCCACTGGTCCTGAGCCCATCTGTGTACACTAAGGAAAACAAAATTATCAGGTACGTAGTCATTTCTCCTTTTGCATTAAAAATTGCATCATGATGTCATGTTTAAATTTGTAATATTCACCAGCATAAACTTATCATGTAAACACACTGAGGTTAATATTTAAAGCCATTTAGATGGATAACTCAAAAGTTAAGGTCCAATGAAACAAACCGGAAGGTGCCTTAACTCAAAAGTTATCCATCTAAATGGCAAGTTATCCATCTAACTCACAAGTATTCCATCTAACTCCAAGTTAGCCATCTATCCATAAGCTATCCGTTTAAATGTTTAGTCTTTCCTCCCAATCATTATCAGCTCTTTTGGATTACTACACCCCAGATGCATGACTCTGCATTTCTTGGCTCTGAATCCCAGCTGCCAAATCTTCGACCACTCTTCAAGCTTTCTTAAATCAGTTCTCATTCTCTCTACTCTTTCAGCTGTGTCCACCTTGTTAAAGATCTTAGTATCATCTTCAAAAAGGTAAACTATCCCTTCTGCAATGTCGCTCACAAAGATATTGAACAGAACCAATCTATGTGGCACTCCACTTAACACTGTTCTCTCTTCAGAGTAGATTTAATTTACCATTGCATGCTGTCTCCTCTCAGTCAGTTTGTAATCCACTCCACCACCTTGGCACCACTTCCAAGCTTCTCATTTTATTCATGAGCCTCCTATGCAGGGCTGTATCAAAAGCTTTGCTGAAATCCAAGTAATTCACATCGAGTGCTCTTCCTTAATCCAATTCTCTAGTCACCCAATCAAAAAAATCAATCATATTTGTCTGACAGAACCTTTCCCTGGTGAATCTATGCTGCCTCACATCCAGCACCCCACCAGTTTATAGATAGCCCACTATCCTTTCCTTCAGTAGAGTCTCCATTAATTTTCCCACCACCGAGGTGAAGCTAACCGGCCTTTAGTTTCCAGCCTCCTCTTTGCTACTACTCTTGTGAAGTGGGCTCACTACCACTTTTCTTCAATCACACGGCACCACTCCTGTTTCCAGGGATTTATTGAACAGATCTTTCAATGGACCTGCCAGCACATCTCTGAGCTCCCTTAGTGTCCTGGGATGTACCTTAAGTGGTCCTATGGCATTGTCAGTTTTTCTAGCTCTTCCCAAACATTCTCTTCTGTAAACAGAGTTTCGTCTACCCCTATCTCCATCTACGGTCTTGTCAACCAGCAATGGTCTTTCTCCAGGGTCTTCTTTAGTGAACACCGAACTGAAATATTTGTTTAATATTTCTGTAATTTCTTCATTTCTTTCCACACATTGCTCTTTGTAACCCTTCAGTTTCACTGTATCACTTCGGCCTCCGTTTTTTCTCTGATATATCTGAAAAATGTTTTGTTATCTGAAAAATATTCAGTGTGGGTAGGAGACATAGGGGCAGCCTTGTGGGTTTATAGCTCCCCATGTGGAAGCTTGTAAATGGTAGGCTTCTCTGGCATTTAATGCCTTGCCACCATATTACTGTGTGGATTCCCATTTTGCTTTTGCAGAGGCAACATATCTTGGCTGTCCTCTGACTTTTCTATTAATTTATGGAGCCTTTTTATATGGATGTGAGTTTATTTCCACTCTCTCAATCCACCCTATAATCTTCAATTAATGTATTTAAGTTTATAGTACTCTGTAATTTGGGACTCCGTTAAGCTAATTTAATATCTGCTCTACCATCAACTGGGAGAGATTCCCTTCATGCAAGAGGAATCTGTAATCATCAAGATCCAAGGAGAGTATGACTTTCAGCCATCCTGAGGAGAAGAAGGAGGAAGGGGAGAGACGAGAGGAGTTGGACCCCATTCTGAGTTCAAAGTTCATCTATTGGAAATTTGGAAAAAATGAGTTATGAGAGTATCATCCTGATACTGAAAGGAAGAGAAGGATGAGGATTGGTGCTATTCAGGTACTGTGAGGGAACTAAGGAGTTCAGAGGAGAAAACTATGAGGAGAAGGTAGGAGATAATTGACTATGTAATATGAATTCTATCCTTTGATACTTCACCTACATTGGGAGGGAAGTCATTAATTTGCCCTGTATCCAATGGGAGGGAAGAAACCATCAACTTAAAAATTAAATCAATTGAAATTACCATCTTAAACTTAAGCAAGAATGTGAGAAGTCACACATTTATTTAAAAACACTTGTACCATCTAAAAGTGATCAATCTGCTGTAAAGAACTTTATTTAATCATTTTACCACTTATCAGTAAAAAGTATTTTGGGAAACCACCAAAGGTTCCAGCATTGTTCTTACTGCACTATGACTCTGATGCTTAACTATGCTGTGATCATCACTGCTGTATACAATAATTAAAATGGGGATTTAAGCTAAGTAATGTGAAGGGCTTTGAAAGAGAACAATCTACCTGTGCAGGAAACCCTAGAATAGTATTGTATAACAACATGGAAGTGTTCCACATGAAGTTAGATTTGAGCTATGGCATCTGGAACTACTATCCGGGTTCAACCATCACAGGGGTTGCACAAACATACCACATCTGGCACATGCCCTTGATATATTTCTGAAATTGGAACTATAAGTCCATAGATGCACTGGAGTTGCAATAGAAGGACTGGCTCATCCTGTTGCTTTTAGTCTGGAGCCAACATATAAGCCTATAAAGTATCCCATCGTGACTTAAAGAATGGCTTAGTAATGATAGTAGTGTGTGTAAATGTATGTGTATGTACAAGTGTGTGTATGTATATATGTATATATATGGCTTGAAACACATTAAAATAGTATGACGTCCTCTTGCATATTTTTTCAGATACTCTGGCTCATTGTTGGGATTAGAGTATTCAGAATCTTAATTGAAAGGTCCTTCTCCACGCAAACCTTCTCAGGGCCCCTTTGACTTCATGGTTTCTCAGGCTGTAGATGAACGGGTTCAGGAGTGGAGCCACTATGCTGTACATCACACTTGCTGCCCTGTCCTGTTCCAGAGAGCCTTCTGCTGAGGGACGGAAATAGAGGGAAATCACTGTGCCATAGAATAATGCCACAACAGCGAGGTGGGAGGAACAAGTGGAAAAGACCTTAGACCTTCCTTGCGTTGAGGTCATCCTGAAGATGGCGGAGGCAATACGTAGATAGGAAACTGCTATCAGGATGAAAGGTTGGATGACAACGAAGGAACCCTCAATGAAGATGACCAGCTCATTGATGGATGTGTCTGAACAAGAGAGCTTTAACAATTTGGCCAGCTCACAGAAGAAATGGTGGATAGTGTTAGATCTGCAGAACAACAATCTGGCAGTCAACAGAGCATGGAGCAATGAGTGCAGAGATGCAGCGATCCAAGAGGTCATGACCAGCTGGAGGCAGAATCTCCTGGTCATCACTATGGCATAGCGAAGTGGGTTGCAGATGGCTACATACCGGTCATAGGCCATCACTGCAAGGAGGAAGCTCTCAGCTGTACCAAACAAGATAACAAAGTACATTTGGAGCAGGCAGTTGGAGAAGGAGATGGATTTCCTCTCTGAAAGGAAATTGTTGAGCATTTTGGGGACAGTGGTGGAGATGAAGAGTAAGTCCACCAGAGAGAGATTCCCAAGGAAGAAGTACATGGGCCGATGGAGGTGGGAATCTGCACTTATCACAGTAATCATGGCAATGTTCCCAGATAGGGTGGCAGTGTAAAGAGTCAGAAAGAGAATGAAAAGGAGTGCCTGGTGTTGTGGGAGATCAGAGAATCCTAGCAGAATGAACTCGATCACATCTGTTTCATTCCTTCCTTCCATTCTTTTTATTTGCTGCAGGAAACAGTGGGGAGATGATAGCAATATTACTAGTACAGTCATCACATTATAAACATTAGGTGATTGATATTCATCAGTGGACAGTCTGGATAACTTAGAGTGAATATGATGTGTCAATCAATATGCTGTGCCAATGAATATGCCTGAATAAATCAAAGTTACCCAGATATGTTTATCTGGACAACTGTAGGCCTGCTTTGTGTAATAACTGGATTTATCTGAATAATTTACTCAGATATCTCTGATTATCGATATTATCTGGCTAAGTTTGACCACTCCAAAACATCTTGTGTGCCCCTGATTTAGCCAGGTAAGATGTACCTAGATAAAATGGACCCAGGCAATATGGCAGGATTTTCCAATTTCCTGGTTTGTGTTGCTAAGTCCCTAATTTAGCCAGACAAACTGTTGAAATATAAACCTCTAGATTGTTAACAATCCTTCCTCAAGAAATGCTGAGAGCTGTACCCTAAGTCATCAAATGGGGAAGAGACCTAATTAATCTTGAAAACTTTCATCTTAAAATATCCATTAGCTTAATGAAACTATTACCTTTACCCAAATTAATTTTAACATTACACTCTTGGTTTGATTGAAAGGTGAAGTAAGCCAATTGAGTTGAAGCTTCTTGCATGCTTGAGGATGGAGAAGAGGTGCACAGGGTGGAAATTTTTGCAGTGGTCAGAAGGCAATCTGAGTAATGTCATGGCACAGCTTCTACTCTTCATGCTGCTGATTGAGCCAGGTCATCAGGAACAGGCTGAATAAATCCTGGGTTTTTAGTCATTGCACGAATGCATATGTAGTTCAAATTTCTCTACTAAACTACAATACTTTATTTATTTATTGCTTTTCTATACCGACGTTCATTTGCACATCACATCGGTTTACAATGAAACAAATGCAGAACATGGATACGATAAGAAATTACATCTCAACCATTAAATCTCATTCTTGTGTCTCGGCAATGAGGCAAAACTAGCCTTGGCTCAGTCTATCCCTGATGATCTAGAACAGAAGCATAAAGCTAGGTGTTCCTAAAACTTCAAAATGAATATGATTAATTTATTAAACCCAAATCTCCAGTATTATCTCTAACTTAAAATCTTGGAACTTTATTTCTCTCAATGTAACTCAACTATTTTTATTTTAGAGAAAAGACCTCAGTATTGGCAAGAGATCTGAAAATTCAGAAACTACTTTAAAGCCAATTGTTTCAGTCACCGATCTTATATTCTCTTATTTTTATTTAATAAAATTACTTAAAGAAACTATTTCTTGTTTGTTTTTTGTAATGTGTTCTTATAACGGTGTCACTATAATTTGATGTTAACCTGTTATTTGATGAATTGCTGTTGACAATATTTATCTTAATTGGAAGAATTACACTCCTTATAACTCTATTATTTGCTACTTTATCCACAGTCACAACTTGAATGCCAATGTTTTTACTTTATATGATCCTTGTGAAGTGTCATATTTCTCCAAAAATCGTGGCTGTCTCATTATGTCTCCAACTTAGGTAATAATGTCTTTCTTTTTTAACATTGGCACTTATCTTCAGCTGTTATAGTCTTTATGATTTATTCATTATTATTCAGCTGTATTTTAAATGCTGGGACATTGTGATTTATATACTCTTATTCATCACTGGCTCATGAACCAAATGACACCATTCAACGCTTTTCTCTGCAACAAGAATTAAAATTCTTTCTTAGTAGCCCTTCTTGCAAATTTCTTTTTTTCTTTCATACCTCCATCAAATGACAATTATGTCATTTTGTAAAGCGCATATTTGTGCTTCTAATGTCCAATACTCCTTAACAATCCCGACAATTTTTGTGATTTTATAGCGGAGCACTTATCTGGTGCTTGCAATGTAGAACTCTTGTTTTGCCACGCTGTCGTGCCTCCAACTCAAAAGGTCTGTTTGACTGCCACCAATGTGGCCGATGTTTCGCTATGAAAACGCTGCTTCAGGGCGGACTCTGAAATTTAAAACATAAATCAATATAATTGCTGACAACTTCAATTGGGGTTTTTGTCCGGAATACTCACAATGTTAAAAGGTTCCTCCTTCTTTAGATGTCGGGCTCAAAATGAAACTATGTTTAACATGGCCACGCTTATTTTAAACCACTGATTGGCTTGAAAATGCACCAATCATAACATTTGAACTGAGTACGTACCGTTGTCATGTTTAAAGGTCTACGCACCTTCTACTTCCCCAACAGTACGTTCAGCGTGATGACGTCTAATTTAAAGATCTGTAATAATGCACCGCCGTGCATGTTCTTTCAACATTAATACTTGACTTTAATAGAACATGATAAATTACCATTTTAATAGTATCTTAGCGATGTTATCTGTGATATGACTATTTCAATAGAACAAGTGTATTCTCTTTTTGCTATTTCTTCCGATTTCTAAAACTGTACCAAATTGTGTCTTATCAAAATATTTTTCACAATAATATCAAATTACTGTTAGATGTCTTATATTTTCCTGTTCTTAATTTAATAAACTGTTCCATTCTATCTTTGAATTAAGACCATTGGGTTCTTCCGACTAATTTGAAAATCCATTCTTGTTCTCTCCTGTACAGACATCTTTCCCAATTTCCTCCTCTTTGATCTTGCTTAATATAATCTAATACAAACCACCTTAGATCCTTAATACTGTGATTTTCCTGGATACAGTGTGTCACGATAGGAGCAGTTATCGTCTTGATCTTTAAACAGCTCTTGTGCTCTCCTATTCTCAATTTGAAAGATATTTTTGTTTGCCCCACATAAATTTTATTACATGGACAACTTATAATGTAAACTACAAAATCAGTTTGACATGTAGTAAAATTATGTAATTTATATCTGTATTGTGTTATAAGTGTTATGTTCAGGAGGAGTGGTGGACCCTTGGACCGGCCAGGAGAGGGAGATCCTCTTGGAAAGCCGGGAGGCGGACTAGCAGGTGGTCAGGCGATGGCTTCACCCAGAGCCCAGGATCCCCCCAGGAGGAGCTCGTAGGGATCAGGGCCACTGGGACTTACCAGGCCGGGAGGCAGGGTCTTCACCCGGGGACCCTGGGGCCCCCCCCAGGAGGTGTCCATAGGGGCCGGGGTTCCCAGGGCTTGCTGGCCTGGGAGGTGTTCTCTTCACCCAGAGCCTTGGATCCCCCAGGGGGGGCCCATAGGGATCAAGGCTACTGGGACTACTAGGCTGGGCTGGGGCCTGGAACCAGGAATCAGCAGCAAGCAGGCAGAAGCGAGGCAGAGAGGTCAGTAGCAGGTCCGAGGTCGAGGCAGGCAGCGAACAGCAGTGTCCGGGGCAACCGGAGTCAAGAACCAGGAGGCGGCAGCAGGCGGGTGTAGGCGAGGCAGAGAAGTCAGCAGGTCCGAGGTCGAGGCAGGCAGCGGACAGCAGTGTCAGGGGCAACCGGAGTCAAGAACCAGGAGGCAACAGCAGGCGGGAGTAAGCGAAGCAGAGAAGTCAGTAGCAGGTCCAAGGTCGAGGCAGGCAGCGAACAGCAGTGTCGAGGGTAACCGGAGTCAAGAACCAGGAATCGGCAGCAGGCAGGAACAGAAGCAACTCGAGTCTCAGCAGAGGAACCTCGTTGCAAGGCGAGGTACTGAAGCCGGGGCCCGACCTTTATACTCGGCCGGCGTCTGACGTCATCCCGGGGGCGGTCCCGTCTCCCCGGGTGCTGGACCTTCAAAAGCGCTAACCCCGCGCGTGCGGTCTGCGCTGAGGACGGAGTTCGTGAGGGCCCCGGCGGCGTCTCCCACGTGGAGATGCCGCAGCCGTGCGGCCTACTCGACTGGGCGTTTGGGGTCTCTTCCTGCGGACCTGGGCAAAGGTAAGAGGACCCGACCCCGGTCGTGGGAGAGGCGGTCAGAGCCGCAACAATAAGGAGTGTAATTCTTCCAATTAAGATAAATATTGTCAACAGCAATTCATCAAATAACAGGTTGGCATCAAATTATAGTGACACCGTTATAAGAACACATTACAAAAAACAAACAAGAAATGGTTTCTTTAAGTAATTTTATTAAAATAAAAATAAGAGAATATAAGACCGGAGACTGAAACAATTGGCTTTGAAGTAGTTTCTGAATTTTCAGATCTCTTGCCAATACTGAGGTCTTTTCTCTAAAATAAAAATAGTTGAGTTACATTGAGAGAAATAAAGTTCCATGATTTTAAGTTAGAGACAATACTGGAGATTTAAGTTGATTCTCAGCAGCAAACATATAGCTAGTTATTTTTCATATTTCATTGTATACTAGTTATTCCCCAATATTCCCCCAGTTCCCTTCCAGTCCACTCCAATTAAGCAGCGGACTGGTAGGGAACTTCCCTACTCTGCTACCTAAACTCCCTCCCTCTTCCCCTCTCCTCTCCACCCCCTAAACCCTTCCCAGCAACTTACATTTTTTTTTTTGTTTTTGTTTTATTACTTACTGCTCCCCTGGAGCAGAAGTAGTTTGTGTGCGCTGGCCAACTGCCGGCACGCACTTCCCTGGAACAGCAGCTAATGGCCGCCGTCTCTGCAGGCCTCCATCCTGCCCTGGCCCACCCCTCCCCACCAAGATCATGCCCCTGGCACGCCCCTTTTTCAGGGCCTGGCACTTGTGTGCATATTGGCACTTATGCGCGTGGCCAGGCCCTTTTGAAAATGCACGCAGCGCATGCAGGGCCCAGCCACACAGGTAAGTGCCAAATTTTACATGCGTGGCTGTTTTAAAATTTGGCCTAAAGTGAACAGTTATCTACTTGACTGGACATTTATTTCTGAAGAATCACAGTAAAGTTAATTTGAACTCCCAAACTGCGTCCTGCCTGTTCCTACAGCACCATCACAGAGTGGATACAGTAATACACATCTGGAGGGATTTCACTACACTCCCTGGGCCTTGAAGGTCATCATTCACCCCATAGAAAGGACCCATAACTTGGGACAAAAAAAAAGGGGGAAAATATGCTAACTGAGACAGCCCAACAGATAAATATGTTAAAGGATCCTCAGCATACAGTAAATCCACTAAAATAGGGTTACAAGAGAAAGGGAAATTACTCATCTTTTCAATTCAACCCCCCCATCCCCCACAACCCAACATCCACAAACCTACCCAAATGTGCATCCATCCCCCAACATCTATCCACACCTATGCACGCCCGTTTACACCCCCCCGATATACATAATACATCCATTCCCCTCCCACCCATAAACCTGTGCACACCCACTCCCTCACAATCACATCCAGTACCTACAAACTGCCATTATCCCCCCACCCCCACAACCTCTCCACAGGCCCCCGCTCACCCACACAACTCAAGGCATAGACACCCCACACACTTCAATGGATGCCTCTGCCAAACGGTCATTCCCAGGCACATTCTGACCTAACTCCAGCTATACACCCCCACCCCTAGATTCCCCCCCAAAACAACCCCTTCTCACAGCCACGCCCTACACCGATGTAGATCCCGTCAACGAATTTATATTGGAAAGCATTCCTGAAGCCATGCCTCTGTATGCTTTCTCTACTTGTTTTTGCCTGTTGGGAGTTTGTTCCATGCAGCCACCACCCTTTCAGTGAATAAATATTTCTTTATATTATTTCTGAGTCTTCCCACTTTAAGTCTCATATGATACCTCTTATTCTAAAACAGAGATTTTCAACTCTTCCAGACGAGTTTTCAGGATATTCACGATGAATATGCATGAGATAGATTTGCATGCACTTCATTGTATACAAATCTGTCTCATGCATGTTCATCGTGGATATCCTGAAAACCCTACTGGCTAGGAGGTGCTTGAGTACAATGTTGAAAACCCCTGTTCTAGAATTTGTTTTTCACTATAAATTGCTTGCTTTTGTGCATTATTTATACCTGTTAGAATGTCTATGTCATATCTACCTTTCTCTTCTGTTTTCCAGGTAATACATTTTTAGGTCCTTAATTCTCATGTGATAGACCTTATGGTGCACTATATTAGAAGCCCTTCTCTAGACTGTGTCTATCTTGTCTATATCCCTTTTGAGGCAAAGCCTTCAAAATTAGACACAGAGAGGGTAATTTTCCATGGTCCATGTTAGGCTGAATTCTGCATATAAAAAGTCTTCTTTGTATGTATGTGCTCAGGATCAGGTGTAAATGTGTGAATGTAGATTTGCATGCATACTTTCAGAAATTGAAAGTAAATGCATAAATGATTTCCCCTCCCTGACTCTGCTCCCAGGACCATCTTTGTATTGCACATAAAAATATTGCAAAATTGCTTGTGTGTATATTTTTTATGTACACAGCACCACCCCCTTCCCCCTCCCAGGCCATTTGCATGCATCAAACATGGTTTTATGTGTGTAAATAGCTTTGAAAATTACCCTCAAAACTGCAGATAAGATTCCACCAATGATTTTTTTCAGAGATATTATCATCTTTTTTTCTATTGTTTATGTCTTTCCTTATGCACCCTAGCATTCCTCTGGCTATCACTACTATCTTGTACACTAATCAATCTGGAATAGTATAGCATTGAAAGAAATGTTTATGAAGTCATGTTTTAAAACATGCATAGGTGTTAGGAATTGGTGGGATTAGACTGGAACCTCATCTAAACTCAAGGATGGTGGAGGACCCCCATATTGTCTCCAGCAGTCCTGTGGTTTGGTTGCTGACAACTCAATGCTGCAGGGCTGTGGGGGAGGGCAGTAAGGAAGCACGTCTGTCTTGCTACTACTGCTACTCCCTCCTGCAGACTATTAGCTGGCTGTGGATTGTCTGACCAATGGGCTGCAGGAGGAACTGAGATCAGCAGCAGTATAGGACAGAAAGGTACCTTGGAAATGGGGAGGAATGCTGACAGAGGGACCAGGAAATGGAAAGACAGAGGAGCGGCTTGGGAGGGAACAGGGAAAGGCAGCGCGGCTCGGAGCGGGCTCAGCGCGCGCAAGGCGCACAATTGTGCACCCCCTTGTGCGCATGTTATAAAATTGGGCGTGGGGGAGGAGTCAAGATGGCCGCTGCTGCTGAAGGACGCTGAGTCGCCTGGTCTACCCTCTTTTACTTTGCGAAAAATTTTCTCTTTGAAGTTATACCATGCCGCACAAGAGGAAGGGCAAAGTAAGAGTCTTTCCTCCGGACTTACCAAGCCCGGTAGGGCAGAGGGTTATTACTGACTTCGCTGTCCAGGGCGCTCAGTTTGGGGCTTCAGTCGCCGCTGCAGAGATCTCGAAAGGAGCGGGATTCTCGCTAGGCGAAATCACCCTGAGCCCCCCAGACCCACGTGTGCCGCTGTGTAGCTCTCCACTTCCCGGTGTTGGAGGGACTGCGCCTGTCGACCCGAAGTTGGTCGAGCCGCTGCAGTGTGGAGGAACCACCAGCACTGAGGGAGCAGGGATGGGAGTGCTTGACCTGCCCAGCCCGGAATATAGGCAAGAGACTCTGGAGAAGGGGTTTCCCGGAACAGATGACGAAGTGCCAGGAACATCGGGTGTAAAGCCACGACGGGAGGAGGTAGGAATTGTTACTCTCTTACCCTGGGAGTTTAAGAAACCAACGGACATTACATTAGAGTCCCTTTGGGATCTAATGATGGCTAATGCCCAGACCCTAAGGGAACAGTCTCACCAGATGGGGATTATGGATAAAAAAATGGAGAAAGTGGAGAAAGATCAAAAGCAAAGTTCCCAGGAACAATCTGTGGTAATTCAAGATTTATCAACAAAAATGAAACAACTTCAAGATTCAAATATTGCTCTTATGAAAGACCGTATGATTGCTCAGAGGAGAATTGAATCAATTGAAAATCATTATGATCGTATAGATCTGTATTGACGTTTTACTCTGTTAACCGTCTTGATTTCTTTTTGAGGAAAGTCGGTATATAAAGATTTGTAAATAATAATAATAATAATAATTTGAGAAGAATGAATATAAGAGTGGTAAATTTTCCTAAAGTTTTGGGAGAACTCCCTATGCTGACTTTCAAAAGATATTTGGGGGAGATACTAAAGATACCTGTTGAATCTCAGATAGCTATTAAGAAAGTATTATTTTTACCTTCAAGAAGAGAAATTTCTCAGTTACCCAATGAGGGAACAGGGTGGATTTAGATAATCTAACCCAATATCTGGAGAATTCAACCCTGGAAGTAACAGAAAGAGCAGTTCTCTTTGTTTCATCATTCTTTACTGAACCAGATAGATCGAAGATAATGAAAGCATATTTCAAAATATGAGTACTCCCTTTATGGGAGCCACAGTAAGGATCTATCCGGATCTGTCTAGGGCTACCAGCAGAGGAGGAAAATGTTTATCATGATGCGCCCTGAGGTTTGGCCAAGGGGGCAAGTTTCCTATTGAGACTACCATGTAAATGTATTATAAAATATGCTGGGAATACATATATATTTTTTATTACCCGAACAGTTGAGGCAGTTCCTGGAGGGTGGGACATAGCCTATATAGGGGATATGAAGTATTATGAGGCCTTATACAGCGGCAAAATATTATGGTTTTTCCTATGTACTCCTTATTTTCTTCCCTTACCTCCTCTCCCCAACTTTTTCCAATGAATACAATTTATGGATATTTCCTGATATAAATGCATCTATGTGTATTGAGTTAAGTACACTAGTTTGTATGAAAATTTGTGTTATTATGATATATTATTTCTGTATTTCCTTACAAGTTTTTTTTCTTGTTATACTGTTTGAAAAGCAATAAAAAGTAAATTAAAAAAAAAATAAAATTGGGCGTACATGAGTGCGCGCCAGGAAGCACATGCACATATACGCCCGCGTTCAACCTTTTAAAATCTACCCCTTAAGATGAATCAAATCACTCTGCAAATCTTAGACTTGTGAAAAACAATTCTGCCCTAGAGTTTTCCAAAAAGGTAATGATTCTTCAAGTCCACATTATTCTCAAAGGAGTCAACTCCTCCCCAAGCCCTCTATGGCTTACCAAATAGTTTCTAAGGTCAACTCTTACAGTCTCACCTTATTGAAGTTCCTCGGAGTCTCCTGAATTGAATAACCAGAGTAGTCAACTCAGAACTGCTTCCAAACTAGACTTTCTATGTCTTCAGCACATCCTGGTCCTCTTTGATGCCTTGACAAACTGCCTAGACGGTCAACATGGCTACTGCTTCCTGCAGAGTTCCCTGCCTTCAGAGATGGCACGGCAGCATCATCAACCAATGATTTTCCTTGCCTTGGAGAAGCAGCTCTACTGATCACAGGATCTGAGGGAGGTGTTCAGGATGCTGGATGTTTCCAAGTCTGGAAGAGATAGGAGCAA